>NW_027437549.1:0-600000 GCF_965140245.1 Athene noctua | reverse complement strand
CCAACTGCAGTAACCCTTTCTTCTTAAAGATGTGTAAATACGCTCACCATTTAAGCTCAGTATACATCTCCTGTGCAGGCTTCTCAGCTGCCAGCCATCTCCAAGATCAAGATTATCAGAAGCAGTTTGTACAGATGGTCTTGCAAACACCAGATCAATCTAAGAGGGAAAAAAAGTGCCAACCGTGAGTTAGAATGCTGCACTGTTTGTGAACAGCACACCAGAGAGGGACAGTTAGACAAGTCTAAAAAAGTGGTTAACATTTGTATTTAGAACTATGTGACTATAGATACATCTCCCAAGAGATTTACTTGCCAAAAACCTCAAGAAAATTGCTAGAGGTTCCGTATTTTATTTACAAAATCCTTCATTCACAAAACCCCCTTTCTTTTTAAGCCAGGGAAAGGAAGGGTTTTTTAAGCTGAAAAAGATTACTCTAAACTTAGAATTTCCATTAAAAGGGAACTTAAAATTAATCGTAGAATTAAGACGTAAATTCAGTCACCTCAGCTGTACTTGAGCAAAGGAGAGTGCATTTGCTCTGTGCAGTAAGCCCTTTTGATCCTGAAGCGTCTGGTGCATAGCACAGTCTGAAGCAAGAAAGTGATTCTGTGAATGTCTGCACCAGACAAAGGCCACAAGAAGGTCACGGAATAAGTGACTTTGTGAGAGTGGTACCCAGCAGTGACTTGCTCAGGTACTACCACACGCAGGTCTGCATTCACTGTGTAAGAGGCAGTCGAGATGCAAGGATTCCTGCAGCTGGCAAACCCAGGCAGGAGTCACATGAGTACTTTTACTTGCCATTTTCCAGATTGTGTGTCTCACGACCACTTCATTTGTGTTTTGCAACAAAGCATTTAGTCTGCTGACGTGATTCACCCAGTGAACTACACCACACCCGTCCCTCTGCAGAAAGCCACCTTGTCAGAGCTGGGAGGAGTCAGCAAGGACCCCACCTCTGCCCCACTCTGCACAGTCCCTGGGAGGTAAGTGCCATCCCAGCAGGCTCCCCAGCTCTAAGCACAGGGCACAGAGGGGTGTCCCTGATGTCCCCCCACCTGCCAGGCTCCCCGGGGGCTTGTTTTCCGATCAGCTCCCATTTTACTGCAGCATCTTCTCCTGGGACAGGCTCTGGTCAGGCCGTTTAATTACAGTTTCCTAAATACACTCCAAGGAACCAATAACCTTGTGAAACAGCCTGGTCACAGCTCCCTGGAGAAGTTCCCCTGTTCCAAAGGAAGATAAAAAGCAAAATGCTTACCTCAACGTCATCAAACTCAAACTTGACAACTGGTACATACGCATCTTCTGCTGCATGGAAAGGAGCAGATGACTGTGTAAGAAAGTGTTTTTTGCTACTTTCATGTTCTTCCTAAACGGTGATAAGCTACAGAATTTACACTGCTAAACTGCTTAGTATAACGACCGAGTTGCTTCCAAACCAAAGAAATTGTTAGTAGGTTACAAGCAGTATGGCACTAATACAGTCTCATACTGGCTTTAAAAAGTTACTTAGCCAAGGGATTCCGAGGCTGATCCTGTGTGTAATGAACCAGCAGTGCACAATGAGCCGCCAGTGCCAGTGCTGGTGAGGCACTTACCTTGGCAGTGAGGGAGAAAATTAAGAGATTTCTGTAGCTATCTTACCACTGGCTAACATCCAGAGAAATCTAGAGTTCTGTCCACATCCGACAGTGCGCACTGCCCTTCCTTATTTTGATTCTCTACCGTGCCTGAGGGGCTGTCAGGTACCTTATGGGACAGTTTTCAATGCTGCAGACCCTTGTCAGAACTCTGCCGCAGCCCACTGAGAGCCTGTCCTCAGGGCACAGTCATGCCAGCAAAGGCTCATTCGCTCTGCACATGACGTCTTTCCGAATGCCTGCACGAGGCAGCCCAGGCTGAGAGGAACACTTCTCAGGAGCTCAGCGTCCCAGGCGAGGTGCGCAACACATCCCCCGGGGGTGATTTTACACAGCAGTTTGCACGTTCACAGTGCAGCCCCCACGCACTCGATGTCAAGCTGACAGCGTGCGGCCCTTCCGCAGCGTCTCGGGCTGAGTGGCCAGAGAGGAACAGGACCAGGGGAGAAGGAACTAGAGGCTCTAAAGTGCATCCAGAGGGACACCACGGCAAAGGCGCTGACAGAAGCCTTTCCACATCACCTTCAACTGCCTTCGCTTTCAGGCTGCCCCTTCCTCTTCCTGCCCCTTGCTAGACCTAAGATTAAAGCAAGGCTCCTAGGGACCGCCTTGCTTTCGGATACAGCTGACTCATTCTCAAACCACAGGCAGGGGAGAAGTGTACTGATACAAGGAAATATCACCTGCCTTGCAACTTAGTTACTTACAGCAAATTATAGAAACTTACAATGATTTCCGAATATAGATTAAGAACCCTGCTTGCCCAGAGTGTCCTGTGGGAACTTACCAAGAGCTACCAAGTTCAGCAAAAATAAGGGACATGTCCTTGGAAAGCAGATGGGTTCTAGCAAGTTTAGTCTCTGTAGTGGATAGAGAGCCATGTATGGGTGTTAGAAACTAATATCCTGCTGCTTTTAGATAAGATAGAGGTGGTAAACCAGCGGGAACCACTCTTGTTGTTCAAGAACTTGGCTAAGACAATCTGCACATGCTCCAAGAAGTACAAGGTGAGGAGGACTGTGAGGCTTCCTCCCAAAGACCCCCGGAGATGCCCACCAGGAGGCAATGGGCCGATGCAAAGAGAACACAAACTGCTGACACCAGCCGCGAGAGCTCACCCAGCCTCACGTATGCATATGGATATTTGTGTTAGGCAATCCAATGAATATGTATGTCCACACTCTATACATTTCCGGTAAAAGGTGCTGTTGGGGTGCAGGCTTTGTGGGGAAATCCCCTTGCACCCCAGTGCCGGAGTAAACATCCCTGCTGTATAACTCTATTCGAGTTGTAGAGTCTGTTTCCGCGAATCAGGTCAAACAGAAATTCTGGGGTAAAACTGGGGGATTTGGTGGTCAAACATCGATCTGGAGACCAGGGGCCATTTTGGGGTGAAAAGGGGGGGGTTGGGATCGGGGGGACTCACCCCGCAGCACCCAGGTGAGGGTGGCCCCGGTGGTGGTGGAGGCACCGTCCCCCACCTGCATGGCGTCCCAGCACTGGTTCTGCAGGTTGTCGGGGCTGATGCTCTCGGGTTACACCTGGAGCAACAGCACCTGCTGGGGGGGGACAGGTACCCCTGGGACCCCCAGGAATCCCAGATCCTCGCTGAAATCTGCCCAAACCTCATTTGCCACCCCCAGGTCCTTCCAAAACACCCTCAAGCCCCCAACCGCCCCCAACCTCATTAGTGCCCCATCAGATCCTGTTGGCCCCCCAGTTGTCCATTTTATCCCCAAAGACCCCAGATATGTCCCCAGGACTCTACCAGCCCACCCCAGGACTCCCCCTCAGCCCCATTAGCCCCCCCAGGAGACCCCAGATCCCCCCCCAAATCCCCACGAGGACCCCATTAACCCCCATCTGGACCCTTCTTGCACCCCATTACTGTCCCCCAGGACCCCAATATCTCCCCCAGAAACTGCTCCCAGGAGCCCATTTGACACCCCCCGACCACACCCCCCGACACTAATAACCCCCTCAACTCCACCATGACCCCAATATCACCCCCCAGGCACCAAAATCCTCCCCTAGACTCCAACGTCTCCCTCAAGACACCCCCAGGACCCCAGTACCTCCCCCAGAACCCCCTCCAGGACGTCCCCAATCCCCCACCTCGACACCAATATCTCCCTCAAGACCCCCCCCCCGCGAGGACCCCAGTAACCCTCCCAAACCCCTCCAGCCTTCTCCTGCCAAGGTGGCACCATCCCCAGCAGGCCCAGCACTAGTGGTGGTGGCTCCGGCCTAGCAGTGGGTGAGCGCAGGGGCTGGGCCCGATTTCCCTGCGGGGGGGGCGGGGGGCAGGATCGCAGGGGAAGGGGAGAGCTTTGGTCTAAAACCCCAAACTTTTTCAAAAAAAAGCTTTGTTGTCACAGTTTGGGCTGTTCAGACGTTCTGATGTGTGACTGCGCTTGCCCTTTTACCTTGAACTCGGTGGGTTTTGGTGTCTGTGAGGGTCCGTTGTGTCTGGGGGTTTATCTCTCAGGTTACCCCAGGGAAAGGGAATTTTAGCCCTTTACTTCAAGTCTGAAAGAAGTGACCCATTTCATCTTTTCTGCCCTCTGTGGTGATTTGGGTGGGTTCAGTCTGATGAAACACCTCAGAGTGGTGCTTCAGAGGGTGCCGGTCACCAGAGCCGAGAGGTGCTGATCAGAAACTGGCACTAAGCCCGAGGGCGAGAGCTGGCCCAGGCGGGCTCTTGCCTTCTGGCTGTGGGACAGTTTTTCCCATCTCGGAGGTGCTGGGAGAGCTGGCGGGGGGTGGTGTGAGCAGGGGGGTGTGCTGGAGCCCAGCCCCTCTGCAGAGCCCTGCTGCTCCTCTGCCTTTCTGGACAAAGGTCAGTGTCTGTGCAGAGCTTCTAATTCGCACCTTTGCCAAAAGACAAATCCTGTTTTTTTCAGGGTGAGCGACCTGCTCTGCTTTCAGAAAAGAATCTCTTGACCTCTGCAGGCAGAGCAGAAGTCTCACACAATTAAGGTCTAAGAAGAAATTGAAAAACAATTAAAGGACAAGCGTCCGTGTGCTGGGAGTCTGGGAGTGCTTCTGGTTGGGAAGTCCGGCAGCAGCCCTTGCTCTGAGGCTGCAAACAGCCGGCAGAGCTCCAGCCATGGGGTCACTGCTTCAGCCTCCCCTGGCAGCCGCTCCTTCATCTGCACCTCTCCCCCCTGCACCAGCTCTGCATAAAAGAGTCGCTTTTCTCTGCTCGTGGCTGTGGATTGCTCTAAACGTGATGTAACTGGTTGCCACCTGTTTCTTTGCAAGCTTGTCCCGCCCGATGTGCTGTCAGGCACAGATCATCACCTCGATCCTAGGTGAGTGTTGGGGCTTCTCCTGGGGTCTCCTGTGCATCAATTGCGTTTTTGCATCCTTGGTCTGGGCACAGTGTAGTGACAGGTATTAAAATCATTATTTTTTTAACATGAATCACCACCATTTTCTTTACAATCCTTCGCCTTTTTTTAAATTGATTCATGTTTGGGTTTCAAAACGTTCTAGGTTTTGTTGTACAGGATTTGTATGTACTGTTTTCTTTATTTTAACTATCATTATTGGGTGTACCTTTTTTCCTTTGGCCAATTCAGGATCCATTGTTATTGCCGAGATTTGTGTCTCTTGAATGACTGAATGAATCTATCTAATAAAACATGGAATCATACATGGTATGTGTAAGTGTCCATTGGCACTTACTTTCTCCCACATCAACTCCTCCTTTCTGAGTTCTGTTCAAGCAAAATTAACCTTTGTTGGGGAACTGAACTGGCCCTGTTTCACCATGTTCCCAAGTAGCATTACTAACATCACTGTAGTTACTTACAATTTGTGACGGGGAAAGCAGTACAGAGACCCACGGCCAGCTTGATAATCCTAAAGGTCCCCCACAAACCCAGCGATGACTTGAGTTGAAGGTTTTACTTATAGTTTTTGCTAATAGAACAAATTAATTATCTTCAAAGGGGTCATATAGGCTGGTAATATTTTGACCCTTTTTAGCTATTATGAAGTCACTAACATATATAGTGAGGAGAGAAAGCCAGCTACTATAGTGAGGTCCGGTATGGCACATTTTTCTGTTTTCCCCTGGACCCATTGGGCTGCTGCCAACAGTCAGGTTCATATCTTCTTAACAGCAAAAATGGAGGCCAATCTGGTCTTGCCCTCACTTGGACTTATCCTCAGTTTTTCTCCCACTCTCTTCTTTTTCTTAACTCTATAAACTGACATTTCTATGTGAAACAGTACAAAACCAAAACCCATAAATATTATAACTTTTTAACATACATACATACACATAGGGTTCATGTAGACGATTCAGGATCTCACTACTATTGATGTTACTCAGTCTGTTTCAATAAGTCCAGTCTTATTTTAACTTTGTCGTATTCGAAGCTTCAGATCTCCAGGTGTTGACTCGATCTTCCAATTGGATTCACTGTGCCTGCTGCTTCGCGTGTGGGTTTGACAAGGCTGCCCTCTGCTGAGAACAGCCCCGAGATGGGATCACAGCAACCAGATTACAAACCGGAGAAGCAAGAGCAAAATCTGTGTGTGTGACGTGTTGGCTACAGAATGCTGGGCAGAGCTGGGGATTCCAGGGTTTTATTCGGTCACTGCGTCGAGGCACCTCAGATCTTGGCCCAGCAGACGCTTGGGCGGCTGCTGTGGTTTGTTTTGTTTGGTTGTGGTTTCAGCAGGCTGGTCCCTCCCAACAAAAATGAAGAATGAACATTAACAGGAGAGAGTTCCTGAGCCAATTATGAAACGCCAAGTGTAATTTCCTGCATTTTGCGCCGTTTAATGTTTATTTCTGATATTTCCAGTAACGGAACAGAAAGCCCAGCCGCTACACTAAAGAGTCACCGTTAAAATATTTCACGAGACGTATGCACTGCTCAGCTAAATGAAAAGGCTCCAAACTTGTGTTGTATTATATTCAAACACCACCTCCAACTGAAACCACTCAAAAAACCAGAAACCCAAGCATGTGAGCACTGTCCCCTCCAGCCCTGCTGAGTCGGGAGTCCTCCTGCACAGCACGGCATTTTGCCTGGAAACCAGAGATCCTCACCCAAAGCCGCAGGGCAATTCCTAGAAGGTGCCAAACCTGGTGAGGCTGGGGACTCCACCCTGACACTTGATACTGACTGCTTCAGTCCACCTCCCCCAAAATGCCTGTGCAACGCGCTTGGGCTTTACGAGCTGGTGTGCGGGAAGGGCGACGCTGCTGGGCTCTGCTGGGCTGAGGTGGCTGCACACCCCTGCGTGCCTGCGCGGCTGGAACCAGGTGGGCTCTGCCGCGGCCAGACGTGTGCTGCTGCCTGTAGCCGTTCTGTTCTGCGGTGTACGAGTTTTGGGGAGGACCTGGTGGCAGAGGGCTGCGGAGAGCAGGGGGGCGGTGAACTCCCCCCAGAGGCTGTGGTGCCACGCTGGGTTTTTCCTGCTGGCCGCCGGCAGGCAGTGCTGGGGGCCGGGCGCTGCTGCCTGCCACGGGGCCTGCGCTCCCCCGCCCTGCAAGCAGGGCATTCAGTGGGGTCTGTCGGGGGTGTCCGATCCCAGATTCTGCCTCCCCTCCTGCTTGGAAACGGCCATGCTGTCCGCCCCGCCCCTAGAGACCACCGGACCCAGCCCCTGGAACCAGTGACACTGTGACGTCAGCCTCGTTGCCAAGGGCACCGCGGGCACCGCGGGCACCGCGAGCCCTGCAGGCACTCTGTCGGCTGCTGCACTGGTGGTGACAAGCCCTCAGTTCTGGCAGCTGGCACATGCCACTGGCAGCGATGATTCTCCTCCGTCTCCTCGTCCTGCTGGCCCTGTGCTGGCCTGCGACCAGCGCCTGGGACAGCTGTGGGTAAGTGGCCGAGGCTCTGGGAGGGAGCTTGGGCACCCTGATGGGTTTCCCTGGAGGGTGTCCACTGGTCCCCTGTGGTCACGCCACGGCTTCCCCAGCCCCTCGCGGGAGCCTTGGCTCCTTGCAGCACCCGGGCTGCTGGCACAGCTGGCCTTTGGGACTCCAGCAGAAAAGGGGGTGGCTGCCCGCCCTCCCCACGGGGCTCCCTGGCCTTGCTGTCCATGCAGCGCCCCGTGGGGAGGGCAGAGGGCTGACCTTCAGCCGGGAGAGCCGTGAGCCGTCGAGCAGGACGGTGACGAGTTTCTGGTTGCAGAGGGACCTGCGGGCTCCGGCCCACGGCTGCTGCTGACGACACCTCGCACGAGGTGGGGGGCAGAGACGCCCAGGCAGGGGGCTGGCCCTGGATCGTGAGCATCCAGGATACCCGGAGAGGAGGCACGGGCCACGTGTGTGGAGGGTCCCTCATCAGCACACAGTGGGTCCTGGCAGCAGCCCACTGCTTCACCGAGGCCAGGTAAGGAGGGCCAGGAACGGGGATATCCCCCGGCACTCGCGGGTGCCCCGTCCGCAGCACCACGGGCTACTCCCGTCCCCTTTCCTTGCGGTACGCCCAGTGCCTGGGCACTGCAGAGCCCGGCTGAGAGGCGGCTCAGGAGAGTGCTGCGCTCCTGCCACAGCCTCCCACAGCCTCCCCATGCCTGCAGCCCAAGACACGCAGCGGCAGTCTGAGCCTCCGTAGCGCTGCTTTCCTCTCGCGCACGTGAAGCAGAGGGCAGGGAACTGCTGGGCTGCTGCAGCACGTGGCTGGGCTCCCTCTGAGCCCTCTCCCCATCTGCCTTCCAGGCACATCACCAGGTGGCGCGTGGTGGTCGGGGCCACCAGCTTGACTCAGCCCGGCCCGGAGGCTCAGGTGCGCTCTGTTAAGCAGTTGCTGGTTCACGAAGAGTATAACAAGATCTCGCAGAGCAACGACATTGCTCTGCTGCAGTTGGACGAGCCCGTGCGGTGCAGCAACTCCATACAGCTCGCCTGCGTGCCTGACGCCTCGCTGAAAGTGTCGGAGCTGACGACCTGCTATGTCAGTGGCTGGGGGACCACGACGGCGAAAGGTGAGTTCCCAAAGAGCGCTCGCGTCCCGAGTGCGAGCTCGGCACACGGGGGAGGCGGGCTGGGCTTCCTGACAGCGGAGGCGAGAGCCAGAGCCCGCCTGCGGGGACGTGTGCCCGTAGGGAGATGGGCCTGGCCCAGGGCCCGCGGCGAGAGAGCAGGGCAACGTCGGGCCAAAGCCGAGCCCCAGGGAAGAAGCTCACCCAGACGGGGCGGGAGACCTGGCCACGAGCTGCCAGGCATTAATTCCTTTCTGTGCTCGCAGGCGCAGGACCGACGGATGTCCTGCAGGAGGCCAAGGTCCACCTCATCGACCTCAACTCCTGCAACAGCAGCCAGTGGTACGCAGGGGCCCTCCACCCCCACAACCTGTGCGCTGGCTACCCCCAGGGCGGCATCGACACCTGCCAGGTAGGAGCCTGAGAGAAGGCAGCGCCCAGCGGCAGCGGCAGCCCCGGCACAGCCGCCCAGACACCCCCCGGCGCGGGCTTTGCCGGGCCAGTCACCCTCCCACCGCTGGGTCCCCGCCGCTGGCGGGGCTCACCTCCCCTTCCCCAGCTGCAGCTCCTTGCCCAGGGCCCCACTTGCCCCAGAGGCCCGGGACTCCGCCCAGAAAGCCCACCCAGCCCTCCTGGCAGACCCGAGGTCCAGCTCCCAGCCCTCGAACATCCCTCTTGCACCCGGCCAGCATCGCTGTGCAGAGAAGAGCGTGAGCCCTACCCCACGGGCCCACCACCCCCTCCCAGACAGCGTCCTGTCGGCCCCAGCACCTGAGCAGGGCCTCTGTGCCACGGATACAGCTCGGGGGGGGGGCGGGCAGAGAGGAGGAGGCAGCCCAGGGGCAGGGACAGCGGCCACCTGACACCACCGTGACCCTCATTCCTCCACTGCAGGGTGACAGCGGTGGTCCTCTCGTCTGCAAAGACAACAGTGCTGAGTATTTCTGGCTTGTTGGGGTGACCACCTGGGGGACAGGCTGTGGGAGAGCAAGACGGCCTGGAATCTACACCTCCATTCAGCACTTTTACAACTGGATCCTAGAACAGATGGGGCTGCCCCCAGAAGGACCAGCTGCTCCAACACCACGGCCGGCCTTCCCGTCAACCCCCTTGCAGACGCCAAGGCCAACGCCAACAGAATCAGGCGGGTTCAGCTCCCGCCCCCTTCTACTGCAGAACTTGGTGGAGTTCTTGGCCTGGTTGCAGAAGGTCCTGCAGAACCTGAGGGAAGGCCTGAGCAGCAGGATGGACAGGATCCAGTGCAGGCTGCAGTGCACCATGGCCATCTCCTGCAGGGGCTCTGCCTGCTGAGCCAATGGCACCCTCAGGGTCAAAGGCCTGCTTGGTCCTGCCCACGCGCCTCCGACTGCAGAAGAAGTTTGTCTTAGTTCTCGAATAAAGTTCCCAAGTTTCACAGCTCACCATGCTTCTCTTCTATTCCGTCTCCTGGGCAAGGCAAGGATTCCATGCCCAGCACCTGCAAAATGAGGCTGCAGGCAGCCAAGCTGGGCACAGAAGGGAAGAGTCACTCTGAGGGGCGACCCTGGGCCTGGTTGGAGGGGAGGGGGAGGGTGCGGTGGGAGAGGGGACCCCTGATCACAGGGGGCCAGAGGTCTTGGGGACAGCAGCTGGAAACACAGAGTGTCACAGCTGCTGGTGGTAATCGGGCAGCAACAGGGATCTGAGCAGGCACAGAGGGGAACAGAGGGGTCTGAGCATGCGCCAAGGGGAGAGCAGAGGGCCTGGTCCTGTGCGCAGAGAGGGAACGGAGGGATCTGGTCATGTGCTGGGGGGAATGGAGGGGAACGGAGGATGCAGAGAGGGACTGGAGGCGATCTGACAGGGGAGCTCACAGGAACAGAGCAGCACCAGATGGGACGGGTGGAGTCTGGGTGTTGATGAAGGGTGACGGTGGGAATCCACAGGCACTTGTGGAAAAGAGGGATGTGAGCATGCACAGAGGGGAGGAGCTGGCACTAAGCAGACACTGAGAGGAACAGAGGAGATCTGAGTCTTGGAGGAGGGAGGGAGGGCAGAGGAGATGTGTGTGCATGCAGAGGGAGAAGGAGGGAGGACGCCTGAGCGTATCAGGAGGGGAAGGCAGGGATCTGTTTGTGCAAGGACAGCAGAGGGGCCCCAAGAGAGCACAGTGAGGGGAACAGAGAGGACAGAGAAGCAGCTGGATGGGAACGGAGAACATCTGAGAGCACTTGGGAGTGAAGAGAATGAGTCCGGGGGGATCTAGAGGCACCCAGAAGGGAAGGGAACAGGAGGAGTTTGAAAGCGTGTGGAGGCGGCACGGCTTGGATGTAAGGTAGCCAGAAAGGCTGGTGGGGACTGAGGGCTGCACAGAGGGGAGTGGAGGAGATCTGAGCATGCTTGGGTGGGAATGCAGGGGTCTAGGGCACAGTCAGGGGAGCAGAGAGGAGCTACAAGAACCCAGAAGGGCACAGGGGGTGACTGAGGCTCCACAGAGGGGAATGAGGGGAGCCTGAACACACAGAGAGAGGAATGGAAGGGACCACAGAGGCATCAGGGGCAACAGAGAGCACGTGGAGGGTCGTGGAGGGTCATGGAGGGCATCTGAACGCACCCAGAACTGCATGGATGGCTCTGATGGGCCCCGCGATGCTCCCCAGGGACCTTCGTTTGCCCTCGGGTGCAACGCAGAAGTTTCTGTTTGGCCATCCCAGCCTCTAGAGTCACGCATTTACCTCGTGGTGCACCCAGAAGTGCGCGTTTGGATGCCTCTGGTTTCCCTGCCGTACACCTCAGCTCCTCCTTTTTCCTTCTGGTGCCACCCAGAGCCCTCCATTTTCACTGCAGCGCATTCCCGTGTCCTACATCTGCTGAGGTCTCTCGGGCTACAGCCCCACCATGTGTTCCTCTCCCATCTGTGTCAGTGATGACGTTTGGGGAGGGCTGGGGAAGGGTCTGGGTGCTCTGGGCAATGTCAGAGGGCACAAACACACGGAAGGCCCTTGACTGAAGGAGACGATTGTTTTGGAGGGTGCACCCGGCCAGGAGGGTGAGGATGAGGGGGTATGATGTGGCGCCTTGGTAAGTGTGGTCTGGCCGGGCCCTTTGCTGCCACTGAGGGAAGAGGTTTTCTGTCTCTGGGGAAATGGATTTGCAGAGGCAGGTGACAATGTGACAGCTTGTCTCGCCACCCTACTGGGATGCAGTGGCAAGATGTGAAAGGACCTCTCAAGATCACCTGGCCCAATTCCCTCCTCAGGAAAGTGTCCCGTTGGGTTTGGAATATCCCCAAGGATGGAGACTCCCTCCCTGGGGAGCCTGTGCCAGTGTTTGGTCAGCCTCACGGTGAAAAAGTGTTTCCTTGTGTGTCAGTTTGTGCCCGTTGCCTCTTGTCCAGGCGTGGGGCACCACTGGGAAGAGCCCGGCTCCCACTCCTTCGTTGTGCCCCTTCAGGTATTGACACACATCGATGGGATCCCCCTGAGCCTTCCCTTCTCCAGGCTGAGCAGTCCCATCTCTCCCGGCCTCTCCTTGCAGGAGAGATGCTCTAGTCCCTCCATCACCTTTGTGGCCCTTTGATGGACACTGTTGAGCACATCCCTATCTCTCTCACCCTGGAGAACCCAGAACTGGACGCCAGAAGTGGCCTCACCGGTGCTGAATAAAGGGAGAGGTTCACCTGCTCGACCTGCTGGCAACACCCCTTCGAGCACAGCCCGGGATGCTGTGGCCATTCCCCGCCATGACCAGGCACCGCTGGCTGATGGCCAGCGTGTTGCCCACCTTGGGCTGTCCTTGGCCACTTTCACAGGCCCACCTTGCAGCTGGGTGGCCCCAGGATCGACTCCAGCGGAGTGCACCACTGGTCACTGGTGTCCAGCTGGACTTTGTGTCACTGGTCAGCGCTCTCCGGACCCGTCTGTTCAGCCCGTTTCAGTCCACCTCCCCGTTCACCTATAGAAGCTCTATTTTGCCATTTTGTCTGTGAGGATGCTTTGGAAGAGTGTCAACAACTTAACAAAAGAGCAGTGGACAATATCCATGGCTCTCCCCCTGTCCCACACTGGAGAAGGTTATCGGGTTACTTAGACACTATTTCCCCTTTGTAAATGCGTGCTAGCTACTGCAGATCACCCGCCTGCTGTTCACGTGGCTGGAAATGGTTTCAAGGACCGGCTGCTCCATCACCGTCCCCGGGATCGAGGTGAGGCTGGCCAGTCTGTGGTTCCCTGGGTCCTCCTTCTGGCTCTTGAAGACAGGAGTGACAGTCACTTCCCTCCAGCCTTGAGGCACTTTTCCTCCAGCCTTGAGGTTGCCAGGATCAACCAGGGATTTTTGAGTGGCCTTGCGATGATGCTGGCCAGCTCCCCCAGCCCCTGCACGTCTGTTCCCTCAGGGCCCATGAACCTCTGCATGTCCAGTTTGCTTCCGTACCCCCTGACCTGACCCTCTCCCATCGGGATTTCCTCTGTCTTGCTTCAGACTTTCCCCCTGATCTCTTGGGCTGGGGGTTCCTGAAGGCTGGTCTTCCCAGTGAAGACAGATGCGAAGAGCTTGCTGAGCACTGTGACCTTTTCCGTGTCCTGTGTCACCAGGGCCCTGAAGGGGTGTTCAGCAGCAGACCCCCACTATCCCCGGTGTTCCTTTTGTTCACGTACTTGTAGAAATCCCCCTTGCTTCCCCTCCCATCCCTTGCCAGATTCGCCTCCAGGCAGCCCTGGCTTTCCCAGTCCCATCCCTCAATGACTGGGCATCCCTTCATTCCAGCAGCCACCACACCTGGATTCCACCTGTAAATGTAGTAGATAGGCGGAAAGGTGGAGACTTCTCAGCAAATGTATGAATATTCATGTCTTTAAGGGATATAAAGGGTGAACTTTTGTCTTGGTGTGTGCACGTTAGGAGGAATGATCCCTCGTGCACCCAGAGCCAGATAAAGAAACGCCCACTCTTAATGCTACGTCGGGGTTAAGAGGTTCGTCGTCGCTTTTGGTGACAGTAACACCCCTCAGATTTACAGGCATTAATGAAAATCATCTCCTCCCATCTCTTCCTTTATGCTTTTCCAGAAGTTCTCCGTGCGTGACCATTTGTCAACACGAGCATCTGGGAGGAACTTCTGTGTCAGGAAAAGCCGGTGCCGAGCCCCTGCGCTGCAAAACGGTGACGTGGTTCACCCTTCAGTCTGGTCCTGTTTGCTGGCTTTGTCGTGGCAGGACAGTCCGTTTTTAAGACAGATTTCAAAATCATTTCTGTGAGTAAGGTGAAATGCAAACAGATCTTGATAAAGAGGAAAGGAAACCGCTTTTATGGAGAATCTCAGAGGTGTTTTTGCCAAGATAAGCAGTGTGTGAATTGACTATGAGAATTGCTGCTGTGTATTTCCTGACAGAGAGTCCCTTCCCTTGGCTCAGTTTCACAGACGTGTTGGTTTAATTCAGTTAAATATTGTGATCCGAGCCTGGTGTAATTTGCTGTAAATCCACTGATTTCAAAGGACAACTGAGTCCTATTAAGCATCTGCCCTGTATTTTTACTCTTCATTCAAAACAAATAGGCAGAACAGTTCAACAATTACAGCTAAGACTGAAAGATGGAGAAAAGCTTGTCCCGGTGTCTGAAAGGTGATGCTAAATGGGGATTTAATGTGAAAATGCAAATGAGAAATGTTATTATACCATAAAATAACTATCCTCAGACGTGTGATCCGGCACAGAAGCATGGGGAGGTCTGCCTGCGAGCTTTAAGAGGATGTTCGGGAGGGAAAAGCATGTCTCGTGGATGTGTGACCGCTGGCGCAAGCACAGCACCAAACTCTTCTCTGTGACTATGAACCCTCTCATTTGTACAAAAAGTGGAGATCACCAACACGAAGGACTAGAACATCTTTGAAAATTTATTTTTTTCCATTTCCCGAAAAGCCCCATCTAAAATTCAAACCCTTTTTTTTTTTTTTTTTTTTTTTTTTTCCCCAGAACGACTGCTTTATTTTGCTACGGTAATAATTCCCCTCACAAACCTGGATCTGCCCAGGGACCGGCCGTATTACCATCAGCAGCGGCCCCACAGGTAATTCCTGCCTTTCTGTGGGACATCACCCACACGGGTCACGGACCAGCAGCCGGGAAAACACAAAATACACTGTGCCTGCTGCTTCGCGTGTGGGTTTGACAAGGCTGCCCTCTGCTGAGAACAGCCCCGAGATGGGATCACAGCAACCAGATTACAAACCGGAGAAGCAAGAGCAAAATCTGTGTGTGTGACGTGTTGGCTACAGAATGCTGGGCAGAGCTGGGGATTCCAGGGTTTTATTCGGTCACTGCGTCGAGGCACCTCAGATCTTGGCCCAGCAGACGCTTGGGCGGCTGCTGTGGTTTGTTTTGTTTGGTTGTGGTTTCAGCAGGCTGGTCCCTCCCAACAAAAATGAAGAATGAACATTAACAGGAGAGAGTTCCTGAGCCAATTATGAAACGCCAAGTGTAATTTCCTGCATTTTGCGCTGTTTAATGTTTATTTCTGATATTTCCAGTAACGGAACAGAAAGCCCAGCCGCTACACTAAAGAGTCACCGTTAAAATATTTCACGAGACGTATGCACTGCTCAGCTAAATGAAAAGGCTCCAAACTTGTGTTGTATTATATTCAAACACCACCTCCAACTGAAACCACTCAAAAAACCAGAAACCCAAGCATGTGAGCACTGTCCCCTCCAGCCCTGCTGAGTCGGGAGTCCTCCTGCACAGCACGGCATTTTGCCTGGAAACCAGAGATCCTCACCCAAAGCCGCAGGGCAATTCCTAGAAGGTGCCAAACCTGGTGAGGCTGGGGACTCCACCCTGACACTTGATACTGACTGCTTCAGTCCACCTCCCCCAAAATGCCTGTGCAACGCGCTTGGGCTTTACGAGCTGGTGTGCGGGAAGGGCGACGCTGCTGGGCTCTGCTGGGCTGAGGTGGCTGCACACCCCTGCGTGCCTGCGCGGCTGGAACCAGGTGGGCTCTGCCGCGGCCAGACGTGTGCTGCTGCCTGTAGCCGTTCTGTTCTGCGGTGTACGAGTTTTGGGGAGGACCTGGTGGCAGAGGGCTGCGGAGAGCAGGGGGGCGGTGAACTCCCCCCAGAGGCTGTGGTGCCACGCTGGGTTTTTCCTGCTGGCCGCCGGCAGGCAGTGCTGGGGGCCGGGCGCTGCTGCCTGCCACGGGGCCTGCGCTCCCCCGCCCTGCAAGCAGGGCATTCAGTGGGGTCTGTCGGGGGTGTCCGATCCCAGATTCTGCCTCCCCTCCTGCTTGGAAACGGCCATGCTGTCCGCCCCGCCCCTAGAGACCACCGCACCCAGCCCCTGGAACCAGTGACACTGTGACGTCAGCCTCGTTGCCAAGGGCACCGCGGGCACCGCGGGCACCGCGAGCCCTGCAGGCACTCTGTCGGCTGCTGCACTGGTGGTGACAAGCCCTCAGTTCTGGCAGCTGGCACATGCCACTGGCAGCGATGATTCTCCTCCGTCTCCTCGTCCTGCTGGCCCTGTGCTGGCCTGCGACCAGCGCCTGGGACAGCTGTGGGTAAGTGGCCGAGGCTCTGGGAGGGAGCTTGGGCACCCTGATGGGTTTCCCTGGAGGGTGTCCACTGGTCCCCTGTGGTCACGCCACGGCTTCCCCAGCCCCTCGCGGGAGCCTTGGCTCCTTGCAGCACCCGGGCTGCTGGCACAACTGGCCTTTGGGACTCCAGCAGAAAAGGGGGTGGCTGCCCGCCCTCCCCACGGGGCTCCCTGGCCTTGCTGTCCATGCAGCGCCCCGTGGGGAGGGCAGAGGGCTGACCTTCAGCCGGGAGAGCCGTGAGCCGTCGAGCAGGACGGTGACGAGTTTCTGGTTGCAGAGGGACCTGCGGGCTCCGGCCCACGGCTGCTGCTGATGACACCTCGCACGAGGTGGGGGGCAGAGACGCCCAGGCAGGGGGCTGGCCCTGGATCGTGAGCATCCAGGATACCCGGAGAGGAGGCACGGGCCACGTGTGTGGAGGGTCCCTCATCAGCACACAGTGGGTCCTGGCAGCAGCCCACTGCTTCACCGAGGCCAGGTAAGGAGGGCCAGGAACGGGGATATCCCCCAGCACTCGCGGGTGCCCCGTCCGCAGCACCACGGGCTACTCCCGTCCCCTTTCCTTGCGGTACGCCCAGTGCCTGGGCACTGCAGAGCCCGGCTGAGAGGCGGCTCAGGAGAGTGCTGGGCTCCTGCCACAGCCTCCCACAGCCTCCCCATGCCTGCAGCCCAAGACACGCAGCGGCAGTCTGAGCCTCCGTAGCGCTGCTTTCCTCTCGCGCACGTGAAGCAGAGGGCAGGGAACTGCTGGGCTGCTGCAGCACGTGGCTGGGCTCCCTCTGAGCCCTCTCCCCATCTGCCTTCCAGGCACATCACCAGGTGGCGCGTGGTGGTCGGGGCCACCAGCTTGACTCAGCCCGGCCCGGAGGCTCAGGTGCGCTCTGTTAAGCAGTTGCTGGTTCACGAAGAGTATAACAAGATCTCGCAGAGCAACGACATTGCTCTGCTGCAGTTGGACGAGCCCGTGCGGTGCAGCAACTCCATACAGCTCGCCTGCGTGCCTGACGCCTCGCTGAAAGTGTCGGAGCTGACGACCTGCTATGTCAGTGGCTGGGGGACCACGACGGCGAAAGGTGAGTTCCCAAAGAGCGCTCGCGTCCCGAGTGCGAGCTCGGCACACGGGGGAGGCGGGCTGGGCTTCCTGACAGCGGAGGCGAGAGCCAGAGCCCGCCTGCGGGGACGTGTGCCCGTAGGGAGATGGGCCTGGCCCAGGGCCCGCGGCGAGAGAGCAGGGCAACGTCGGGCCAAAGCCGAGCCCCAGGGAAGAAGCTCACCCAGACGGGGCGGGAGACCTGGCCACGAGCTGCCAGGCATTAATTCCTTTCTGTGCTCGCAGGCGCAGGACCAACGGATGTCCTGCAGGAGGCCAAGGTCCACCTCATCGACCTCAACTCCTGCAACAGCAGCCAGTGGTACGCAGGGGCCCTCCACCCCCACAACCTGTGCGCTGGCTACCCCCAGGGCGGCATCGACACCTGCCAGGTAGGAGCCTGAGAGAAGGCAGCGCCCAGCGGCAGCGGCAGCCCCGGCACAGCCGCCCAGACACCCCCCGGCGCGGGCTTTGCCGGGCCAGTCACCCTCCCACCGCTGGGTCCCCGCCGCTGGCGGGGCTCACCTCCCCTTCCCCAGCTGCAGCTCCTTGCCCAGGGCCCCACTTGCCCCAGAGGCCCGGGACTCCGCCCAGAAAGCCCACCCAGCCCTCCTGGCAGACCCGAGGTCCAGCTCCCAGCCCTCGAACATCCCTCTTGCACCCGGCCAGCATCGCTGTGCAGAGAAGAGCGTGAGCCCTACCCCACGGGCCCACCACCCCCTCCCAGACAGCGTCCTGTCGGCCCCAGCACCTGAGCAGGGCCTCTGTGCCACGGATACAGCTCGGGGGGGGGGCGGGCAGAGAGGAGGAGGCAGCCCAGGGGCAGGGACAGCGGCCACCTGACACCACCGTGACCCTCATTCCTCCACTGCAGGGTGACAGCGGTGGTCCTCTCGTCTGCAAAGACAACAGTGCTGAGTATTTCTGGCTTGTTGGGGTGACCACCTGGGGGACAGGCTGTGGGAGAGCAAGACGGCCTGGAATCTACACCTCCATTCAGCACTTTTACAACTGGATCCTAGAACAGATGGGGCTGCCCCCAGAAGGACCAGCTGCTCCAACACCACGGCCGGCCTTCCCGTCAACCCCCTTGCAGACGCCAAGGCCAACGCCAACAGAATCAGGCGGGTTCAGCTCCCGCCCCCTTCTACTGCAGAACTTGGTGGAGTTCTTGGCCTGGTTGCAGAAGGTCCTGCAGAACCTGAGGGAAGGCCTGAGCAGCAGGATGGACAGGATCCAGTGCAGGCTGCAGTGCACCATGGCCATCTCCTGCAGGGGCTCTGCCTGCTGAGCCAATGGCACCCTCAGGGTCAAAGGCCTGCTTGGTCCTGCCCACGCGCCTCCGACTGCAGAAGAAGTTTGTCTTAGTTCTCGAATAAAGTTCCCAAGTTTCACAGCTCACCATGCTTCTCTTCTATTCCGTCTCCTGGGCAAGGCAAGGATTCCATGCCCAGCACCTGCAAAATGAGGCTGCAGGCAGCCAAGCTGGGCACAGAAGGGAAGAGTCACTCTGAGGGGCGACCCTGGGCCTGGTTGGAGGGGAGGGGGAGGGTGCGGTGGGAGAGGGGACCCCTGATCACAGGGGGCCAGAGGTCTTGGGGACAGCAGCTGGAAACACAGAGTGTCACAGCTGCTGGTGGGAATCGGGCAGCAACAGGGATCTGAGCAGGCACAGAGGGGAACAGAGGGGTCTGAGCATGCGCCAAGGGGAGAGCAGAGGGCCTGGTCCTGTGCGCAGAGAGGGAACGGAGGGATCTGGTCATGTGCTGGGGGGAATGGAGGGGAACGGAGGATGCAGAGAGGGACTGGAGGCGATCTGACAGGGGAGCTCACAGGAACAGAGCAGCACCAGATGGGACGGGTGGAGTCTGGGTGTTGATGAAGGGTGACGGTGGGAATCCACAGGCACTTGTGGAAAAGAGGGATGTGAGCATGCACAGAGGGGAGGAGCTGGCACTAAGCAGACACTGAGAGGAACAGAGGAGATCTGAGTCTTGGAGGAGGGAGGGAGGGCAGAGGAGATGTGTGTGCATGCAGAGGGAGAAGGAGGGAGGACGCCTGAGCGTATCAGGAGGGGAAGGCAGGGATCTGTTTGTGCAAGGACAGCAGAGGGGCCCCAAGAGAGCACAGTGAGGGGAACAGAGAGGACAGAGAAGCAGCTGGATGGGAACGGAGAACATCTGAGAGCACTTGGGAGTGAAGAGAATGAGTCCGGGGGGATCTAGAGGCACCCAGAAGGGAAGGGAACAGGAGGAGTTTGAAAGCGTGTGGAGGCGGCACGGCTTGGATGTAAGGTAGCCAGAAAGGCTGGTGGGGACTGAGGGCTGCACAGAGGGGAGTGGAGGAGATCTGAGCATGCTTGGGTGGGAATGCAGGGGTCTAGGGCACAGTCAGGGGAGCAGAGAGGAGCTACAAGAACCCAGAAGGGCACAGGGGGTGACTGAGGCTCCACAGAGGGGAATGAGGGGAGCCTGAACACACAGAGAGAGGAATGGAAGGGACCACAGAGGCATCAGGGGCAACAGAGAGCACGTGGAGGGTCGTGGAGGGTCATGGAGGGCATCTGAACGCACCCAGAACTGCATGGATGGCTCTGATGGGCCCCGCGATGCTCCCCAGGGACCTTCGTTTGCCCTCGGGTGCAAGGCAGAAGTTTCTATTTGGCCATCCCAGCCTCTAGAGTCACGCATTTACCTCGTGGTGCACCCAGAAGTGCGCGTTTGGATGCCTCTGGTTTCCCTGCCGTACACCTCAGCTCCTCCTTTTTCCTTCTGGTGCCACCCAGAGCCCTCCATTTTCACTGCAGCGCATTCCCGTGTCCTACATCTGCTGAGGTCTCTCGGGCTACAGCCCCAGCATGTGTTCCTCTCCCATCTGTGTCAGTGATGACGTTTGGGGAGGGCTGGGGAAGGGTCTGGGTGCTCTGGGCAATGTCAGAGGGCACAAACACACGGGAGGCCCTTGACTGAAGGAGACGATTGTTTTGGAGGGTGCACCCGGCCAGGAGGGTGAGGATGAGGGGGTATGGTGTGGCGCCTTGGTAAGTGTGGTCTGGCCGAGCCCTTTGCTGCCACTGAGGGAAGAGGTTTTCTGTCTCTGGGGAAATGGATTTGCAGAGGCAGGTGACAATGTGACAGCTTCTCTCGCCACCCTACTGGGATGCGGTGGCAAGATGTGAAAGGACCTCTCAAGATCACCTGGCCCAATTCCCTCCTCAGGAAAGTGTCCCGTTGGGTTTGGAATATCCCCAAGGATGGAGACTCCCTCCCTGGGGAGCCTGTGCCAGTGTTTGGTCAGCCTCACGGTGAAAAAGTGTTTCCTTGTGTGTCAGTTTGTGCCCGTTGCCTCTTGTCCAGGCATGGGGCACCACTGGGAAGAGCCCGGCTCCCACTCCTTCGTTGTGCCCCTTCAGGTATTGACACACATCGATGGGATCCCCCTGAGCCTTCCCTTCTCCAGGCTGAGCAGTCCCATCTCTCCCGGCCTCTCCTTGCAGGAGAGATGCTCTAGTCCATCACCTTTGTGGCCCTTTGATGGACACTGTTGAGCACATCCCTATCTCTCTCACCCTGGAGAACCCAGAACTGGACGCCAGAAGTGGCCTCACCGGTGCTGAATAAAGGGAGAGGTTCACCTGCTCGACCTGCTGGCAACACCCCTTCGAGCACAGCCCGGGATGCTGTGGCCATTCCCCGCCATGACCAGGCACCGCTGGCTGATGGCCAGCGTGTTGCCCACCTTGGGCTGTCCTTGGCCACTTTCACAGGCCCACCTTGCAGCTGGGTGGCCCCAGGATCGACTCCAGCGGAGTGCACCACTGGTCACTGGTGTCCAGCTGGACTTTGTGTCACTGGTCAGCGCTCTCCGGACCCGTCCGTTCAGCCCGTTTCAGTCCACCTCCCCGTTCACCTATAGAAGCTCTATTTTGCCATTTTGTCTGTGAGGATGCTTTGGAAGAGTGTCAACAACTTAACAAAAGAGCAGTGGACAATATCCATGGCTCTCCCCCTGTCCCACACTGGAGAAGGTTATCGGGTTACTTAGACACTATTTCCCCTTTGTAAATGCGTGCTAGCTACTGCAGATCACCCGCCTGCTGTTCACGTGGCTGGAAATGGTTTCAAGGACCGGCTGCTCCATCACCGTCCCCGGGATCGAGGTGAGGCTGGCCAGTCTGTGGTTCCCTGGGTCCTCCTTCTGGCTCTTGAAGACAGGAGTGACAGTCACTTCCCTCCAGCCTTGAGGCACTTTTCCTCCAGCCTTGAGGTTGCCAGGATCAACCAGGGATTTTTGAGTGGCCTTGCGATGACGCTGGCCAGCTCCCCCAGCCCCTGCAGGCCTGTTCCCTCAGGGCCCATGAACCTCTGCATGTCCAGTTTGCTTCAGTACCCCCTGACCTGACCCTCTCCCATCGGGATTTCCTCTGTCTTGCTTCAGACTTTCCCCCTGATCTCTTGGGCTGGGGGTTCCTGAAGGCTGGTCTTCCCAGTGAAGACAGATGCGAAGAGCTTGCTGAGCACTGTGACCTTTTCCGTGTCCTGTGTCACCAGGGCCCTGAAGGGGTGTTCAGCAGCAGACCCCCACTATCCCCGGTGTTCCTTTTGTTCACGTACTTGTAGAAATCCCCCTTGCTTCCCCTCCCATCCCTTGCCAGATTCGCCTCCAGGCAGCCCTGGCTTTCCCAGTCCCATCCCTCAATGACTGGGCATCCCTTCATTCCAGCAGCCACCACACCTGGATTCCACCTGTAAATGTAGTAGATAGGCGGAAAGGTGGAGACTTCTCAGCAAATGTATGAATATTCATGTCTTTAAGGGATATAAAGGGTGAACTTTTGTCTTGGTGTGTGCACGTTAGGAGGAATGATCCCTCGTGCACCCAGAGCCAGATAAAGAAACGCCCACTCTTAATGCTACGTCGGGGTTAAGAGGTTCGTCGTCGCTTTTGGTGACAGTAACCCCCTCAGATTTACAGGCATTAATGAAAATCATCTCCTCCCATCTCTTCCTTTATGCTTTTCCAGAAGTTCTCCGTGCGTGACCATTTGTCAACACGAGCATCTGGGAGGAACTTCTGTGTCAGGAAAAGCCGGTGCCGAGCCCCTGCGCTGCAAAACGGTGACGTGGTTCACCCTTCAGTCTGGTCCTGTTTGCTGGCTTTGTCGTGGCAGGACAGTCTGTTTTTAAGACAGATTTCAAAATCATTTCTCTGAGTAAGGTGAAATGCAAACAGATCTTGATAAAGAGGAAAGGAAACCGCTTTTATGGAGAATCTCAGAGGTGTTTTTGCCAAGATAAGCAGTGTGTGAATTGACTATGAGAATTGCTGCTGTGTATTTCCTGACAGAGAGTCCCTTCCCTTGGCTCAGTTTCACAGACGTGTTGGTTTAATTCAGTTAAATATTGTGATCCGAGCCCGGTGTAATTTGCTGTAAATCCACTGATTTCAAAGGACAACTGAGTCCTATTAAGCATCTGCCCTGTATTTTTACTCTTCATTCAAAACAAATAGGCAGAACAGTTCAACAATTACAGCTAAGACTGAAAGATGGAGAAAAGCTTGTCCCGGTGTCTGAAAGGTGATGCTAAATGGGGATTTAATGTGAAAATGCAAATGAGAAATGTTATTATACCATAAAATAACTATCCTCAGACGTGTGATCCGGCACAGAAGCATGGGGAGGTCTGCCTGCGAGCTTTAAGAGGATGTTCGGGAGGGAAAAGCATGTCTCGTGGATGTGTGACCGCTGGCGCAAGCACAGCACCAAACTCTTCTCTGTGACTATGAACCCTCTCATTTGTACAAAAAGTGGAGATCACCAACACGAAGGACTAGAACATCTTTGAAAATTTATTTTTTTCCATTTCCCGAAAAGCCCCATCTAAAATTCAAACCCTTTTTTTTTTTTTTTTTTTTTTTTTTCCCCAGAACGACTGCTTTATTTTGCTACGGTAATAATTCCCCTCACAAACCTGGATCTGCCCAGGGACCGGCCGTATTACCATCAGCAGCGGCCCCACAGGTAATTCCTGCCTTTCTGTGGGACATCCCCCACACGGGTCACGGACCAGCAGCCGGGAAAACACAAAATACACTGTGCCTGCTGCTTCGCGTGTGGGTTTGACAAGGCTGCCCTCTGCTGAGAACAGCCCCGAGATGGGATCACAGCAACCAGATTACAAACCGGAGAAGCAAGAGCAAAATCTGTGTGTGTGACGTGTTGGCTACAGAATGCTGGGCAGAGCTGGGGATTCCAGGGTTTTATTCGGTCACTGCGTCGAGGCACCTCAGATCTTGGCCCAGCAGACGCTTGGGCGGCTGCTGTGGTTTGTTTTGTTTGGTTGTGGTTTCAGCAGGCTGGTCCCTCCCAACAAAAATGAAGAATGAACATTAACAGGAGAGAGTTCCTGAGCCAATTATGAAACGCCAAGTGTAATTTCCTGCATTTTGCGCCGTTTAATGTTTATTTCTGATATTTCCAGTAACGGAACAGAAAGCCCAGCCGCTACACTAAAGAGTCACCGTTAAAATATTTCACGAGACGTATGCACTGCTCAGCTAAATGAAAAGGCTCCAAACTTGTGTTGTATTATATTCAAACACCACCTCCAACTGAAACCACTCAAAAAACCAGAAACCCAAGCATGTGAGCACTGTCCCCTCCAGCCCTGCTGAGTCGGGAGTCCTCCTGCACAGCACGGCATTTTGCCTGGAAACCAGAGATCCTCACCCAAAGCCGCAGGGCAATTCCTAGAAGGTGCCAAACCTGGTGAGGCTGGGGACTCCACCCTGACACTTGATACTGACTGCTTCAGTCCACCTCCCCCAAAATGCCTGTGCAACGCGCTTGGGCTTTACGAGCTGGTGTGCGGGAAGGGCGACGCTGCTGGGCTCTGCTGGGCTGAGGTGGCTGCACACCCCTGCGTGCCTGCGCGGCTGGAACCAGGTGGGCTCTGCCGCGGCCAGACGTGTGCTGCTGCCTGTAGCCGTTCTGTTCTGCGGTGTACGAGTTTTGGGGAGGACCTGGTGGCAGAGGGCTGCGGAGAGCAGGGGGGCGGTGAACTCCCCCCAGAGGCTGTGGTGCCACGCTGGGTTTTTCCTGCTGGCCGCCGGCAGGCAGTGCTGGGGGCCGGGCGCTGCTGCCTGCCACGGGGCCTGCGCTCCCCCGCCCTGCAAGCAGGGCATTCAGTGGGGTCTGTCGGGGGTGTCCGATCCCAGATTCTGCCTCCCCTCCTGCTTGGAAACGGCCATGCTGTCCGCCCCGCCCCTAGAGACCACCGCACCCAGCCCCTGGAACCAGTGACACTGTGACGTCAGCCTCGTTGCCAAGGGCACCGCGGGCACCGCGGGCACCGCGAGCCCTGCAGGCACTCTGTCGGCTGCTGCACTGGTGGTGACAAGCCCTCAGTTCTGGCAGCTGGCACATGCCACTGGCAGCGATGATTCTCCTCCGTCTCCTCGTCCTGCTGGCCCTGTGCTGGCCTGCGACCAGCGCCTGGGACAGCTGTGGGTAAGTGGCCGAGGCTCTGGGAGGGAGCTTGGGCACCCTGATGGGTTTCCCTGGAGGGTGTCCACTGGTCCCCTGTGGTCACGCCACGGCTTCCCCAGCCCCTCGCGGGAGCCTTGGCTCCTTGCAGCACCCGGGCTGCTGGCACAGCTGGCCTTTGGGACTCCAGCAGAAAAGGGGGTGGCTGCCCGCCCTCCCCACGGGGCTCCCTGGCCTTGCTGTCCATGCAGCGCCCCGTGGGGAGGGCAGAGGGCTGACCTTCAGCCGGGAGAGCCGTGAGCCGTCGAGCAGGACGGTGATGAGTTTCTGGTTGCAGAGGGACCTGCGGGCTCCGGCCCACGGCTGCTGCTGACGACACCTCGCACGAGGTGGGGGGCAGAGACGCCCAGGCAGGGGGCTGGCCCTGGATCGTGAGCATCCAGGATACCCGGAGAGGAGGCACGGGCCACGTGTGTGGAGGGTCCCTCATCAGCACACAGTGGGTCCTGGCAGCAGCCCACTGCTTCACCGAGGCCAGGTAAGGAGGGCCAGGAACGGGGATAACCCCCGGCACTCGCGGGTGCCCCGTCCGCAGCACCACGGGCTACTCCCGTCCCCTTTCCTTGCGGTACGCCCAGTGCCTGGGCACTGCAGAGCCCGGCTGAGAGGCGGCTCAGGAGAGTGCTGGGCTCCTGCCACAGCCTCCCACAGCCTCCCCATGCCTGCAGCCCATGACACGCAGCGGCAGTCTGAGCCTCCGTAGCGCTGCTTTCCTCTCGCGCAAGTGAAGCAGAGGGCAGGGAACTGCTGGGCTGCTGCAGCACGTGGCTGGGCTCCCTCTGAGCCCTCTCCCCATCTGCCTTCCAGGCACATCACCAGGTGGCGCGTGGTGGTCGGGGCCACCAGCTTGACTCAGCCCGGCCCGGAGGCTCAGGTGCGCTCTGTTAAGCAGTTGCTGGTTCACGAAGAGTATAACAAGATCTCGCAGAGCAACGACATTGCTCTGCTGCAGTTGGACGAGCCCGTGCGGTGCAGCAACTCCATACAGCTCGCCTGCGTGCCTGACGCCTCGCTGAAAGTGTCGGAGCTGACGACCTGCTATGTCAGTGGCTGGGGGACCACGACGGCGAAAGGTGAGTTTCCAAAGAGCGCTCGCGTCCCGAGTGCGAGCTCGGCACACGGGGGAGGCGGGCTGGGCTTCCTGACAGCGGAGGCAAGAGCCAGAGCCCGCCTGCGGGGACGTGTGCCCGTAGGGAGATGGGCCTGGCCCAGGGCCCGCGGCGAGAGAGCAGGGCAACGCCGGGCCAAAGCCAAGCCCCAGGGAAGAAGCTCACCCAGACGGGGCGGGAGACCTGGCCACGAGCTGCCAGGCATTAATTCCTTTCTGTGCTCGCAGGAGCAGGACCGACGGATGTCCTGCAGGAGGCCAAGGTCCACCTCATCGACCTCAACTCCTGCAACAGCAGCCAGTGGTACGCAGGGGCCCTCCACCCCCACAACCTGTGCGCTGGCTACCCCCAGGGCGGCATCGACACCTGCCAGGTAGGAGCCTGAGAGAAGGCAGCGCCCAGCGGCAGCGGCAGCCCCGGCACAGCCGCCCAGACACCCCCCGGCGCGGGCTTTGCCGGGCCAGTCGCCCTCCCACCGCTGGGTCCCCGCCGCTGGCGGGGCTCACCTCCCCTTCCCCAGCTGCAGCTCCTTGCCCAGGGCCCCACTTGCCCCAGAGGCCCGGGACTCCGCCCAGAAAGCCCACCCAGCCCTCCTGGCAGACCCGAGGTCCAGCTCCCAGCCCTCGAACATCCCTCTTGCACCCGGCCAGCATCGCTGTGCAGAGAAGAGCGTGAGCCCTACCCCACGGGCCCACCACCCCCTCCCAGACAGCGTCCTGTCGGCCCCAGCACCTGAGCAGGGCCTCTGTGCCACGGATACAGCTCGGGGGGGGGGCGGGCAGAGAGGAGGAGGCAGCCCAGGGGCAGGGACAGCGGCCACCTGACACCACCGTGACCCTCATTCCTCCACTGCAGGGTGACAGCGGTGGTCCTCTCGTCTGCAAAGACAACAGTGCTGAGTATTTCTGGCTTGTTGGGGTGACCACCTGGGGGACAGGCTGTGGGAGAGCAAGACGGCCTGGAATCTACACCTCCATTCAGCACTTTTACAACTGGATCCTAGAACAGATGGGGCTGCCCCCAGAAGGACCAGCTGCTCCAACACCACGGCCGGCCTTCCCCTCAACCCCCTTGCAGACGCCAAGGCCAACACCAACAGAATCAGGCGGGTTCAGCTCCCGCCCCCTTCTACTGCAGAACTTGGTGGAGTTCTTGGCCTGGTTGCAGAAGGTCCTGCAGAACCTGAGGGAAGGCCTGAGCAGCAGGATGGACAGGATCCAGTGCAGGCTGCAGTGCACCATGGCCATCTCCTGCAGGGGCTCTGCCTGCTGAGCCAATGGCACCCTCAGGGTCAAAGGCCTGCTTGGTCCTGCCCACGCGCCTCCGACTGCAGAAGAAGTTTGTCTTAGTTCTCGAATAAAGTTCCCAAGTTTCACAGCTCACCATGCTTCTCTTCTATTCCGTCTCCTGGGCAAGGCAAGGATTCCATGCCCAGCACCTGCAAAATGAGCCCCATTAGCCCCCCCAGGAGACCCCAGATCCCCCACAAAATCCCCACAAGGACCCCAGTAACCCCCCTCTGGACCCTTCTTGCACCCCATTACTGTCCCCCAGGACCCCAATATCTCCCCCAGAAACTGCTCCCAGGAGCCCATTTGACACCCCCCGACCACACCCCCCGACACTAATAACCCACTCAACTCCACCATGACCCCAATAACCCCCCCCCAGGCACCTAAATCCTCCCCTAGACCCCAACGTCTCCCTCAAGACACCCCCAGGACCCCAGTACCTCCCCCAGAACGCCCTCCAGGACGTCCCCAATCCCCCACCTCGACACCAATATCTCCCTCAGGACCCCCCCCCGCGAGGACCCCAGTAACCCTCCCAAACCCCTCCAGCCTTCTCCTGCCAAGGTGGCACCATCCCCAGCAGGCCCAGCACTAGTGGTGGTGGCTCCGGCCTAGCAGTGGGTGAGCGCAGGGGCTGGGCCCGATTTCCCTGCGGGGGGGGGGGGGGGGGCAGGATCGCAGGGGAAGGAGAGAGCTTCGGTCTAATCCCCCAAACTTTTTCAAAAAAAAGCTTTGTTGTCACAGTTTGGGCTGTTCAGACGTTCTGATGTGTGACTGCGCTTGCCCTTTTACCTTGAACTCGGTGGGTTTTGGTGTCTGTGAGGGTCCGTTGTGTCTGGGGGTTTATCTCTCAGGTTACCCCAGGGAAAAGGAATTTTAGCCCTTTACTTCAAGTCTGGAAGAAGTGACCCATTTCATCTTTTCTGCCCTCTGTGGTGATTTGGGTGGGTTCAGTCTGATGAAACACCTCAGAGTGGTGCTTCAGAGGGTGCCGGTCACCAGAGCCGAGAGGTGCTGATCAGAAACTGGCACTAAGCCCGAGGGCGAGAGCTGGCCCAGGCGGGCTCTTGCCTTCTGGCTGTGGGACAGTTTTTCCCATCTCGGAGGTGCTGGGAGAGCTGGCGGGGGGTGGTGTGAGCAGGGGGGTGTGCTGGAGCCCAGCCCCTCTGCAGAGCCCTGCTGCTCCTCTGCCTTTCTGGACAAAGGTCAGTGTCTGTGCAGAGCTTCTAATTCGCACCTTTGCCAAAAGACAAATCCTGTTTTTTTCAGGGTGAGCGACCTGCTCTGCTTTCAGAAAAGAATCTCTTGACCTCTGCAGGCAGAGCAGAAGTCTCACACAATTAAGGTCTAAGAAGAAATTGAAAAACAATTAAAGGACAAGCGTCCGTGTGCTGGGAGTCTGGGAGTGCTTCTGGTTGGGAAGTCCGGCAGCAGCCCTTGCTCTGAGGCTGCAAACAGCCGGCAGAGCTCCAGCCATGGGGTCACTGCTTCAGCCTCCCCTGGCAGCCGCTCCTTCATCTGCACCTCTCCCCCCTGCACCAGCTCTGCATAAAAGAGTCGCTTTTCTCTGCTCGTGGCTGTGGATTGCTCTAAACGTGATGTAACTGGTTGCCACCTGTTTCTTTGCAAGCTTGTCCCGCCCGATGTGCTGTCAGGCACAGATCATCACCTCGATCCTAGGTGAGTGTTGGGGCTTCTCCTGGGGTCTCCTGTGCATCTTCTTAAATGTTGACAAAATGCCCACGTGAAAATAGAATTAAACATCAGAATAACTGATAAGGAAGAATTAATCAAGATGTAAGCGAAGCCAGGCTCCTGTCCAGAACACCTGTGTAGTTCATCTGGCCTGTTTTTCCGTGCTGTTGCCTTCAAGCTCCTGTTCAGTTCTGCTTTGCCCTGCATCTCTGCTTGTTCTCGTCCCTGTTTCATGTAGCCGGGCAGACTGACTTCCTCCTCTTCCTTTTCCCCGGTTTTCTGCCTGTGAAATCTCTTTTCTGTAACTGCCTGGTCTTTGTGTAAACACATTTAGAAACTGCTCTCGCAGGTTCCTCCTTTCAGGAGGTGCCTGTGGCTGCAGAGATGCAGTGTGAAGCAGGTGGGACAGGGCTTGTGTCTGCTTCAGGTTGGGGTTTGAACCCCTCGGGTGCTGCAGAGAGTCAGGTTGCTGCTGAAATCTTACTTTATAAGTTATTGCTGATCGATACAAAAAATGCAACACCTCAAAAGGGCAGTGCTCAGAGGTGGGCTGCATCTGGACCCAGGTGATGCTTCTCTGTCCTTAGAACTTAAGGAAGGAAGCTTGCAGGTGTCAGTAGTGCTGCTGCTGCTGAGGGGATTGTTTTTTCCTGAGCTGGGGAGCAGATTCTTACCCTGTCTGTACTGCGTCTGCGCTGTGAAAGCTTGTGCACAGTAATGCCTTGCTGTCTGGGCCTTCTGTTTTGGAGCTCTGCTGTCAGGTACTTAATAGCCTGCTCTGGTTACTGTTGTCATGGTCCTGTTTTCCCTCATCCTTCACTGGCCGTGGTGAGCAGCAGGCAACTGAAGGTGGTGATGAAAATGTGATGGATCAGGAGAGGCAGCAGGACCAGTGGCAGTGAAGGAGTTGTCGGGTGTTCAGTGTCACTGGAGAAGCAGTTGGGAGGTTTCAGAATGGTGATCTGTTTGAAGAGGGGTCCCACAGGGTCACCAGGACATCATGAAGTTCAATTTTGTGTTATAAAGGGATTTCCCACTCTAAACCTCAGGCAAGTAGCGGTTATTACTTGGGATATTAAAAGCAGTTAGAATCTCCTCTACTACTTCCGTCATTGCCAGGTGTTGAAGTGGCAGCTGACAACCCTAGAACTCTTGCTTCTGTCTCACCATCTCCCACATCACAGCAGCTGTTCCTGTGTGGCTCAGCTGTGTGCATTGCTGAAGGGCCGGCACACGTTCCTCTCTATCCCATTGTTTCCTACGGAGAAAAATGGAATTGGGAACGGTTGCACTTTGGGGATTCCATCCTGGGCAGGCAATGGGATGTGCCTGAAACTGTGGGTTTTGACTGTATGGGGAATTCTTGCAGAACCAGAGGGTAGGGTTGGGGAGTCAAAATACTTCGGCAGCAATGAAGAGAGAAGTATGCAAAGGTTTCAGCTGCCAGCCTGCACACGCTGGGTGTGCATGTACTCCAGTGCACGGCTGCATTGCCCCAGGCTGCAGAGGTTTTTGTGTAGAAAAGCCCTTGGTTACTGGAATAATTCTCTGTGGGAACAATTCTGCATCTGGGCAGTGGAATGGGCTATTTACCCCGTGACACAGAGGGACCCCTAGGGCAAAGCCAAATACTAAGTGATTTTTTTGACGAATGTTAATTCTCATCCTGATTGCATGGTGCCGGAACTGTTTTCTCGAATCCTGACTGTTCTCCCCAGCTGTCCATCACCGACACTCATGTTTTGATGGCTCTTGTCACAGACAGCCTGGTAAAAAGCTCTTGGTTATTTTCTCTTTTTTCCCCTTTGAGAAGTGTCATGAACTTTCTGCAGCTGTCCAGACTCTGCTCCCCTGTCCTCCCTGGGCAGCAGTGTGGCAGTGAGAGCTGCCCCCCCCCCCGCCCCCCGGGAGGACGTGTGCTCTGCTGGCTGTTAAAGCATTGGCGGTGCTGTGCTCTGTGCTCCTCTCCAAAGCTTCTCTCTTCTCCCTGGGCAATGGATTTTAGTGTTCTGCCATTCCAAGCGCAGTAGCATCTGTACAGATACAAAAATGTGTAGTTCATGAAGGCCTGATTCTGTAATCTCCTTTGGAAGCTCTATCGCCCCACATTTTCTCTCTCCCCTCTTCTCTGTCAGAGTGCTTCACAGCTGGCCTTCTTCCCCAGGCTTTGCCTCGTCCCCTGGCCAGAGTCGAGCGGTTCAGTTCCTGGAGGCCCAGCGGCTGTTGAGGGATCTGAGCTGGTCAGAGACAGCAGGGCTTGGTCTCTGAAGGAAGCAGATGTTGTGGTCTAACTCTGATCTTGCTGAAGCTGCTTTTGTTACCCTTTGAGAAAAGCAGCCGAGGGCTGCATCAGAGCTGGTGGTTTGCAGGAGGTACAAAAGAACAGGGGGTTTAGAAGCCAGTGCCTAATCCTGTGGACAACCTTAATGCTGTTTCTTTGATAACGTGTCAGAGGTATTTTATTGTGGGTTTTGTGTAAGGTGCTGTAAAGCAATCGCATGCAGCTGGAAGCCAGAGGCAAGACTATTTATTTTGGGGCTTTGAAGATCTCTACTGCTGTGACAGCTGTCTCTCTGCTCCAGTGGTTGGCTTTTATTTTGCTTTGGAAAAACTGAACCACAATTTTTGTTCCACTTCCTTTTCCCCGAGGTGGGAGAATTCCTGGAACTCTCCAGAAACAGTTAAAGGGTGTCTTCATCTTTTTATTCCCTGGACTGGGCAGCTCCCAGAAGGCCAGGGTTTGGAAGGCTGGGAGCGCTGAGCCGACCGGTCCGAGAAGACTCCTGACAGCAGGGCTGGGCTGCAGACGTGGCTGCAGGTGCTGCGGGGGGATGCTGGGTGTCTGGGGGGCTGACCTGGCCGGTTTGGTGGTTTTGAGGGCGCTGTACTCTCTCCACCCGCTGCTGATAAGGTGTTTTCTGTGGACAGGACTGGTGGCCCATCAGTGTGTGTTCTCAGAGATGAGCCCACAGGAGTCCGTCGCTGGGGCTTGTCTGCAGAGAGCTCTGTGGTACCTTGACAGTGTTTGACATTTCCCAGACAGTGCTTAACCCTGCCAGTTGTCGCTATTAACACTCTCCTCTGTAAGAGCCTTCCAGCGGGGATGCCTATCAACTCTGGCTTTCCCTTCAAAGAACTGTTACCAAAAGCTGCTGTATCTTTGTCACTTGCCAGATGCCACCTTGTTGCTTTGGGCTTTTATGTGTTGCCTTTAATCAGGATGTGTGCTCTTCTGTCCAGGGGCTGGTGGGGAGCTCTCTGGTGAACAAATGCCAGAGAAAAGAAGAGGGTTTGCTGTATGACCTCTTGTACTTGAAGGAACAGTCCTTTAGCCCAGGTGTCTTCGGATGTGTCTCTTGGGGGGGGGCGGGGGGGGGGAGGGGGGCTACCAGGCCTCCAAATCCAGCAGTTTATGTCAGTTTATTCTTTGTCCTGTTTGTGTTTGCTTCTGGCCCTGGCAGATTGGGGCTGCGTGAGGCATAGTGGTTCAGGGCAGGATCTGCTGATTCAGCTCCGTATTTTAAGCAGGTGTCCTATGCAAGAGCTGGTAGCCAGGATGGATGACCAGTTCATTCACAGTTACTGAAACACTGAAGGAAATTCGATTTGTGTGTTCAAAATTTCTTTCTTAGCCAGTGTTTAGCATCTTGGGGTCTCAGGGGTTAAAATACCTCTGGCAACTTGGATCAGTGTATGGGGATTTCAAAGTGCTCTAGATTAAGCAGGCAAATGAGTTAAACTGCATTGAGCTGATGCCCTGGCTGTGAATAATGCAGGCAACCCCGTGCTGAAGCCATCTGGGGCTCATCTGCTGTTCGTAGTGGAGGTTTCGGACCCTTTCTCACAGATGTCCCCGCTCTGTCAGGGACGGCTTTACTGACCAGAAGGCGAGGAGGCGCTTTGGGAGTGTCCCCTTCTGATGGAGGCTGCAGAGCTCTGCTCTTCTGGCCTGGCCGTCAGGCCGTGGCTTTCACAGTGCTCCCATCTCTCAGCTCAGCTCTGCTTTCTGTCATTAGGACACAGCTTTGATTTGCCAGGGCCGAGTGAATTGGGACGTCCCCTACTGCCCATCTGCACGAGACACCCCCCTCTAGCAAGGGACAGGACAACCTTACACATGCAGAAAGCGAAACCTCCCGCTAATTACGCCATGGGAACGCAGCAGGCAGAGCTTTTTGTGCAGATTGCACCCGTGCTGCTGTTAGCTTCAGGCACCCAGTGCTCCCAGCACGGCATCTTCCTCCCTGTTCTCCCCCCTGCCCTGGGCAGATCTCTGTTTCAGGCCTGGCCCTGCTGTCTCATGAGCTGTGCCCTCTAGGCGTGGTTATCGAGTGTGAGGACAGACTGTGGGTGTTGCGCTGTGTTGTTGCAGTGGTTGTGTCAGGCAGACGTGGACAAGTCCCAAGTGCAGATGTGCGGTGACAAGTGCCCGCTATTTGGCCCTGACTCCGGGAGAACTGAACCCCTTCAGCCTTCTCAGTCTGGGCGGAGATGAGTGATGGAAAGCAGTTGCAGACTGTCAAGGGGTCAGTGAAAGGAGGATCCTTTGCTCTGCTCCCACTCAAATGCTCTGCTGGCAGGCAGCAGCTCTGGTTTTCCCTGATGTTTGCAGTGGCTGCTTGTTGTGTCTAGTCTGCTGCGCTGTTATAAGCAGTCTCCCTGCGAGCAAGAAACTTGTGAGTGGCTGAGCTGAGATTTCCAGGTTCCTGATCAGAGGAAAGGCTGTCCCAGCCAAATTTGACTTGGGTTTCTGATTGCATCCAGATAGAAAAGATTATTCATCCTGTGGGGAAAACAAACAAACAAACAAACAAACAAACAAAAAACCCCACACCAAACCAGAGCTGATTTTTTTATGGAGTGTTTGGCATATCTTAGCTGAGCAAATCTTGGTGCTCAGTACCTGAGGGGTGTGTGGGGTGTGTCCGCCTGGCTCCGCCGGGGTGTCCTTGTGTCCCTCATCCTGTGAATGCCGTTGAGGTACCAGTGGAGGCCGTTGGTGACTTTTCTTGTCAGCCCGGTGTGGTCCCCTTCCTGGGGGTGGGGGGGACATGGGTGGCAAGAGGCTCCCCAAACTTGAGGGGAGTGGTTGTGGGGGGCATTGGGATGCCCCCCCTTCCCAGGTGTCCTCGAGAGTTTGGGGGTGCAGGGACAGGGGTGTGGCATTGGTGGGAACCCCCGAAAAACCCTGCAGGGGGTGGTGGGGATAGCGGGGACACAGTGTGTGGGGCAGCTGGGTGGTGTGGGGGGTGACAGTGCTGGGACCCCCCAGGCTCCTGCAGGGGACGGCAGGGATGTGGAGGAGGGGTTTGGGGGTCCCAGTGGGGAACTGGGGGTGCAGAAGGAGGGGTGACATCACTGGGACCTTGCCCAGACTCCTGTAGGGAACAGAGGGGGTGGGGAACTGAAGGTGTTGGGGGGCTTAAGGCAGGGTCCTCCCAATTTTGAGGGGGGTGCTGGGGAGGTTTTGTTGGTCCCAGAGGGGCTTAGGCCTCCCAGGGGGTTGAGGGGTATCCTAGGGGGAACTTGAGGTGTTCCCCACTATTTTGGGGGGCCTCAAGGGCTTTCTGGGCATCCCCAGGGACGTGGGGAGGGTTGGTGGTTCCAAGGGGGCAAGACTGCTAGAGAAAAGCAGCTCTTCTCTTCAGCACCAACCCTCTGCCCGCCACCCCCCCCCCCCAAAAAAAAAAAAAAGCGCCCTCATTCACTGTTCCCCCCCAGTTCTTCCTTCTTCAAAGCTGTGTGGCAGCAACGTCATGATGAATTGATAAAGAGCTCCCTTTGGGTGATAAAGAGCTCGCTTTGGAGCTGGAGGAGGAGAGGGAATCTACTCGCTGCACCCCGAGTTTGTCAGCAACCTGCTGCTATTTCCTCGCCAAACACTCCTGCAACTAACCTGGGGCATGTTTTCTTCGGTGTATGTCTTTAATAACCATTGCCTCTTTTTACCTTCCCTGCGTTTTTCTTCTCTTTAATTTCTTGAGCCTTCTGACGCACCAATGCGAGACAGAAAACACAGAAGTGAGCTGTCTGCTCTATCGACCTACCAAGTTCATTTCCAGTGACCTGACAGGGCTTGTAATAACACACAACACACCTCACATCTAATATCATATGCAATAATGTCATAATACACATTATTACATAAACATATACAAGTGCATTATTACATATACATTTTCACATATACATTAATACATATACATATACAAAATTTAATAATATTCAACACACCAAGCCAGGTTTCTCTCCATCCTGTGTTGTTTATTGTCTGAAATCATGCCTTACTACTTTTTAGATTCAATAAACATATTACTGAAGTGTATTACTAAAACGAAAATCATTATAAGCTCAATTAAGTTAGAATTCAACAGCTCTGTCAAAGCCGGGAGCAGGGGCAGGAAGAACGTGATCTTCCTTCGCACTAGGTGCATGAACTTCTAGATGGAGCCTTGGGCCCTAAAAGAAAACACAACACACAAAAAAATAAAGTGAATTCTAAGCAGTCACTCTCGCCATTTATTTCCTCCCGCTTTGTTTTGGTTTTTGACTCGGCATATGCTTATGTCAAAGCTTCTTTCAGCTGCTCACATTTTACTACTGCAAACTGAAGAACTTGCCAACACGGCAAAGTTTCTGCTGACAAGACGGGACAGCCACCGCTTTGTTAGTGCGCACAGGAAGGGACCCTCTATTTCCACGGGCTTCTACCACATGGGCCACCATGTCACTACTTATTCGGCAGTTTGTACAGGATGCCAAATACTGGTACTGCAGTCATACATACAGCCCATTTCACCCACGCTTCTAGCCCAGAGGTCCTAGCAGAGTTTTCACATACCTCTGGCTCTAGCCCAGGGTAGTGGCTGCACTGCAGGAAAATTAATTTCTAAAAGCTTCTGAAGTCAGCCTCTAGTGATAGGACTCAACACCGTTACTCTACGAGAGATGCTGAGAGCATTACTAGGAGAGAGCTCTTCAGACTCCTGCCCAGGTGAATTCTGGGGGCAGGAAACATCAGCGACCCCGAGTTTTTTCTTCACAAGTTTTTCTGTCATTATTTTTTCAAGAACCATTTCACATTATTCCGCATATGTTCATTAGCATCATTCCTCCTCTCAGAGTCCTTCAGCCATTTAAGATTTCCTTACAAACAAGTCTGATCTTTGAGTTCCTAAGAAAAATTGATCAGTGTCCAGAAATTCCTCGGAAAGCCACCAGTGTGCAGTCCAGGTTAACATCTCCCCGTGTACCCACAGGAGATAAACAAAAGAAGAGATGAAGGCAATTCCTCTCCCATCTCTCCTCCCAAGTGCTTTGAGGTAACGGTTACACTCAGAACAGGGAGAGGCAGAAAATCCAGGCACTAGACCTCTTCAGGTTCTGGCCGCCTCAGGGCTGTCAGGAGCTGAAGGGTGTCGCTGCAGAGAAGCTTGAGTGAAAGAGACACCTGCTCCTCAGCCACTGCTGCCAAACTGTACCTCTCAGTCAACTGTAATCTCTGCCGTAGCTGAGCTCGTAACCTGCATACGGAACTCCTCTCCCCGCTAATCCCTGGAAACATCCCATCCACCTGGAGAGGGGCAGCGGAGATCCCCCTGATTCCTGTAGCCAGCCTGCTCCTCTGTTACGGACGTGTAAAGCAGTTACCTGGAAAACGAACGCTCCTTTGGAGTCTCTCTATATTCCATTGGTTCCTGACCCATCTGTAAACCCATCGAGTCTGGACTTCTTCTTTTGCCTGTTAAAACAATTTGACCGTTATGACAATGACAGCTTTACCTTTATTTCAAAAAGAGACCAAGAAACAAAACGTGGCCAGTATGAGAAAATGCGTACTGCTTGCAGATGCAAAGGTGGATGTACTACTTAAGCAAAACCAGTTTAGAATTCTTCCTGCAAGTCTTAGGGAAAGTTTTAGGATGACATTTGTCTTGTTTTAGTTTTGCATGTTTACCATCTGCACCCAGCAATCCGACTGGAGAAAACACTCTGTCATTTTTGCTGACGTCAGATGCACTCGAGTGTAGCTGCCGTCCGACAGGCCATCGAAACACAAACGTGCAAAACAGCCCAACTTCACCGAGCCAAACCCCCACCCTTCTTTAAGTCTCGTTGCTGTCTGTCAAACTCCTCCCTAGGTAAGGGAGCCCAAAGGCACCCTGCTTGTGTCAGAAACGGCAGCGGGACCAGGGGAGCGACGGTCCCCCTGTCCTCGGCTCTGGTGAGGCCGCTCCTCGAGTACCGTGTTCAGTTTTGGGCCCCTCACTACCAGACAGACCCTGAGGGGCTGGAGCGCCTCCAGAGAAGGGCAAAGAAGGTGGTGAAGGGTCTAGAGAACAAGTCCTGTGCGGAGCAACTGAGGGAACTGGGGGGGTTAGCCTGGAGAGAGGGAGGCTGCGGGGAGACCTCATCGCTCTCCACAACTATCCGAAAGGACGTTGTAGCAAGGTGGGTGTTGGTCTCTTTTCCCACGTAACAAGCGACAGGAGAAGTAACGGCCTCCAGTTGCAGCAGGGGAGGGTTAGATCAGCTCTTGGGGAACATTTCTGCACCGGAAGGGTTGTCAGGCATTGGAACAGGCTGTCCAAGGAGGTGGTTGAGTCACCATCCACAGGTAGACGTGGCGCTGAGCGACATGCTTTAGTGGTGGACTTGGCAGTGTTGGGTTAACGGTTGGACTCGATGATCTTCAGGGTTTTATTCCAACCTCAGTGAGTCTACGACTCGCCAAAGGAGGTGCTTGTGTCATTGGGGTGGCATGTGAATGAGCCACTGGAACTGCTGCTGGTCCTCAAGCTGGTGACGTGTCTGCAGGAGCTGGGGGATATCCTGGAGGAGGGAGAGTGCACCCAGCAGATGGAGGCTGCCCAGGTGGGAACTGAGGGGGAAACGGTGGTGGTGGTACCCCCGGGGGAAGAGGACGTGCGGGGGATGGTGGGGGATACAAGGGAGGTGGAGGCACCGGCACAGAGAGCGGTGTTGGTGCTGGTAGTGCTGGGGCCTGAGTCCTCTGGGTACGTTCACTGCGCGGGCGTCCTCGGTTTGAGCTTCTAAAGAAACCCCAAACCACGAGTCACTGTTTGTTACACTCTGCCCTGATTTTAAAGAGGAAAGCGAATGGAGGAGGAGCGTGGTGGCGAGCGCTTCTTGTGCTCAACTTCAGCATTTTTCTGCCCGCTTTTTGTTCATTTGAGACTACGCTCATTTCTTGGTCCTCATACTTGCCTTCCACTTCCTCAGCCCCAACAAATCCCTCAGTCTCCCCTTCTCATAGTCAGTTTGGCAACTGTGGCTGGAGGCTGCCCGTGCTAAAAGAGACACGTGCCAAGCGCTCCTCTGACACACCTTGACACGCTCAATACTTGACACGCCTGATCTTCAAAGTACTGCACAGACATTAACTCATCTTCTCTCAAACTTCTTGTAACGTCTTCCGCACACGCCTCCTAGGTTGTTGCCTCATGATGTCGTCTTTGGCCCGTTGTTGGCCCTGAATTGTGATTTTTTGCTTAGGGAACTTGAGGTTTTAGACAGTCTGTGGGATGGACTCTGGTTTTTCTTTTGACTTACCTTTAAGATTTTATACACAAAGGGCACCCTTACAATCTCTCTATAACAAATAGATACCAAAAGGAAGGACCAACGACGCTGCAATAAAGCAAAAGAGACTCCTCTCTCCCCAACCGAGAGAAAGCAGCTTGGCTATTTGAGATGACTAAATAGTCAAATAACAGCCTTGCCTTTTCCAATAGTTTGCTCGATCAGTATTAACTAAGTTGTTACAAAAAGAATATCGGAGGCTGATTTCCATTGGGAAATCAATTTCTTCAGCCCTATTCGGCCAGTAATCCAGAGGGTGCCTTTCCATCTGATCCTTTAATTATGTTTCATTTATAGATGTAATTATGAATTCCTCAGAAAGACTTCGTTCTCCAGAGTCCTCTTTTCAGTCATGTACTGGAGTTTTATTTTAAATAATCTTCCTGAGAGCACAGATCCCCTTTGTGAAGGCCAATTCAAATAAAGCCATTTAATAATTAATTACCACATGTATTCTCCACAACTATCTGCACACACTTATTCCCTTATAAATCAGCTGTTGTGTCTGTTATGTGTAACGGCCTCGTGTAACAGGTTACAAGCAGCAATATATTGAATTTCTGTAGCATACTTACACTTCCCAGTCTGGTCTGCCACTCGCCAAGCGAATTTTGCCGGCTCTCACTGGATGACCTTTTGGCATGGGGAGAGAAAAAAAATCCCTTTCAGTTTACCCGAAGATGGTTTCTGAAGAGAAATTTCTAAGTTACGGTTACTTACCAGTTGTGGGTATCGATGGTCCTTGGGGGCCCAGAACCCTTGGTATTGCTGGCTGTCTCGCTCCAGGCACCTGGTAGCCCTTGTGAATCGGTGCAAACAGTTGTAAAATAAGCTCTACTAAGACACAAGAATCACTGCATAGGGTGATAGAAAACCTACCTTCTCTTCCCGCAAACCGCGGATCGACAGGGGGGAAGATCGAGGGCGTTGCGTGGCAGCCACCAGCGCAGCAGGAGGGGTCAGAGCCACGGGTGCTGGTGGAGGTGCTGGTGGCTGCTGCTGCCGCTGCCTCTGCTGCCTCCGTGTGTAACCAGTGGCATTTTTGAAGTTGTTCACAGCCTAGAGGCAGACAAACATTTACAAAGAGGTAACATGAACCTTCAGTAGCTCGATGAACAAAAGCCTGCACAGAGTAAAATTACGGGTGTATTCCCCTATATACTATCCATCCTAAAATAAACCAACATACGGATATATTCAGATGAGATCTAAGGCAGAAATTCTTCCCTGTGAGGGTGGGGAGGCCCTGGCACAGGCTGCCCAGAGAAGCTGTGGCTGCCCCCTCCCTGCAAGGGCTCAAGGCCCGGTTGGACGGGGCTTTGGGCAACCTGGGCTAGCGGAAGGTGTCCCTGCCTGGGGCAGGGAGGGGTGGGACTGGATGGACTTTAAGGTCCCTTCCAAGCCAAACCCTTCTGTGATATATACGAACGCATCCCATTACACGCTGGTGTTAAGGATTGGTAACTCAGACTATCTGTATGTAAAGCACTCCAGTGTTAACACTGAATCTGAAACTGAGTCAATCCTGTTAAACGCAAGTGTGAGCTGAATTGGCCAGATGGTCTCTCAAGAGTTGTCAGCTTCCATTTAGCCTTGTTTAAGGAGATGTAAATTAATATTTCCTTCCCTTTCAGCTAATTGACTGACTAGACTTTTCTCACAAACAATTCATGTAAAAGTCACCGCATTACCTGGCGTAGGCACTTGTTGGCAATTAAACTATCAGGAGAAACATCTGCCTCATGACACGCTGGGCACGCATGTTCCTCGGAGTCCAGTAATGCTCTTCTAACACCTGGGTATAATCAGAATCATCAATACAGGTTTTAGCTAAACTAAGGAAATTTCTGGGGTTCTAATCGGTTATAAAAGCCTGTAGATGGTTAATGGGTGAATACGGTCCTGAACTGTGAGCATGAAGTTGAGAGCTGAGAGCATGCAACGTTCAGCACTGTAAAAAATTTCTAGTATGCAGGAAATAGCTGCCCAGTGTTGATATTTCCCTACTGAAGCATTTGGAGATGTAGAGTAGGCCGTGTCTTGATGTTTTGACTCGTCTGTTCTCCACTGTCCAGCACAGTGAGAAGTCACCAACCTCAAGGTTAATGAATAAGACACATCTCCAAGAGCCATTAGTAGGTTCAAGTTCCGATGGTTTTAAGCAAATCTCCCGTGGAGAAGAATCTGGATTAAATGCCTAACGAGCCATTTGCTGCAGACCACAGTTAGTCACCAGCGCTGGCTCTGTAGTTTTGTATGAGAGAAAGGACTGTGGACAAACTAAGTGCATTTGATAAAGAATAGTGTAATCAGCTGCACCGTTACGCACTCTTCTCGTACTCATCCTTCCGCATGTAGAGAAGATTTAACTAGATGCATAAGAAGGGAAAAAAGCCTTCTGCCTTTATTTTTTTCCTTTCTACAGGAAGAGTCCTTTCCTATCCTGGGTACGCTTAAGTATTAAACAGAGCCGGTAACAAAGGAATTTTATGATCTCCTCTTTCTGCTGTCAGAAGAGCAGGTGTGATGTCGTGAATTAGTAAAGATGGGAGTAACACTTACATTGGTCACAGTAACTGTATCCACAGCAGGGAATAACTACTGCATCGGCCAGGACTTCTTTACAAATTAAACATAACAGCTCTTCTGGAATAGGATACTCTGAGGAGGAGGAGAGGGAGGAAGAGGACGGCTCCTCGGGTAAAAAGGGAGGCTTCTCCTCCTTTCCTCTGGCATAAGCTTCCCTGGAGGGGGGATGGGGAAGGGAAAAGGAAGAAAGTTAACGGTGGGTAAAGGAAAACTTTCCCAAGCTTTGGCTTCTCTCCAATGAAGACAGTAGGTGGCATTCTCACGCCACACTAGCCTTCAGAAAAGCAGGCATTTGATTTAAACTCCTTTTCTATAGCCGGAGCACTAGGAGAGGGAGGGGGGAACCATTTTCCTTCTGCAGAACTCGTCCCTTCATTGGATCAGCTAAGAAGTTAGCTCAGACTAGAGAAATCATTTTCTGACAGCTAGAAACCGGGTGAAATGAATGCCACCTCTCCTTTGGCAGAGGGTAAATGTACATCGCAGGCTCAGGATAAAGTCCGTCTCCGCCTAATTATGTTTTATAAACGGAAGAAATCTGTGTTAGAGCTTCTGCAAAAGGAGATCCATGACAGAAAAACAGAGGGGCTCCCACGTGCGTTTTAAAACAGCCACTCCTGTCAGCACAGAGCAGGACTTTCTTAGCGTAGGGCAACAGGAAAACATCCCTCTGCTTCACAGATGGGATCTGATAGATGTCAGAGGGGGAGACAATCTCAGTCCAACAGCTATTTGTTCCATTTCGCAAGAAGCCTTAGAAAGATAAAACAGAAGCAAAAGGAGCTTTCAAAAAGAATGACGCCACTGTAAACGTGACTGAAATGTTTTGCAGAAATAGGGATTCTTGGCATACCACAAGCTTAAGCAACGTTCGGGGGCGTGAACAGCAGGACTGCCCTATTCTAATATTAGAAATCATCGCCGGTTTTAAGGTTAAGATGCAATGACCGTGCTTCTCCCCCCGTAATTACAGGTGCTGGCCAGCTCGGTGGCGTTGCCACTCAGACATTGACGCGCGGCTTCTCTCCTTCACTTTTTGGTCAGAATCACTTTTTGGCTAATTCCATACTCACGCATTAATAATTGGTATCGCACGTCTCCCAGTCTGTGTCCGCATTGCACCCTTCGTGCTGGGATCTTCCACCTCCACCGTGAAGCTCCTGGGAATTCCTGTGCTCTTTTTATGTCTGCGAACAGACTCAAAACTACTGTCCTGTTAAGAAAAGCAATGCAGACATAGCTCATCTTAAGACCCACACTTAAAATGACATTTAAGGAGAAAATCTCGGCTGTACATTTGATTGAGAGAGATGTATGCAAGTATCAGTGTTTACATTTTGCAGCATTAAAAGGACTTGCAGCTTAAGAGTCGGGGAAGTTGCTTTTGCTCACTGAACTTCCGCTTCAGACCCAGAAGCATTAAGGGGAATCAAGCCCCTTATAACTCCTCAGCAAGACAAAAGATTCTTTTCAGTAGAAATTGGACCATCGTGCGCTGTAGGCAGCCCAAACTGCATGTCTCCTGCCTACTCACTTCTTCACGTTAGGTGATTTAACAACGGTCAGCACAACCTGCAGGTCTTTTCCCGTTTGCTGTGTCCTTCTAACACAGAAATTGTAATAGAAACCTTGCGCAGAACTAGGTCTTCAGATTATCGAAGCCAGCTGGTTTTTTGTGAGTAGTGTTTGTTCAAACGCTCTCATTACACACTAGTACAGACACCAGCAGGGTCTAAGGGAGGGATGTAAAGGATACGGAGCTCCAGGCACCCATCATTCAGACCAGCCCCTCATGGCTTTGATTTTCTGTGCATTCATTTGCAAAAGCAACCCATTAGTTTCAACAGTTTATTAAATGGTTGTTTCATAGGCACAACAGCAACACAATCCAGATTGACATCTACAAAACCCCTTCCGTTACCATTTACAGAAAACCGTACAGATACTTGAGCAATTTGTTCAAACCCAGACAGTTTACGAGACACATCCAAACCCCACAAAGCATCACTAGGCACAGACCATAATTCAAATACGGAATTTCGTACAAGGTAATAATAAAGCAGAAAACTTTTTAACTTGTTGCCTCCACGCCAAGCCCGTCTGCACTGAGGAGGCTGGAGTAGAACAGTTTGGAGCCGCTTTACGTTACGCTCCTGCATTTTTCTGAAATACATACATTTTCTCAAAAGCTTAGATGTGTACAGCACTTGGCCAGTTTTTCACCTTCTAGAGTCAAACTTCACATGAGTTTTTCCAGCTATTAATAAATCATCTACATATTGTAAAAGCTTTATTTCTGAGGATGGCTTGAATGTCTGCAATAATTTTTCTAATGCCTGCCCAAAAAGGTTAGGCAATTCTGTAAAACCTTGGGGAAGCACTGTCCATCTGAGTTGTTTTCTATTATAAGATGGATCTTCCCATTCAAATACAAAATTGTCTCTGTTCCCCTAGTCTAGGGGGTAGTACCAAAATGCATCCTTTAAATCAATTACACTGTACCAAATATAGTTAGGGGATAGCTGGTTAAGTAGCATATAGGGGGTTGCTACCACAGGGAAATGAGCCACAGTTCACTGATTTACAGCCCTTAAATCTTGCACCAACCTGTAAGATCTGTCTGATTTTAAAACCGATAAAATAGGTTTATTATGTGGAGACATACAAGGTTCCAATGTGCCTTTACTTAACAATTTGTCTATTATTGGTTTCAGCCCCTCTCGACCCTTTAGGGGAATGGGGTATCGTTTTATCCAAATTGATGTCTCCAGATCAATTATATCAATTTTACTAGGCTTTATTTCAGGCTTTCCAATCTCTCCTTTTGTATACCAGACTTTAGGATTTATCTGTTGCTCGTCTTTTTCCGTTAATGTATAAATTTGTATTTCTTTTTCTTATACTATTATTTTTATTTCTAGCTTCATAATCAAATCTCTTCCCAAAAGGTTATTTTCAGCCTCTGGTAGTAATAATAAATCCCCTATAATTATATGATGTTGGGATTCTATCTCAACATCTCCAACAATTGGTACTTTAAATGGTTCCCCTTTAGCCCCTATTACTAGAGCAGTTTCTTTTTTCACTACACATCCCCTCAGAAGATTTCTTACAGTTGATTTTTTGGCACCTGTATCTACTAAAAATTCAAACTTTTCTCTTTGGGGACTTAAGTTCAATTTTATCAAGAGCTCCTTTGTTCTCTTTGTCCCCAGAAAATAGAGCCCCTGACACCCCTATTCTTCTTTAAACATCCTTTCATCCTGCTCCTGCTTTCTACAATTCCACTGCAAATATCTCTTCTTTCCACAATAATAGCATGCTAATTCGTTTTCTTTAATTGCTGTCCCTCTCTTTTCACCACCTAAAGCTCTGGGTAGAACGAGATCTCGGAGGTTTCCCCTCTTTCTGCTGAGTTTCTCTGACTGCCTCAACAAGTATTTTCGCCTTTGCTTCCTGCTTTTGTTTGTCCCTTCTAACATACACTTTCTGTGCTTCTCTTGACAGCTGCAGACTCGGGTCTTGCCAGTCGTCTACTTTTTCGAACTTCTTCCTGATATCACCCCATGATTTGGCTACGAATTGAGTTTTCAGTAAAGCCCCTCCCACCGGCTATGTCGGGTCTACCCCTGACTACACTTGTAAATTCCTTCGTAATCTTTATAGACAATCAGTGGGTGGTTCATCTCTCCCTTGATGTTTGCTAAAGGCTTTATTAATGTTTTGCCCCTGAGGAACTGCTTCTCTAATGCTGGCCACTATTAAATTTCTAAGATCCCTCATATTCTGTCAGCCCTGTTCTTGCTGATGATCCCAATTAGGGCAGACATTGGGCCATTTCTGATCTGCCGGCGGCCCTGCTTGATTTTGCAGTTCCCACAAACGCATTCTGGCTTGTCTAATCATTTGCCTCTCCTTGGTCGTAAAGAGGACTACTCCCATAATTGACCATTTTCATACTAGGTATAGGTGTTAGGTCCCAGGAATTGATCAAGCCTTTCATATACCCCTAATGGGTCATCTAAAAGTTTTCCCATTTCCTTCTTGAATGCTCTCATGTCTCCGGTGTTAAGGGGGACGTTTACAAATCGTATTCCTCCTATGCCTCCTCCCATAAGCACTTCCTGTAAGGGGTACAGATTGCCTCGCCAAACATCTGCTTCATTATCTTCTAACTTTTGTTGCTTTTCCTGGTTATGGGTTCGACTAGCTGGTGGAGGGAAAGGAGTGCTAGGTTTCGGTTCCTCATTCTCTGAGCTTCCCTCGTAAGGAGGATGAAGATTTTCTAATGGTTCCCATTCTTCATCTTTTAAAGTTTTCTTATCTGCTTTTTTAGTTTTAAATAATAGGATTTTTGATATTGTCTGGGAACCTTTCCACATATGTGCATAGTCACATTTCTCTTGGTTGTAGGGGTTTTTGTTTTTTATGTATAAATTTAATGACATGTCAAATCGTCAGTAGTTCCAAATTTCGGCCAAAATAAATGATCAGATTTGATAGGCTCTTTGGTCCATTCAACCATGCAGTATTGCATCATTTTTTCTTTACTTTTTCCTTTTGTTTCAGACCAGTTAGACCAATTTTTTTAACATACAGCCCAGGGGACTGTCCTGGGGAATGTCGGGTAAATCACTCCCTTTCTTGGAACCTTTCCGTGGGTTCCCCAAGCCGCAGGATTTACTCCCTTTCTGGTCCATATTAGTCACCCTAGTCCCATATCAGCCCTGGGATAAAAGCTCTCCCGAATCTCTTGCCGGCAACCCTGGGATAAAACCTATCCCTAATCCCTTGCCTGAGTCCTCTCAAACTTTTCCTTTCACTTCACCCCTTCACCAGCCAGGCCCCTCACGGAACTCGAACCATGGTGAGAAGGGCTCCGCACTCACTTCGTGACGCTGTCACGTCTCACTCACACCACGCTCACTCAGGCAGAAAACCCTCCCGCACCAAGCAGCCACACAGTCTGAGGTTTTCGCTTGGATCCTCTGCGGGGATATCTCCAGGAGCTTCTTCTTGAGTTTTGTTTTGCTTTTGCTTGCTCTGATTGCCTTTTGTTCATGATACTGCCGGTCTGAGAGAGTAAAGGAATCCGGGAGCCACCTAAAAGGTGGGGCGCGCCTCCTCTGGAAACCAATACCCCGCGGGTTCTGCAGTATCACCTTGGGGCCACCAAATTGTTATAAATGCAGAGGCAGAACCACAAAATAACTTTTATGAAGTTATTGAAATAAGAACAAGGAAAAAAAAAAAGTTTGGTACGCTGGGGAGCAGGGGGGGGGTCCACTCTGCACCAATGGACCGATGACGACAGTAACGATGATGATGATGGTAATGGTCATCACGACCTGCGTAAACAAACCCCTCACTCTTTATAGTCTTATAAGATGGGTGTGTTTTAGTCCGTGCAAGCGTAGTGGAGTTTCTCGAATTTTCTTAGCTTTCCTGGTGTTGTTGAGGGGGAGTTTTCTGGTGTTTTTCTACCCCTCTTCCCACCAAAACGAGAGTCTTTCTGACAGTTGTTCTTCCAGTACTTTTCCGCATGCACAATCCAGTGTTGCTAGGGTCTTCTGACAGGGGTTTCTCCAGTACTTTTCCACATTCACAATAAAGGTCCATATGAGTACTTGAGGGAAAAAAAACCTCCAAACCATTTTAACAATATAACCATGATAAATCTCTTTTAACTTACGTATACAGCAAAATACCAGTAGCCTCATATTAAAGTCATTATATTTTTAACATGAATCACCACCATATTCTTTACAAGACTGTAAAAGAACTAACCTGAACATACAGAAAACTGATATGAAGAGACATATTTTGTCATTATTGGATCCAATGTCTGAATTGTAGTTCTCCCAAGAAGTGAGAAGGAGGGGTGTTCCTGCATCCATTCCTTTCTCTGGTCTGGGATGCTGGGTCCACAGCCCTGCCAGTTGCCAGGTGCAAGGCAAAAGGTCTATATTCATTAAATTGACTTGTCTACTTTCAGAAACTGTCCACATAGGGTTCAGAGTTAAAATTTTTATATTCTGTTTGCACACTAGTAGAGAAACAGTGGTTTGGTTTTGTTTTTTTGTTTTGTTTTGTTTTTTGTTTTTTTTTTTTTTTTTCAGGGCTGTGACTGTGAAAGAGGCTTTAGGGAGATTTGTGATTCTTGACTCTCAGATGGGGCAATGAAGAGTTTGAGAAAGTCATGTATATTTTTTATGTTCTCCAAAGCAGCTTGCTTTTATGTAGCTTCTAGTCAGAGGTTGAATATTCGCAGTCTGATTTTGCATCAGCCTAGAAGCCTTTTTTTTTTCTTCAATGATCTTTGTGCGCAGGAGTTGTCTCTTCCGTTGTCACAGTTCTCTCTGTAGGTAAATGCTGCACACGTTTGTACAGATGCTGGACAGACTAGAAGCTGTAGTGCCAGTACGCAACGGCAGCTTGGTGCTGGGATCCTACTGTAGCTCACAAATAAGGAGATTTTTGTTTGTTGGTTACTGATGTGTTAGAGGAATTTCCCAGGTTTGGTATCTAATGGGAAACCCCAGGGGTCCTTCAGTGTGTCAGGTCTGGTTAAATGATGGTCCATATCAGAGTGGCTGCCCGAGTCTGGGGGTCTCAGTCCACTCTCACTGAACTGCTTGGGGGCAATTAGCGCCCTGTGGGGGAGCAATGCAGTGCAGGCTGTGCTGGATCTGTGCAAGGGTCTACAGCTGCAGCAGAGCCAGGACGCTCAAGCCTTAGGTGTAAACCCTGAGTAAGAACAAAGGAGGGGGTCAAGGGTCTTCAGAGGCTGTAGTCTTGATCAGATTTCTTCCCAGGGACACTGGTGTTTTGTGGGCAGAAAGCTCTCCCTGGAACTCCTCTTCCTGAAAGGGCTGTTCTGCACTGTACCTCCTGCTGCCTTTTGAACTTTCTTTAAAAGACTATTGTTTTGTGGTTTGGGGTGGTTTCCCCCGTCTCTAGGATGTGACATGCTTCTGTTTTGGAGAAAAGCAAGTAAAAGAGCAGAAGCTGGGGCAGGACTACGTAAGTAGGAGGAGTGGTAGAATATTGTGGGAAAAAGTGGGTTTGGATTTTGATCTGCTTCAAAATTTTCATAGCAACCTTCAAATTCACTTGTTATTAATGTGAAGGTGATAATGAATGAAGGGCGGGATGGGGGGGGGGGGAGGCAAGGAAATGGAGGGAGTGAGGAAAGGCTCAGAGAATTTGCAACAACTTGTGCTGTGTAATCCATTCAGCAAGAGATCCTCTCCCCTGCTCCCACAGCTTTAATGTGCTGCTCCTCCAGTGTCAGAAGTGACTCGCCAGTGACACGGCTGTCACTCCTCACCCTGACTTCATAATTCCCTTGAAAGCTAGGGCTGCAGCCTCTCTCTTAAGAATGTATGTTAGAGGTACGAGTGCACAGGGGAAGCAGTGTGGACAGTGAGCAGTGAGAACAGGCAATGTCTCAGTCCATGGACAGGGAACTTGTTATTCCTGTCTTCTGATGGTGGGATGTGGTGAGTCTTGAGGAAGCGTCTTGAGGAAGGCTGTTCTTGAGAGGGTGAGAAACAGGGAACCGCTTGTCTCTCCTCCTAAGGTGCGGCATTAGGGAGATACAGTTGGGTTCCCAGTGCATGGGAAAATCTGCTTTCGGACTAATTAGTTAGTATGCGTTAAAACTGAATGAAGTGGGCTGGTCCCCATGTGGAGCTATTCCAGGCAATGTTGTGGCAGCCTATGACTTCATCGCCAAGGCTTTTCCTTATTTTGCTTTTTGGTTCAGACTTCCCACCTTGTTCCCTGAAGTATAAGACCCTCCCAAGTCCATGTTGCCATAACAGTGGTTTGAAGAACGCCTGGTGTTCTTGCAAGTGGTTGCAGAAATTGTTGATGCAATGCCATGCTTCCTTGCTTAGTGCTGGAGTAGAAGTGGAGAAAATGACTATTCCCGTCCTGGAGTGTTCCTGGGAAAACTTTTCAAAACCCGACATATTAAGTTTGAAAATTTTCATCAGGGAAATGAATTTACAAATAATTTGGTTCTCCTGAAATGAAAGCACTTTGTGTTATTCCTGCTTTGATGTCTTCCAATGTGGGTGAGTCACTACAATGTTAAAGACATTTTCTGGCTTGTGGCACACTTGCTGCCTCTCATGTCCCAGGCTGTGCCTTCCTCCCTGTTACCACCTGCATGAGGGTCCCTGCAGCAAAGTCCAGTGGAAATGGTGGGCAGGTTTGTGTGTTGCAGCCCCTCTGGCCAGCCTAGCCCACAGTGGTGCGTATGAGCCAAAACTCTCATTTGCATAAGGCAGTGGAGGTGATTTTGGAAAAACTTTCCGCTTTTCCATGAAACGTGATACGAAATTTTCCAAGCTGTTTCAGGAAAAGAAATCTGATTTGGAGCTACTGTGTCGAGTATTTCTGATTGGTGAAAGTCTAATGATTTTCTCTCAAATTTAAAACTTCTTCATGAAAAGCTTAAGCTTTGCAGAAAAATCTCTGTCAGGAAGATTACTCGTTGGAAATCTGCTCCCATACTCTGCATATACATGCTCATAGCACAAATTAGTTTATTCTATCATTCTGCATCCACTAGTTGAGCATTCTAATCTCATTTCAAGTGTTTATAAGATATGCATAAGTGAGAGTATCACATTTGTGACAGCAAATAACCCTGTCTTGGCCCTATTGCTCAGGGGTGGGCCTGTTTGAGGAGAGGTGCAATTTGAAGTGGTAGACACCCTGCTTCAGAACAGGAGTAGACACCTGGTGCATGGTGGAAATTGTGGCAGGCTTTGTTTACTTATTCGTCTAAGCCACGCAGTGAGTTCCTACTTTAGGGATGGCAATTTCAGTCGCAGCAATAAATGCAGGACAAGGTTCTTGTTCTGGAGGTGCAGCAGGGTCAGTAAGGGACCCAGGCGAGGAGTGTCTCTGGCTGTCTGGGCTGTTGTTCCTCAGCTGATCGTAGGCCCTTGGCAGATATGGGGTTGTTGTTGCTGGAAATCCCTACCTATTCTGCTCAAATTTCCAGGAGCAGGCAGCCTGCCCCTGTCACAGTCCCAGGTGGAGCAGGTCTTTGCAGCCAAGCAGCAGTGCTGTAACTCTGCCTCTACCTCCTGCCCAGCCTGTCTGGCTGTAGTCTGGTCTGGGACAGGAACCTCAGTTCACATTTGGGGGTTGGACAGCTGGGTGCAGTCTTTCTGTCCTTGCTTTGGGTGAGACGTGACATATGGGATGCTTCAGTCACTCTGGTTTGTCTTGGTGGCTGCATCCCTGCAAGGAAGCCTCATTTGAGAGCAAAGGTGTGCAGGTCCATGCATCTGGACCCCACTCTCCTCGCCTGCCCTCTTGCACTTGGGGGAAGGCTACTTTATTAAAGTGAGAACTGAAATTCTGCTTTATCTTTAATCAATAAAAGTAGAACTCTGTAATTAGAGGATTTTGGAATATTTCACATCCTTGAGATAAGGACATGGATCACCACATCAGAGGATTTCTGCCTCTGTTCTGTGGATCATGCGGCCTTAAAATAGCCCTTTTATATCTTAATTTTCCAAGTTATGTCCAGGTTGTGTGTGCGACGTGATGCAATCCTCTAATGGGCGGCTGGGTGCCATTCGTGTGCTCTGTGTGCCGTTGGGCTGCAGGTCCCTCCCCGGGGCGCCTGCCGTGGGACGTTGCACCCGAGGCAGGTCTGTGACTGCTGGCCCTGCAGCAGGGCCGTGTCCTGCCCTCGGCTGCAGCTCTGGTCCTGTGGAGAACTGGACCCCGTGTGTGGTGGGGATGGCATCACCTGCATCCTGCAAGTCGACAGCATGGCCAGGGGACCAGAAACAGTTTGTGCACTGCTGTGGTGGTGGGGATGCACCGAGTCAGGCTGGAGAGGGCGTTGTGTTACTGGGGACCTGCTTCCCAGGAGTGCACTGCCTGCTGCGCTGCTTGTTTGTCCTTCAGCCCTGCAGAGCAGGGAGACCTAGAAGCTGGGGAGTTGATCCTTGCCTTTTTGCACCATCACACAGAATTATTCAATTTGTGCTTCTGTCTGCTGTGGAAGGGAGTGAAGGCATCACATAGGAGAAGCAGCAGCACCCTCCTGGCTGCAGGGTACACACCACGGTGGGGTTGTCTCTTTTCTCCAGAGCTTGCCAGTATGTGGCATTAGACAGAGTTTTAGTATGGGGCAGCTTCTTGTGCTGAGGAGAGAGGGAAGAGGAACTGAATCCATTGCTGGGATTGCTCTGACCTGCCTCAACGCTCACAGGTGTTGATGTTGGAGGAAGTTGTACCAGGCACCATGTGCAGGATTCAGAAACTCAGCATTTCTGACCGCCGTTCACACTGAAAGCATAGGGGGGAAAAACCTGTGTGATCACTGCCTACCTCCTTTTTTTTTAATTCCCCTTGTCCTCTTTTGTCTGAAGCATTTTTTGTCACAGATTTATTTCCCACTTTCTCCTTGCCTTCTCTCACAGGCTTTGAAGCAGCATCATGGCAGATGAAGCAAGACCGGTGGCTTCTTCTTTCCTGCATGTGACACCTTTTTGTGCTGGCTGTTTCCCTGGCAGATGGTGTCATACACAGGGTGCCTTCTTGCTCGGGGCAGAGCTTACTCTAAGGCTTTACTGTGGAGGGAATTCACTCCTTAGTGGCACACGCCTCTTGCGTGCAGCTGCTGCTTGTGAAAGGCCATTTGGTTTTGCAGGATCCTCTAGTTCTGCTCCTTAGGTATGGGCTGCAGCGCACGCTTCTGTCTCTGCTTTCCTCACGTCCATTTAACCAGCAGCCTTACCTGAGCATGGGTCAGAGGCTGGGGGCACTACAAAACTGAATTCATCTCCTCTCTGATTTTAAATTTCAGCAGGTTCCTGTTGGTGCAGGTAGTACCCAGGCTGAGGACCCTGATGCTGCCAGCGCTGAGTGCCGCTTGCTCCCGCAGTGGGTGCCTGGGGTAACCAGGGGCAGAGTGCAGGCAGGATGCCTGATGTGACTTTTGGGCTAGCACGCAGGCCATGAATGATTGATGACTTTTGCTTTGTTTCTCCCACCAGCTGGGATGATTCCCCAGTATGAGGGTAAAGAAAGAAAGGGAAAAGTCCGATGCAGGTCTGAGCCCCTCCTCTGACCTTACAGGCATCTGCTTGGGGACAGACACATCAGGAAGCACGAGGGGGACGTGTGCTGGCGGTCTGTGGGCAGGTGCTGGTCAGCTGATGTCATATTCCCTCTCTCCATGCACTAGTATTACCCACTTTCTGGGACAATTTCTCTGCAGCAAGTTGAGGAATGGAGATGATTTCTGAAGTCTTCCGCTGGCCTGCTTCACCTCCTCTGCTTGCATGTGCCTCTTCTTTGAGGAGACTCTGCTTTTATCATTTGGCCTGCTCTTTCTCAGATCAGAATGAGCTGTTCACCAGTGGCTTGCTTGGGACACTTCTGGTTCTCCAGGCTGGATTCTTCACTCTGCACTTGATTTGCTTGAGGCAGTATTTAGGGAGTGGAGAAGAGTAAACTTTCCTCAAAAGGCTGGAAGCAGGCTTTGGTTAGAGCTGCATCTCTGGTTCTCTTCTAGTGGATTTTAGCTTTCTAATGAGGCTAAAATCCAAATAATATTGAATGAGCTTAATAACAGTCGTATTTGCCATGACCATATAATATCTATGCTCTAAGTGTTCAATGTGTTTTGCTTGCTGAGCACTGCTCTGAGAATAAGGGTGTTCAAAAGCTGTTGTGCTTTTCTTCAACAGCTGGATATGAACATAAGCAAGGAGAAGCAGCCATCTCTGAGGGAGAAGGACGTTGCAATCAAGAAGGAGATGGTGTCCTGTTATCTGCACACATCCAGTGCTGTATTTCTGACCCTTGTTGCTGCCTTCGGTGCTGGGGTCATCGGGAGGAGGCACTACCAGCTCTGCAGTGGCTCCAGCACAAAAACTCCAGCCTGGCTTCTAAATCAAAATTTCAGGAGTTTCTTGAGTTAAAGTATGACCTAAAATGGAGTCCCTTTGATATATCAAAAGAAATGTGCACACATGTTAAGTCTTGCTGGCAGTAGTATGTAACACCACAGTTACTCATTTGGTTGGTTACTGAAGACTTGCAGGAAGCTTTCAGCAAAGTGGTTTATTGTGCAGTAATTAAATTAATCTTAAATGGTGATAAAGATTCAGTTGTTAGGCATTTCATCATTTGACCAACTTTCATAGCTTGGTTTTTACAGGAACAGAGGGAACCGTGGTGTTCTGTAGCCAGTGGTGGCATCTTTGCTTTGAATATAACTTTTTACAAGTTCCTAAAAATTCACTTTGTTATTCAGACTAAGGTTTTTACTGCAAATAAAACATTGAGGCTTTATGAATGCCTTTGATATTACTTGATATGCTCAAAAATCTCTCTTTGCAAGAGAGAAAACTCGTGGAGAATCAGTATATTATACCTCAAAGATATGTCAAAATCTGAAGAATCTGCAGGATGACCTTATTGCAAGATACTGGGCTGGAGAACTCAGCTTTGCTAAAAGGAACTTTCAAAACTGGAACCACTGCTTTCTGTTCTGCTGGCTATTTCACCCCCACATCCCCAATAAAGGTGAGATAAGGCAAGCTAATTTAATTCAGGTTCTTCTAATTCTGTTTCTTGAAACTCAAATTTCAGATTTTAATTTTTTTTGTTAAGATAATAAGTAACTTTATATATTAAAAAAAAAAAAAAAAGTAAAATTGAAAGTCCAGTGACAAGGCCACTGGCACATGTTTTTGCTTGGGGTGAAGCCATCTGCTGTCTGCATGAAATATGCCATAAACCTGAATTAAGCCTTGGCTATTGGGATATGCTTTCAAAACTGGAGCTCATTTTTAGAGGCCAGGAGGAAAAAAGGTGTCTTGGGACAAGATTTCTGGTGTAATTCTCAAGTATTCTGAAGTTGAGGACCAAGCTATTGGATATATCCTCTCTGAAATTTAACTTGATGTCTTTTCTGACAGTCTGAGCAGTTTGCATTGAGGTGTTGTATTTGAGAGCAAAGTATTTGTATGCTGCCATATGAAATACCTGTTTTCTTGACCCTCTCTGCTTACTTGACTCTTTTCAACTCGCCCACCTCCTCTTTACTCTCTTCCTCTATAAACTCTGTTTTAACAGGTTACAGCTCAGCTCTTTTGTCCCACTCCTGAGTTCAGCAGACAGTCCCTGCCGGGTATAATCTTGGTTCCTGCAAGTGCTTCCTCTCCTCTTGCTGCTCCTGCCACCCCATCCCTTAGGCTGTTTGCTTTTTCATGGCAGCTGGCGACATTCATACCTCCTCTGTCCTGCAGTTCTTGGGGATGACTTGCTGTCTTGGGATCCCACCATTTTTTCTCCACAAGATTTCTGGAAATTACTAAAATTTGGAATTTCAGTGTGGTGCTCTGTTCATGAAGAGAATGCACCTTTTTTCTTCCCACCCCTGTCTTTTTGTGGCATAAGTGTGCTCAATTAATTAAACCTGCCCATCCAACTTCTGGAGCCCAGTTTTTGAAGTTGGGACGGGGAAACTGAGGTTCCAGGATATAAGTTCTGACTCTTCAATTTGAGATCCATGTAAAAAGTCACGGGGCCCACAAAGTTTTGTGAAGTTTTGTTTTTTGCCCACCTTCCTTCATCTGTGAAAGCACTTCTGATTTCCCTTAGTGGCAGAAGGCAACGCAGGCAAAGTTAGTGGCAGTTTCCCATAGTGCAGGGCATATGCAATGGAGCTGTGAGCCTTGGCGAGGTGCTGCCAAGGCTGGGTGAGTGAGGGTCAGGAAGCAGGACTTGCAGATACATGCCCCTGTAGAAGCGAGAGCTCTTTGCAGTGTTACTGGAGCAAAATATTATATGTGTCGGAAAAGTAAATTTTGACAGCGTGATTATATGCTGTTATGGAGGAGGCAGGACAAGAGCTGACTGAACGCCATGGCTGGTGGAGTCCTGGATGTCTTCTGTGTATTGTTTCTTTGCAGACCTGGCTCCTGAATTCCCAGCTTTAAAAATGACCACACGTCGGGTTTTTGTGTGTTAGTGTCACCGTGCTGGCTGTCCTGGGCTAAACTTGAACAAACGCCCTGCTGTTGGTGAGCTCTCTGGGATGAGGAAAAAGCACAAGAGGAAGCAGAGGCTTAAATGGCAAAGCTGATTCTGGACCTGTTTGTGGAGCAAGGGAGTACAAATACACTGTTGGATGTGGCATGTTGCAGCCATCCAAGGGTGCTGGAAATGTTGAACAGACCTTTCTAAACCCAGTGCAAACAGCTCCAGCTGGCCCCAGCACCTGCATCAATAGCCAGGTCTGAAGCGGCTCTGGAGCAATCTGAGGGCTGCTTCTGGCTCATAGTGTCTACAGGATGAGAAAAGCCCATGCGATCTCTCTCGTTCATGTCCTTGTCCCAGGATCCCATTCAGGGCCATGTGTTGGAGATCTGGTGCAGCCTAGTTTCACAACACCCTGTGTATCACATTCGTGGGGCTTGCTGCTTCACAGCAAAAGTGACTGAGTAAGGCCTGCCAGGGGCTTGGAACTGGGGAGGGCTTGAGCTATTGGCTAGAGGTGGGGGTTTGTCTGGGGCTTTGTCTTGAAATGTCCTGTAAAACAGTGACAGACATGGCTCTGCTCCTTCTTTCAGTACCCCTGGCATAAACCTGCAGACAGCTCCTGTGAAGAGCCCCTTGGAGCACCCCCTGCCTCACAGAGCCCAGAGCAGGCACTGTCTGGAACACGTGCAGGTTGCTGTTGTATTTAGTGCCCATTAAAGTTCCTCGTTACAGCTCTCTCCCAGTGTGCGGGCACTGCAGCTGTAGTTTGCTGATGTGGGACCTTTCTTCCTCCCCGGTGCAGGGCACGAGCCAGGCAGGGAGCTGGAAGCCGGCGGTGATGTGTGTTCAGGAGGTGAAATGGGACATCACGGGTGTGGAGTTGCTTGGCTGTTGGGAGCAAGCAGCTTTTATTTTAATGCTGTTGAAGAATTCCGTAGTAAGGCCTCCTTCTGAACACTGCTTCCGGGCTCAGTAGACTCCTGTAGACCAAAGTAAATCTTCAGAGCTACCAACACAGAACAGGGAAATGAAGAGGCTATTATATAAAACAATATTTGTACAAGGAAACAACATGCATATGAGATCTAATGGTGTAAACATTCAGCCTTTTCATGTTTATCACAACTGTGATGTTTCATTCAGAAGAGGATGGGAATGAGGAAAAGAAAGTTACCTAGGCTGAAGGTAGAGCAGGGCCAATTATGAATGACCAGGGGTTGCTTGGTCCAGACAGGCCAGGAAAGAAATCCCTGGATTAGGATGAACTTCACTCTTGATGAAGCAGCCTCAACACCCTGGCAGTGTGAAGGCTACAAAAGACTGAGAAGACTGCAGTCCTGGGCTTTTTGTGGGACTGTTACCTTGAAATGGGCTTTGCCTTGGCGAAGCGATGGCAAATCACACATTGCCACTTGAGCACTCTGACTACAACATCATGAACCCATGGGACTCTGTTCTGTAGGACTTGGACAGATTTAGTTGGAATATGAGTCCAGCTGAACAGCATCTCCAGGAGACAGATCATGGTCTGAGCACAACACTACACTATGAGCTTTACTGACCAAACCTCTGCTTTTCTACACAAATGCTAGTGATCTCTGTAGAGAGAAGGCTGTTTCAGGCAGTCCTCCTGCAAAGCCCATACACTGGTTAAGTCCAAACAAACAGGAGGGCCCTTCTGCAGATAGCCACAGCAAGCAGAAAGGCAATCATTTGTTAAAGCCATCTGGAAACCCGTTCCAACAGAAAACAATATCCTTACCAGACTGTTGGCAAAACTTCCCACATCTCTAGGCCAGGGGGCCGTCAGCAACATATCCACACCTCCGACATCTGGGGTCCACAACAAAGGTGGTTTCCAGCCTGTCATATCCTCTGAGCTAAAACTATCAGCAGGAGCTGGCTCATCCCAGGACTCAGCACCAGTCAGGCACACAGGCACACAACCTGCAGTTCAGAAGTACCCATGAAAAGACCTTGACAGCCTTCCTCCCATCTCTGCAGGTGATCTTAATTTAATTTTGCATCCATCTCCTGTTCCTTGACTTGGTAGAAATCAAGGCTGAGTTTTGTTTTACAGCTTTTTCCCATACGCTTCTGCTTCCTTGCACTTTACAAAGTATTGTCAAAGGGCTTGAGACAGGTGCTGGGTTCTTGTCGTCATTTGGATCAGGCAGATGGATTCAGGAGTTCAAGGTGAATGCCAAACAGGATTGGTCGTTCCGCAGGCGGCTGGCAGTGAGCCTGCCCACACGCAGCCTCCACTCAAACCTCCCCATTTGCTGTGGCTGCCCAGTGCTCAGTGTGGTTTGTCAGTGGCTCTCAACTGCAGAAGCATCCACCCTGGCCTCGGTCGGTGTGCTGTCCCGGGGGGTGAGGGGCAGCACTAGTTGTGGACCGTGGGAGCTGCTTTTTCTTTCCCGTTATGAGATGAGCCGCAATTTTGTTTTCTTTCCTGACACTTGGGCTGCCAAAGCAGGCAAATACCGACCTTCCGTTGTTCATGTCAGAGCTGATATTCTGCCGTCCCTCTTCTGCCGTTGGTTGCAGAGGCCTGGCACAAGGTGGGATGGCGTTTTGCTGGGTGCTGTGGAAGTGCAGACGAGATGGAGCCTCTCTAAAAGCTTTCTCAGCACAAGAGCATGGTGTTAGGGAATGGAAGGAGCATTATCTCAGCTCTGCAGAAGGAGCTGGGTGCTGTAACATGGCATTAACCTGTTTTTGTATTCCACAGAGTACTTACACCTGTGCCAAACCACGCTGCGAGTTTTTCCTGTCATGGCACAGTTAAGCTTTGTCATGAGGAAATGATGTTCCTCTTGCCACTGGCCTGGCTGGAGCCTCAGTGCCAGCGGGTCATGGGAAGGCGTGTGTGCCTGCATCTGTGCCTGCAAGTGCTCCCCGTGTGGGGGCTCATTCTGACCCGGGTCACTGAGGCTGGTCCCTGTGAGGGCCAGCGCTAGCGGAACAGCAGTGGGCTGGTGGTTTTTAGGAGGGGGGTGTTACACATCATCTGCTGTAAACCAGCGAGCAGGAGACCCAGGTGTGAAGCACGAGGCTTTGCTGGAAAGGCAGCTTGTGTGGTTGTGTGTATGGAAGTGTGCTTTGTGCCCCTTGAGAAGGTGAAGCTCTGAGTCATTTCTGACTCTTCTTTGGCCTGTAATTTTGGGAAATGGGGCTTTGGGTCCTGAGGGCCGTTCTGCAGGGCTCTTGGACATCTGTCTCAGTCTGTTTCCCTGAGGACTGGTTTACATTATCTTACAGTCAATGAGGATTGATTATGGTGGAAACCAGGCAATTTCCTTGTGACTTTAATAACATATTCTTATGATGATCTTGTGCCTCTCATCTAATAGTTCTGCAAAGCTGGTTGATGTCTCTCACTGAATGGGATACAGACCAAAACTGTTAATTTGGGTGCTTGGAAGACTTGTGTGTAGCTCCCACTCTGGCAGAGGGCAGGTGGGGAAGGGGCAGATAGGGACTGTGCCACGCAGCTCTGCAGTTAGCACTGACTTCTGCTGGGGATGAGCTTGCACGTCGTCTTTGGCAAAACGGTCTTCCTGGGAAGAATAACCCAGGTGAGGAGTTGTTTCCTTGGTTTCTGTGTTCAGCACCTGGAGCACAACAGGGTGAAGATCTTGAGATACAGAAACTTAATCTAAGTGTTTTTGGGAGTGTGGTGCTGGGAAGGCAGTTTCCTTCCAATGTCTTTTTCTGCAAGTCAAACTTTCGGGATTTCCTCTGGCAGAAGGAGCTTGGTTTTATTGATGGAAAAACACATGTACACGCTTGCATTTCCTGTCCTATTTGTAGCTCAGCAGGGATATACAGCGTGCGTGAGGGCCTGCCACAGGGCTCTCTGGGATGCCACCAGCACTCCAAAACGGACCACATCTCCCAGGGCACATGGGCACAGGGGAGGTGGCCCCGCAGACCCTCCCCAGCCTGCTCCTCTCTGCTCTCTCCTCCAGACCCCCCTGCTTCTGATGGTGAAGACCATGACCGTGTCCTCACCTGGGAAGACATCAAGAAGCAGGGGCTGCTCCTGATCGAAACCAACAAGAAATATGGCAAGAAGTAGCAGATGCTCCATGCACAGGAGCTATGGATGCCCCAACCACCCCTTCTGCTCTGGGTGCCCCTGACCACCCCTTTTGCTCTGGATGCCCCCGACTTCCCGTTGTACCCTTTTTCTAAATTCAGCAGTTATTCTTGGGCTGAATACAGCAGGTCTTTGTCATTCCTCCCAAGCCCACAGCAGAGCTGGACCGGGAGCTCCTCAGTCCCTTCTGTGAGCCAGAAGGCAGCGGGGTCAAGCCCTGAGGGGAGCTGAGCTGGGTTTGGAGGCAGCCCCCTCCCCCTGCCCCTCGCCCAGCTGCTCTCCCCGCAGAGGTGGGCCTGGGCTGGGCTGGGCTGAGCTTTCCCAGGCAGAGCAGAGCTGGGGGCAGGCTGGCTTTCTCCCCCCTGGCCCTTCCTGGGACCTCTGCCCCCCCAGACAGCTCTGGGAGCCCCGCGGACTGCTATCTACCCAAGGCAGCTCTGGGGAAATGTGGGGCAGGGGCTGAGGCCTGGGCAGGTACCGGATCTCAGGGGGGTGTCTTCGTGTGCATGCGTGGGAGCGGAAGGTTGGAGCCTGCCTGGGAAAGGGAGAGCCGCAGCAGAGGTGAAGCCCCTGGCCCGGGCTGTCTGACCTGGTGCGGAGCCCTCGTGCCTCTTCCCTCCCTGCTCCCTGGACGCACATTGTGCCACTCGTCCCCCTGAGCTCCAAGCGAGCATCGGGGACAACCTCTGGGCTGCAGGGAGGTGCCTGGAGGGAAGGGCCTCCCCGAGGTGCCCCAGGCCGGCAGAGGAGGCTGCAACAAGACCTTGGCTCCAGGGTGGGATCCCCAGCCCTGCCCACAGCTCACAGACACCCCCCTGCGGAGGCCGCGTCGTCTCCTCTGCAAAGGCCGAGAACTGGGGGCTGCTGGTCCCCAAGCGCAGCCAAGGCCGGGGGCTGCTGCCAGGGCCCCGTGGTCCCCGCTGGAGCCCCCGGCGAGCGGCACCTCCTCCAGCTCCGCAGGGGCTATCGGCACCAGCGTGAGCTTCCCCCACCCTTCCCACCTGGTCCCTGCGCTTCGTGCTGACATCGCCTGGGACATCCCCACGGGGCAGAACGGCTCTTTCTGCCCAGGCTCTCGGCAGACTGGCAGCGCACCCAAGTGTCGTGGTGGGTTTTTTGTGACTGCAGGGGCAGGGACGGCAGCGCCCAGACACAGAACAACTTGCGTGTTTTAAAGGGAGCTCCAGAAAGAGCGTCACTTGCCGGTGAACGCATCTAGCGGAGCTCCCCCGGTTCGATAGCTGCCTGGGGGGCGCTTGAAAATTAGAGACCCCAGAATGACACCCACCCCCCAGCCCTGTTCCCTTCTCACGTTCCCACCACAGCCAAGCCATGGCTCTGCGAGTCCTCTGCTGCCAGGAGCTGCCCAGCCACGGCAGGAGAAACCTGAATACCCTCTGCAACCCAGGGCCGAGCAGACAGCGGGGGGCGGCGCTGGGCCCCTGACACTGCCGCCCTCAGCACCACCGGGGTTGGAGGAGCCTCAGCCTGGCTGCACAGGGCAGGCAGAGCTCAGACAGTGCCGGGGAGAAAATGTACCCCTGCCCAGCGCACCCCGCCTGCGGCCCGGCCATCACTGCTAGGGTGCGGGCAGCACGGGCAGGGGAGGGCAGCGCTGCTCCAGCCCCCGGAGAGCGCCCGGCGGCGGCAGCGCGGGGACCGTGCGCGGATGCGGCCCTGCCCGCAGAGTCCTGGCTCCACCTGGAGCCGAGACATGGCCACGGCCCCATGCGACCGGTCCCGGGAGATGCGGCCGCCGCCCCCCGCCTCTACTGGGTGAATTTCCTCCAGAGAAGAAATATAACACTATTTTTTTTTACTTTGAAAGGAAGAAATGTGAATTTTATATATATACACACATTTAAAATTTAGTTAGCTAGTTAGTTATTTTCCATGGACAGGAGATATAGTCTGCTTAGAAAAGAAGAAAAAGTTTATAAATTCAGCATGTTTACTTCTTGAAATGCTTTTCTATAATCTATTCAATATGATCTATTCAAAGAACCCTCTCCTTTTAGCACCAGCATCCCTTAATAGCGGGGCGATAGGGGAAGTGCAGTTTGGGTCTGGGTCGGGTTCTTAGGGGGGGGGGTTGGTAGCGGGCGAGGGTCTACAGGGGCAGCTCTTGTGAGAAGCTGCTGGAAGCTTCCCCAGCCCCAGGGCAGCCCCGCTGCTGGGCAAGGCTGAGCCCGTCAGCGCTGGTGGCAGCGCTGCTGGGAGAAGGTATTTAAGAAGTGGGGAGAAAAACCCAAGAAAGAGCTGGAAAAGCTGCAGCGGGGAGACGAGGGCACAGTTCATGTGTGCCCCCGTGGGAGGGGCGTTCTGTGAGCGCGGGCATCGCTGGGTGCTCGCTGGGAGCTCGCAGGTGGGCGCAGGGGCGGGTGCGTGCGGGGGGTGCGTGGGTGCATCCCACGTGCTGCAGCGTGTGTGTGTGAGTGTGAGTGTGTGAGTGCGTGCCCCAGCGCTCTCTGCCTGTCCCATCGACTTTTCCTGTCCTCTTCCTGGCCCCGATGTGCCGGTCTTCTCTGTGCCGGGGTGGCTCTGAGCACCCTCCTCTCCAGTAATCAGAGAGCCCATCCAGGAAAGGATTTATCTTATCTCTGGAGCTTGGGGAAGCATCTCAGACAGTGACTTCTGAGGAAAAAAAAGGGGGGAAAAAATATACGAAGGATTGTTAGTGAAGACTCCCCGGCTGGAGTTGCCGCTTTTACAGGAGAAGGAAATTTCAGGCAGCGGTTTGCTGGTGGTGAAGTAACAGCAGCGCGGGGTGGGAGGGCGGGATGGGCCCCACCAGGGGGTTGTGAGATGGCAGGAAAACCACAATGAAGTTAAGAAGGAGGCAGTAACCTGCGGGGCTTTCGGAGCGGGTGTGGGAGGAAGAGGAGCTCAGTGGCTGCCAGGCGGGCGGTGCTGCCAGCCCGGCAGAGGGAGCGGCCGGTCGGTGCGGGCGGGCAGCTTGCCCGTGGGCCCGATCCCGGGCGGGCAGCAGGGCGAGGCCGGTCCGAGCCTGCCCGCGCCCCGTGCCCTGCCCCCCCGCCCGGTCGGCGTCCTGTGAATGGCGGCAACCGCGGAACGCGCTGGGGCTCCGCGGGCAACGCGCCCGCAGTCGCGCAGCGGAGAAGCGATGGGCAGCAGCGGCGCTTCGGCTCTCGCAGCGTTTCTCGCCCCCGTCCCCCCCCCGTGCCCCCGTCCCCTTCCCGCCGCGCCGGGCCCCCGCGGCCCGTCCCCGCCCTGCGGCTCTCGCCCTATTGGCGTTGGCGCCGCTGGATGGGCCGGCGCGGCTGGGCCGAGGCCGCCGCCGCCCCGCCCCGCCCCGCCCGCCCCGTCCCTGCCTCCTTCTCCCCGGGCTCCCCCGCCCGCCCGCAGCCGCTCGGCAGCCCGGGCGCCGGCCCCGAGCCCCCGGTGCCCGGCCCGGGTCGGGAGCGGCCGAGCCTGGCCCCGGCACGGGGCGAGGGGGCCGCGGTGCCGGAGATCGCCTCGGCGGCCCGTCTCCGTTCCGGGAGCGGCGGGGAGCGACGCGCGGCCGGAGCGGCGCCAGGTCGGAGCGGGCCGGGCCAGGCCGGGCGGGCGGGGGCCGTCGGGCGGCCGGGGCGGAGCGGTGACGGCCCGGTCTGGCCCGCAGGGAAGGAGAAGGGGCGGCTGGAGGAGCTGTACTGGCAGGGGCCGCTACTGGGGAGCGGCGGCTACGGCTCCGTGTACTCGGGCACCCGCCTCTCCGACGGCAGCCCGGTAAGCGGCGGGACGGCGGCGGGGCGGGGGGAGGAGGAGCGGGAGGAGGAGGCTCATCCCGCCGCTCCCCGTGGCTCTCAGGTGGCCATCAAACACGTGTCCCGGGAACGCGTCGTGGCGTGGGGTGAGCTGGTGAGCGACCGAGGCTGCCGGGAGAAACCGGGGCGTCGCGGGGCGGGGGATAAGGGGAGGCCCGAGAGGGTGGAAACGGGAACACTGTGGGGGGAGCGGGCGTGGAGTCGCGGGGGGCCGCGGAGCATCCCGGGGAGGGGCTGCCCAGTACCGGAGGGCCGGGCGGGGGGCCCTGGAGCACCCCCTTGGCAGGGGGATGCCCGGGCACCAGTGGGGTCGGGTGGGGGCACTGGGGCATCCCGGGCGGGGGCTGCCGGCCCCCCACCCCGTCCCTCTGACGGCACCGCGGCCCCCTGCAGCCCAGCGGCACTCGAGTCCCGATGGAGATCGTGCTGCTGAACGCCGTGGGCTCCTCCGGCTTCCGTGGCGTCATCCACCTCCTCGACTGGTTTGAGCTACCGGACAGCTTCTTCCTGGTGATGGAGTGTCCGGAGCTCGCGCAGGATCTCTTTGATTTCACCATCCAGAGGGGATCCTTGTCGGAGGAGGTGGCGCGGGGGCTGTTCCGGCAGGTGCTGGAGGCGGTGCGGCACTGCGACGCCTGCGGTGTCCTGCACCGGAACATCAAGGAGGAAAACATCATCGTCGACCTCGCCACCGGTGAGCTGAAGCTCATCGACTTCGGCTGTGGCACTTTCCTCCAGGACGTGGCCTACACCGAGTTTGCCGGTGAGCCCACACCCGGGGGGCTGCTCCCGGCACTGCACGGCCCGGCCTGGCCGGGCACCGGTTCCCCCATGGGGGTGGGGGGGGCGGAATTCATTACTCATCCGGCTGCCAAGTTGGGTTTTGGCACGGGGTGTGGGGGGGAGATGTTGTGAAACGGGAGCCGGCTCCCAGCCGCTGCCACCCACCCTGCCCGGGGCTGGGGTGGGGGGAGCCAGCCTGACAAAAACAAACACCCGTAGGGGTAGCAGGGGTGGGGTGGGGTGTTGCAATTCCGTGTGCTGGCCACTGGTTTGGTTTGCAGGCGTGGAAGGGCTTGGGCTGCTCCACTCTCCTTGTTTGCCTTGGCTTTGTTAACATTTTTTTCTTTGGCTAAGGCAGGGGGGGAAGGCGTGTTATTTTCCCACCTGTGGTGTTTTGTTTTGGTTTTTTTTTTTTTGTTTGTTTTTTTTAATGTAACGGTTGGGCCTTCCCCAGGCCCATGCTGCCCTCTTCCAGCACCGGTGACTGTTTTTTACAACCCAAAGTTTGTAAACAAGAGCCCCGTGTTGGCGAGGGGGTGGCGGGTCACACCGTGCGTCATCCCCCTCCCCACCAGTGCAGCCCCCGTGTCCCCGAGGACGCTTGGGTGAGGATCCGGGAGTGGGCAGCATCCGCCTGACGAGCTCTGCCTGTCTCCCGCAGGAACACGAGAGTACAGCCTGCCGGAGTGGGTCTGCTACCACTGCTACCACGGCCGTTCAGCAACAGTCTGGTCCCTGGGCATCCTGCTCTATGACTTGGTCTGCGGGGACATCCCCTTCGAGCAGGATGAGGACATCGTCAGGGGCCAGCTCTTCTTCCACCAGCCGATCTCCCTCGGTGGGTACCCGGTGTCCTGGCGGGCAGCGGGTTTGGGAGATGGCCCCAGGCACACGAGCATCCCCGCTCTTAGGGCTGTGGAGGAAGGTGATGTGTCGGGGTCAGCTGGGGGAGGTGGCACATGTCCTGCCATCCTGCTCTCCTTCAAAGCAGCTCCTGGACTGGGAGGTTTGGGGTAGCTCTGAGCACACCCAGCGTGGCCCGGGCACTGCGGACGGTGGGGGAAGGTGGACAGGAGCCTTCTCTGACCGGCGGCGTCTGGTTTCTCTCCCCAGAGTGCCAGCATCTCATCAGGTGGTGTTTGGCCTTGCGGCCCTCAGATAGACCATCCTTGGAGGACATTTTCAACCACTCCTGGCTGCAAGGCGCTCACCACCCCTAGGAGATGGCAGCCACCCCGCCTGCACGCTTTGGCCCGGGACCCTGGCCGGTAACAGCTCCGGGCCTCTCCTGGCCATAAGAAGCCAAGAAGACCAGGCTTCCTCACCACCATAGCCTGAGCAGGGATCATGGGTACCACGCACATCCTGTCCCGAAGCTGGGCTGAGACCTGATCTTCCAGGTGCTGGTGGCCACCATCCAACCCAGCTCTCCTGGGCTCCATCTGAATGACCCTGTCTCATTTGCTGGTCTTGCCAGCAATTTTTAAAAAAATTTTTTTTTTTTTTTTATTTTTGTTTCTGTCACTGGTGGAGAGAGGAGACCTTATTGAAAACCATCTGGTTTTGGTGGCTCCCAAACATCTTCCTGAGCACCTGAATTCAGGATGGTGAGAGGATCGGAGGCCTTATTACAAAGAGAAGCTTCACCGGGGGAAAGACTTGGGGAGGAGGGCAGGTACTGTGGCCGAATGGCTGCCTCCTCCCCTGTCACCGTGCCAAGTGCCTTCAGCTGAGATCTGGACTGTGCTGGAGGAAATACTTGAATTTTCCTACACTGCTGCTTTTCCCAGACTTGCCTGGGTATATGCTTCCTTTTCCCCTTTCAAAAATAAAACAGGTCAGAGGACACCTGGGAGCCAAGCAGGCGATCCCTCACCTCCTGTGCCTCCACCTCCCCTGGATTTTCTGGGTTTCTTTGCTTCCCGGTGCCCTCACGAAGGCACAACCAATGCAAATGAACAGAGCTGTAAATGTCGTCAGGGTTATACAGGAGTGAAGTTTGATCTACAGTTGTTAATAGTGATGATGTTTGTCACGGTCCACTCGGTGGACTCGTGATGGTTCGTTTGCTACGATCTCAAAAGTGTAAAATTAAGGTGACAAACTGTGATGGTTTTAAGCCCTGCCGGGACCGGAGACCACGTTGCCATTGTCCCTCCCCCACCCTCGGACACAAGTAGGGCGCGATTTCTTCATCCATGTTATGGCAACAGTTGCAATCCATCTTTTCGGACAGTGTCTATGCGATTAACAGCCCTAGCTGGGTCCGGGTACTGAACAATAGCCCAGCTCTCTTTGTACTGCACGGCTCAGGCACTGCAGGACAGCCCAGCACTGCCTGTGTCACGCGGGTCAGCACTCAGGGGAACAGCCTGGCACTGCCCGTGTCACGCGGGTCAGCACTCAGGAGCCTTGGCACCACATCCCACTCCAGGGATCAGCAAGGCCAAGCCGGCCGTTGTTGGGTATCTCACTGTCCATGTCCCTGATGACAATGTTGAGACAGTGCTGATCTTCTGACCGCCTCTTACAGACGTTTTACCTTTTTTTCTTTTTTCCAGTTTTTGTTTTTATTATTTTCATGGATTTGTATATTAAAGAGAGAGAGTTCTAGCTGCCAGGATAACTTATTTATTTATGTATCATTCCCGTGGGTTTCCAACCCAGGCCTTGTTCCCACAGCTGCTGATCCCCCGGTTTTCTCTTCGGGCCTTCCCTCCGTGTCTGTCCCGTGTCCATCCCCACGCGCAGTGTTTCTGTCTGGGGGGTGCGGAGCGGCTGCCTGCTCCCCAGCTGTCTCTGTACATAGTTCTGGTTGCTGTTGTTCCCTTGGCAGGTGTTTTGTTTTTCCCTGTGGGTGTCTTGTTTGGGGCTGAGGAGGGGGGAGCTGCTCCTGGCTGTCAGCAGTGTCAAGTCTATGTTTTAGGCAGCGGGTTTTCTCTTAATAGTTCATGTTGTACAGGAGAATTCAGAAATCTTCTATTTTTTAAATGTGGTTTTAAATAAAAATAAACTACTTGATGTGATGGAGACATCCCTTTACTGTGGGGCAGGATGAAGGACGCTGCGTGCCGGGTACCCGTGGCCATACCGTGGTGGGGCTGCTGCAGGGACCGCCCGTTTGTCTCCAGCTGAGATGAACTCCAGAGGCTGCGCCCAAAGGCTCACTGAGCCACGTCAGCCAGGACCAGCCAGCCGACAGCACCACGGGGAAGGCTGGATGCATCCCTCTGCGGGGTGTTTCCAGGGCCGACTGCTCCTGGCAGGTCTGGAGGGATCGCAGGGGCTGCGCAGCCCTTTGCGTTTCCGTTCACCCGCAGGCCGGTGCCGAGCGTGTGCTGGGTGCGGCAAGGAAACAACCCTCAAAGCGACCTTGTGAAAGGCTGGGTGTTGTCAGCCCAATTAAATTTCAGTCAGGCAGATCCTGTTGCTCCAGCTCTGTTGGCGTGGAGCGGGTGTTGGGTGCCGGGGGGTGAAGGAAGCCGCCGGCAGGCTGTGCCACCTCCAGCTTGGCTGCGGCGAACGCGGAGTGAGAGGCAGTTGGTCTCGGGATTACGAGAAGTCGGTCGCTGTCAGTCAGCAGTGGTAACGCTTCGCTCGAGCTTTTACCCTCCAAACTGTCAAACCCCACTGCCCAGCTCTGCGGTGCTTCAGCTTTGGGGGTGTTGGTTTGGGTTTTTGTTTTCACTTGGTTTTTTTTTTTAAAGGGCTGAATTCTGAAGCCCTGTTCCTGCTCGACCTCATGGCGCACCTGCTGCGCTGCGCACGCAGGGCTGTGTCCGCCCCAAGGAAGGGGCACGTTTCCCCTCGTGCAGGTTACTGCAGCTAGGGGGTTAACTCCCCCTCTAGTGAGACCCCAGGACTACCAACCGCTCGTGTTTTTTCAGGTGGTTACTGATAATATTAGCAGGAGTAGTCCAAAATGAATGAAGAGAGATTTCAGGGCCTTGGGGAACTGGTTAAGGGGTCGGGGGCGCAAAGAGTGTCTCTCCTCCGTCCCTCCGGTTGCGGGGATAGATGAGGAAGGTCACGGGAGGAGTCAACAGATGAGCTGGTGGCTCCGAGACTGGTGTTACTGGCGGGGTTTGGGTTGTTCAGTCACGGGTCAGGGTACAGGACGCCGGAGCTTTTGGCATCAGGTGGGATGCACCTGTCCCAGAGGAGAAAGGGATCCTGGGGCTCAGCGAGAGCTTTCAGCTGGGTCTGAAGGGGGAAGGGGGCAAAACTGGGACTCCCAGACAAGAGCCCCAGGGCCGGGGACCAGAGGCTGTGGGGTGGTGTGCCGGCGAGGACCCTCACCCTGCCCTCTCGGCGGGGAAGGGGAGGAGACAGGCAGCACAAGGGATGCGGGGGCAGGGACGGCTCAGTGACCGGGGATGGGCTGCAGCGGGGATTTACAGACGCGATACTGCAGCAGCTCTGTCGTTAGAATAAATACTGTGCGTGAGCGGCGAGTACCGAGAAGGAGTTTCACCGGGCGACAGAGCGTAACGCCCCGAGTTCTGTGTTGGTGTTCGCACTCCAGGTCCCCCCACAAACGACGTTTTAGCGGCTTAAGCTGAGCGAAGCGTCTTTTGTTTCCTCCCGGATCGGAGCGCGGCGCCGAACTGCCCGTCGGGGGAAATCCTGGATGGGCGTCGCCTCCGGGATCTGCGCGCCGAGAGCTGGACCCTCATCGCCATGCGGTGATGAGGGCAGCGCGGGCGGCGCCGCTCCAGCCCCGGAGAGCGCCCGGCGGCGGCGGCGCGGGGACCGTGCGCGGCCGCGGCCCCGCCCGCGGAGTGCCGGCCCCGCCCGGAGCCGAGACGCGGCCGCGGCCCCGCGCGACCGGCCCCGGGAGACGTGGGCGCCCCCCCCGCCGCGGGCGCAGCGGCCCCGTCGTGCAGGGGCGGAGGCGCCGGGCACCGGGGCCGGGCGGGCGCGGAGCCCTGCGCGGAGACGGCCGCGGGCGTGCGGACGCTCCCGCGCAGGCGCACCTGCGGGCACGGGGCGCGGCCCCCCCCCCCGCGCAGGCGCAGTCCCGAGCCGGCGGCAGACGGGGACGGCGCGGATCGCCCCGCGGCTCCGCTCCTGCGGTCGGGCTGCGCTCGGAGCGAGGCGCGGGGCCGGCGGGGCCGGGTGTGGCCGCTCGGTGCCGGGACGCCGGTTCCTCCGGGCGGGGGATTCCCGCGGGCTCTGTGCGGGGACCCGGGGCGGGCGGCTGGGAACACGCGGGGGGGATCTGCGGAGGGTCTGCGCGTGTACGTGGGAGAGAGAAACTGCGCAAGGGGCGGATCGAGAGCGCGGAGGAGAGTTAAAAAATGAGAATAAAATGGGGGCTTCTGGGCGCCAAGGCTGCGTGGAAATTGCACTTTGGGCAACAGTGAGGTTGAGCGAAGGATCCATTTTCCTGGTGCCTCTCAGTGTCACCGGGACTGTGGGTGTTTTCGGGGGTTTTGGAAAGCTGGAGGGGAGCTGTCTCTAGGGAACGCCGCTGTCAGACCCCCGGCGGTACCGGGTGTTCCCCTCCAGACCCATCTGCCGAGGTTCCCGGAGATCTGGTTTGGAGTCTGGCCGGGGATGGCTGTTAATCAAGGGAAGAGTGTAACGGCTCAAGAAACAAGAATTAATGCCCCGGCTGCTGCTGGTGTAAATCGGAAGGAAATGTGTAGAAGTGTCGGAATTCTTTTTGGTGCAGGAGGAATCCCGGGCAGCGGTGCCAGGAACTCTGGGATCGTGTGTGTCTGGGATATACCCACGGTGAAGCGATGCTCCAGACCCTGGGTTTCTGCTCTTGATAACACGTGCCCGGCTGCTCACGTACCCATAGCAGGCAGGGGTTGTTTTTCTGGTGGACGGAGCCGTTTGGATTGCTGGCGGATTTTGGATAAAATGCGTAAGTGCAGATTGGAAGGGTTTTGCTTCAGAGGCGAGAGCCTGGAGCCTTTGCTCCGAGTTGGCAGCGCTGTGATTTCTCGTGTCCCTGGGCAGAGCCCGGGGTTGAGAAGAGCCCCGCTGCTGTGCGGAGCTCCAGGCGGGCACACAGGGGACAGGGCTCCAGAAGCCTTCCCTAAATCGACCTCATAACTAGAATTCAGACCCCAGCTCTTTCCCAGCTCAGGGTACCTGCCCACGCCTGAGCAGAGCGAGACTGGAGATTAAGCTGTTTTTCTGATTTTCTCAGTGCAGCCGTCATCTGCAGCCCTCACTGCGCTTGTCAGCAAGTGCAGCTCCTGCCTGGGGCGACACTGAGGGGTGGATTCCCCTCTGTTAGCCCATGAGGAGTTACTGTGCCCCCGGAAAGCACAGCTGGTGTGTGTGACCCACCCGCTCTTCCAGACCCACATGGACATTCCAAGGACCAGCGCACTCATCCCCCTCTTCCAGCAGCTGCTCATCCAGGAGGTAAGAGGGGGAGCAAAGCTCCTGCCCCACGTTTGCCGTGGGGTGTGGGGGGGGTTAGACCAGCACTGCCACGAGCGAGTTGGTTTTGCAGGGAAACTTCCCTGGCTGACAGCTCCTGATGCGAATACCTGCTGAAACTTTGTCCCATGTTTCTGAAATCAGACCTGGAGCTCAGGAGTGATGAGATCAGCTCTTTTGTGGCGAGATGTAGCCAAAAACTGGTAAAAGACCTGAAGCTCTTCTTTTGAGACAAATTCAAGGTGTTTGAACCAGAGGAGATGAGTTGTGTATCTTAGAAACCTCTTTTGTGTGAAGCAGGATGTGAGAAACACGGGCAGGGAGGGGTTTGCGAGGTGGCCAGGAGGTGTGAGGAGCATCTGTCCTCTTCAGAAACAAGCTCAGTGTGTGTGTCTATGTCAGAGCACGGAGTCCGGGGGCTGGGGCAGTCTGGAAATAACACGCTGGTTGTTGGGGGGAGGCTGCTCTACTGGGAACTCTCCTGACCCGTGATGTTTTGCCGGGAGAATTGTGCTGGGAACAGCCTTGGCTTTCCACCTGACGCTCAGCAGGATGTGCTGCTCTGCTAAAGGGCAGCCCTGCCCTAGGGGTGGAAGGGTCTTAAGCCACCTGGATCTTGCAAACCCTGGTCTGCACTTCTTCAAACAGAGGCTCTGAGGAGCCTGGGCTGCTTTGTTTGGAGAAATGTGGGCTGGCCTGTGTGGGGGATCTGTGGATCATATCAGAGCCTCTCCGAGGACTTGCATGCTGCTTCTCACCCGTACTGCTGCAGAAGAGCCTGTCAGCGCATGATCTCTGCTCCCTGAGCTTAGCAGTTATGCTTTTCTGCCTTTCCTTTGTGCAGGGCTGATGCAGGTACCTGCTTTCCCTCATTCTTCCCTAGATCTTTGAAAGAATCCTGTTTGTCTGAGCCATTCGACACCCAGCCGGTGGCTGGGAATCAGTGACCTGGTGACTCCATTCTTTGTTGTGATCCTCTCGGAGTATGTTGGTAAGTGACTTTTGCTGTTTGAAGCACAGTGTTTGAAATGGTTGAAGCGCTGGCATCAGACAGGTTTGCCTTGCTGGAGGGGATGATGTGTGTGTTCTTTCCCAGAACACGGTTATTTTTAAAGGTAAAATAGCTCCCTAGGTTCTAGGGACTGGGTGGTTTAAAGGACCAGTTACAAAAGCTAAACCTTTACTTCCCAAGTTGCTGACTCAATTCCCATTCATGTATTAGTGAGCAGTGTTGCCATCTGACAGCTGCCTGCAGCTCACATCAAAATGAGGTGGTGGTACAAGTCTAGTCCTTGAGGCTGAAGGGAAACCAGAGGAAAGCAAAAAAAAAAAAAAAAAGCTCCTCTAATTTGTCCTGTGGGTTGGGGCCCTGTGGGCACCCTTGGCTGAGTGCTAAGAACAGAGATGGGAGACACACATGTGGCGTGCTCTGCCTGGAAAGACTCCTCATCTCAGTGAGTAAAGTGACCGGTCCTTTGCAGGTCAGGGTGTGACCATGCTCCAAGGTGCTTCTTAACAGAAATGACCCCACTAGCCAAATGGGAACCTTAAAATGTGGTGGAGGTCATGGGCTTTCTGTTAGCTGAGATTTGTGTACCTGCTGGGTCAATTTTCTTTGAAAAGACTCATGTTTAAAGAAGTTATAATTTCTGAAAGACACGTACAAATGCTTTGGCATTCCCGAAAGTCCTTATGTCTTCCCAGTGTAACACACTTCAAGGCTTTGCAGGAATAAGGAAACAAAATTTGACCTCTTAGATGAATTGGCTCCTACCTGTGCAGAGACAGTAGCAGATGGTAGATCGATATGGTGCTAACGTGGTGTCGTTATACCCCACAGGTGTTACCTCCAGAACTTGCCTGTAATCAGAATATTGCTGATTTCATACCTTGATTTCAAGTCACTAAAAAGCTGCATAGCCCCTCTAGGGGATAAGAAGATTGGAAAGGCAAGATTGGAATGGGCAACACAGGCAAATAATCAGTGATGCCTGAGTTCCAGGAAACAGACACTCTCCTGGGAAAATGTCTTTTCCATCACTTATGGTCACAGCTGCCCACTGATGACCTCAGGGCCAGGGTGAGAGGTTAGATTAAGACCATCAGGGGTGCTGGATGGCACAGCCTGGCTGATTTAATGAGCTGTACAATAGGTATTGTAACTGATGTGAATTAATCTCTTCACTGCGTGACTGGATCTCATTGTTAGAAGTCCCGTTGCCTGCTCTGGCAGACGGTGCAGCCTGGCAGATCAGCTCAGCAAGCAAGGCTAAGCCACTGGAAAGTGTCTTTTCTTAGGCAGAGTTGTGGTTCTACCTGCTACTTAAATACTACTCCATTCTTTCTCTAATTCATGAGGGTGGTATGGGGATGCTGCCCAGTCTTCAGATGAACAAAATCAGAGTTTGTTACAGCGTTGGTCTCTGGGTGAAAAAACAGAGCGGAGGAACTCACCTTGCATGGAGTTGACCCATCTCCTCACTCCTGTGTCCTCACAAGTTTTATTTAGAGATAGACAGATCACATGCCAGCTGTCCCTTGTGGATGGTTAGTGGCAAATGCAGCTCACCCCTCATGTGCACAGGAGGATTTGGGAGAGGAGGGATCTGCAGTCAGTGCTGGGAAGGAGAGGTGTGGGAGGAGACCAGGAAGCCCAGGACATGCCTTTCTAGTCAACTTACAGTCCTACTACAGAATCAGCAGACCCTGATGAAAGGGTGAAAAAAGCAAGGGGGTTGATTTTTGAGTCTCTGTTCAGGAAACTGAACATATTTGATAAAATATGGCTGTGTAGGTACTTAAGCATGTTGGAATATATTGGGCTTGGTTAGTGCTAAAAATACCTTCTTGATTCTTTGTTACCTTTGTTCTCATTGTAAAGTAATTGATGAGTTTGTCTTTGAACAGTGAGGCTCACCTGGTAATTTTGCAGCATTTAGACAGCTTTGTGGCTGGTTGCCTTTTTTCAAGGCCAGGAGGAGGGTATGAAATACACTGACTGATGCATAACCCTTAGGGTGAGGCACCAGAAGCAAGTCAGGAAGGCAAACGGGAGAGCCAAGTTGCTGAATATACTTCATGTGTCAAATATTCTTCTCAGAAACAAAAGGCATTAGACACGAACAGGACAAATGTCTGTACTCTCACACCATGAGCGGGTTAAATTCTTCCTCTTCGCATGTTCTGTTTAATAAGGACATTGTTTAAAGTTGATTAAATTAGTTTCACACATCTTGGAAGCCATGGAAAGATGAAGAGCAGCAAAGAGGTGAGGTGTTCAGGAGAAACTCACTTTCTGTATCTGACTTTCAGGTTGCCCCATCCCAATGGCACCTCTCTGCCTTATGTTCCTTCTGAAAAATTCATTAATTCAGATCACTTTTTTAGTAAAAGCTTTTGTCTCAGAAGACATAAACCTCTGCACTGAGCCTGTGCAAGAAGTAGTCAGTTGTCTTTGCCTGTTACGATAGAACCCTCTTGCCTTGCAGGTGATGGTGTATGGTGCAGTGGGATTTAGATTTGGGTGGAAGTGCAGAAGTATCCAACAGGCCCCTGGTCTCTGTGCTGCCTGGGACGTGGTGATTCGAAGCAGAACCCCTGCAGCAATGACACTGTGCAGATGATGTTCCCCTGCCATCGTGAGCCGTGCCAGCAGCACCTGGACCCCGGAAAGGCGCAGGCACCTGGCACAGGCAGGAGGGGGGTTGGGGGGGTAATGTGCTGTGCCAGGGGGGTAACAGCAGCTTCTGCCCCTCTGCCAGCAGCCTAAACCCACATGTGGGGCTTCGAATTTTGTCTGTGTACTGGGTAAGAGTTCCAAATTCTGCAGTGTCTCCTCACTATATTTAGTGCAGTGCTGAACTACCCTGGCTCTTTTATTTATTCATTTGACATGTTTTGCATTCATTTTTTACTGTGTGACTGCTGAGTAGGGAGGAGAAGAACAAAGTTTTACTCTGAATTCTTGGGGAGGCTTTGGCCATTTAAGCCTGTGACAGAACTGCTCCTGACTTGAATAGGAGCCTTGGTGACTGTTTGAACAGATTTCTAACTTTAAAATACGCAGGCTGAATTCTTGATGCCCAGCTGAATGTGTTGTGGCACATGTACAATGGAAAGGGAATAACAACAGTGCTGCCAAAAATAAGATTGCCTTTCATTTTCTTTAACTACTTCAATCTGTGCAAGAAAAATTATATTTATTCTGCTGTCAACACAGGAATTTTAAATAAGAATCTATATATTGAAAGGATGAGAGCACTAACAAGTTCATTTAATTTGCAGTGTTCAGAAATATTAACAAACTCTTTTGGTAAGCAGATTCTTCCAGTGATATATTATGTTTCTTCTCTCGATATTGGTGGCTGGCAGAAAATGGCAATAGGGAAAATGATGTGGCTTTCTACACATGAATTTAAAGCGATGCTGCAAGTGGCTGTAGGTTCCGTCAGGCTTGCAGACCTCTCAGACCCCTTGAGAGCAGATCGTGCCTTCAGCTGGGAGTGCAAGGTATCGGCTGGGCATCAAATGACACAGTAGCTATGGCTAATAAATATCAGTGCACATTAAATTTTAATATTTCTCGATACTTAAGTGTTGTTGGGACCCAGAGGATCTATAGCAAACGGCATTTACAAGTTGCTGCCCTGTAACGCCCCCGTTAGCCGCAGTGTGCCCGTGGAAGTGCAGACGCTGTGCTGGAATCACTGGCTGGTGGCTGCTGGGATATTTGGGGAAAAAAAGGGGTATGTGAGGGCAGAGGCGTGTGTCTACCAGAGGCAGCCTCTGAAGGGGCTGCGGTTGCTCCCCTGATGTTCCTCTCTCTGTCGGAGGTGAATGAGCTGCAGGTACCTCCCGTGCTCTGGGTTTCGCAGTTTCCAGCCCAGCAGGAGATGTGGGGGAGGGATGTGGGGTGCGAAGGGGCCGCAGGGCTCTGCCTCGGTGTAAGCGCCGACATAACGTGGGGTGGTTTTGTGGGACTTCTCCAGGGGTTTGTAGCTATAGTTAGTGCAGCGATTGTGCTGAGGGTAGGAGACTCAAGCATCATCATTTGTTACCGTTTTGAAGCTAATTTTTTTTTGAACGTGGCAGCTATAGGCTCTGTGGGAAATGTTGGCCCTGTAAGCCAGTGGCAAAACTGCTGCTGATTTTAATGAGGTCTCTTGATTATATCCTTAAATAATAGTTTAGCGTCTGTTTGGTTTGTACAGCATTTATTTTCATCAGGGAATGATCTTCAGAAGTTACTGAGCATGTACAGTTTTGATGGTTTTTGTTACATCATTAAAGTAAAAGGAATATAGAGAAATTAGTTTGTCAGCTGTTAAGAGCTGACACCACAAATGGCTTCTTTTTATCTGCTAATCTTTATTTTATAGTGAGCAAACTCTGGGGCATCTGCTGAGATGGGGAAGAAAAAGACGTAGAGGAGAGGTGGTGGGGAATGAAAGAAAAATCAGCTGTTCAGCCTTTGTTCTACTCTACCAGCAAAGGGCTGTTAGAAGAAATTCAGGGATTAGTCACATTAGCCACAAGGTAATCTCGATCCTCTCTAAATCCTCATTTTAAAATTAACATCCTGATCTGGGTCCAGTCTGGTTTTGGTGGCTGACTGTCTGTGGCAGGTCTCAGCCAATTTCACTCCAGTCTTTAGTACTGGCTTACGGCCCTCAAAAAGGGTCTAACGTGCAGTTGTTTATGATAGACTTTGTTACAGATTAAACTGTTATTGGGCAGAAATCGGACCCAGAAGCTGCAAGGCTGTTTTAGAGTGTCAGCTCTGCTACGCTTTAATGAACAGAAAAGTTAATTTGAACCGTTTCCATTTAGTGTTTGATGTGAGCTAGGAGCATGCAAACAGCCACCTGAGGTGGCGTAGCTAAAGGCCTAAGAACTTGATTATGCCTCTGACTCCTCTTTGTCAGGAGAGACACCATTTACACCTGTCACAGTTTCAAATGAAGCGTGTCAGCAGATGGAGAGGACTAGGCTGTGAATGAAGTGTTTAGCTAACCCACCCGGTGAGTTGCTGCCAGGGATACATAACGTTGCCTAGACACGGTAAGGATCAGCTCTGGGGTAAATCCTGCGCACATACACATACTGTAAATCTGGTGCACATATACACGCGTGTAAAATTCCCATGTTCTTGGTGACAGCCAGGAGGGAAGCTGTGGAGCTTTCTGTTGAAAGCTGCACTCTGTTCTGGATGTAGAACAGCAATAGTGGATGCTTCAGAACAAAGGATTTCTTTCATTTACTCACTCTAGTACAGTAAAATGCAAATGTAAGTTCACAGCTTCTAAAATATACTGCCAGATCTCTAAATGCTTAATAACCAGAGAAGAGAAAATAACAGAAAACTCCTTCTCACCCTGGTTTTAAGGAGTTTAATATGTTGTGGGCAAGATGTTTCTGAAAACTGTGCATTGGCAATTGTAGCCTCAGTGCAAGGAGGACTGAGGATGATGCTGTTCACTAAAGAAGGGTGAGCAAGGAAATTACTGTGGGAAATTGGTGTCAGAATTCTAGAGTTTGTTTTCTCGTGCTTTCATTTGATTTTGGTTGAGCTCCTACAGTGGATAACAATTTACTGTGGAGAACATGCAGAATAAATATTCAAGAGAGTGACTGTGAAAAATAAGGATAATGGTGTGAGAGTTTGGCACAGTAGCAACATCAAAAACCTCCCCGTGTGGGTGTTTATTTTGGAGAGCAGTTCGGGCAGGGCCCCGCAGGGATTATTGCAGAGCGTGTTTCCCTACAAAAAGGGGTTGGGTTGCTCTGTCAGACGGGTGGGCACTGCCGTGCTCCTGTGAAACCCTTTGCTGAGCTTGCGTGCAGAAAATGCACCTGGCTGTTGGAATGCAAACTTCAGCTGAGACAAACAGGTCTGCGGGGTGCAGCAGAGTGCCTGGGGGTGAAGCATACTTTTGAAGCTGGGATTCTTGCTTTTGCCCTCTGATGGTTTTGCCTTTGTTCGTGTCAGTTGTGCTTCAGCCAGTGCTGGTTGCGCTTCAGTTGTGCCCTGGTTCCTGTAGGGGTGTATTGGAAAGACCTTTAGTAAATTATCAGTTATGAATGATTGTTACTCAGGAAGGTTGTTTTGTGGGCACAGATGCCGAAAATGTTTTAAGTTTTGTGGTGGCAATCACTTAAATGTGTGGATTTAGGAGAGAAGGCTGTAGTTAATTTGAATTACACAACTTGATGGAAGGAATGAGTGCTCTCAGGAAATGCAGTTACCGAGTTTTCAAGATGTTTTGAAGGATTTTTGCTTCCCCAGTATATACATTCACTGGATCAGTTGTGATGTAAAAAATGCAGTCAAAACAATAGTTAAGTTGGGTTTTGTGCATAAAATATTATCTGTGTTTATTGATTGTCACTGGCAGTAACACATGGAGTGAGGTGTAGCCAGTTTTAAAAAAATAATGCTTTCTAACATGGTCTTCGTGCAGTGGGTGGGTAACCTGGAAGCTTGATGCCAGAGTATGTGGCGAAGATTGAAAGTCTGGATGTTTTTGAAGGGAATGCAGGACAAGTGTATGAAAGTGAAATCCAAGGAGTGTTACCAAGGCGACAGAAATTCTGATGTGAAAATGGTAGGACATGGGAAGACTCTTTCTGGGGCAGTACCTTCTGCTCTTCCTGGACAGAAGATGTTGCCCTGCCTGAGTCCAGTGTGGGGGCTGGCTGCATTGTAGGAATGGCCACGCCAGATCCAAGTTCCGAAGTCACAGAGCATCCTCAAATTAAAATTGATTCCAGCTGTGGAAGTTCAGAGCTGGAAGTCTGTGTGAGAGCTGGTTATGTCCGCAGTGCCCAGGAGAATACGAATTGTACAAGGTCACAATCTTATTCCCTGAGCTAAGGGAGTGCTGCTGATCTTCTCTTTGGTTTTTGAACTTTGATAATCCACTGTCCCACATGGTCAAACAAGGCAGGTCTTGTTTTCTGTGTATCAGGCGATGGCAACAATTTCTTGGCAGCTGAATTAATCTCAGATTCTGTACCATGACTTCCGATTCACATTAGATTTCTCATGTCTAATGGTATTTTAGCCTCTCAACTCTATTCATAGGAAGAAAAAATCTCGGGGTGTTTGTGTTTTAAATTTGATCTCCCCTGCATTCTTACACAGCATGTGTATGTCCCAGGCCCCTTCACAGATAAGGATGTGAAAAGCACTGTGGCCGTGACCAGCATCACTTCTTTTCAAAAACCAGTCCTTAAACTTTCAGATTCTAGATGAACAAAAAGGCTGTTTGTGTCTACGTAATACGAGGAATTAATTCAATTTCAAAGACTGATCTGTGCTGCATAATAAGATGAAGTCACTGGTACAGCGTTCACTTTAATAAGGTAAATGCATGAAAATTGCAGGAAAAGGAAGCAAAGATTTAGGTCACTCTTAAAATACATGAAAAAAATAGTGACTTGCTGAGGTAGTGGGTAACCAATCCCCATCTCACACGGGGGATGAGGCTACAGTATGTCTCTGCGTGGGGGAGTGCCGAGCAGAAATAAAGGTGTTTTTCCTGCTGTGTGTTTCATCAGTGAGACTGCTTGCTGGGATGAGTCGGTTTGGTTTCTTACATTGACAAATATGATGTTAGCTTGTGGAAGTTTTAAAGAAAATGAAGGAAGCTTATTCAAGAGTCAGAAAATGTTTTAACTTGGGGCTTTAAAAAAAGTCTGCTTGTTTGAGTTAACAGGAAAAAAAAAAGTAACTTGATAAATATAAATAAAAATACGGAAATGTGTGTGCAGGTAAGAGGAAGCTTCTTGAAATAGGGTGGAGTTTAGTTAGTAGCTGGAAGTACAAGAGTTTGTGTAAAATCTGAAAACTGAATATGAAGGAACTAGTTAGTGTGGGCTGTTCTGTAGGAGGTGTGAAGCAGTGCTCATCCTGGTTACTCTGTCCCTAAAATCTGAGAAGAGCGCTATTCCTGGGATGCAGACTATCACATGGTAAACTTTATTTTAAGATTCTTTGATGGATGGATGAAAAAGTGATCAATTTCAAAGAGTCCACAGTCCAGGTATCTTCTGTTTAACAATAAAATATGTTTAATATGGAAGCATTTGCACTGCTCATGCTGATTATTCTGTCCATTAATTTTTTTTTTTTCACAGCTTAGAGTAGGAAAATGATCTGGCCTCTTCCATCTTCATGTTCTTGCATATTAGGACTGACTTAAGAAAGCTGATGGAGAGAGTTTAATTAACTTAATTGGGTTTTATGGGCCTTAAAATAATAAATACGGCTACAGTTCATTTTCTCATAGCAGACTGTTCTGTGCAAGCCTATACATTGAGTGAAATGTGTCTTAAAATCTGTTGGAGGAACTTACTTGGATGCAGCCCAAGGGATAAGATGGCTCAAGTTTTTAGGGTGAAAAGCGGGCTCCAGGACCTGAGCAGCGCTCCCTGCATCCTCGGCAGCAGAGGAGGTGCCCGGGCCCCTGCCCAGGTGTCCTCTGGGTTGTCTCCAGGCGGTGCTGGAGAGGGGTTCGGCTGCGGGGCTGCGGGCGCTGCGGGCACAGCTGTGCTGGGGCTGGGGGGTTCCTGAACCCTGCGCTTCTGTGGGGAGAGTGCACTCAGAGTCGGGCTTTCCCGAGAGTGCCGAGGGGGAAAGATGGGGCGTTTTTCTAACTCAGAGATCAAGTGACTATGGATTTGGCTAACCAGACGCTGATGTTTCTTCGCCCCAGGCACCAGCTATGAGGGCAGCTGCTTTCCTTGTTACCCGCTGCCCTTTTGCCTCTTCCCCCCGCGGGTGCCTGCGGGTCCAGTCGCTCGCTGCCCTGTGTCCGCAGCCTGGTTGGGAGGAGCCTCACAGACCCTGCCTGGGCTTTGCTTAGGCTTTGCTCCACAAGCCCGGTGTGAGACAAAGCTTCCCCCTGAATTCACATGTTCCTTACGAAAACGTGCGTCTAATTGGTTCTTCCAGCTCACTGAAGTGAAGGCTGGGTGGTGTCTGTTTAATAAAGTCCAGAATCCCCTGGAGATTGAAGGGGGGAATGTTTATACCGTCCTGTATCCTGGTGCGTTGGCTCAGTATTTCTGTGGGTGTCGATGCTGACCTGGGGTTTTATAAGAGACTTTGTGCCATCAGTAGGTGACTTGAAACTGTTATGAACATGTTTCCATATTGAAGTTTTCTTGGACTCTGGTGGATATCTGAATACCTGACCGTAATTTTGCACCCACAGAAAATGAAAGTGAGCTTCACCACTTTTGCCCCTCCAAAAATGAGAGCTGGGAACAGAAATTACTGTGTTGTAAAGGATCTATGAAAGTCCTGAAATCCCATGGAATTACAGATTTTGTTCATTATGTGAAGCCTATTGATTACCCTTAATGGCAGAGGGATTTTTTTTTTTAATTAAAAAAGGACAAGTAAACCCTGACTGCATAATCAGCATAGAGTATCTTCTGTGTTGGTCTGTTTGTGCTTTTACTTCAAGAGGCAGCTAAGAATAGATGAATGTCTGTGAGAGGCACCTGGTTGTAGTAAAGATCACCCGGAAAGCTAATGTGTATGAACAGGTTAGTTGTAAGTAAAAGCTCACTTTGTCTTTTAGATTTTAACTTTAGTACACAGCTTTGCTTGAATGTGTTCTCCACTTCTTTTAAAGCCCTCTCCATTTTTGTGTGTGGAGCTTTCTCTATGATAGTTTATACTAATGTGTTAGAATTTTGGGGGGAAATAGGGCTGAAGCAGCTAATACATTTTTTTTTTTAAGACCAGTCTGAACAGGTGTAATTAAACATCTGGTTCATCGCCTCAGTAGGCAGCAGTTCCACTCACGTTCTTGTGTCTCATTGCACTGTCTGGTGACACCTGGTTAACATGTTAGCTGACCGTTGATCTGATCTGATCAGTGGTGAAGTTCCCAAGACCGCCAAGTTAATGCCCTGTTTATACGAGTACCAGCAATCCAGTATCACACACAGGCCTATACTTTTAGTTTTTCCTTGAACAGAGAAACAACTCTGCTTTGTTTTCTGTCTACTCATACTGAGAAACTTAGCTCGGAAACAGGTTTTGGTTGGGGTTTGGTTTTTTTTGTTTTTGTTTTTTGTTTTTTTTTTGTTTGTTTGTTTGTTTTGTTTTCTTGGCAGTTTAGACCTTGAAGGAATGGTAAATACTGTGATCAGAGCAGGAGGTCTGAAGTTTTTTGAAAATGTGAGGTTCTGGTTGCTACTTATTAAGAAAGCTGAATATTGGCTAAGAGGAATTTTAGAAAAAGTGACATGATGCTGAGATCTCTTAATAATTACAAGTCCAAATTTTTTAACCATCTGAGTAACAGGTCTGATTTATTTGTACGTTTTTTTAGGAAATCATCAAAGTGGTGCTGTGAACAGTAGCCCTAGCAGCTTTTCAGAGGTTAAGGCATCTGTGCAGCCTAAAAAATGTATTCCAGAAGAGTAGACTGTTATCTCAAAAGCCATGCTTGGGCTATTGCATATGCAGATAAAGCTGTGCTTTCCAGTATTTGAGTAGGCATGGTGTTGATCCCTGGTCAGTCAGGGGTGTTGTGGCTTGAGCCCAGAGGGCAACTGAGCACCCCGGATCTGCTTGCTCCTTCCTTCCCCCTCAGGAATGGGAGGAAGAAAAGAAAGCAAAAGGCTCAGGAATCAAGATATAATGATATAGTTGGATATAATGATATATATAGATATATATCTACTATAGCTAATAATAGACAAAAAATGTAATGATGTGATCACATATATAACCCGATATAATTATCTGATTAAATGAATAAACGAAAAAGACTGGAAACCATTGAACGGAAAGATGTTTGGCTTTATTAAGGGTGTTGAAATCCATGCTAAATAATCAAAGTTGAATGAATATAGAAAGATGAGTAACAGGAACAGCCTGGGGTTTTTTTAGCTGTCTGGACATTACTGTCAATGTAATGCTGAGAAGAGGTGTTTTTCATCTGTACTGGAACATTCTTCATGGCAGCATTGAACATAACCACTCTATACCCAAGCAGTTATTGCAATCTAAATTGTGGCATGTGTTCTGTCAGGGAATGTCCCTGCAGACTGCCTGCTGGGAACCAGAGAGTTAAATATTCGAGTTAGATTCTAACAGGTCCAGGTAATTTAATCATCTGTAACAGCACGAGTAGTTGTGTATGCTGAGATCCAGGTTATCCTGCTTTGCTCTAGAAGCTGACTGCTGTAGGGACCTGTGGTGCTGCTTCCCCCCTGTGCTCACCTAGAACAGCACAAGAGCTCGTGGCATCAAAGGGATGGAAAGGTTTTCTTACAGTCGCATCATCTTTGTAAAAAGACGGGTAGTGGGCTTAGAGGCTCAGTGATGTCAGTGTGTCCATCGGTGTGGCATCCCCTCTGTCCCGGCGAGAGTGCCGGCAGGGCTGTTACCGGAGGGCCGGCACAGCCCCGCGGGCAGGTACAGCGCGGTGCCGGGCTCTGCGGCCAGAAACATCGTTAGGGTGACGGAACAGGAGCAGCTTCATCTGTGTCGGAGAATTCGGAAGCGGTTTAGGAACTCAGTCCCCGTGTCGGTACAGATGGTGCCGTGACAGAGAGAATCTGGTGCGCTGTGGGAAAAGATGTGTCAGACTGCTGTCCTGAGACTGCTGTAAGGGCTCCTCAGAGCTGAACAGCTTTAACCGGTTTGTTTACTGCTGAAAGAGTACACACGAGGAAACATGGGATAAACATTGAATTCAAAAGGGAGTAAAATGTTTCTTGTTTGTTGATGTAGCACACGTTTTATAAAAAATCTGTGGTCAGTTAGTAACGTGAGAGAAGAAGGCAGAGTACGTGAGCCAGCTACAGTCAACTAGCAAAAAAAAATTCTGCTTCTTAGTACCTGTTTATTCAGGACTGGCTGCAATTTTGAGTATGTTCTGTGTTGATCTGAACTTTATGAATGAATATTGAACAGAAGGTACCATGTTTTTTTGAGAGACTATTATCTGATGCTCAAACACACTATTTCAGCAGCTGAGTGTGTCCTGAAATGTGTTCTACTCTGATAACCAGTCTGGGTATGGAGAAGATTTCATTATAGTTAGATATTTAATGCGAGGGGGCAGATGTTAACCTCAAATATAATCACCTTTTTACTCAAAGTATTTATTCTCGTAGTCTGTTTCCCTCTTTATATTACATTCTACTTCTTTCCCCCACATTTTGTTGGAAATCTGTTTCCTTCTTTACATTTTTTTTTACATTTCCCTAATTAAAGAGGAAGTGAAAGAATATTAGGAATGTTGAATTATTGTTTACTGCCTATTGTCCTTGCAGTAAAATCAAACGTGTTTCTTGCTAAAACAACAGCCAAAAAAACCCACCTGTGTCTCTCTCAAGCCATTTAGAATTGAACGTTATCTCTCATTGTATATTTAACTGGAAAATTGTAACCTGCTTTGGCTGAGATGTTTTGCTGAGTACAGTGCCCTGAGTTCTGTGGGCTGTTGCTCTGATCGGAGCAGTATCTCTGTCTTAACCAGGGGTGGAGTGGGGCTGCGGGCATCTGCTTAACATCACTCGCTGTCCTGATCGACAGATACTTCGATGAGATTTGGTGTGTGGCTCAGATGAGCTTCATTCTGTACACATTTAATGAGTAAGTGAAGAAAAAAATGTGCACAGGGTGGGGTTTTTTTGTTTGTTTCATTTTGGTAGAGGATTGTAGCCACATTTAGGTTTTTTTCCTCCCCCATTATTCTACCGTTTTAGATCCAAAGTCAGCAAAAAAGTCACAGAAGCTAGGGCTGTAGAGATTACTTAAGCCTGCCAATAACGGGGATTCCCTCCCCCTTTCTCAACCTAAAGCTGCAGAGCTGTCCTGGGTTGCAGTGTATTCTATTACCATCCTCATGAGCTGCCGAAATCAGGTGGGGCAGTGTTTCCTTGCTCACCGCGCCCCCCCCCCCCCCCCCCCCTCCCAGCTCCAGACTATCTTTCTGCTAACGGCCCATCCATGCCATGCAGCATGACTCATTATCCCACTGTGAGATGCTCCACCCAGAGGGAGAAAACCAGCATTCCATCCTGGGTATAACCTGAGATTTTGAATACCAGATCTCTCTTTTCCACTGGATTTCCAGAGGACAGGAGCTGCTCAGCCACCACTGGACTTTTTCTGAGGAAGAGCAGATTTTTTTTTTTTTTTTTTCTCTATGGGATCACTGCTTCGGGGGGACTGCAGCCACCATTCTACCAGACTGCTACCACCACCCTGACTAACAGGGTGTCAGGTTGTATCCTGACTCTGTCGGTTTAACCCAGTGTTATTTGCCTTTATAATTTTTTTCTTATTAAATTGTTATTCTGACTTGGTGTCTCCCACTAGTTTGTTTTCAAACTAGCACAAGAGCAAAAAGCAATCGTCTCATCTAATTGAATGTCCAACTCTTTTTTCGTGCTGGAGGTCGATGTGATTCTGGTCACGGGAACTGGCCCATCAGTCTGCTGTGGGACACAGGGAGTGACTCCCTGTGTAGCTGTGACTGATCTCTGGGGCGGTATGTAGTTGTCTGGAGGCATTGTGAAATGTCAGGAGCAATACGCAGAAACCAGGGGTTCAGCAAGCGTTTTTACCTGAGTCTTTGAAATCGCAGAGCTTTTAAATCTGACCGCTTGGGTTAGAGGCACAGAAGGCAGCAGGGACGCTTAGTTTTGGGGGTGGCTGCACTGGTACACATCAGTCCTCCAGTAACACAACCATTTGCACTTTTATTCTCTTTGATTTGTGAAAACTTGTTGGAAATACTGATTAAAAAAACCCCACAACCTTTTAAAAATTGAAAATGATTTCAAGTTCCTTATGCCCCCTCAGGAAGGGAGGCCAGTTCATCCCGGCAGAATAGTGAAGCTGCTTTAACCCAAGTGTTGCATGGCTCTGGCAAGAAGAGAGCGCAGGTGTGGGGATGTGTAGTGCTGGTGGAACAGAGCTCTAAGGGGGTTCCTACATCAGAAACATCTTTTACTATTGCCGCTGTGGGATTAGTGTTGGAAAAACAGAAAGTAGAACTTGTGTGAACTGTTGGGACAGGGGATGGTGTGCTCTTTGTTTATGCCAAAGCTTTTCTAGTAAAGCAGAGCAAGTCCAGGTCTTGGCTGCAGTTGTGCAGGAGACTCCTGTCAGCAGGGCGGTTGGGATTTGGTGAGGATGGTGACTGAGCTTTCCATGAAATGTGCTCATCATCCCCTGGGAGTGATATTGATGGCTCAGGGGCTGGAGGATTCTCTTCTAACCTGCTCAGAGGTTAAAATCACAGCAGGTTCTGCTGGGGGTTTCCTGCCAGGCAGAATTCCCATTTCTTAGTTTGAAGGACGCTGTTTCAGCAGGCCCGTGAAGCTGTGTGAGATTATTTACACAAGCCCTTGAGCTCACTCACGGGGCTTTGTAGTTCATTTAGTGCTTTACTGAGCACAGCTGCACTGTTCATTTCTGAATCTGGCGTGCAGGCTGGGTCTTTTTTGTCCATCAGCACATTTGAAAAGGGTTTTACTAATTGCCGTTCAATAGTTCAGACCTGTTGTATGTTGAGATCACTCTAATTGCATTCTCAGAGTATGCATAGAGCTTGATGGTGACCCTTAATGATTTTTTTTTTTTGGTTGAAATTGCTGCCTCCCATCTCATCCATGGAAATGCTTTCTATCTGAAACACATTAGGATTTTCTGTGATAAACGTTAATTGATAATGATAGTCATTGTCTCTTGTTTGAACCTTATTACATTTTCCAAATTAAAACTCATAAAGCATTTTTCTGGATGCATAAATGGTACAAGGTATGGGGCAGAATGGGTTTCAGAAAATATGTAAAAGGTCCCACAAATGGACAGGCATCATGTTTTTAGCACGGACTGATTCTTGCCTTAATAATTAAAGCGAATGCTAAAGTGACTCCCCTGCTAATGAATTGAAGCAATACACTTAACAACATGTACTTCCTGCTCACTGATGTGTGAACAATCTTTGTTTCCAGCTTTTGTGAATATATCTAGGAAGGAGGTGACTGATGCTCCTGCTCCATGCAGTTTTATTGCAGCTCAGAGCTGCGGCTGCCACAAGTTCAGCAAACGGACTCTCCAAGTGAAGGTTAAAAGCAGTTTCTGTCTGTGGGAATACAGTAATTGCTGAGCTGGGAGAGCTCTGGGGCCCAGTGCTGGTGACCAGATCTCAAAATCATTCCACTTCAGCCAGAAGTGGGAGCTCTCTGGAGCAGGTTTCTGTCTGTGTTCATTTATTAGCTAATCTGTGCAACTTCATTTTGAATGGACGATGTAGCTGATACATGTGAGGTCCACGTTGCCTCACAGTCAGGTTTCACATGTTTATCCGCATCAGGAGCCTCGTAGTGGGAGTACAAATGCACCGTGATCAATCTGAAGACTTAGGAGATGGTACAGCAGCTCTGGTCTGTCAGTCCAGTTCATGATTTCAGTCGTTGTCAGTGCAGGATCTGCTGGATTAATATAAAGGTGTATTGCAACACCAGGTTTATTTAGAAAGGGTAGGAAATGAATCTGTACTTACGGATATTCAGACTCTCCTGGCACTGGACTCTTCTGTTGATTTAACTCAACCGACTCCGTGGGTACGTGTACAGTAAGTGATGCTTTGTACTGAAGAGTGGAAGAGAGCAAGGGTTGTTTTCTGTTTCTTTAATCTGTGTACAGCTCACACAGTTTTGCTCATCTAATTCTATGTGTGTATGGATCTATCTCAAGGTTAATTTTTTTGTTAGATGAACACCTGTTGTTCTGCATAGTGGAGCCTGTTGACTTCAGAAAGCATAATTGCATGTGAAACTGTCACACAGCCCTTTCTACTTAATTTTTGCAGTAGGCAGGGTGCTTTATCCCAGCCTGTGTGATGGCGCTGTTGTTTGAGTTTAATAGGAGTGTGTTTAGTATGTGTGTTTAGGGTGTAATATGTGTGGTTTTATGAATGTTGACAGTGCTTACGTATTGTATAATGAGCATTGTCTATTTTGGATAAGAGGATTGCTAGTTTTTAAGAATGAGGGGTGTTATAATCAGACAAAGCCAATTTTTATAAAAATATATAATTTTATTTGGGTTCAATCAATTTAGGGTGGGAAGCAATAGGCAAAGCAGCACTGGGTGCATGGAGAGCCGCAGCTCTGCCACACGCACACCGAGTTCCAAAAAGCAGCGTTTTTTATACTCTTGTGCCATCGTCTTTAACCAATCTCCTCCCGTCAGATAGTTGTCCTGCTCTTTGCCATTGGTCATTTGGGTTGCTGGGGTGCATGTCCTCCTCCTATTGGGTCTTTTGAAAGTCTCGAAGCCTTGGTCTCCTGGCGCGCTTTTCTCCTATTGGATTTTTTAAAAGCCTCATGATTTCATCCTTTTGGCGGGCTTTTCTTCAAGCAGCAGTTACATGTCAGCTCTAGGTGGGGTTTCTGAGACATGGTTACATTGTTCCAATCTGAATGGCCCACTTTACATTTAACTGTTTAACATTTACAGACCATTCAGGTGTACCTACCCGCCTTGCCCAGCCTAGCAAATTAGTCACAGTAGTTTATTACAGCACCCGCCTTGCTTAACTTAGCAAATTAGTTACCATAGTTTATTACTGGGGGAATTGTTTCTGTTACTGTTTGGTGCATCAACATCACTTCCTTATGCCTCTGGGTTGTATATGTTTGTCTGTTCTTACTCTCTTCAGTTATTGTGGAATGTGCTTCTTCCAAAAATACTGAAGTCAGAGCCAAAAGAAAGAGTCCAACGTACAGTTAGACAGGTGAGGTTTTCAAGAAGTAATTGATCTTTGGCTTCTAGATGTCTTAATCCTTGAGAGCTGTGAGAGTTGTACTGAGGTACTAAACCAAAAAGTCTGAGGTCTGAAATTTAATTGATGGTTAGTTTGGAGGCTGAACTGTAAAACAAATTTTTAAAAAATAAATGGCTCAGCCAACAAGGATTATTGGTTCAATATAGAGCAGACCCAAATAAACTAATTTAACTTAAAAACTATTTTAAGACACAGAACCAGATTGTTTTATCCTAATTTCTGTACATTTTTCAGTAAAAAGAAAAGATTTAAGGTTCCCCTCAGTTGGCAGGAACAGATAGGGCTGTTGATCCTTGCCTTCTGCCTCAGGTGTCCTCCCTGGCTGCTGTGGGGCAGGTGGCTCTGGGGTCACTCACTTCCGTGGGACAGCTTTCTCCTTCGTTTCTCTTGCCGAGGGCGTATGTCTGTATTTGTGAGAGTGGCCCGGGAGGGACTGCTGGGGAGAGTCCTCGGCCCTTCAGCCCCTGTCCGTGAGGCGCTGCCTGGAAATCAGTCCTTGTGTCCATCTCTGCTGGAGTCGTGCCGAGAGGGAGAACGCAGCCGGCGTCGGCCCTGGCCTGGCAGCCGGGTCAGACGCCTCTTGGTGGGCGACAGCTGAAGCCTTGCCGGGGGCCAGCTCGTGCTTCCCCCTGCCCCAAGGCCTCTCTGCCCGCCCGCCCCTTCTGTTCCCGGGCTGTTAGAGCTGGAGGAGAGCTGTGCCCACGGGGAAGGTGCTGGTGAGGAGCCCCAGGGAAGGGGCAGGATGCTGCCCACGGGGTGGGGGTGAGCGCTGGCAGGGGCGAGGAAGGTGGAAGGTCTGTGAGGGGAGCCCTGCTTGCTGTTCTCCCTGCTAGGCAGCGGACAGGCTTCTGAAAAGGGATTTTACTGGATCCATTTTTAATTCCAAGGGTTACAGCCTACACAGCAAAGCAGTCACTAGTAGAAAACTTGTGTTCAGAAAACCACTTAGACTGTGGAATTTAAGGGCACAGGGATGACGGGCTGATTAAAATGAATGGGCTGTGAGGGTGTGGCTTGGGATGGAGGAGGAGGAACGGGCGTACGTGGCCGGTGAACAAGGAGGTGGTGGGTGATCCGGCACTGTGGGTGAGGTTGTGCTGTTCTAATAATGCCTTCTGTGTCCTGACCATTGATCCGGTTGCTGTGGGTTCAGAATCAGGCTTTGTTTCTGTGGTCTGATCTGTACAGATGCCAAAGTGCCGTGTGTGGTTAAATTTGTGCCAGGTCCGTGTAAGTGCTGGGGTCTGTACAAAGGCAGCTGAAAGGAGGCAGACCGGAGAGAGCTGAGCTTCCAGAGTAGCGTGAGGAGAACAGAACTGTGCCTCTGCACTGCTCTGCTGCACTGAGGCTTTTTCTCTCTCTCAAATGCTGTAGTCTTTGTCTCTTCTAATATTCCTCACTCTCCTCTCTGTAAGATCACTTTTGTCTATAAAACTTAATTTTCCCATATCTTTTCCTCTTGTTTGGTTTTTTTTTTTGGTTTGGTTTGTTTTTTTTTTTTCCCCTCAATCCCCTTGTTTTCTTCAGGGCTCTTGTAGGATTCTTAGCTGTAACCTTTCCTACTGCCTCTGCTGGTGTTGCTTGCTGTCTCGTGGTTGATGGCTGTGCTTCTGACCTCGCTCTTTAATTTATACAAACCTGTGTGGCACCACCCCAAAGTGCCTTTGAACGGCTGGAGCTGAAACCTGGATAAACTGTTCTTCCTTAACCTGTTTGCCTTCAGGTGGCCATGATGAGACCATAGTTGGTGGAACTTTTTCAAGAAACTCTGGTTTTCATTGTAAAAAACCCTAAATAATTAGGTGTGCACACCAGTCTGGACCAGGAAAGCAGCAGCATGGTTTTCCATACCCTGCTGCTTCATTTATTGATATATTTTTAATTATATTTAAATTTAAACCTCTGCTTCTAGGAATACTTTTTCCATTTTTTTTTTTTTTTTTTTTTAATATGCCAACTGCACTAATTTATTTCTTCATATGCTGTCTGTGGTAGGTGGTAAACCATCTGTTCATCAAATTCAGCGAACTGTAATATGAACTATTGCATATTGTGTAATACTAACAGCAAATGCTTAATTGAACTAACATGATAGTGTAAAAAAAAAAAAGTGACAGGAAGGGGGGGGGGAACAACAAGAGAGGAAGCATCTGTATGTCAGAAGATGTGGAGAATTGCAGGCACATAATTGAATAAAACAGGAGGATGTTCACGACCATGAATCTCATTATGCAAAGAGATTACTGGGCCTAGACTGATAAGAACTCTGCAAACTCAGAGGATCATCACATTCCAAGCCAAAGGTGAAACGTACACTGTGAGGAGGACCTACGGCCTTCCTCCCAGAAGACCACCCCCCACGATTTGAAGACCCCTGACCGTAGTTTTAACAACTTCTGAGCAAGCGTAAAGGACTGATAAGCTAATTACCATACGAAGCGGGAGTAGGCGGGTTCAAGTAATGAATATGTATATGTGTATAATGACTATGTAATACTTTGTAGTATAAGATTGAAACAGAGTGCCCTGGAGGGTGCGGTCCGTTGTTGGAGTAAGAGACTCCCCGGCCGCCCAGCGCTGTTTTGCTTGTTGCCACTTGCTAAATAAAGAAATTGGAAACTCTGACTCAGCCAAATTTAAGAAGTCAGTTTATAACACTGTCCTGTTTTGCTTAATTCTGTAGTAAAACCTATGACAAACAATTTAAGAGAAATACAAGCAGGGCCATGTAGTTCAAAAGGAGTTACTTGTTTTAAAAGAATTTGTAACTTGAATGAGTGTCACAGTAAAACTTTAAGGTGGTTTGCTCTTTCTCTTGTTTGAAGTAGAATAAGATTTTGCTTTAGGAAATTGGCTTCTTTAGAACAGTGGAGTACTTCTAGAAGTATTCAGTACACACATCTATATATTACTCGGAGTGAAGCAGCAATAGAAGATTTATCCGCTGACTGATGCTGATTACAGACATCTCATTCTGCAAATTATTTGTGTATTTTCTTTCAGGTGAAAAATGAGGATACAGTAATTTTTCACCTGGTTAAATCCACAGTGTATTAACTTTCTTTGCCAGTATGGATTCTGTATCAATACTGATTTTGAGAAGATAGACCTTTTATTTGCTCATGGAAGGGCCAAGCAGTGCATAGTGACCTGTTCCTTCCTTCAGACTGCAGCTGAAATTTGGCGGTGAGGCTTGTAATAGACTGAACGAGCTGTCTGAACTTTGCACTCCCTGCGTAAGATTCAGCAAGCTTTTTCCTAGTTTTAGAAGAAAGAAAATACTGAAAATGGAGATCTTCATGTACTTTGCTGTACAAGAAGTAAATTTAACTTAGGAGATCCACACATAGAGACGTACACACAGTTGTTGAAGTTTTATTCTTCTTTTTCACAATGAATGAATCTGATTCTTAAAATTCTCAAGTCTGTGGGAAATCCCGAATCCCAAAGTTGGAAACTGCTTTAAACTCTGATGCTGTTTTGGTGTTTGACCACCAGTGAGCACCTTGTGTAACTGTGTCTGAAGTTCCCCTTCTGTAGCGTCATGATCTGTAGGGTGGGGGTGTGGTTCAGGTAACACCTACAAACCACCCAGGATGTTTGGATGAAAAAATTCTGAGAAGTCTTTGATTGATGGTGATGGTGATTTTACAAGGTAGTTTGTAAAACAGCACTTTGAGGTTTGAGTGTTGTGGGGTGTTCCTGTTTGTCTGCTTTTTCTTACACTGTCTCCTCTTGACACATTGTTTAAAATGGGGATAAAATGTGTTCCTCTGGCCTTGCACAGTCTTTCTAAGTGTATGTGTTTTTTTGCTGGGTTTTTTTTTGGTAATGGTCTTTATTGGAGGTTCTTTGTTGCTGGCAAAGTTCATTCTGTCTGTCAGTTGAATCTGAATTTAATTGTAAAACATGAGGCCTTGGTTTGTTCCTGTAAACTGCTGGGTCATCTTGTTTGACTCTGATATGAAATCTAGTATTTGGTGAACTCTGTAAGGTAGCTCTGCGTTAGAACGAGTCGCGGGAGAGACAGTGTGGTGACACGGGCTCCGCGTGGCCGAGCCCTGTGGAAGCTCATTCCTGCTGTAGTTCGGTGGGTGGTTAAATGCTGCAGAGGCTCCAATGAGGGAAAGGCCTCCCAGGTTCTGCGGCACAGTTCACACCACCTACCGCAGTGGGACATTCACATCAGCAGGACTTCATTAAAATACTTGTCATTAGATCCAAAGAGAACAGAAAGTCAACTTTCAGTTTTTTCAGGAAAAGTATGTGTGGTCATTTTATTATCAATTTAGCATAGTCTTCTAAAACCAGACTGTTGTGGATTTAGTTTTAAGTTGATTGCTACTCAGTAAAATATTTAAACATGGTAGATTTTTTGCTGCAAACTATGGCTTAGGTGAAACTTTGTTGTAGCTGTTGTCGGTTCTGAGACAGCAGAGATGTGAGGGAAAGCAGGGGCAGTTTATGTCTGCCAGCTCCCTGACTGTCACACCGCCCGCGGGGTCCCTTGGCTGCCTCCTGCAGCTCCAGGGTCTGAGGAGTGCCGGGATTTGGATGTTCAGATCATCTTGTGTGGTAGGAAGGAGCACTGAGTGTGTGTTTTAGCTTTACCACTTACCTGGAGTGAAACAAGGAATTTTTTTTTTTTTTTTTTTTTTCTCGTTTGGCTTTATTTGAAGGAATAATGTAATTCTAGTAGTGAATCAAAGGCATTTTTTTTTTACCCATTTCCTGAAGCCATAGTTATAGGCAAATAATACTGTTTTTATCTGAAGTGAGAACGTGTACATTGTGAGTGGTACTGGTACAACAAAGTGTTGATTTCAACTATTTCACTTGTTCTGATTTCTGCTGTTATTTAGCTTGTGCCTTAAGTGCTTATGGAGCAGCCTTTATTTATTTATTTTCTAAAAAGGGCACTGCTATACTCTTGGAGACGAAGCATTCCAAGAATTAAGTGGTTGTGGCTGTAGTGTGGGAGGATTAAAGTCCAGAGCTCACTTTCCCTGTACAGACACCGTGGTTCCTTGCCCTGGTCAGTGGTGCCGTGGAAGAGGCTGATAACTGCAGCGTCTCCCTTCACAGCCTGCCCTGAGATCCTGCTGGTGGCCAGGCTGCAGCATTGGGCTTCGAGTCTCTTGATGTGAGTCCCTCTGTTTAAAACCCCTCAGGGAAGAAGTGTACCTGTGAATGCTGCTGGGAAGAGTTGATATGTTCAGTTTTGAAATTAGGGCAATTTTTCTAATTGTGCTACTTCCAAGAGCTGTTCTGTTGTTGGTTTACCTTTCATATGCGGGAGGTAGTGCTTTTGAGAGGCAAAAAAGTTCTCTAGGATTTAAACAGGTCGGTTTTTGTAACACCGATTTCTGATCGGGTATAATAGGGAGGTGGCCAAAGGTAATACCAGCAGTGGTGATCTGGAAATCTTGGGGTAAACAAAGGCCTTGTTCACATTTTTTAATATTTGATTAAAGATAAGCGTGTTGATGATCCTAATGCAAATCCCCTGAACTAACATCTCTAAATCACATGCATCGCTTTTACAGTGGTATCAAGAGCTTTCCCAGATTTTTGCATAAGAAAATCATGAACACCAGGAAAGCTAGTATCATGTGCTATAGAGAGAATTTTACTGGTCATGTTTTGTTTCATTATTAATGCTACTAATGATTGTATTCCTTTTGGATCATTGTCCTCCTAATCCGGAAAAAACCTGGAAAGCAAAATCAAGAGAGTGGAGTAGCACTTAATAAGAGATTAAAAAAACCCCCAACCCAAACAGAAAATAACTGAGACACAGGTCTCCTAATTGTATTCTCAGTGGGGATATTTTCAGAAATTACCCTTGCAGTTGTTAAATAAAATTTTCTTCATCAAGTCTTCCATTTTCACTGGAGTTACAGGCAATCTGTAATACAGAGTTAAATGTGACTAACTCTTGGTTTCCTGCTGTAAACAAAGGGCATGCTTATTAGCACTTGCATCCTTCAAATAGAATTTTCAGAGCACTTACTAATGTAAAACTGCCCGTTTTGAAAGAAGAGATTATGCTGGTGGAGGCATAAATGTGTTGCAAAGTAAATCTCATGTGACATGATGTTTCTGAGTATCTTTTAGGTAAAAGCAGTTTGCACCAAATATAAATGAGTTTATAATCCCTCAGTCTTGCAAAAGCAATTTTGGCAGTACAGTGCAGTTTTAGGGTGCGAAGGAAGTAGTACAGTGCGATTTGGCAAACCCTGGATTTCTGAGATAAGCTTTTCACCTGATGCTCAGGTGCTGTTTCTCCCTATCTTATAATGAACCTTCCGTGTGTATGGTGGTGTTCAGAGTAACTGTACCCAATCCACTCACTGACTTCAGATCGATGGGGAAAAGCAGTATATTAGCATGTTTAATAGTTTGACTATTGGTTGAGTACTGTATAAGAAATGGGCAACCCGTACTGGCTTGGGTTTGCTTCAGTAAGTACTGCTTTTACTTACAGCAAAGTTTTACCCCCTGGGGATAGATTAAGTGTCAAAATAACTTTTCACATTTTCTGAGAGGTCACAGTTCTGAGTTCAACAGTGAGCTCTAGATGTTGAATTGGAAAAATGGTTATTTAATTAGAATTTGAAACCCATGTTGTCTGGAAAGTGCAAAGAAGTTACTTATTCTGGGCAAAACAGTCAGAAAGCTGAGGAAAGGGAAATAAAGATCGATGAAATCATGAAGACTTATGTAAACCAAAAACTGGAACACTGGGATGGCCAGCAATATTAGAGAAACAATTGAAGGCTGGAGTTTCTGATCAGGTTTTTTGAGCTAAATGTATGTGTGATACGCTCTTGTGAGAGAGAAAGGGATGTAGAATTCACCTTCTTTGTTTCTGGCTCCTGATTCACTAGGCTACACGTAAAGTCTAAAAAGTCATTTATGATCAGAAAAGTTTGAAGACTGGGTAGGAAGACTGAAAAGCATGTGGCAGCAACTCTCAGGGCTCAAACACCCAGCGGTTGTGACATGTCAGCTGCCGCAAGGAATGAAGTTTGTGCTTCCCTGCATCTAAACAGATACTGAAACAAATTTTTACCATGTGAGGTAAAAATGCTTTGCTTGAACCTAAATGAGGTATAGCTGATATTTGATCCTTTTTTAAACTATAAGATTTATGTAGAATAACTTCTGTGAACTGTGGCTTTAGGAAAAGTTTAAAATGTAAAAATCAATAAAACTTTACTGAACGTGTATCTGAATAATCGTCTCATAAGAATATGGCAGGCTGAATTTTGTACCAAATCTCAGATGACTTTGTCATTCACCTGATGTAATGGCTGTTTGATTTCCTTTTTTAGTTGCTTGCAGCTTCAAAACATTTTGTTGCTCTGTTCTAAAAATTGCATTAATTTTTCTGTTGCTGGCTTTTATAGTCTCCAAAGAATGTCAGACTTGCTGTGAGAAATGCAAGTATTCCGAGGTGGCGATGAAGCAGTAACTTCTCTCCTAAAGACTCAGCTGTGCGGTCAGTCTTTTCTCGGGCTTGCTCACCGCAGAACCACGTGTGGAAACAACAGGCAGATCCGCCACCGTTTCGAGCATGTGCAGAGGCAGTTTCTGTCTGCTGGCGGTTGTAGCTGTGCAGCTCTCGGCAAAGCCAGGATTTTGTAGAGTGTTTAGTAGTGTTGTGGCAGTAGCACACTCTGTTTTGCCCCTGTGAACTATTGCTAGTAGTTTATAAATGCTTATGGTTTTTCCTCCTTTTTTCATGAAGTAGAGAGGAAATAGTATTTACATCTTGAACTTACTATTCAAGTCAAACTTACTGAACTCAGCTCTAATAATAACAGAAAATGGCATCCTTAGCAGAGTGGATACTGCCTGCGATCTCTTGGCACCACTCTTGTGCTGCTTCCTTTTCATCCACTGTTCTCTTTTGACCCACAATACTGATTCAGCATGACATCACTTGTTTGAGGGAACATTGATAAAAGTTAGCTTTCAGCAAGTTTAAAATGTGACCATTGACCATTGTGACTTTGATCACTGAGTCTAACAGCTGACACCATTTTCACTGGCCTTTTCCTGGTCCTTGAAATGCTGAAGAAAAGTAATGTTTCCCAGACTGGAAGTTTATGCTCCCCTCTTGCTGAAAGTTCAACAGCAGTTGAAAGGTTCATTGAGGAATGCTCATTCTTTCTGTATGCTGCAGGGGCTGCTGTGTAGATTCAGTTAAATGTTATTAAAGAATTGCATGTGTGAAAAGAGACTTCTGAGTGAAAGGGCAGGGGGCTCTGAAGCCCAGTATTCTAATGTGCTTGCTCAGCATGCTTTTTGTTGCTGTCCTCTGGACCAAGCTTTGCCTTACAGAAATCAGGGGTTCAGGTCTGTTCACAGCAGCTGTCCCTGTAGTCTGAAAGTGAGATGGGTAGAACATGGTATTCAGCTTGCTTTTCTTCACCCAAGCTCTGTTTTGTTGGGGGGAAAGAAACTTTTGTACCTGATAATACTTCTGATTTAATTGTATCCTATTCTTTTAAAATGATAATGGCTTCCTGTCAAAACTGCAACTGCATGGTTTTCCAAGAGGACTAAGATTTCAGAAGGAGAGATTGTTAACTTAGTGGCTATTTTTAACACAAAATGAGCAGGCTATATTTATCTCTGTGCCATAGTTATTTTCCCTGGCTTTTTTCTCAGTAACAAGTGAAGATTGGTGTTTGTGAATCGGTTGAACAAAGGATCTGGGGGCTTTCCTTAGTTTCCTTTTCCTAATTTATGATTTACCACCTCTCCCCACAAACTCATCTGAAAATATTAAAGGCTATACCATACTTTCGTGATGGGCTACTCAATTCTTTAAAGTGATGGTTATAGAGGAACATATTTTTAGGTAAATGCCTTTGGTATGTGGTTATTTCGTGCTTGTAACTGAGTGTAAAAAGTATGTTACATGTATTTTAAAGATGTAGTTGTCCATATAAATAATCATATGCAAATTGCAGTCTGTAGCTGCATAAATGTAGGTTGTATTGCTCAAATATTTTAATTATATTAATTTAAGAAAAAAAAAGGATCATTATACCAAGACAGTGTCATTATACCGTTAAAGCAATTTTAAAAAGTACTGCAATGCAGAAACTTCTAGTTTGTGGTGTTACCCGTATCTGGCATAACTGATTCTGGTATGAAAGACAGCATGCGGGTTCCGAGGATGAGGACAAGGATGAGGGTTATTTTGTTGTGCTTATATTGAGGAATCAACCAAGAAAAACTATTCTTCTTGGTGTCTTGAATAAGTTCCTTCATCCCACACAGTTAAAATATTTTCTAGTATTAATAAAACTGTTCAAAATAAATATGGGTTTCAATACATGAAGAGGGATGAATATTGTCAAGTAGAGTATTCTTCTCAAGGACATAACTATTTTTTGAACTCTGTATTGTTTCAAAAAAGAAATATCATCTTAATGTACAGTTGAGGGGGAAAAAAAGTCAAGTGAAGTTCTGAGTATGTTTGCAAAGCGTGGAGCAGCAGCTCAGGGAAGGGTGAGTTGTATTTAAATCTCCGGCTGCCTGGAATGCTCTAATTCTATAGCTGTGTAAGCTCTGCATCTCACAGTGTCATGCAGCTCGGCACTTTGGCTGTGGAATTGGCTGCTTCACAGCTGATACCCTCCTTGGTTTATTTCTCTGCCTGCAGCTGCCTTTTATTCTCCAGTTCTTCCCCCAGGGAACATGTGATTGAATTGTGCTGTACAGTCGCCAGGCTTCAGGAACCAGAAATGCTTTGCAGCTCACAGTCAGGGAGGAAGGGGAGTTAGAAGCTTCAGTTGACACGCTGCTTTGGAGAATGATGCAGGCATCCAGGAGTACATAGCTTTTCTGGGAAATAGAGGCAGCACCCAAAATGCTGTGAAGACAGGTGATTAGCTCAAGAAACAGTGGAAGCTTTTCCGGGGAAAGGGAGCGCTGGCAGTCATTTTTCCCAGCTGAAAGACTCCTCTGCAAATATAACTGATGCTGACTGTCGCGTGAGAATGATGAAGCAGTACTGAGGAGTTTTCTTCCTTCCCCTGGTAAAAGCTCTGCAGCTTGTTCTAGGGAACACATTGATCTGTCCAAGCCTACACCACCGTCATCTCCATCCCTGTGTGGAGGCTTGGGGCATGTTTTTGTCCATGCTGTGTTTACATTCCTTAGCCTATGGTGCACTGCTCAGGGGATTTGAGCACATGCTTGTGTTTGAATCCCACTCACGGTAGGAGAAAGGGGCTTTCGATGCCAAGCTGCTGCCAGCTGTTCTCGTCCTTCTGGTAAAAACCTGAACGTTCTGATGAACGTCTGTGGGATAGGAGGTAAAAGTGGAGTTGCTCTCAACCTGCCCTATTTGATCTCTATGATAAAACCAGAAGAGCTGTTTCCAGTCTGTTCCAGCCTTACTGGAGGGAGGAAGAGGTAATGTGAGCTCGCTGCCATCCTGGGACCTGCAGGGTGCTGTGCCCCTGTCAGCATTGGTACCTTGTGCTACAACATCCGCTGCGCAGCCCGGTACTGTGACACTACCAGACGCGACACCGTCGTTAGTGTATCTACATGGCTGTACAAGTTGGCACAGTCACATATCATGCTGGCAATTTTTTTTCTTACTAAACTTTACTACAATGTTGGCATCAGAATATATTATAAAATGGCTGTAAGCAAGGCTAATTAATAGGCTTAACATTTAGTTAAACTCTGTCAGTTCCAGGATCATCGTATCTCATCAAAGTTACTGGATTCTCACATGTTCCCTGCTATATTTATGTTCTCTTTCTTCAGGTAGGTATCTCTAAATAATACTGGAGTTGTTTTGGTTTTGTCTTGGATTGTTTTTTTTTCTGTTATGGGATAGAAGGTGAAAGAAAGATCTGAAGCAGTTCTGGATGGAGACTGTATGTTTTAAATAAAGCAAACACTGTCTCAGAAAGCAGAATCACTTGCTCTGGTGATTAAAACCCAACAATGAATGTTTCATTGACTTCTTGCACTATGACATGATCCAATTCTGAATATGAATTTCCTAGTAAAAGCATGTCAGTCTCTTGTGAAAGTTCAGTGTATCATAAAGCGACATTGATTTTCCTTTGTTTATATAGAGATATTTAAATATAGGTTAGGGTATCTGCATATCAGATTTTTTGGTGTTGATTTTCTTTATACAAGACTGCTGATAGAGGCTTAACTTTTCTTTTAAATGAACAGATAAACATTTTTTATAATTCTGCATATGATGAATATGTATGTGAAAAACAGAAAATCTTGCTCATAACTAAACCAAAATCTGTCTGATTTTGCTGGTGTTTTTGACCAAAAAGACTTGTGTCTTTTGGAGCTAGGACATTCACCTTGAAGAGAACTCTAGGAAGAGAACATAGAGAAAAACATGTCACCTGGTTGTCCATTAAGAAACCCACCAGGAAATTACGATCAGACTGAAGTATGGGAAGAAATGTAGAGGGGCTATTAAGTTTTAGATCTGATGTTAGAGGGAAACCTGAAAAGAGGAGCGTGATAAGGAGCAGGCAGAGAAAAAGTATTTTGGAGTCTCATGATACCGGTATATCTTTGCAACGAGTCATAAAACTGTGCTTTGGGCTGTTCTGGAGGCATGACAGAAATGCAGTGTCCTTTAAGGGTGATCTGACCGTATTTTTCACTGGAAATGCATCCTTTTAAACGTTGACAAAGAATGAGGCACCTGTCCTGTGCCCAACAGGTACTTCTATGTGAAGCTAGGAAAAAGCAGAATAAATGATTCTCTTAGTCCCAGCTTTCTCCTTGCAGTGCTTCTTTGAGGCAGACAAACATTTAGGTGTGCACATGTGGTGATCCTGAATATGCACAGTCAGTTAATGTTGTATTCTGACACTGCCAGACTCTTAGTGTGGCTTTAGTAGAAATGTCGTATGCTGTTATATGCACATACATCCATGTGCAAGGAGAAGCCTGTCATACTTCGGAATTTTTTCTCCCAACTGTTCACTTCTGTCTGACTTCTCACAGACAAGGTAAGATGGAACTTAGTTATAGTGAGAAATAACTTCTTCAGGTTTCTAAAAAGATCCCCAGAAAAGTGATTCTAAAACTTCGTCCTTCCTCCTTCTCTGGAATCCTGCTGTTGTAGATCCTTTTCAAACCCTCATACGCACCCCCACCCCCCAAATCCAAACAGAAAATGAGCTCTGGTGGGAGATGTTCTCTGTGGAAAATTACTCACCCAGTGGCCATGATTGTGTCAGGTCTTCTGGAACATCTTCTCTGCTTTGAAAAACTTTTTCTTTTCAAAAATATGAAAGGGTATGAGTGCAGGTTTTTTTCATTTCGATCATCTTCCCAGAAGATTTTTCCATACAATACACAATCATTTAACCATGGATTAAACACATTACTTGTACACGTGCTAAGGTTTTAATTGCTATTAGCAGAAATTAAAGCTGAACCTCAGAAACCAGTCCAATAGACTGAAATGTGTCGATGACCTTGGAAGACTCTGGGTGTGCTAAAAAGTATTCAGTATATTTAGCTTCTTGTCAGGCTGGATTTAAAGGGCATGGAAACAGAATAAATTCCTTGCCCACAAAAGTTTAAATTTCCGATACTATTTTGCTTTCCCTGTAAACTATTACAAACTTCTTAATATGGTGCTTTTAATAGAACTTCACTTTTCAAACCACTTTCTTAAAGGGAGGAGGAAAAAAAAAAGGTGAGGCATGAATATGGGAAATGAAAATACAATGGTTTCTGTAAATGCTTTGTGTAACATTTGTCCAGGACTGGGCCATTTGAACCGTGTGTGTCAGTCTGGAACACTTTATTGATTATCTGGCAATGAATGCTGCTAAACAGACTGACATTTTGTTTCTTGGACTCTGTTTCTCATATAGAGATTATTAGCTGGCTATTTTGAGACTGAGAAAAATGTTAGCTTTATAAATAAAGAGACTCGCTATGGCTTAATTAGTAGGTTTTTTGCAAGCATTTTGAGTATTTCTCTCTAAGGTCTCAGATCTTTCCACGTAACATGAACTAGTTTACAGGATCATGTGTATGACCTCAAAGCAAGCTTTATTTACGTTGTTGTCAATATAACTGTTTTCCTTAAGATGCTTGGTCTCTAGCATACGTCTCCTTATCTTGTTCTGCAGACTTTTATTCGGCAGTTGCATATTTTTTTAACCTTCCTGATTCATATGAAGAGCTTCTCTTCTGCTGTAGAAAGTTGGAAGGAAAACTCCTGCTCTCAGAAGGCTCATCTAGAAAAGTTGCTGCTTAAACATTATTTAAAGTGCCATAAAGTTTTGTTAGGTTTTGGTAAATAATCTCTCACAGCTGCTCGGCTGACTGGCAGAGTGCTGACTGACACCGTCCTGTGGAACCAGCACACATTTCAGCTGGAGCATTCTAGATTCCAAGCAGAATTTAGTATTCAGCAGAGTGCGTGAGTCCCAGATGTGGGAAGTTTATTGCATGTTTTGCCTTGTCTGTTTTTTCGCCATGTATTTGCTTATCAGACCTGTTGATGTTTTGTTTTTTCCTCCTGTCTGGATGAAGCTGGCAGATGAGATTGCCCCAGTGCTAGAGCTGCATACACAATGGATGCACAGTGGCTGGTAACTGTGAGATAAGGTGACTTCGCTTGTATGTACACTATAGTGGTGGCAACGTCCAAGCAAGAAAACCCACAGAAAGCACAAATCCATTCGCTTGTATGTACACTATAGTGGTGGCAACATCCAAGCAAGAAAACCCACAGAAAGCACAAATCGAATGCAAGATTAAATATTGAAATTAGAAAAAATATTCTGTGCGAGAAAATGAAGGCACACAGGAAACCTTGGGCATAACTTGAACTAGTTAACTGGTGTTTTTCATGCTGTGGAGGAGAAATAAAATGAGGATGGCTAATCCAATTAACTCAGTAAACAAAATTGTCAGTGCTCATTGGCACTTGTGAAGTAGACCTGAGATTGACAGAAATGCATTCTACATGTGGTAGGACAAAAGTTTTAACTGATAAAAGTACTTTTAGAAAGTTGTTAAAATGAGGTATGAAGAATCATATCATAGAACTCCAGATTTAAGTGCAAATTTTATCACTTTTGCTGCTGATTTAGCCTGTCTGATTAAAAATCTTTATACTTCAGTCACTGAATAAATAATAGAACATATAATCATGTCTTGCTACTTAGATTTTGTCAGCTACAACATGCTGGTTTTTATCACATGGATGGCAATTATGTATGTGCAGAAAGGATAATAAACAACATTTTTAATACACTGTCTTTTAAATCCTGAAGGATAAATTCTTCAAAATAGTATGGGAATCTTCTTTTATATAATTCTTTTCTAGGCATTACATTATGCATATGATGGAGAATTTATGGCTTTATCCCGAGCCCATCAGAAGCTCAAATGAAAACATGTACGACTCTTTCTACCCAAATAAGCCTTTTGAGTTCAAGTCCTTCACTCTCAGACTGCCCAATTAAAGCCAAAACTAGGGTGGAAAAAAAAAAATATCTAGCAAGATCAGTCATCTACTGTTGTTGAAAGTTTCTACTTGAAATGGTTGTGCCCCAAAGATGGAGTTCCTGTATGAAATCTTCATATACTTAATGAAATCTATACTTAAGCCCTAAAGGCAGAACTCTCAGTTATTTCAGTATAACCAGGATTTAGGGCTTGTGTTCATCTCTTCAAAGGCACAGATAAAAATCTTTTAAACTTAGGGAGCCCAACTCATGAAACTTAGCATGAATATGTACTGAGCTACTTTTGTAAGCCAGGGCTGTGAAAATCAAGAAAATAGGGAGTTAATTGGTGGGGGTGTTACTGATTTTATTATCAACTGAAATTAAATTGTGTTTGATTTTAATATAAGTATGGAATTAAGGGATATTTTAGTAAAAATCATTTATTTTATTGTATTTTGAACCTAACAACCAGCTGCTACTCTAAATGTTCCCTGTACAGCCCCGTACCAAGGCCGAAGGGATTGGCCGCAATTATTTAGTAGAAACAGTTAAAACATAGGTAACCAAAACACAGGATGATTTGTAAGCTGATTTATTATACATACATAGGACTAGAAGAATGCAAGTAGTTGTCAAGGTCCAGGATTAATGGGAACTGAGGGAAGTAACCGTAACAGCTTGCAGGTACCTGCCAAGAAAACCGTGTCCTTAAGCAGAAGGTAATTCTGGCAGGGGGAGATCGCGACCACCGACTCATGGACCACCTACTCACATTACACCCCAGAGCCATTTCTAGACATTTCTAACCTCTACTGCACAGAATCGGAAGTAGGAGGAGAATATGTTAATGATTTCTTGGAAGCTGTGTGCTTATGTATGAAGACTTAATGAATATGTATGAGTGAGTTCTATATAAGGATCATGATTCTGGTGCCTGGCACGTGTTGTTGGTGAGGATACTCCCCTACACGTCCGGCTGTCAATAAAGGAGTGTCTGCTTATCTGCATCAAATTGGTGTCGATAAGTTCTTTTATCCCGGATTTCGGTGACAGTTTCTGGCGACCCAGATGGGACCTCGCTGAGAGAGACCGGAGGAGTCGGGGACCTGATCGTTTCCAGCCGGCACTGAGGATTTCTCAGGGACACACATCGATCCCCGATCCATAAGGCTCTTCGCGACATCCACTGGATTTTGGTAAGACACTTCTCTTTTGTATTGGGATGAGTGCGTTAGAGTCCCACCAGAAGGAGTGCGTTAGAGTCCCACCTGTGGAAAGTGGGTTAGAGTCCCACACAGTGGGTTAGAGTCCCACACAGTGGGTTAGAGTCCCACTGTATAAGCCTGCCTGTCAGACGCGGCGAAAGCTGCGCAGGTAAGGTATAAGGTAGCCAGGAAAAAAAAAAAAAAAAGCGCCCAAATAGCATGTCAGACTGTGATATATTTGGACTTTAAGATTTCAAAAGGGCAGCGGCAATTAGGAACAGAACACTGAGAAGCCAAAAAATATTCATGAACTCAGTATTCTTAGAAATGACAGGGTGGTGCCACCTCTGGATCATGAGTTATAGTCTAATAACTAAACTGCTATATGAGGCCCAAAGAACTCTCCTTTTACATGGGGCCCACAGCAACAACGGGCTGTCACAGAATTGAAACGCTTTAACGTCTGCACCTGACTTAGGGCTTCTGGACATAACCAAAGACTTTCAGCTGTTTGTTCACGAAAGACAATGCCTGGCACTAGGTGTCCTGACTCAGAAGATGGGAAGCTGGAAACGACCTGTCGGATACTTCTCTAAACAACTGGACACAGTGAGTAAAGGGTGGCCAAACTGCCTTTGAGCTGTGGCTGCAACAGTGATGCTCATACAGGCAGCTCAGAAATTAACTTTGGGAAGCACAATAACAGTCTGTGTCCCACAGATGGTGATAACTGTTTTAGAACAAAAGGAGGGACATTGGCTATCTCTGAGCTGAATGATGAAGTACCAGGTAGTACTGACTGAACAAGATGATGTGATTCTAAAAACACCTAACCTGGTAAATCCTGCAGTGTTTTTAAGTTCCACACAGGAAGAAGAGCCACTGGAGCAGGACTGCTTGGCTGCTATCAAGTATGTTTATTCCAGTCAAGGAGATTTGAAGGATGTACCATTGGAGCAACCAGACTGGGAATTGTATACAGATGGTAGCAGCTTTATGGAGCGAGGAGTCTGATATGTTAGATATGCGGTAACAACAGACACCACAGTTATAGAAGCAAAGGCACTGATGAATACCACATCAGCTTAGAAATCAGAACTCATTACTTTGATTCGAACCTTAGAACTAAGTGAAACGAAGAAAGTAAATAATTGGACAGACTCAAAGTATGCTCTTGGGGTGGTACACGTCCATGGAGCTTTGTAGAAAGAAAGGGGATTATTGTCCTCTCAGGGATCAAATATTAAACATGAAAATTAAATTATACAATTATTGGAAGCAGTTCAAAAACCAAATCAGGTAGCAATCATGCACTGTAAATCACACCAAATTAGAAATACGAAAAATTTTATTGGAAACATTTTGGCTGTCCGAACAGCAAGAAAAATAGCAAAGGAACAAGCATTCCAAATGGCATTAATTCCCTCCAAACAGTAACTCTTCCGAGGGAAAGGCCAAAATACTCAGTAGAAGATGAAAATTAGGTCAGTTTTTGAATGTTAAGAAAAATTTAGCGGGATGGTGAATAACTCCTCATGGATGAGTAGTAGTTCCACCTTTGTTAATAAAAGAAAGAATGCAAACCAAACATCAAGAATGTCATTAGGGAACAGAAGCTTTAGTAACTTCTTTATAAAAACAAGTTATATCTGTTAAAATGGTGAACATGGCTAAATTAATAACTGCAAAATGTGACGTATGTTTGAAAAAATAATCCAGTAATCAAGAAAAGAGTTCAAATGGGTAGATTAAAATCTAGTACAGAAACTGGAGATTATTGGCAAGTAGATTTTTCAGAATTACCTAGAAAAAATGGGTACCGATACATTCTGGTGGGGGTTGACACTTTTACAGGATGGCCAGAAGCTTTTCCTTGTCGCACCATACAAGCCAATGAAGTAGTAAAGTGGTTACTGTGGGAAATAATTCCGAGATTTGGAGTTCCTATTGGAATTTCGTCTGACAGAGGTCCACACTTTGTTGCAGAAATAGTCCAAAATGTTAGTAAAGTTTTGGGCATCAATTGGGATTTGCATACTCCGTGGAGGCCACAATCCAGTGGAAAAGTAGAAAGAATGAACCAAACTTTAAAAAGGCAAATAAGTAAGATCTGTCAAGAGACCAGTTTAAAATGGGCTCAAGCATTTCCATTGGCATTATTACGAAACAGAGTACAACCAAAGAGTGGAACCTCAGTCAGTCCTTACGAATTACTGTATGGAAAACCTTACGAGTCCCCAGAACCAAATCCAAACATGCATGTAAAAGGAAAACAGGATGTGTATAACTATTTGCTTTCTTTAGGAAAAACATTGACTGCGATTCGGAGTGCAGTGCTGTGGAATAGACCATTATCCCTGGAAACTCCAGTGCATGACTTTCAACCAGGAGATTATGTCTATGTGAAAACGTGGACTTCTGAACCTTTACAGGAGCGCTGGAAAGGACCTTTTCAGATACTGTTAACAACCTTTACGGCTATCAAGACTGCAGAATCAGATGCTTGGATACACTATACCCGAGTGAAGAAAGCACCTACTCCATGGAAGATTATAAGCCGTGACCCAAAGACTTTAAAACTGACTTTAAAACATGTTTAATATTTCATATCAGTTTGTGATTGTTCTCCTTATGTTGGCTTGGAAGGTGACACTGGTGGAATCATGGGTTGATCTGGTGGCAAGGAACAGAAGGCAAGCAGGTACAGAACAATTAATCCAAATTCCCAAAGAAATGCCTGAAGAAAATTTGATGTTAGGATTGATTAAAGGATTTGCCAACTTACAAAATGTCACCCAGATCACAGCTTGTTTACCAATTCCAAGAGCAGTAGGTGAATCTATTCCTTGGGGAATCTTGACTATGAATTTGACCTATCTAGAACACAAAACCAAGACCACTTATTGCAAACAAAAGCCAGCGATTCAATGGTACGAACAAGTGAAAGTTATTAGAAAACTATGGAAATCACCGGGAAAAAATCAGAATGCGAAACACTGCTAAATTATGACTTTGTAACAGGGTCTCAACCTAGTGCTTTGGCTCGAGTTCTCCTTCCAGGAGGCCCAAACCCTAATCTAGGATGGTGTTCGTATGATGAACAAATTAAAAACAATGTGAGCAGGAGCATCATGGAATGGCAGTGTAACAAAACTGAGCAAAGTACCGCAAACCAGGCAAGGTGAGACTCTGTATAGTCTATGTCCATATTCTTCCAATTTCAGTACATAGCCAGAACCCCTTAGTGTTTTACTTGGGAGAGTACCTGGATGAATAGAGTGTTTACAATCCTTCCCTCGATAGTAGATAAAGGCACTACCCGACTAGAAAAGGAACATGTAGTACCATGGTAGAAATGTGAAAAAGTTTATGACTGCAGCAATGCATACTTAATAATTCAAAGAGTTCCTCAATTAGCAGCTGCTTTGAAGTTTGGTTGTTATTGTCGAGGTTTTCATAATAACCTCACCATGACTAGCATCTTTACACCCAGAAGTAGATACTTTTCTAGTTGTAAGAAATCTACCATTCAGAGTCCAGGACATTTAGTTTGGGCATTAAGTGATGGCACCTGGACAACCCACTTACAGTAGATGGTAAGGTGAAACAAATTACTTTAGGCCTGCCAACATTGTGTCCAATTTGGAAGAAATCACCATTCAAGGGATCCCTGGAAAATTTAAAATTAGAACGAATTAAAAGGTCTGAAATAGGTGATGACACCTGGAATGAACCATCAACAGGAGTAAAAATTGGCTGGGCTTTAGAGTCTATTCTGAACCCAATAGCGTCCTATAGGAATAGAGAATGGCTTTATCACTTAACAGGACAAGTAGAAAAATTGGCCAATGTTACAAGAAAAGGATTTAAAGAATTAAACATACAGTTACAGGCAACTTCCCGAATGACACTTCAAAACAGGATGGCATTAGACATGCTTTTGTTAAAGGAGCATGGAGTTGTGTGGATATCTCAAAGATAGATCGGATCATTGCTGCATTCATATCCCGAATGTTACACAGGATGTAGAACGCGATCTAGATCTGTTAGGCAAAATCGAAAAAGAAACAGAAACCATTCGAGAAGACATGTCAGAAGATTGGCTAGGAAAAATTTTTAGTGGATTAGGTTGGAATTTGAGCTCTTGGCTGAAATCCCTAATCAAGACTCTGTTTTTGTTACTGATCATCTTTTTAATGATTATGCTAGTGTATGCATGCCTTAAAAGACAGTTTACTAAAAAACTTGCAATACATTGTAGAATTATAAGAGAAGTACCCACTATACCACCAGAGTATAACCCGCCACCACCATCATCTGGCAAAACAAACTTTGGCCTCAAAGATGAAAATGAATAAAAGTGTGAAAGTATTGAAATAATTTTCAACACTTTCAAAGGGGGGAAATGTTACTGATTTTATTATCAACTGAAATTAAATTGTGTTTGATTTTAATATAAGTATGGAATTAAGGGATATTTTAGTAAAAATCATTTATTTTATTGTATTTTGAACCTAACAACCAGCTGCTACTCTAAATGTTCCCTGTACAGCCCCGTACCAAGGCCAAAGGGATTGGCCGCAATTATTTAGTAGAAACAGTTAAAACATAGGTAACCAAAACACAGGATGATTTGTAAGCTGATTTATTATACATACATAGGACTAGAAGAATGCAAGTAGTTGTCAAGGTCCAGGATTAATGGGAACTGAGGGAAGTAACCGTAACAGCTTGCAGGTACCTGCCAAGAAAACCGTGTCCTTAAGCAGAAGGTAATTCCGGCAGGGGGAGATCGCGACCACCGACTCATGGACCACCTACTCCCATTACACCCCAGAGCCATTTCTAGACATTTCTAACCTCTACTGCACAGAATCGGAAGTAAGAGGAGAATATGTTAATGATTTCTTGGAAGCTGTGTGCTTATGTATGAAGACTTAATGAATATGTATGAGTGAGTTCTATATAAGGTGCATGATTCTGGTGCCTGGCACGTGTTGTTGGTGAGGATACTCCCCTACACGTCCGGCTGTCAATAAAGGAGTGTCTGCTTATCTGCATCAAATTGGTGTCGATAAGTTCTTTTATCCCGGATTTCGGTGACAGGGGCACATACACCCCACTGCCAAGCCATATGTATTCCTCCTGAGAACTACATCTGGCTACTCCAAAATACCTCAGAATATTTATAAAAGAATAATTTTATGCTGTTGCTGGGGAATACACTAATACCAACAACATGAGTGTGTTGGGTTATGTGAGAAGGGAGGAGAGTTTGCTGCTACTGTATGTGGCCAGCCATCTGTAGCAGAATGTTTTAAAAGAATCTGGAATCACCAAACAAAGCCAAAACAAACAATCAAAAAAACCCTGTGAAAAATGTTTCTTATATGGTCTGTGTTACTATGCCTTCTTTATGCACTTTTAACAATCTAGTTAATTAATTTTTAGATGCTAAGATTGCCTCATTCCAAGAGTGAGATTTTAGCTAGCAAGTTTCACCTGCCTTTGGCCCAAGATCATTCATGTCAAACAAAGCCCTGGGCAAAGCCCCTGCCAAAGCGTTGGGCATGCTATAGGATACAAAAATGTACAGGCAGGTTCAGAAGCTGAAGGGTGATTGACGGAAGCATTGCTCTTCTCTTCTCGTGAGTACCTCCAGGGTCCTTCTGTGTCCCCTACATACTACCTGAACAGCAGGGGTCACGTTTGTGAGGTGCAGGTGGATGGGCCAAACAAAAGGGAACCAAACCTCTGTCGCTACTGGTTTCTGTCCTGGCAGGGGCAGTAGCTTAAATCCCCTTTGCAAGCTGTTGACTTAATGAAGTTTCTAGGAACTTGAAAATATTTTGAGACCTCTATTTAACAAATTTTGGCTAAATTTGGCCAATAGTGGTTATAGGATGCTAGCCCAATGAACGGGCAACTTACTGGAAAGGTTTTATTTCCCAGAGGATGGCAGTGCTGAAAGGCAGTCAGCAGCTTGTTCTTGCCCAAACTGGGTTCAAAGCAGCTGTTGCTATGAGAGGGATGCATGCAGATTTCAGAGAAACTCAACTTCTGTTGCAGTCAAATGAAACATTTGACAGTTGTGGCCTAGAATTTCTGAGAAAATAAAACTCAAAAATGATGAATTACAGATGCTAGTAAGATTTCTGTAGTTGCAGCTAACTGGATGAAAGGCTGTAACCATCCTGAGCCACAAGAGAATATTCCAGAACTAGCATTTGTGGGTAATAAAACAGTAATTCAAGAAGATGAAAGGAGACGCGTGAAAATGTCTTGTCAGAGAGACAGTGATGGTGCAAAGGACTGTAAGTGGACAAAGGACATAAAAACCTGAAATGGTTTTGACACACCTAGCTCCCCCCATTGTGTTGGGATCAAGCTTAAATGCCTATGTTAGAGAAGTTTTTCAGAGGTTTTTTTACTTTGTTGATTTTGGGGACATGTAATGTCTTCAGTGTAGAATACCAGACTTCCTAATGCAAGCTCAAGCCTGGAATGTCACAAATGAGGTGCCCAGCCTTTATTTCCTTACATGACAGGGACTGTGCTGTTTCAGTCAGCCCGTCTTTGCCCACTTCTCCTGCGAGCACCCCTGTGTTGCCACGCATCCCTCCCCTATGGAGGGTGCTTTCCATCAGACCCTTACTTTGCTTTGCCTGATCTGTTTCTGTCTTGCTGCTCTTATTAGCCATTATCAACGGGAAGTCAATTAGCATCCTTGTTTGCTCCATTCTCTTAAAACAGCCCTAATATGTCCCCTCCAAACTTACTGTCTAATAATTTTACATATATTCTGGTGCAATTTTTTGACATTTCTACCCTCAGCTCTCTTGTCTCTACTTGAATTGTGAAAGGTTTTTTGGACAGGGTTTGGCTTGTGTGGTGCAATTCTTACCCCTCCCTGCCCTCCTTGTTGGGCTGCTTGGTGCCAGGTGTGATTCCATCCACATTCCCCCGAGCCATACACCAGTCTGTGGAGATAAGGACTGATAACCTTGACGAGCCTGGCTCCTGCCCCTCCCAATTGCTTGGAAAAGGTTATAATGGCCCATCATCTCCTGATGGCCTGACACCCCTGTGCCTGGGATGTGGTCAGATGGAACAATAACGGGGTTGCATGTTATTCAAATTCTTGTGCAGCTGCCGGAAGGCACCAGATAGTATTTGACAAAAGTCAATTATCTTGGATCCTATAAACTGCGACCACCAGAGAGACCCTTCGAGCTCTCCTGGATGGCAGCGGGCTGTGACCAGCATCTCCCCTGAGCTGGGAGCCTCTCAGGTGTTGTCTGCTCCAGACGGCCTGCCGGGGCGAAGTCCCCCCGCTCGAGTCTCGATGATCGCCCGTTGAGGAATGCCAAGGCATTGTGAGTATTTGCTCTGAACTCAAGAGGGAAATTTTATTTGCGCTTGCTTCTATTTCACCTGTTTATTGGTGTGTGTGTGTGGGTACGTACCCTTGCCCTTGTTCCTGTGTGCTTGTCCCTTTTGTGTTCATTTTACCGCATCCAAACCCCTCTGTTTCTGTATGTATATGTCTGGTCTGTGTATGCGCATGTACATATGTGTATAAATTAAGGTACCTGTTAAGTTAGAGTGAATATTGCCATTTTAGAACCTGAATAAGTTGCTTTTCTTTCTGAGTTATTTTGTATTGACAAATAGTTGTTAGTTATTAATAAATCTAGATTATTTTTACTAGATCATTACCACGTCAATATTTTCATCCGCGACAGCTTGCTTATTTTAATAACTTGACAGCACCTGCCATAAGCGGAACTCTTAGTTAGGATCTGCGGATGTAATAGTAATACTTAGAAATCAATAATCTGAACTGGCTAAAGGGCTGGAGTAAGGTCTATGTCTGTTCCGGCGCTGAGAGCTCTGAATCACAGGCATCTGATTCTCCTGCAGGTACCTGGATATAGTGTGGTAAATGTTTTGTGTTTCTTTTCCGTCTTCGTGCCCCAATTGTAGCTCCATTCTCTTGTGGGATACAGGACGCTTCTCTGGACTCCAGTGGGAATTATCCATACTCTGCGGGTGGGGAACAGAGCCCATGCCTGGACTGAAAGCAGCGTTCTTTAAAAGTTCACATGCCTTGTATTGGCTCTAGTTGAGACTCCCTCTGACCAGAGAAGGGGGGCAGGGGGGATGAAAAATAGCAGCGTCTGTTTCCATAAAAAATTCTAAGGGTTAACATAATGTGATGTAAACTATTTAATCTGTTCTTCCTACTTGCCCATTTTAATCAAAAATGAGTATGTAGAGCCTTCTATGCAGTGGACTTGAAGAATGCCGGTGGGATGTCTGCATCGTGTTGTGCTCGGAGTACTTACACCAGAACAGGAAAGCCTTTTAGTCTGTAGTTCGCTGAGGCAAGGAAGAGGCTTTCTGAAGAGTGACTTTATATTTAAACTCTCACTGTAATGTTAGACAGCCTGTTGGATCTCGGAGTTAAAAATGGCTTCAGCTTTAGTGACTAGAGCCAGGTGTAACATTGACCTGAAAGGGTAAAAGCTCCCAGGAGTGAAAGAGGCTGGCCTGAGGGGAAAAAGGGGAATAACTGAAGTTTTAGGTAAGGAATCTCTATAACTGAGAATAAGCTTTTTCAGCCGTGAAATAGAACGGAACCATGTTCCCTCCTTAGAGGTACAGTAACTTCTTGTTGTGATAACGAGTAGTTGGTTCTTTCCACCTCCCCCCCACCTTCCCCCCCTTTCAAATCCTACCTCTTCAGATTTTAGCTGCTTAAAAAGTGGGTGTAGTTAATGAAACCTGGTTCTTCTTACATATTGTTTGGGGATATACAGGAATGAAAGAGAAAAAGCTGTATTAATTATACGGAGACTTGATTAATAAAGGTACGTAGTCAGTAATTCAGGGCAACCTGATTCACAGCTACTGTTATCTGGATAGTGCTAACCATTAGAGAGTCTTAGCAGCAATGCGTGTTATAGGGAAACATATTTAACAGATTTCTTTTTTCTTTGTTAAAGTGTATGACTTTCCTTCCCACATGCTCGCTTTTAACAGTGCTGGAGTGGTTAATTTTGATGGATTACCTCCTCATGTCTGGTACCTATCTTTATAAGTAATTTCCAGAACCCTTTCTTTATACAGTGTGTGTTTGGCTTTAATCCTATTAGATGTAAATTAATACCCTGAAGTTGTGTCTAATTGGAATGCTGTAAAAAAAAAAAATCCACCCTACCTTCAAGTGTTAAATCATGTTTGCTTTAGTATGAAAAATCACAATATTTACATTTCCTGGTATTTCAGTCTTCAGTTTTATCTGTGTTGTTTGGTAAGTACTCTGCACTGAAGTATATTTTATTTTCTCGGCAAATTAAACCACCTTTCTTGTCTTATCAATGTGTATGTTAAGCTCTTTTTTTCAGACAGCAGTATGTAAACAACATGAAAGAATGAGGTCAGTACAAGAAAATGTTAGCTGAAATTGAAGACAGAGGTTTCTGTTAGTAACTCACATTAGTAACAACTTGTGTTAGTGAGTTGATTTTTCAATCATATACAGCATGGTTTCATCTGGTGAGAAATTCTGTGCAATTGGCAGTGAATTTCTATCTTGGTGGAGTGATTAGACAGTAGTTGTTGTTTATGCTGTTGTATTGGGTCTGGCTGAACTGGAATCGGTTTTCCCCTATAGCAGCCCTCACGGTGCTGTGGTTTATGCTGGGAGCTGCAGGGTGTTGGCAGCACCCTGGTGTTGTGGCTGCTGCTGAGCAGTGCTTACACAGCACCAAGGCTCTTTCTGATATTTTCCCCAGTGGGACGGGGTGGGCAAGATCTTGGGAGGGGACACAGCCAGGACAGCTGACCCAAACCGACCAAAGGGATATTCCATACCATATGACGTCTGCTCAGTATAAAGCTGGGAGAAAGGAGGAAGGGGGTGGGGTCACCCTTGGTCCTCCGAGGCAACTACTACGCGTATTGGAGCCCTGCTTCCTGAGAAGGCCCGACATCGCCTCTTCATGGGAAGTAGAGAATAAATCTGTTTGCTTTTGCTTCAGCGCGCGGACTTTTGCTTTGCTTTGCTTATATTAAAACTGCTTTTGTTTCACCCACAAGGGTTAGTTTATCTTCTTTCCCCTCTTTACCCTGTTGAGAAAACAAAGGGAAGGGGGGGGGGGGAAGTGATAGAGCGACTTGGTGGATACCTGGCATTTAGCCAGAGTCAAACCATCACAGCTGTGCAGAGATGAGGTGAATTTAGAGTCCTGAGCACAGGCAGTGCTCCTGCAAGTGCTGACAGCTACTGCATTGATATTTGGTGTAGTAGGTGTTGTGTGTGCTTTAATGAAAGTTCCATTCATCCAGCTTCAAGAGAAAGTGATAAATGAATCTTTCCTGTTAAAACATTTCAGATCTGGTTGCAAAACTTGTAATTAATTTTCCTTCAATTTTTATCTGGGCTATCATTAGTGAACAGCTCAGTACTTTTGGGTTAATCTCCTGGCTGACCTTCATGTTTTAAGTCAGCAGTGGTATCCCAAATCAATAGTTATACCAAACGTGAAGCTTAATAATCCAATGGTGCAGTGCACAGAAAGTGTATTAGAACTGACAGTGGGAATTCAGAACAGTCTAGTATATCAAATGCTGAATACTAGAGAGTCCTTACTCTTTTAATGTTCTTGTATTTTCAAGCCGCCAAAGGCCATCCTTCTGATTCCCTGGTGTTACTTTACTTGTGACATTTTATGTATCCCTTGAGCTTGTGCAAGGATGTTCTTTTAGACAGTATTGAGAAGGCATTTAAGTTTTATAAGTTATTTTTAACTATGTCTGTGGACTGGAATAACTAATTGTGTCTAACTCCTCCACGTCTGAGCTAAGTATATGTTTCTAATAAATGATCTTCTGTAGCATTTCAGCAACTATTGTTCTTATTCCATGCCATCCTTTTTTATTGTGTAACTTAGAATATATAATATAGTGCCTATGTGTAAATTTATCTTCAGTAACGATGTTATGATGACAATTAAGTGTAATTTAATACAAAAAATACAAGTTGTTCATTTCTACATAGTGAAAATTGTGTGTTAACATCAGCGCTATGATAAATTACCTAGGATTATCAATGTATTTAACTTCTATAAATCCATCTGCTTTACATCTCTCTGGATTATGCTCTAAACTGTCTGTGGACCTGAAACCTGTACACCTTCCTACTGCGGCGGGTGGAGGAAGCAAGCAGCCGATTCAATGTGAATGATAGAGCAAGCTTCAACTTTATTGACAGAAATCACACCTTATATAAGCACTCTACAATAATCATGCATACTACTCACAAATCTATTGGATACATGTAAAAAGCTACATTATAATATCCCAGCCCCTTGTGGCATCTCAGACATGTCAAACATCTTCCCTCTTCTGAACCTGTTTTTTCTCCCAGGGCCGTTCCCTTATCATATACAAGGTCATAATGTACCTCAGTTTCTCTCTTTGTTAACATAACAGTCTGTTGTTAGCATAACTGTACCCTGGGTTTTTTCCTTTGTTTACCTCAGATGGCTGCAATCAGCTTCTGCAGAGACCCATGGCCTTGCTCTCTGCAAGCCGTTCTCCAACAATTCCCCCTTTTTCTTTTTGTGCAGGCTGCACAAGCATAAATTTACTAATATTTCTCAGCATACAACTATATGCTATTTTAATAATTACTACAATCAATAGTACTATTCCTAATCACCGCAGTCCTTCTTGTAACAGACCTTGTAGCCATAGGGACAGACCAAACAGTGATTGTAACCATTTGTCTCAAGGATTGACAACCACTTGTGTTTTTTGTAAACGTTGCTTCATCCATTGTAATTGGTTTTGCATTAATTGACTGTGGTCGGATAGATTAAAACAACACATCCCATCAAAATCTTTACATCCATGCCCCTGGGCAGGTAAAATAAAGTCTATGGCAGCTCGACTCTGTAATACAGCGCGCCTTAAACTGTCGAAGGTACCTTATCAAGTACAAAGCATCCCACATACTATCGAAGAGCAATCACATGAAAGCAAACAAACTAGGATTGGTTCTATACTACTGTCCACAAGCCTTCACGCCCTCTATGGTTGGTCCCGTTATGGTGTTCACATGTAGTTGTTCTGTTAGGCAAACATTTCCCACAGTCCAGCATCCTTATTTCTTTGCTACTCACGCAGTTTCTCATCCTCTCGGCCTTGCCGGTGTTCTTCCCAACAGCTACAGCCTGATTACCGTGATGCCACTCAGTCTGGATCACTCATAATATGTCCGTTGCTTCCCAGGCATTCCACAGATCCCCCTTTTTGTTTTTGAGTGATCCAGACCCCTTTTATTGTTCAGTCCATCGTTCTCATAAAACACTTCCACACACAGGTTAGTACCATTAAAAGGATTACAATGACAATTTGAACTGTTATTCCATGTAAAATAAAATTTTTAACTATCTAATAATTGGTCACCTTTTAGTCAAATCATTATTAAACCCTCTTCCTTCTTCAAGATGTAAATTCATTGTATAAACATCCCTACAAAACCTAGTGCTGTTCACCGGTACTGCTGAAGGAGTCACATCTTGCCATCTCAGCCAGATTGTCTGATTATACCAACCATAATGACCAGTACAAATGGCATACCAAACAGGTCTGGGATGGGTCGGCAGCAGTTGCTAAGCCCAGGCAAAATGCCTACTGTCCTGATTGATCTTTCCCTGCCACCTTGGCACAACTCTGCAGTTTCTTATCTATCTTATGAGGCCTGTTCTTCATTAAAGCTTAGCTGTTTGTCAGGAGCTGTGTGAGGCCGATGCCTCCCAGCCCTCCCCTTTCTTTGTTTTGCTGCGGCACCTGCAAGACTTGTTTGAGAGCTGTATCAATTAAAGGTTAGACAAACTTCAAAACACAGCATACTTAGAATAGTTCTAATTAAAAAGAGTAGACTAATTTCACTATCCATATTTAAGGGATATGACTAAATAGTACAAAAATAAACAGTAAGGAAAATACGGTACTAACATTCAGATCCGCAATTGCTGGGGAACCCTGGATGCAGCGAGAATTCAGAGTGCCCTTCCTCACAAACTGGAAACCCTACGTGATGCGTCCATCCGTAGGTGAGACATCCAAAGTCGCTGCAAGCAGGTCCGGCCTTTAAAGCAACAGGCCAAAATAACTGGCAACTTTCTTTGAGCGGAAACATCTGATTTCATCCTCCTGTTGGGTTCCACCTGGAGCCTGGCCAGTACTCCAGGGGGAAAACCAAGGGAGTTTCTAAATAAGGTTAAACACTTGAGCTCTTAATTCTTAATATTACTAAACAAAGCAAGTGTAATACACACATTCTTACAGCATCTTATCCTTATTAATAACTATATTTTATCTAAACTACATTTTGCACAAGTGACTAGTAAGCCTATATATTTCATTAAGGAGTTGCAATTACTGTTAGCATTTTCTCTTAAAAGAATTGGCAACTGTAGTGTAGTTTGTCCTGTTGCAGTAGCAAACATTACCCAGACATTCTGCTTAAAAGATCAGTCGAAGAGACCGCAAACTGTCGGCACAGGGGCACTCACAGCACCCACAGCTGGATCCTGAGTGCTGGCTGCCTCTCACCCTCAGCTGTGGTTGCACACACCTTGCCAGTGACCATTGGAGACTGAGACCTCTGGAGACACAAGCACAACCTCTTCCCCAGGTTATTAAAGGAAATGGTCCTTCCCAGTTACCCCTTTCTAGGTTTTTGTTAACGCTTCAGCTTTGCTCTGGACTTCTTGTTGATCTGGTATCTGTGATGAAAAATGACACAATATTGGTGACACCTGTAACACAGGGGAGATGTTTAAAAGGTTTGAAGAGATGGAGTCTGTCTGGTATTCAGGGCAAGTTGCAGTGATGTTTTTAGCTGGATGCCTTGATAAAGAAAACTGTTTTTGTACTGCTCTGGCATTCTGGTGGAAAAAATGCATGCGTTTTACAGCAGAGCAAATGGTTGACCTGGAGCCAAGATCTCTCCCCCCTTTTGTTTTTGCAAAAGCACTTTCAAGGTCTGGTGCGCTCTTTCTACGATGGTTTGTCCTGTGGGGGAATGCAGTGTACTTGCGATGCTTGTTAGCTATACGGTGAAGATCTTGTTTTGCTTTCTCTGTAAGTACTTTGGGAGATGTCAGTGAAGGATCTTTTCACAAAATATCAAATAAGCTATGCAGATCATCATGAGTTAGGCCCACAACGGCTGTATTTAATTTATGGTTCCTAACAGTGTCTGCAAATCTTTTAAAGTCTTAATAACAGTTTTAAGTTGTTGCAGGACAATACACACAGGTGATTCGGTTCACAAGGTGAGTGTCAGGGTGGGTTTCAGGGTGGGTTGTGCTACAGTGGTGATTAAGACAAACTTGATCCAATTTGAGTTCCTCATTGAGTCATACAGTTATGACCCCAAAATGCAATAGGGGTTTTCCAATATAAATGGATGAATATTTGCTACCCAATTTTCTGGGCCTCTTACATGAATGAGATCCTTGCTTTAAACTGTTACAGCATGACACCAACCCTGAAAAGCATTTGAGGTACCAGTGCTAACAGCCAATCTGCTCACAGATATTATGGTCACATCTGCACCAGTATCTAAAATGCCTGTCAGCTCGACAGATTTTTTAGCTTTAACGAGAGTACATTTTACCAGAAGTTAACCTTGTGTTACTGTTTTAGTCCAAAAATATTTAAGGGGTACCTGCTGATCCAAATCCTGAGTAATTGCAGCTTCTTTAACAAGCTGAACAATTTTTTACTTTTTTTTGTTACTGAACATAGGGGTACAGACCATAATTTTGATTTTTCTCTTCATAACCAGCATCTACGACCCCTGGTAAAACAAACAACCCCTGTAAGGTTGCAGATGACCTTTTGACAATATTTTCATTAGGCAGATGGTACAGAGGTGCACTCTCCCCGCAGAGTATGCACCTAAATTCAAGACAACAATCAACACAGAATTACTGCCTCCCATTAGAGGAGGTATTTTACCTGTAACAGTTAGAACACTGAGCCCAAACAAACCGCAGCACCGATGACCCAGCGGGCGGGCACTAGGACCCTGTAGTTCCTCGCCGGCCGCTTTCCTGGCCGGAGAACTCCGCGGCTGCAGCGGCCGCGTCTCACACACACACACACACACACACAGAAAGGAGCTCCTGACACTCATCACTCACAACATAAAGTGACAAATATTACAAATACGAAGATTCCATTAAGAACATCTAAAGCCTGTGCTGCATCCCCCTGCCGCTTTTGGCGGGGGGTGCCGAGCGTGCGGTGCCGGGCTCAGCCGCCGGCGGCCGCTCCGCGGGGGGGGGGTCGGGGAGGCCCCGGGCCGCCGCCGCCAGCTCCGAACGCTGATCCCAGAGATGTACACGCTCGGTTTTTCAGATAGAGTACTGTGCCGGCGTGAATGCCGTTTTTTTCTTAAAAGTGTTAGCCATTTTTTATGGGGCTAATCGATATCCCTGAGCCATCGCCTCCAGTACAGCTGTTGTAGTCTGAGTTTTTGCAGCCCGTTCTTATTAATGCTTAAGCCTTTAATAACAGAAAAATGCCGTTCTGCCCAACGTGGCTGATGACTCGGCTCATAGCTTACAGGAGTAAGAATTTTTCTTGCCATGTCCATATTCCCTTGCGCCAAAGTTTTTTCGCCTCACTTTTACGTTTTTTTTTTTTTTTTTTTCTTTGCCTCAGTTTTATCTATGGATCATCCCCAAATAAAGGAGGATACAGACCAGACAGTCCAGATTCTTTTTCAGGAATTACAGCATCAGGGTCTAAAAGATTATCACACCATTCTGCTTCTTCAAACAATAAATTTGGCTCTTTAAAGTGTCCCTTAGCCTTGCCCAGACCAATCAGCACGGCTAAGTTTTTTATCGGACTTACTCCCCGCTTCTCTAAAAAGCAAAATTTTAAGGGTTACCTCTCGTTCCTTGTTCCTGCCCGGGCAACAATTCCTCAAATTCCTCGAATTCCTGGTGCAGCTTGATGACCTTCCTCAAAGTCCGATCAAGTAGCCAGACACCAGTGAAGGCTTTTCCTGGGTAATCAATCCCTATTCAGCCTTTTATTCCTGTGGCCTTTCCTGGGTATTATCCCTATGTGGCCAATTCCGGGGTAGCCCTCCTCGGATTGCAAAATCTCCTGAAGCCGGACCAGCTGCCCCGATGTCAGACTTACGAATCCCAACGCTTTAGGAGATGGCACACATCTACTGCCGTCGGCAGCGACCTTATCGCCTTCCAGCTCCGAAAAATCCGTTCCGCCGCTTCCCGGGTTCCGTCTGGTGGAAAAGCAGGGTTCGGGTAACCCTGTTCGGTGCGCCACTTGCGGCGGGCGGAGGAAGCAAGCAGCCGATTCAATGTAAATGATAGAGCAAGCTTCAACTTTATTGACAGAAATCACACCTTATATAAGCACTCTACAATAATCATGCATACTACTCACAAATCTATTGGATACATGTAAAAAGCTACATTATAATATCCCAGCCCCCTGTGGCATCTCAGACATGTCACAACATCTTCCCTCTTCTGGCCTGCCTCCTTTACCAAGGTTGTTTTTACCACCAAGGCAATTGTGTACCTCAGTTTCTCTCTTTGTTAACATAACAGTCTGTTGTTTGGCATAACTGTACCCTGGGTTTTTTCCTTTGTTTACCTCAGATGGCTGCAATCAGCTTCTGCAGAGACCCATGGCCTTGCTCTCTGCAAGCCGTTCTCCAAAAGCTCTGCACAGTCTCAGTTGTTTTCCTGGGCCCTGGCCAAACCTGCAGACCAGTTTGTGCTAGAATCTAGGATGATTTGTTGCTGGAACATACAACTTCAAGGACCATAAGAAACCTCTTTGGGCTAGGAGATAGTCGCCTAGCAGCATTATCAGCACCTGGTATGTCTTTTCCGAACAGTCCCATACGCCTCCCCTTGTTTTTGCGCAGGCCTTGCACATCAGTCTAAGATTGTTTGTACTCCCTGTCTCACAATTTTATTTTAATACGATATCTCAAGCCAGAATATGTTAATGGCTTATTCAGTTTCTTCTGACTGGAAGCAGCATCCTTAATCAGCAGAGATGCAACTGCTTACACACCAGGGTATGTTGTGGCCATTATTTCAGGAAATACAAACAATTTGTTTTAATTTGCTATTTAATTTATTTTCTGGCAAGTTTAGGTTGAAAAAACATGACTCCTCTGTTATGCTGACATAAATTAGATGAATATTTGCAGAAATTGCTAGTGATTCTCGTCCTCCGTGCTTGCTTTTTCTCAGAAAGAGCCGTGGTGTGCGTTTTGGCCAGAAAACACGTTTTCGGCCGAAAACGTGTACGTTTGCACTTCCCCGCCACAGGGAAGCTGCTAGCCGGGAATTCTCTGCCTGGTTTGACCCGCTGCCTAGAACGCTACGCAGGGCAAAATCAATTCTTGTCTTCCGTGCTTGCTTTTTCTCGGAAAGAGCCGTGGTGTGCGTTTTCGCCCGAAAACGCGTTTTCGGCCGAAAACGTGTACGTTTGCACTTCCCCGCCACAGGGAAGCTGCTAGCCGGGAATTCTCTGCCTGGTTCTACCCGCTGCCCGGAACGCTACGCAGGGCAAAAGCGATTCTCGTCCTCCGTGCTTGCTTTTTCTCAGAAAGAGCCTTGGTGGGTGTTTTCGCCCGAAAACGCATTTTCAGCTGAAAACGTGTACGTCTGCACTTCCCCGCCACAGGGAAGCTGCTAGCCGGGAATTCTCTGCCTGGTTCTACCCGCTGCCCGGAACGCTACGCAGGGCAAAAGCGATTGTCGTCCTCCGTGCTTGCTTTTTCTCAGAAAGAGCCGTGGTGTGCGTTTTCGCCGGAAAACGCGTTTTCGGCCGAAAAAGTGTACGTTTGCACTTCTCCACCACAGGGAAGTTGCTAGCCGGGAATTATCTGCCTGGTTCTAACCGCTTCCCGGAGCGCTACGCAGGGAAAAAGCGGTTCTCGTCCTCCGTGCTTGCTTTTTCTCAGAAAGAGCCGTGGTGTGCGTTTTCGCTGGAAAACGCTTTTTCGGCCGAAAACGTGTACGTTTGCACTTCCCCGCCACAGGGAAGCTGCTAGCCGGGAATTCTCTGCCTGGTTCTACCCGCTGCCCGGAACGCTACGCAGGGCAAAAGCGATTCTCGTCCTCCGTGCTTGCTTTTTCTCAGAAAGAGCCATGGTGTGTGTTTTCGGCCGAAAACGTGTACGTTTGCACTTCCCCGCCACAGGGAAGCTGCTAGCCGGGAATTCTCTGCCTGGTTCTACCTGCTGCCCGGAACGCTACGCAGGGCAAAAGCGGTTCTCGTCCTCCGTGCTTGCTTTTTCTCAGAAAGAGCCGTGGTGTGCGTTTTCGCCGGAAAACGCTTCTTCGACCGAAAACGTGTACGTTTGCACTTCCCCGCCACAGGGAAGCTGCTAGCCGGGAATTCTCTGCCTGGTTCTACCCGCTGTCCGGAAAGCCACGTAGGGCAGAAGCGGTTCTCGTCCTCCGTGCTTGCTTTTTCTCAGAAAGAGCCGTGGTGTGCGTTTTCGCCAGAAAAAGCATTTTCGGTCGAAAACGTGTACGTTTGCACTTCCCCGCCACAGGGAAGCTGCTAGCCGGGAATTCTCCTCCTCGTTCTACCCGCTGCCCGGAACGCTACGCAGGGCAAAAGCGATTCTCGTCCTCCGTGCTTGCTTATTCTCAGATAGAAGCGTGGTGTGCGTTTTCGCCAGAAAAAGCATTTTCGGTCGAAAACGTGTACGTTTGCACTTCCCCGCCACAGGGAAGCTGCTAGCCGGGAATTCTCCTCCTCGTTCTACCCGCTGCCCGGAACGCTACGCAGGGCAAAAGCGATTGTCGTCCTCCGTGCTTGCTTTTTCTCAGAAAGAGCCGTGGTGTGCGTTTTCACCGGAAATCGCTTTTTCGACAGAAAACGTGTACGTTTGCACTTCCCCGCCACAGGGAAGCTGCTAGCCGGGAATTCTCTGCCTGTTCTACCCGCTGCCCGGAACGCTACGCAGGGCAAAAGCGATTCTCGTCCTCCGTGCTTGCTTTCTCTCAGAAAGAGCCGTGGTGTGAGTTTTCGCTGGAAAACGCGTTTTCGGCCGAAAACGTGTACGTTTGCACTTCCCCGCCACACGGAAGCTGCTAGCCGGGAATTCTTTGCCTGGTTCTACCCGCTGCGCGGAACGCTATGCAGGGCAAAAGCGATTCTCGTCCTCCGTGCTTGCTTTTTCTCAGAAAGCGCTGTGGTGTGCGTTTTGGCCGGAAAACGCGTTTTCGGCCGAAAACGTGTACGTTTGCACTTCCCCGCCACACGGAAGCTGCTAGCCGGGAATTCTCTGCCTGGTTCTACCCGCTGCCCGGAACGCTACGCAGGGCAAAAGCGGTTCTCGTCCTCTGTGCTTGCTTTTTCTCAGAAAGAGCCTTTGTGTCTTTTTCGCCGGAAAACGCGTTTTCGGCCGAAAACCTGTACGTTTGCACTTCCCTGCACAGGGAAGCTGCTAGCCGGGAATTCTCTGCCTGGTTCTACCCCCTGCCCGGAACGCTACACCGGGCAATAGCGGTTCTCGTCCTCCGTGCTTGCTTTTTCTCAGAAAGAGCCGTGGTGTGCGTTTTCGCCGGAAAACGCATTTTCGGCCGAAAACGTGTATGTTTGCACTTCTCCGCCACAGGGAAGATGCTAGCCTGGAATTCTCTGCCTGGTTCTACCCGCTGCCCGGAACGCTACGCAGGGCAAAAGCGATTCTCGTCCTCCGTGCTTGCTTTTTCTCAGAAAGAGCCGTGGTGTGCGTTTTCGCCAGAAAACGCTTTTTCCACCGAAAACCTCTACGTTTGTACTTCTGCGCCACAGGGAAGCTGCTAGCCGGGAATTCTCTGCCTGGTTCCACCCGCTGCCCGGAACGCTAAGCAGGGCAAAAGCGATTCTCGTCCTCCGTGCTTGCTTTTCTCAGAAAGAGCCGTGGTGTGCGTTTTCGCCAGAAAACGCTTTTTCCACCGAAAACCTGTGCGTTTGCACTTCTGCGCCACAGGGAAGCTGCTAGCCGGGAATTCTCTGCCTGGTTCTACCCGCTGCCCGGAACGCTACGCAGGGCAAAAGCGGTTCTCGTCCTCCATGCTTGCTTTTTCTCAGAAAGAGCCTTGGTGTGCGTTTTCGCCGGAAAACGCGTTTTCGGCCGAAAACGTGTACGTTTGCACTTCCCCGCCACAGGGAAGCTGCTAGCCAGGAATTCTCTGCCTGGTTCTACCCGCTGCCCGGAACGCTACGCAGGGCAAAAGCGGTTCTCGTCCTCCATGCTTGCTTTTTCTCAGAAAGAGCCTTGGTGTGCGTTTTCGCCGGAAAACGCGTTTTCGGCCGAAAACGTGTACGTTTGCACTTCCCCGCCACAGGGAAGCTGCTAGCCGGGAATTCTCTGCCTGGTTCTACCCGCTGCCCGGAACGCTACGCAGGGCAAAAGCAGTTCTCGTCCTCCGTGCTTGCTTTTTCTCAGAAAGAGCCGTGGTGTGCGTTTTCGCCGGAAAACGCGTTTTCGTCCTAAAACGTGTACGTTTGCACTTCCCCGCCACAGGGAAGCTGCTAGCCGGGAATTCTCTGCCTGGTTCTACCCGCTGTCCGGAAAGCCACGTAGGGCAGAAGCGATTCTCGTCCTCCGTGCTTGCTTTTTCTCAGAAAGAGCCGTGGTGTGCGTTTTCGCCGGAAAACGCTTCTTCGGCCGAAAACGTGTACGTTTGCACTTCCCCGCCACAGGGAAGCTGCTAGCCGGGAATTCTCTGCCTGGTTCTACCCGCTGCCCGGAACGCTACGCAGGGCAAAAGCGATTCTCGTCCTCCGTGCTTGCTTTTTCTCAGAAAGAGCCGTGGTGTGCGTTTTCGCCAGAAAACGCTTTTTCCACCGAAAACCTCTACGTTTGTACTTCTGCGCCACAGGGAAGCTGCTAGCCGGGAATTCTCTGCCTGGTTCCACCCGCTGCCCGGAACGCTACGCAGGGCAAAAGCGATTCTCGTCCTCCGTGCTTGCTTTTCTCAGAAAGAGCCGTGGTGTGCGTTTTCGCCAGAAAACGCTTTTTCCACCGAAAACCTGTGCGTTTGCACTTCTGCGCCACAGGGAAGCTGCTAGCCGGGAATTCTCTGCCTGGTTTTACCCGCTGCCCGGAATGCTACGCAGGGCAGAAGAGATTCTCGTCCTCCGAGCTTGCTTTTTCTCAGAAAGAGCCGTGGTGTGCGTTTTGGACGGAAAACGAGTTTTTGGCTGAAAACGTGTACGTTTGCACTTCCCCGCCACAGGGAAGCTGCTAGCCGGGAATTCTCTGCCTGGTTCTACCCGCTGCCCGGAACGCTACGCAGGGCAAAAGCAATTCTCGTCCTCCGTGCTTGCTTTTTCTCAGAAAGCGCTGTGGTGTGCGTTTTCACCGGAAAACGCGTTTTCGGCCGAAAACGTGTACGTTTGCACTTCCCCGCCACAGGGAAGCTGCTAGCCAGGAATTCTCTGCCTGGTTCTACCCGCTGCCCGGAACGCTACGCAGGGCAAAAGCGGTTCTCGTCCTCCGTGCTTGCTTTTTCTCAGAAAGAGCCGTGGTGTGCGTTTTCGCCGGAAAACGCGTTTTCGGCCGAAAACGTGTACGTTTGCACTTCCCCGCCACAGGGAAGCTGCTAGCCGGGAATTCTCTGCCTGGTTCTACCCGCTGCCCGGAACGCTACGCAGGGCAAAAGCGATTCTCGTCCTCCGTGCTTGCTTTTTCTCAGAAAGAGCCGTGGTGTGCGTTTTCGCCGGAAAACGCGTTTTCGGCCGAAAACGTGTACGTTTGCACTTCCCCGCCACAGGGAAGCTGCTAGCCGGGAATTCTCTGCCTGGTTCTACCCGCTGCCCGGAACGCTACGCAGGGCAAAAGCGGTTCTCGTCCTCCGTGCTTGCTTTTTCTCAGAAAGAGCCGTGGTGTGCGTTTTCGCCGGAAAACGCGTTTTCGGCCGAAAACGTGTACGTTTGCACTTCCCCGCCACAGGGAAGCTGCTAGCCGGGAATTCTCTGCCTGGTTCTATCCGCTGCCCGGAATGCTACGCAGGGCAAAAGCGGTTCTCGTCCTCCGTGCTTGCTTTTTCTCAGAAAGAGCCGTGGTGTGCGTTTTCGCCGGAAAACTCGTTTTCGGCCGAAAACGTGTACGTTTGCACTTCCCCGCCACAGGGAAGCTGCTAGCCGGGAATTCTCTGCCTGGTTCTACCCGCTGCCCGGAACGCTACGCAGGGCAAAAGCGATTCTCGTCCTCCGTGCTTGCTTTTTCTCAGAAAGAGCCGTGGTGTGCGTTTTCGCCAAAAATAGCGTTTTTGGCCGAAAACGTGTACGTTTGAACTTCCCCGACACAGGGAAGCTGCTAGCCGGGAATTCTCTGCCTGGTTCTACCCGCTGCCCGGAACGCTACACCGGGCAAAAGCGGTTCTCGTCCTCCGTGCTTGCTTTTTCTCAGAAAGAGCCGTGGTGTGCGTTTTCGCCGGAAAACGCATTTTCGGCCGAAAACGTGTACGTTTGCACTTCTCCGCCACAGGGAAGCTGCTAGCCGGGAATTCTCTGCCTGGTTCTACCCGCTGCCCGGAACGCTACGCAGGGCAAAAGCGATTCTCGTCCTCCGTGCTTGCTTTTTCTCAGAAAGAGCCGTGGTGTGCGTTTTCGCCGTAAAACGTGTTTTCGGCCGAAAACGTGTACGTTTGCACTTCCCCGCCACAGGGAAGCTGCTAGCCGGGAATTCTCTGCCTGGTTCTACCCGCTGCCCGGAACGCTACGCAGGGCAAAAGCGATTCTCGTCCTCCGTGCTTGCTTTTTCTCAGAAAGAGCCGTGGTGTGCGTTTTCGCCAGAAAACGCTTTCTCCACCAAAATCCTCTCCGCTTGCACTTCTGCGCCACAGGGAAGCTGCTAGCCGGGAATTCTCTGCCTGGTTCTACCCGCTGCCCGGAACGCTACGCAGGGCAAAAGCGATTCTCGTCCTCCGTGCTTGCTTTTTCTCAGAAAGAGCCGTGGTATGCGTTTTCGCCGGAAAACGCGTTTTCGGCCGAAAACGTGTACGTTTGCACTTCCCCGCCACAGGGAAGCTGCTAGCCGGGAATTCTCTGCCTGGTTCTACCCACCGCCCGGAAGGCTACGCAGGGCAAAAGCGGTTCTCGTCCTCCGTGCTTGCTTTTTCTCAGAAAGATCCGTGGTGTGCGTTTTCGCCGGAAAACGCGTTTTCGGCCGAAAACGTGTACGTTTGCACTTCTCCGCCACAGGGAAACTGCTAGCCGGGAATTCTCTGCCTGGTTCTACCCGCTGCCCGGAACACTACGCAGGGCAAAAGCAATTCTCGTCCTCCGTGCTTGCTTTTTCTCAGAAAGCGATGTGGTGTGCGTTTTCACCGGAAAACGCGTTTTCGGCCGAAAACGTGTACGTTTGCACTTCCCCGCCACAGGGAAGCTGCTAGCCGGGAATTCTCTGCCTGGTTCTACCTGCTGCCCGGAACGCTACGCAGGGCAAAAGCGGTTCTCGTCCTCCGTGCTTGCTTTTTCTCAGAAAGAGCCGTGGTGTGCGTTTTCGCCGGAAAACGCGTTTTCGGCCGAAAACGTGTACGTTTGCACTTCCCCGCCACAGGGAAGCTGCTAACCAGGAATTCTCTGCCTGGTTCTACCCGCTGCCCGGAACGCTACGCAGGGCAAAAGCGGTTCTCGTCCTCCGTGCTTGCTTTTTCTCAGAAAGAGCCGTGGTGTGCGTTTTTTCCGGAAAACGCGTTTTCGTCCTAAAAGGTGTACGTTTGCACTTCCCCGCACAGGGAAGCTGCTAGCCGGGAATTCTCTGCCTGGTTCTACCCGCTGCCCGGAACGCTACGCAGGGCAAAAGCGATTCTCGTCCTCCGTGCTTGCTTTTTCTCAGAAAGAGCCGTGGTGTGCGTTTTCGCCAAAAAAAGCGTTTTTGGCCGAAAACGTGTACGTTTGCACTTCCCCGCCAGAGGGAAGCTGCTAGCCGGGAATTCTCTTCCTGGTTCTACCCGCTGCCCGGAACGCTACGCAGGGCAAAAGCGGTTCTCGTCCTCCGTGCTTGCTTTTTCTCAGAAAGAGCCGTGGTGTGCGTTTTCGCCGGAAAACGCGTTTTCGGCCGAAAACGTGTACGTTTGCACTTCCCCGCCACAGGGAAGCTGCTAGCCGGGAATTCTCTGCCTGGTTCTACCCGCTGCCCGGAACGCTACGCAGGGCAAAAGCGGTTCTCGTCCTCCGTGCTTGCTTTATCTCAGAAAGAGCCGTGGTGTGCGTTTTCGCCAAAAAAAGCGTTTTTGGCTGAAAACGTGTACGTTTGAACTTCCCCGACACAGGGAAGCTGCTAGCCGGGAATTCTCTGCCTGGTTCTACCCGCTGCCCGGAACGCTACACAGGGCAAAAGCGGTTCTCGTCCTCCGTGCTTGCTTTTTCTCAGAAAGAGCCGTGGTGTGCGTTTTGGACGGAAAACAAGTTTTTGGCCAAAAACGTGTACGTTTGCACTTCCCCGCCACAGGGAAGCTGCTAGCCGGGAATTCTCTGCCTGGTTCTACCCGCTGCCCGGAACGCTACACCGGGCAAAAGCGATTCTCGTCCTCCGTGCTTGCTTTTTCTCAGAAAGAGCCGTGGTGTGCGTTTTCGCCGGAAAACGCATTTTCGGCCGAAAACGTGTACGTTTGCATTTCTCCGCCACAGGGAAACTGCTAGCCGGGAATTCTCTGCCTGGTTCTACCCGCTGCCCGGAACACTACGCAGGGCAAAAGCGATTCTCGTCCTCCGTGCTTGCTTTTTCTCAGAAAGAGCCGTGGTGTGCGTTTTCGCCAGAAAATGCGTTTTCGGCCGAAAACGTGTACGTTTGCACTTCCCCGACACAGGGAAGCTGCTAGCCGGGAATTCTCTGCCTGGTTCTACCCGCTGCCCGGAACGCTACGCAGGGCAAAAGCGATTCTCGTCTTTCGTGCTTGCTTTTTCTCAGAAAGAGCCGTGGTGTGCGTTTTCTCCGTAAAACGTGTTTTCGGCCGAAAACGTGTACGTTTGCACTTCACCGCCACAGGGAAGCTGCTAGCCGGGAATTCTCTGCCTGGTTCTACCCGCTGCCCGGAACGCTACGCAGGGCAAAAGTGATTCTCGTCCTCCGTGCTTGCTTTTTCTCAGAAAGAGCCGTGGTGTGCGTTTTCGCCAGAAAACGCTTTTTCCACCGAAAACCTGTGCGTTTGCACTTCTGCGCCACAGGGAAGCTGCTAGCCGGGAATTCTCTGCCTGGTTCTACACGCTGCCCGGAACGCTACGCAGGGCAAAAGAGATTCTCGTCCTCCGAGCTTGCTTTTTCTCAGAAAGAGCCGTGGTGTGCGTTTTGGACGGAAAACGAGTTTTTGGCTGAAAACGTGTACGTTTGCACTTCCCCGCCACAGGGAAGCTGCTAGCCGGGAATTCTCTGCCTGGTTCTACCCGCTGCCCGGAACGCTACGCAGGGCAAAAGCGGTTCTCGTCCTCCGTGCTTGCTTTTTCTCAGAAAGAGCCGTGGTGTGCGTTTTCGCCGGAAAACGCGTTTTCGGCCGAAAACGTGTACGTTTGCACTTCCCCGCCACAGGGAAGCTGCTAGCCAGGAATTCTCTGCCTGGTTCTACCCGCTGCCCGGAACGCTACGCAGGGCAAAAGCGGTTCTCGTCCTCCGTGCTTGCTTTTTCTCAGAAAGAGCCGTGGTGTGCGTTTTTTCCGGAAAACGCGTTTTCGTCCTAAAACGTGTACGTTTGCACTTCCCCGCCACAGGGAAGCTGCTAGCCGGGAATTCTCTGCCTGGTTCTACCCGCTGCCCGGAACGCTACACCGGGCAAAAGCGGTTCTCGTCCTCCGTGCTTGCTTTTTCTCAGAAAGAGCCGTGGTGTGCGTTTTCGCCGGAAAACGCGTTTTCGGCCGAAAACGTGTACGTTTGCACTTCCCCGCCACAGGGAAGCTGCTAGCCGGGAATTCTCTGCCTGGTTCTACCCGCTGCCCGGAACGCTACGCAGGGCAAAAGCGATTCTCGTCCTCCGTGCTTGCTTTATCTCAGAAAGAGCCGTGGTATGCGTTTTCGCCGGAAAATGCGTTTTCGGCCGAAAACGTGTACGTTTGCAATTCCCCGCCACAGGGAAGCTGCTAGCCGGGAATTCTCTGCCTGGTTCTACCCGCCGCCCGGAAGGCTACGCAGGGCAAAAGCGGTTCTCGTCCTCCGTGCTTGCTTTTTCTCAGAAAGAGCCGTGGTGTGCGTTTTCGCCGGAAAACGCGTTTTCGGCCGAAAACGTGTACGTTTGCACTTCCCCGCCACAGGGAAGCTGCTAGCCGGGAATTCTCTGCCTGGTTCTAACCGCTGCACGCAACGCTACGCAGGGCAAAAGCGATTCTCGTCCTCCGTGCTTGCTTTTTCTCAGAAAGAGCCGTGGTGTGCGTTTTCGCCAAAAAAAGCGTTTTTGGCCGAAAACGTGTACGTTTGAACTTCCCCGACACAGGGAAGCTTCTAGCCGGGAATTCTCTGCCTGGTTCTACCCGCTGCCCGGAACGCTACACAGGGCAAAAGCGGTTCTCGTCCTCCGTGCTTGCTTTTTCTCAGAAAGAGCCGTGGTGTGCGTTTTGGACGGAAAACAAGTTTTTGGCTGAAAACGTGTACGTTTGCACTTCCCCGCCACAGGGAAGCTGCTAGCCGGGAATTCTCTGCCTGGTTCTACCTGCTGCCCGGAACGCTACGCAGGGCAAAAGCGGTTCTCGTCCTCCGTGCTTGCTTTTTCTCAGAAAGAGCCGTGGTGTGCGTTTTTTCCGGAAAACGCGTTTTCGTCCTAAAAGGTGTACGTTTGCACTTCCCCGCCACAGGGAAGCTGCTAGCCGGGAATTCTCTGCCTGGTTCTACCCGCTGCCCGGAACGCTACGCAGGGCAAAAGCGATTCTCGTCCTCCGTGCTTGCTTTTTCTCAGAAAGAGCCGTGGTGTGCGTTTTCGCCAAAAAAAGCGTTTTTGGCCGAAAACGTGTACGTTTGAACTTCCCCGACACAGGGAAGCTGCTAGCTGGGAATTCTCTGCCTGGTTCTACCCGCTGCCCGGAACGCTACGCAGGGCAAAAGCGGTTCTCGTCCTCCGTGCTTGCTTTTTCTCAGAAAGAGCCGTGGTGTGCGTTTTCGCCGGAAAACGCGTTTTCGGCCGAAAACGTGTACGTTTGCACTTCCCCGCCACAGGGAAGCTGCTAGCCGGGAATTCTCTGCCTGGTTCTACCCGCTGCCCGGAACGCTACGCAGGGCAAAAGCGGTTCTCGTCCTCCGTGCTTGCTTTATCTCAGAAAGAGCCGTGGTGTGCGTTTTCGCCAAAAAAAGCGTTTTTGGCTGAAAACGTGTACGTTTGAACTTCCCCGACACAGGGAAGCTGCTAGCCGGGAATTCTCTGCCTGGTTCTACCCGCTGCCCGGAACGCTACACAGGGCAAAAGCGGTTCTCGTCCTCCGTGCTTGCTTTTTCTCAGAAAGAGCCGTGGTGTGCGTTTTGGACGGAAAACAAGTTTTTGGCCAAAAACGTGTACGTTTGCACTTCCCCGCCACAGGGAAGCTGCTAGCCGGGAATTCTCTGCCTGGTTCTACCCGCTGCCCGGAACGCTACACCGGGCAAAAGCGATTCTCGTCCTCCGTGCTTGCTTTTTCTCAGAAAGAGCCGTGGTGTGCGTTTTCGCCGGAAAACGCATTTTCGGCCGAAAACGTGTACGTTTGCATTTCTCCGCCACAGGGAAAATGCTAGCCGGGAATTCTCTGCCTGGTTCTACCCGCTGCCCGGAACACTACGCAGGGCAAAAGCGATTCTCGTCCTCCGTGCTTGCTTTTTCTCAGAAAGAGCCGTGGTGTGCGTTTTCTCCAGAAAACGCGTTTTCGGCCGAAAACGTGTACGTTTGCACTTCCCCGACACAGGGAAGCTGCTAGCCGGGAATTCTCTGCCTGGTTCTACCCGCTGCCCGCAACGCTACGCAGGGCAAAAGCGATTCTCGTCTTTCGTGCTTGCTTTTTCTCAGAAAGAGCCGTGGTGTGCGTTTTCGCCGGAAATCGCTTTTTCGACCGAAAACGTGTACGTTTGCACTTCCCCGCCACAGGGAAGCTGCTAGCCGGGAATTCTCTGCCTGGTTCTACCCTCTGCCCGGAACGCTACACCGGGCAAAAGCGGTTCTCGTCCTCCGTGCTTGCTTTTTCTCAGAAAGAGCCGTGGTGTGCGTTTTCGCCGTAAAACGTGTTTTCGGCCGAAAACGTGTACGTTTGCACTTCCCCGCCACAGGGAAGCTGCTAGCCGGGAATTCTCTGCCTGGTTCTACCCGCTGCCCGGAACGCTACGCAGGGCAAAAGAGATTCTCGTCCTCCGAGCTTGCTTTTTCTCAGAAAGAGCCGTGGTGTGCGTTTTCGCCAGAAAACGCTTTTTCCACCGAAAACCTGTGCGTTTGCACTTCTGCGCCACAGGGAAGCTGCTAGCCGGGAATTCTCTGCCTGGTTCTACCCGCTGCCCGGAACGCTACGCAGGGCAAAAGAGATTCTCGTCCTCCGAGCTTGCTTTTTCTCAGAAAGAGCCGTGGTGTGCGTTTTGGACGGAAAACGAGTTTTTGGCTGAAAACGTGTACGTTTGCACTTCCCCGCCACAGGGAAGCTGCTAGCCGGGAATTCTCTGCCTGGTTCTACCCGCTGCCCGGAACGCTACACCGGGCAAAAGCGGTTCTCGTCCTCCGTGCTTGCTTTTTCTCAGAAAGAGCCGTGGTGTGCGTTTTCGCCGGAAAACGCGTTTTCGGCCGAAAACGTGTACGTTTGCACTTCCCCGCCACAGGGAAGCTGCTAGCCGGGAATTCTCTGCCTGGTTCTACCCGCTGCCCGGAACGCTACGCAGGGCAAAAGCGATTCTCGTCCTCCGTGCTTGCTTTATCTCAGAAAGAGCCGTGGTATGCGTTTTCGCCGGAAAATGCGTTTTCGGCCGAAAACGTGTACGTTTGCAATTCCCCGCCACAGGGAGGCTGCTAGCCGGGAATTCTCTGCCTGGTTCTAACCGCTGCCCGCAACGCTACGCAGGGCAAAAGCGATTCTCGTCCTCCGTGCTTGCTTTTTCTCAGAAAGAGCCGTGGTGTGCGTTTTCGCCAAAAAAAGCGTTTTTGGCCGAAAACGTGTACGTTTGAACTTCCCCGACACAGGGAAGCTTCTAGCCGGGAATTCTCTGCCTGGTTCTACCCGCTGCCCGGAACGCTACACAGGGCAAAAGCGGTTCTCGTCCTCCGTGCTTGCTTTTTCTCAGAAAGAGCCGTGGTGTGCGTTTTGGACGGAAAACAAGTTTTTGGCTGAAAACGTGTACGTTTGCACTTCCCCGCCACAGGGAAGCTGCTAGCCGGGAATTCTCTGCCTGGTTCTACCCGCTGCCCGGAACGCTACGCAGGGCAAAAGCAATTCTCGTCCTCCGTGCTTGCTTTTTCTCAGAAAGCGATGTGGTGTGCGTTTTCACCGGAAAACGCGTTTTCGGCCGAAAACGTGTACGTTTGCACTTCCCCGCCACAGGGAAGCTGCTAGCCGGGAATTCTCTGCCTGGTTCTACCTGCTGCCCGGAACGCTACGCAGGGCAAAAGCGGTTCTCGTCCTCCGTGCTTGCTTTTTCTCAGAAAGAGCCGTGGTGTGCGTTTTCGCCGGAAAACGCGTTTTCGGCCGAAAACGTGTACGTTTGCACTTCCCCGCCACAGGGAAGCTGCTAACCAGGAATTCTCTGCCTGGTTCTACCCGCTGCCCGGAACGCTACGCAGGGCAAAAGCGGTTCTCGTCCTCCGTGCTTGCTTTTTCTCAGAAAGAGCCGTGGTGTGCGTTTTTTCCGGAAAACGCGTTTTCGTCCTAAAAGGTGTACGTTTGCACTTCCCCGCACAGGGAAGCTGCTAGCCGGGAATTCTCTGCCTGGTTCTACCCGCTGCCCGGAACGCTACGCAGGGCAAAAGTGATTCTCGTCCTCCGTGCTTGCTTTTTCTCAGAAAGAGCCGTGGTGTGCGTTTTCGCCAAAAAAAGCGTTTTTGGCCGAAAACGTGTACGTTTGAACTTCCCCGACACAGGGAAGCTGCTAGCCAGGAATTCTCTGCCTGGTTCTACCCGCTGCCCGGAACGCTACGCAGGGCAAAAGCGGTTCTCGTCCTCCGTGCTTGCTTTTTCTCAGAAAGAGCCGTGGTGTGCGTTTTCGCCGGAAAACGCGTTTTCGGCCGAAAACTTGTACGTTTGCACTTCCCCGCCACAGGGAAGCTGCTAGCCGGGAATTCTCTGCCTGGTTCTACCCGCTGCCCGGAACGCTACGCAGGGCAAAAGCGGTTCTCGTCCTCCGTGCTTGCTTTATCTCAGAAAGAGCCGTGGTGTGCGTTTTCGCCAAAAAAAGCGTTTTTGGCTGAAAACGTGTACGTTTGAACTTCCCCGACACAGGGAAGCTGCTAGCCGGGAATTCTCTGCCTGGTTCTACCCGCTGCCCGGAACGCTACACAGGGCAAAAGCGGTTCTCGTCCTCCGTGCTTGCTTTTTCTCAGAAAGAGCCGTGGTGTGCGTTTTGGACGGAAAACAAGTTTTTGGCCAAAAACGTGTACGTTTGCACTTCCCCGCCACAGGGAAGCTGCTAGCCGGGAATTCTCTGCCTGGTTCTACCCGCTGCCCGGAACGCTACACCGGGCAAAAGCGATTCTCGTCCTCCGTGCTTGCTTTTTCTCAGAAAGAGCCGTGGTGTGCGTTTTCGCCGGAAAACGCATTTTCGGCCGAAAACGTGTACGTTTGCATTTCTCCGCCACAGGGAAAATGCTAGCCGGGAATTCTCTGCCTGGTTCTACCCGCTGCCCGGAACACTACGCAGGGCAAAAGCGATTCTCGTCCTCCGTGCTTGCTTTTTCTCAGAAAGAGCCGTGGTGTGCGTTTTCGCCAGAAAACGCGTTTTCGGCCGAAAACGTGTACGTTTGCACTTCCCCGACACAGGGAAGCTGCTAGCCGGGAATTCTCTGCCTGGTTCTACCCGCTGCCCGCAACGCTACGCAGGGCAAAAGCGATTCTCGTCTTTCGTGCTTGCTTTTTCTCAGAAAGAGCCGTGGTGTGCGTTTTCGCCGGAAATCGCTTTTTCGACCGATAACGTGTACGTTTGCACTTCCCCGCCACAGGGAAGCTGCTAGCCGGGAATTCTCTGCCTGGTTCTACCCTCTGCCCGGAACGCTACACCGGGCAAAAGCGGTTCTCGTCCTCCGTGCTTGCTTTTTCTCAGAAAGAGCCGTGGTGTGCGTTTTCGCCGTAAAACGTGTTTTCGGCCGAAAACGTGTACGTTTGCACTTCCCCGCCACAGGGAAGCTGCTAGCCGGGAATTCTCTGCCTGGTTCTACCCGCTGCCCGGAACGCTACGCAGGGCAAAAGTGATTCTCGTCCTCCGTGCTTGCTTTTTCTCAGAAAGAGCCGTGGTGTGCGTTTTCGCCAGAAAACGCTTTTTCCACCGAAAACCTGTGCGTTTGCACTTCTGAGCAACAGGGAAGCTGCTAGCCGGGAATTCTCTGCCTGGTTCTACACGCTGCCCGGAACGCTACGCAGGGCAAAAGAGATTCTCGTCCTCCGAGCTTGCTTTTTCTCAGAAAGAGCCGTGGTGTGCGTTTTGGACGGAAAACGAGTTTTTGGCTGAAAACGTGTACGTTTGCACTTCCCCGCCACAGGGAAGCTGCTAGCCGGGAATTCTCTGCCTGGTTCTACCCGCTGCCCGGAACGCTACGCAGGGCAAAAGCGGTTCTCGTCCTCCGTGCTTGCTTTTTCTCAGAAAGAGCCGTGGTGTGCGTTTTCGCCGGAAAACGCGTTTTCGGCCGAAAACGTGTACGTTTGCACTTCCCCGCCACAGGGAAGCTGCTAGCCAGGAATTCTCTGCCTGGTTCTACCCGCTGCCCGGAACGCTACGCAGGGCAAAAGAGATTCTCGTCCTCCGAGCTTGCTTTTTCTCAGAAAGAGCCGTGGTGTGCGTTTTGGACGGAAAACGAGTTTTTGGCTGAAAACGTGTACGTTTGCACTTCCCCGCCACAGGGAAGCTGCTAGCCGGGAATTCTCTGCCTGGTTCTACCTGCTGCCCGGAACGCTACGCAGGGCAAAAGCGGTTCTCGTCCTCCGTGCTTGCTTTTTCTCAGAAAGAGCCGTGGTGTGCGTTTTCGCCGGAAAACGCGTTTTCGGCCGAAAACGTGTACGTTTGCACTTCCCCGCCACAGGGAAGCTGCTAACCAGGAATTCTCTGCCTGGTTCTACCCGCTGCCCGGAACGCTACGCAGGGCAAAAGCGGTTCTCGTCCTCCGTGCTTGCTTTTTCTCAGAAAGAGCCGTGGTGTGCGTTTTTTCCGGAAAACGCGTTTTCGTCCTAAAAGGTGTACGTTTGCACTTCCCCGCACAGGGAAGCTGCTAGCCGGGAATTCTCTGCCTGGTTCTACCCGCTGCCCGGAACGCTACGCAGGGCAAAAGCGATTCTCGTCCTCCGTGCTTGCTTTTTCTCAGAAAGAGCCGTGGTGTGCGTTTTCGCCAAAAAAAGCGTTTTTGGCCGAAAACGTGTACGTTTGAACTTCCCCGACACAGGGAAGCTGCTAGCCGGGAATTCTCTGCCTGGTTCTACCCGCTGCCCGGAACGCTACGCAGGGCAAAAGCGGTTCTCGTCCTCCGTGCTTGCTTTTTCTCAGAAAGAGCCGTGGTGTGCGTTTTCGCCGGAAAACGCGTTTTCGGCCGAAAACGTGTACGTTTGCACTTCCCCGCCACAGGGAAGCTGCTAGCCGGGAATTCTCTGCCTGGTTCTACCCGCTGCCCGGAACGCTACGCAGGGCAAAAGCGGTTCTCGTCCTCCGTGCTTGCTTTATCTCAGAAAGAGCCGTGGTGTGCGTTTTCGCCAAAAAAAGCGTTTTTGGCTGAAAACGTGTACGTTTGAACTTCCCCGACACAGGGAAGCTGCTAGCCGGGAATTCTCTGCCTGGTTCTACCCGCTGCCCGGAACGCTACACAGGGCAAAAGCGGTTCTCGTCCTCCGTGCTTGCTTTTTCTCAGAAAGAGCCGTGGTGTGCGTTTTGGACGGAAAACAAGTTTTTGGCCAAAAACGTGTACGTTTGCACTTCCCCGCCACAGGGAAGCTTCTAGCCGGGAATTCTCTGCCTGGTTCTACCCGCTGCCCGGAACGCTACACCGGGCAAAAGCGATTCTCGTCCTCCGTGCTTGCTTTTTCTCAGAAAGAGCCGTGGTGTGCGTTTTCGCCGGAAAACGCATTTTCGTCCGAAAACGTGTACGTTTGCATTTCTCCGCCACAGGGAAAATGCTAGCCGGGAATTCTCTGCCTGGTTCTACCCGCTGCCCGGAACACTACGCAGGGCAAAAGCGATTCTCGTCCTCCGTGCTTGCTTTTTCTCAGAAAGAGCCGTGGTGTGCGTTTTCGCTAGAAAACGCGTTTTCGGCCGAAAACGTGTACGTTTGCACTTCCCCGACACAGGGAAGCTGCTAGCCGGGAATTCTCTGCCTGGTTCTACCCGCTGCCCGCAACGCTACGCAGGGCAAAAGCGATTCTCGTCTTTCGTGCTTGCTTTTTCTCAGAAAGAGCCGTGGTGTGCGTTTTCGCCGGAAATCGCTTTTTCGACCGAAAACGTGTACGTTTGCACTTCCCCGCCACAGGGAAGCTGCTAGCCGGGAATTCTCTGCCTGGTTCTACCCTCTGCCCGGAACGCTACACCGGGCAAAAGCGGTTCTCGTCCTCCGTGCTTGCTTTTTCTCAGAAAGAGCCGTGGTGTGCGTTTTCGCCGTAAAACGTGTTTTCGGCCGAAAACGTGTACGTTTGCACTTCCCCGCCACAGGGAAGCTGCTAGCCGTGAATTCTCTGCCTGGTTCTACCCGCTGCCCGGAACGCTACGCAGGGCAAAAGTGATTCTCGTCCTCCGTGCTTGCTTTTTCTCAGAAAGAGCCGTGGTGTGCGTTTTCGCCAGAAAACGCTTTTTCCACCGAAAACCTGTGCGTTTGCACTTCTGCGCCACAGGGAAGCTGCTAGCCGGGAATTCTCTGCCTGGTTCTACACGCTGCCCGGAACGCTACGCAGGGCAAAAGAGATTCTCGTCCTCCGAGCTTGCTTTTTCTCAGAAAGAGCCGTGGTGTGCGTTTTGGACGGAAAACGAGTTTTTGGCTGAAAACGTGTACGTTTGCACTTCCCCGCCACAGGGAAGCTGCTAGCCGGGAATTCTCTGCCTGGTTCTACCCGCTGCCCGGAACGCTACGCAGGGCAAAAGCGGTTCTCGTCCTCCGTGCTTGCTTTTTCTCAGAAAGAGCCGTGGTGTGCGTTTTCGCCGGAAAACGCGTTTTCGGCCGAAAACGTGTACGTTTGCACTTCCCCGCCACAGGGAAGCTGCTAGCCAGGAATTCTCTGCCTGGTTCTACCCGCTGCCCGGAACGCTACGCAGGGCAAAAGAGATTCTCGTCCTCCGAGCTTGCTTTTTCTCAGAAAGAGCCGTGGTGTGCGTTTTGGACGGAAAACGAGTTTTTGGCTGAAAACGTGTACGTTTGCACTTCCCCGCCACAGGGAAGCTGCTAGCCGGGAATTCTCTGCCTGGTTCTACCCGCTGCCCGGAACGCTACGCAGGGCAAAAGCGGTTCTCGTCCTCCGTGCTTGCTTTTTCTCAGAAAGAGCCGTGGTGTGCGTTTTCGCCGGAAAACGCGTTTTCGGCCGAAAACGTGTACGTTTGCACTTCCCCGCCACAGGGAAGCTGCTAGCCGGGAATTCTCTGCCTGGTTCTACCCGCTGCCCGGAACGCTACGCAGGGCAAAAGCGGTTCTCGTCCTCCGTGCTTGCTTTTTCTCAGAAAGAGCCGTGGTGTGCGATTTCGCCGGAAAACGCGTTTTCGGCCGAAAACGTGTACGTTTGCACTTCCCCGCCACAGGGAAGCTGCTAGCCGGGAATTCTCTGCCTGGTTCTACCCGCTGCCCGGAACGCTACGCAGGGCAAAAGCGGTTCTCGTCCTCCGTGCTTGCTTTTTCTCAGAAAGAGCCGTGGTGTGCGTTTTCGCCGGAAAACGCGTTTTCGGCCGAAAACGTGTACGTTTGCACTTCCCCGCCACAGGGAAGCTGCTAGCCGGGAATTCTCTGCCTGGTTCTACCCGCTGCCCGGAACGCTACGCAGGGCAAAAGCGGTTCTCGTCCTCCGTGCTTGCTTTTTCTCAGAAAGAGCCGTGGTGTGCGTTTTCGCCGGAAAACGCGTTTTCGGCCGAAAACGTGTACGTTTGCACTTCCCCGCCACAGGGAAGCTGCTAGCCGGGAATTCTCTGCCTGGTTCTACCCGCTGCCCGGAACGCTACGCAGGGCAAAAGCGGTTCTCGTCCTCCGTGCTTGCTTTTTCTCAGAAAGAGCCGTGGTGTGCGATTTCGCCGGAAAACGCGTTTTCGGCCGAAAACGTGTACGTTTGCACTTCCCCGCCACAGGGAAGCTGCTAGCCGGGAATTCTCTGCCTGGTTCTACCCGCTGCCCGGAACGCTACGCAGGGCAAAAGCGGTTCTCGTCCTCCGTGCTTGCTTTTTCTCAGAAAGAGCCGTGGTGTGCGTTTTCGCCGGAAAACGCGTTTTCGGCCGAAAACGTGTACGTTTGCACTTCCCCGCCACAGGGAAGCTGCTAGCCGGGAATTCTCTGCCTGGTTCTACCCGCTGCCCGGAACGCTACGCAGGGCAAAAGCGGTTCTCGTCCTCCGTGCTTGCTTTTTCTCAGAAAGAGCCGTGGTGTGCGTTTTCGCCGGAAAACGCGTTTTCGGCCGAAAACGTGTACGTTTGCACTTCCCCGCCACAGGGAAGCTGCTAGCCGGGAATTCTCTGCCTGGTTCTACCCGCTGCCCGGAACGCTACGCAGGGCAAAAGCGGTTCTCGTCCTCCGTGCTTGCTTTTTCTCAGAAAGAGCCGTGGTGTGCGTTTTCGCCGGAAAACGCGTTTTCGGCCGAAAACGTGTACGTTTGCACTTCCCCGCCACAGGGAAGCTGCTAGCCGGGAATTCTCTGCCTGGTTCTACCCGCTGCCCGGAACGCTACGCAGGGCAAAAGCGGTTCTCGTCCTCCGTGCTTGCTTTTTCTCAGAAAGAGCCGTGGTGTGCGTTTTCGCCGGAAAACGCGTTTTCGGCCGAAAACGTGTACGTTTGCACTTCCCCGCCACAGGGAAGCTGCTAGCCGGGAATTCTCTGCCTGGTTCTACCCGCTGCCCGGAACGCTACGCAGGGCAAAAGCGGTTCTCGTCCTCCGTGCTTGCTTTTTCTCAGAAAGAGCCGTGGTGTGCGATTTCGACGGAAAACGCGTTTTCGGCCGAAAACGTGTACGTTTGCACTTCCCCGCCACAGGGAAGCTGCTAGCCGGGAATTCTCTGCCTGGTTCTACCCGCTGCCCGGAACGCTACGCAGGGCAAAAGCGGTTCTCGTCCTCCGTGCTTGCTTTTTCTCAGAAAGAGCCGTGGTGTGCGTTTTCGCCGGAAAACGCGTTTTCGGCCGAAAACGTGTACGTTTGCACTTCCCCGCCACAGGGAAGCTGCTAGCCGGGAATTCTCTGCCTGGTTCTACCCACTGCCCGGAACGCTACGCAGGGCAAAAGCGGTTCTCGTCCTCCGTGCTTGCTTTTTCTCAGAAAGAGCCGTGGTGTGCGTTTTCGCCGGAAAACGCGTTTTCGGCCGAAAACGTGTACGTTTTGCACTTCCCCGCCACAGGGAAGCTGCTAGCCGGGAATTCTCTGCCTGGTTCTACCCGCTGCCCGGAACGCTACGCAGGGCAAAAGCGGTTCTCGTCCTCCGTGCTTGCTTTTTCTCAGAAAGAGCCGTGGTGTGCGTTTTCGCCGGAAAACGCGTTTTCGGCCGAAAACGTGTACGTTTGCACTTCCCCGCCACAGGGAAGCTGCTAGCCGGAATTCTCTGCCTGGTTCTACCCGCTGCCCGGAACGCTACGCAGGGCAAAAGCGGTTCTCGTCCTCCGTGCTTGCTTTTTCTCAGAAAGAACCGTGGTGTGCGTTTTCGCCGGAAAACGCGTTTTCGGCCGAAAACGTGTACGTTTGCACTTCCCCGCCACAGGGAAGCTGCTAGCCGGGAATTCTCTGCCTGGTTCTACCCGCTGCCCGGAACGCTACGCAGGCAAAAGCGGTTCTCGTCCTCCGTGCTTGCTTTTTCTCAGAAAGAGCCGTGGTGTGCGATTTCGCCGGAAAACGCGTTTTCGGCCGAAAACGTGTACGTTTGCACTTCCCCGCCACAGGAAGCTGCTAGCCGGGAATTCTCTGCCTGGTTCTACCCGCTGCCCGGAACGCTACGCAGGGCAAAAGCGGTTCTCGTCCTCCGTGCTTGCTTTTTCTCAGAAAGAGCCGTGTGTGCGTTTTCGCCGGAAAACGCGTTTTCGGCCGAAAACGTGTACGTTTGCACTTCCCCGCCACAGGGAAGCCTGCTAGCCGGGAATTCTCTGCCTGGTTCTACCCGCTGCCCGGAACGCTACGCAGGGCAAAAGCGGTTCTCGTCCTCCGTGCTTGCTTTTTCTCAGAAAGAGCCGTGGTGTGCGTTTTCGCCGGAAAACGCGTTTTCGGCCGAAAACGTGTACGTTTGCACTTCCCCGCCACAGGGAAGCTGCTAGCCGGGAATTCTCTGCCTGGTTCTACCCGCTGCCCGGAACGCTACGCAGGGCAAAAGCGGTTCTCGTCCTCCGTGCTTGCTTTTTCTCAGAAAGAGCCGTGGTGTGCGTTTTCGCCGGAAAACGCGTTTTCGGCCGAAAACGTGTACGTTTGCACTTCCCCGCCACAGGGAAGCTGCTAGCCGGGAATTCTCTGCCTGGTTCTACCCGCTGCCCGGACGCTACGCAGGGCAAAAGCGGTTCTCGTCCTCCGTGCTTGCTTTTCTCAGAAAGAGCCGTGGTGTGCGTTTTCGCCGGAAAACGCGTTTTCGGCCGAAAACGTGTACGTTTGCACTTCCCCGCCACAGGGAAGCTGCTAGCCGGGAATTCTCTGCCTGGTTCTACCCGCTGCCCGGAACGCTACGCAGGGCAAAAGCGGTTCTCGTCCTCCGTGCTTGCTTTTTCTCAGAAAGAGCCGTGGTGTGCGTTTTCGCCGGAAAACGCGTTTTCGGCCGAAAACGTGTACGTTTGCACTTCCCCGCCACAGGGAAGCTGCTAGCCGGGAATTCTCTGCCTGGTTCTACCGCTGCCCGGAACGCTACGCAGGGCAAAAGCGGTTCTCGTCCTCCGTGCTTGCTTTTTCTCAGAAAGAGCCGTGGTGTGCGTTTTCGCCGGAAAACGCGTTTTCGGCCGAAAACGTGTACGTTTGCACTTCCCCGCCACAGGGAAGCTGCTAGCCGGGAATTCTCTGCCTGGTCTACCCGCTGCCCGGAACGCTACGCAGGGCAAAAGCGGTTCTCGTCCTCCGTGCTTGCTTTTTCTCAGAAAGAGCCGTGGTGTGCGTTTTCGCCGGAAAACGCGTTTTCGGCCGAAAACGTGTACGTTTGCACTTCCCCGCCACAGGGAAGCTGCTAGCCGGGAATTCTCTGCCTGGTTCTACCCGCTGCCCGGAACGCTACGCAGGGCAAAAGCGGTTCTCGTCCTCCGTGCTTGCTTTTTCTCAGAAAGAGCCGTGGTGTGCGATTTCGACGGAAAACGCGTTTTCGGCCGAAAACGTGTACGTTGCACTTCCCCGCCACAGGGAAGCTGCTAGCCGGGAATTCTCTGCCTGGTTCTACCCGCTGCCCGGAACGCTACGCAGGGCAAAAGCGGTTCTCGTCCTCCGTGCTTGCTTTTTCTCAGAAAGAGCCGTGGTGTGCGATTTCGCCGGAAAACGCGTTTTCGGCCGAAAACGTGTACGTTTGCACTTCCCCGCCACAGGGAAGCTGCTAGCCGGGAATTCTCTGCCTGGTTCTACCCGCTGCCCGGAACGCTACGCAGGGCAAAAGCGGTTCTCGTCCTCCGTGCTTGCTTTTTCTCAGAAAGAGCCGTGGTGTGCGTTTTCGCCGGAAAACGCGTTTTCGGCCGAAAACGTGTACGTTTGCACTTCCCCGCCACAGGGAAGCTGCTAGCCGGGAATTCTCTGCCTGGTTCTACCCGCTGCCCGGAACGCTACGCAGGGCAAAAGCGGTTCTCGTCCTCCGTGCTTGCTTTTTCTCAGAAAGAGCCGTGGTGTGCGTTTTCGCCGGAAAACGCGTTTTCGGCCGAAAACGTGTACGTTTGCACTTCCCCGCCACAGGGAAGCTGCTAGCCGGGAATTCTCTGCCTGGTTCTACCCGCTGCCCGGAACGCTACGCAGGGCAAAAGCGGTTCTCGTCCTCCGTGCTTGCTTTTTCTCAGAAAGAGCCGTGGTGTGCGTTTTCGCCGGAAAACGCGTTTTCGGCCGAAAACGTGTACGTTTGCACTTCCCCGCCACAGGGAAGCTGCTAGCCGGGAATTCTCTGCCTGGTTCTACCCGCTGCCCGGAACGCTACGCAGGGCAAAAGCGGTTCTCGTCCTCCGTGCTTGCTTTTTCTCAGAAAGAGCCGTGGTGTGCTGTTTTCGCCGGAAAACGCGTTTTCGGCCGAAAACGTGTACGTTTGCACTTCCCCGCCACAGGGAAGCTGCTAGCCGGGAATTCTCTGCCTGGTTCTACCCGCTGCCCGGAACGCTACGCAGGGCAAAAGCGGTTCTCGTCCTCCGTGCTTGCTTTTTCTCAGAAAGAGCCGTGGTGTGCGTTTTCGCCGGAAAACGCGTTTTCGGCCGAAAACGTGTACGTTTGCACTTCCCCGCCACAGGGAAGCTGCTAGCCGGGAATTCTCTGCCTGGTTCTACCCGCTGCCCGGAACGCTACGCAGGGCAAAAGCGGTTCTCGTCCTCCGTGCTTGCTTTTTCTCAGAAAGAGCCGTGGTGTGCGTTTTCGCCGGAAAACGCGTTTTCGGCCGAAAACGTGTACGTTTGCACTTCCCCGCCACAGGGAAGCTGCTAGCCGGGAATTCTCTGCCTGGTTCTACCCGCTGCCCGGAACGCTACGCAGGGCAAAAGCGGTTCTCGTCCTCCGTGCTTGCTTTTTCTCAGAAAGAGCCGTGGTGTGCGTTTTCGCCGGAAAACGCGTTTTCGGCCGAAAACGTGTACGTTTGCACTTCCCCGCCACAGGGAAGCTGCTAGCCGGGAATTCTCTGCCTGGTTCTACCCGCTGCCCGGAACGCTACGCAGGGCAAAAGCGGTTCTCGTCCTCCGTGCTTGCTTTTTCTCAGAAAGAGCCGTGGTGTGCGTTTTCGCCGGAAAACGCGTTTTCGGCCGAAAACGTGTACGTTTGCACTTCCCCGCCACAGGGAAGCTGCTAGCCGGGAATTCTCTGCCTGGTTCTACCCGCTGCCCGGAACGCTACGCAGGGCAAAAGCGGTTCTCGTCCTCCGTGCTTGCTTTTTCTCAGAAAGAGCCGTGGTGTGCGTTTTCGCCGGAAAACGCGTTTTCGGCCGAAAACGTGTACGTTTGCACTTCCCCGCCACAGGGAAGCTGCTAGCCGGGAATTCTCTGCCTGGTTCTACCCGCTGCCCGGAACGCTACGCAGGGCAAAAGCGGTTCTCGTCCTCCGTGCTTGCTTTTTCTCAGAAAGAGCCGTGGTGTGCGTTTTCGCCGGAAAACGCGTTTTCGGCCGAAAACGTGTACGTTTGCACTTCCCCGCCACAGGGAAGCTGCTAGCCGGGAATTCTCTGCCTGGTTCTACCCGCTGCCCGGAACGCTACGCAGGGCAAAAGCGGTTCTCGTCCTCCGTGCTTGCTTTTTCTCAGAAAGAGCCGTGGTGTGCGTTTTCGCCGGAAAACGCGTTTTCGGCCGAAAACGTGTACGTTTGCACTTCCCCGCCACAGGGAAGCTGCTAGCCGGGAATTCTCTGCCTGGTTCTACCCGCTGCCCGGAACGCTACGCAGGGCAAAAGCGGTTCTCGTCCTCCGTGCTTGCTTTTTCTCAGAAAGAGCCGTGGTGTGCGTTTTCGCCGGAAAACGCGTTTTCGGCCGAAAACGTGTACGTTTGCACTTCCCCGCCACAGGGAAGCTGCTAGCCGGGAATTCTCTGCCTGGTTCTACCCGCTGCCCGGAACGCTACGCAGGGCAAAAGCGGTTCTCGTCCTCCGTGCTTGCTTTTTCTCAGAAAGAGCCGTGGTGTGCGTTTTCGCCGGAAAACGCGTTTTCGGCCGAAAACGTGTACGTTTGCACTTCCCCGCCACAGGGAAGCTGCTAGCCGGGAATTCTCTGCCTGGTTCTACCCGCTGCCCGGAACGCTACGCAGGGCAAAAGCGGTTCTCGTCCTCCGTGCTTGCTTTTTCTCAGAAAGAGCCGTGGTGTGCGTTTTCGCCGGAAAACGCGTTTTCGGCCGAAAACGTGTACGTTTGCACTTCCCCGCCACAGGGAAGCTGCTAGCCGGGAATTCTCTGCCTGGTTCTACCCGCTGCCCGGAACGCTACGCAGGGCAAAAGCGGTTCTCGTCCTCCGTGCTTGCTTTTTCTCAGAAAGAGCCGTGGTGTGCGTTTTCGCCGGAAAACGCGTTTTCGGCCGAAAACGTGTACGTTTGCACTTCCCCGCCACAGGGAAGCTGCTAGCCGGGAATTCTCTGCCTGGTTCTACCCGCTGCCCGGAACGCTACGCAGGGCAAAAGCGGTTCTCGTCCTCCGTGCTTGCTTTTTCTCAGAAAGAGCCGTGGTGTGCGTTTTCGCCGGAAAACGCGTTTTCGGCCGAAAACGTGTACGTTTGCACTTCCCCGCCACAGGGAAGCTGCTAGCCGGGAATTCTCTGCCTGGTTCTACCCGCTGCCCGGAACGCTACGCAGGGCAAAAGCGGTTCTCGTCCTCCGTGCTTGCTTTTTCTCAGAAAGAGCCGTGGTGTGCGTTTTCGCCGGAAAACGCGTTTTCGGCCGAAAACGTGTACGTTTGCACTTCCCCGCCACAGGGAAGCTGCTAGCCGGGAATTCTCTGCCTGGTTCTACCCGCTGCCCGGAACGCTACGCAGGGCAAAAGCGGTTCTCGTCCTCCGTGCTTGCTTTTTCTCAGAAAGAGCCGTGGTGTGCGTTTTCGCCGGAAAACGCGTTTTCGGCCGAAAACGTGTACGTTTGCACTTCCCCGCCACAGGGAAGCTGCTAGCCGGGAATTCTCTGCCTGGTTCTACCCGCTGCCCGGAACGCTACGCAGGGCAAAAGCGGTTCTCGTCCTCCGTGCTTGCTTTTTCTCAGAAAGAGCCGTGGTGTGCGTTTTCGCCGGAAAACGCGTTTTCGGCCGAAAACGTGTACGTTTGCACTTCCCCGCCACAGGGAAGCTGCTAGCCGGGAATTCTCTGCCTGGTTCTACCCGCTGCCCGGAACGCTACGCAGGGCAAAAGCGGTTCTCGTCCTCCGTGCTTGCTTTTTCTCAGAAAGAGCCGTGGTGTGCGTTTTCGCCGGAAAACGCGTTTTCGGCCGAAAACGTGTACGTTTGCACTTCCCCGCCACAGGGAAGCTGCTAGCCGGGAATTCTCTGCCTGGTTCTACCCGCTGCCCGGAACGCTACGCAGGGCAAAAGCGGTTCTCGTCCTCCGTGCTTGCTTTTTCTCAGAAAGAGCCGTGGTGTGCGTTTTCGCCGGAAAACGCGTTTTCGGCCGAAAACGTGTACGTTTGCACTTCCCCGCCACAGGGAAGCTGCTAGCCGGGAATTCTCTGCCTGGTTCTACCCGCTGCCCGGAACGCTACGCAGGGCAAAAGCGGTTCTCGTCCTCCGTGCTTGCTTTTTCTCAGAAAGAGCCGTGGTGTGCGTTTTCGCCGGAAAACGCGTTTTCGGCCGAAAACGTGTACGTTTGCACTTCCCCGCCACAGGGAAGCTGCTAGCCGGGAATTCTCTGCCTGGTTCTACCCGCTGCCCGGAACGCTACGCAGGGCAAAAGCGGTTCTCGTCCTCCGTGCTTGCTTTTTCTCAGAAAGAGCCGTGGTGTGCGTTTTCGCCGGAAAACGCGTTTTCGGCCGAAAACGTGTACGTTTGCACTTCCCCGCCACAGGGAAGCTGCTAGCCGGGAATTCTCTGCCTGGTTCTACCCGCTGCCCGGAACGCTACGCAGGGCAAAAGCGGTTCTCGTCCTCCGTGCTTGCTTTTTCTCAGAAAGAGCCGTGGTGTGCGTTTTCGCCGGAAAACGCGTTTTCGGCCGAAAACGTGTACGTTTGCACTTCCCCGCCACAGGGAAGCTGCTAGCCGGGAATTCTCTGCCTGGTTCTACCCGCTGCCCGGAACGCTACGCAGGGCAAAAGCGGTTCTCGTCCTCCGTGCTTGCTTTTTCTCAGAAAGAGCCGTGGTGTGCGTTTTCGCCGGAAAACGCGTTTTCGGCCGAAAACGTGTACGTTTGCACTTCCCCGCCACAGGGAAGCTGCTAGCCGGGAATTCTCTGCCTGGTTCTACCCGCTGCCCGGAACGCTACGCAGGGCAAAAGCGGTTCTCGTCCTCCGTGCTTGCTTTTTCTCAGAAAGAGCCGTGGTGTGCGTTTTCGCCGGAAAACGCGTTTTCGGCCGAAAACGTGTACGTTTGCACTTCCCCGCCACAGGGAAGCTGCTAGCCGGGAATTCTCTGCCTGGTTCTACCCGCTGCCCGGAACGCTACGCAGGGCAAAAGCGGTTCTCGTCCTCCGTGCTTGCTTTTTCTCAGAAAGAGCCGTGGTGTGCGTTTTCGCCGGAAAACGCGTTTTCGGCCGAAAACGTGTACGTTTGCACTTCCCCGCCACAGGGAAGCTGCTAGCCGGGAATTCTCTGCCTGGTTCTACCCGCTGCCCGGAACGCTACGCAGGGCAAAAGCGGTTCTCGTCCTCCGTGCTTGCTTTTTCTCAGAAAGAGCCGTGGTGTGCGTTTTCGCCGGAAAACGCGTTTTCGGCCGAAAACGTGTACGTTTGCACTTCCCCGCCACAGGGAAGCTGCTAGCCGGGAATTCTCTGCCTGGTTCTACCCGCTGCCCGGAACGCTACGCAGGGCAAAAGCGGTTCTCGTCCTCCGTGCTTGCTTTTTCTCAGAAAGAGCCGTGGTGTGCGTTTTCGCCGGAAAACGCGTTTTCGGCCGAAAACGTGTACGTTTGCACTTCCCCGCCACAGGGAAGCTGCTAGCCGGGAATTCTCTGCCTGGTTCTACCCGCTGCCCGGAACGCTACGCAGGGCAAAAGCGGTTCTCGTCCTCCGTGCTTGCTTTTTCTCAGAAAGAGCCGTGGTGTGCGTTTTCGCCGGAAAACGCGTTTTCGGCCGAAAACGTGTACGTTTGCACTTCCCCGCCACAGGGAAGCTGCTAGCCGGGAATTCTCTGCCTGGTTCTACCCGCTGCCCGGAACGCTACGCAGGGCAAAAGCGGTTCTCGTCCTCCGTGCTTGCTTTTTCTCAGAAAGAGCCGTGGTGTGCGTTTTCGCCGGAAAACGCGTTTTCGGCCGAAAACGTGTACGTTTGCACTTCCCCGCCACAGGGAAGCTGCTAGCCGGGAATTCTCTGCCTGGTTCTACCCGCTGCCCGGAACGCTACGCAGGGCAAAAGCGGTTCTCGTCCTCCGTGCTTGCTTTTTCTCAGAAAGAGCCGTGGTGTGCGTTTTCGCCGGAAAACGCGTTTTCGGCCGAAAACGTGTACGTTTGCACTTCCCCGCCACAGGGAAGCTGCTAGCCGGGAATTCTCTGCCTGGTTCTACCCGCTGCCCGGAACGCTACGCAGGGCAAAAGCGGTTCTCGTCCTCCGTGCTTGCTTTTTCTCAGAAAGAGCCGTGGTGTGCGTTTTCGCCGGAAAACGCGTTTTCGGCCGAAAACGTGTACGTTTGCACTTCCCCGCCACAGGGAAGCTGCTAGCCGGGAATTCTCTGCCTGGTTCTACCCGCTGCCCGGAACGCTACGCAGGGCAAAAGCGGTTCTCGTCCTCCGTGCTTGCTTTTTCTCAGAAAGAGCCGTGGTGTGCGTTTTCGCCGGAAAACGCGTTTTCGGCCGAAAACGTGTACGTTTGCACTTCCCCGCCACAGGGAAGCTGCTAGCCGGGAATTCTCTGCCTGGTTCTACCCGCTGCCCGGAACGCTACGCAGGGCAAAAGCGGTTCTCGTCCTCCGTGCTTGCTTTTTCTCAGAAAGAGCCGTGGTGTGCGTTTTCGCCGGAAAACGCGTTTTCGGCCGAAAACGTGTACGTTTGCACTTCCCCGCCACAGGGAAGCTGCTAGCCGGGAATTCTCTGCCTGGTTCTACCCGCTGCCCGGAACGCTACGCAGGGCAAAAGCGGTTCTCGTCCTCCGTGCTTGCTTTTTCTCAGAAAGAGCCGTGGTGTGCGTTTTCGCCGGAAAACGCGTTTTCGGCCGAAAACGTGTACGTTTGCACTTCCCCGCCACAGGGAAGCTGCTAGCCGGGAATTCTCTGCCTGGTTCTACCCGCTGCCCGGAACGCTACGCAGGGCAAAAGCGGTTCTCGTCCTCCGTGCTTGCTTTTTCTCAGAAAGAGCCGTGGTGTGCGTTTTCGCCGGAAAACGCGTTTTCGGCCGAAAACGTGTACGTTTGCACTTCCCCGCCACAGTGAAGCTGCTAGCCGGGAATTCTCTGCCTGGTTCTACCCGCTGCCCGGAACGCTACGCAGGGCAAAAGCGGTTCTCGTCCTCCGTGCTTGCTTTTTCTCAGAAAGAGCCGTGGTGTGCGTTTTCGCCGGAAAACGCGTTTTCGGCCGAAAACGTGTACGTTTGCACTTCCCCGCCACAGGGAAGCTGCTAGCCGGGAATTCTCTGCCTGGTTCTACCCGCTGCCCGGAACGCTACGCAGGGCAAAAGCGGTTCTCGTCCTCCGTGCTTGCTTTTTCTCAGAAAGAGCCGTGGTGTGCGTTTTCGCCGGAAAACGCGTTTTCGGCCGAAAACGTGTACGTTTGCACTTCCCCGCCACAGGGAAGCTGCTAGCCGGGAATTCTCTGCCTGGTTCTACCCGCTGCCCGGAACGCTACGCAGGGCAAAAGCGGTTCTCGTCCTCCGTGCTTGCTTTTTCTCAGAAAGAGCCGTGGTGTGCGTTTTCGCCGGAAAACGCGTTTTCGGCCGAAAACGTGTACGTTTGCACTTCCCCGCCACAGGGAAGCTGCTAGCCGGGAATTCTCTGCCTGGTTCTACCCGCTGCCCGGAACGCTACGCAGGGCAAAAGCGGTTCTCGTCCTCCGTGCTTGCTTTTTCTCAGAAAGAGCCGTGGTGTGCGTTTTCGCCGGAAAACGCGTTTTCGGCCGAAAACGTGTACGTTTGCACTTCCCCGCCACAGGGAAGCTGCTAGCCGGGAATTCTCTGCCTGGTTCTACCCGCTGCCCGGAACGCTACGCAGGGCAAAAGCGGTTCTCGTCCTCCGTGCTTGCTTTTTCTCAGAAAGAGCCGTGGTGTGCGTTTTCGCCGGAAAACGCGTTTTCGGCCGAAAACGTGTACGTTTGCACTTCCCCGCCACAGGGAAGCTGCTAGCCGGGAATTCTCTGCCTGGTTCTACCCGCTGCCCGGAACGCTACGCAGGGCAAAAGCGGTTCTCGTCCTCCGTGCTTGCTTTTTCTCAGAAAGAGCCGTGGTGTGCGTTTTCGCCGGAAAACGCGTTTTCGGCCGAAAACGTGTACGTTTGCACTTCCCCGCCACAGGGAAGCTGCTAGCCGGGAATTCTCTGCCTGGTTCTACCCGCTGCCCGGAACGCTACGCAGGGCAAAAGCGGTTCTCGTCCTCCGTGCTTGCTTTTTCTCAGAAAGAGCCGTGGTGTGCGTTTTCGCCGGAAAACGCGTTTTCGGCCGAAAACGTGTACGTTTGCACTTCCCCGCCACAGGGAAGCTGCTAGCCGGGAATTCTCTGCCTGGTTCTACCCGCTGCCCGGAACGCTACGCAGGGCAAAAGCGGTTCTCGTCCTCCGTGCTTGCTTTTTCTCAGAAAGAGCCGTGGTGTGCGTTTTCGCCGGAAAACGCGTTTTCGGCCGAAAACGTGTACGTTTGCACTTCCCCGCCACAGGGAAGCTGCTAGCCGGGAATTCTCTGCCTGGTTCTACCCGCTGCCCGGAACGCTACGCAGGGCAAAAGCGGTTCTCGTCCTCCGTGCTTGCTTTTTCTCAGAAAGAGCCGTGGTGTGCGTTTTCGCCGGAAAACGCGTTTTCGGCCGAAAACGTGTACGTTTGCACTTCCCCGCCACAGGGAAGCTGCTAGCCGGGAATTCTCTGCCTGGTTCTACCCGCTGCCCGGAACGCTACGCAGGGCAAAAGCGGTTCTCGTCCTCCGTGCTTGCTTTTTCTCAGAAAGAGCCGTGGTGTGCGTTTTCGCCGGAAAACGCGTTTTCGGCCGAAAACGTGTACGTTTGCACTTCCCCGCCACAGGGAAGCTGCTAGCCGGGAATTCTCTGCCTGGTTCTACCCGCTGCCCGGAACGCTACGCAGGGCAAAAGCGGTTCTCGTCCTCCGTGCTTGCTTTTTCTCAGAAAGAGCCGTGGTGTGCGTTTTCGCCGGAAAACGCGTTTTCGGCCGAAAACGTGTACGTTTGCACTTCCCCGCCACAGGGAAGCTGCTAGCCGGGAATTCTCTGCCTGGTTCTACCCGCTGCCCGGAACGCTACGCAGGGCAAAAGCGGTTCTCGTCCTCCGTGCTTGCTTTTTCTCAGAAAGAGCCGTGGTGTGCGTTTTCGCCGGAAAACGCGTTTTCGGCCGAAAACGTGTACGTTTGCACTTCCCCGCCACAGGGAAGCTGCTAGCCGGGAATTCTCTGCCTGGTTCTACCCGCTGCCCGGAACGCTACGCAGGGCAAAAGCGGTTCTCGTCCTCCGTGCTTGCTTTTTCTCAGAAAGAGCCGTGGTGTGCGTTTTCGCCGGAAAACGCGTTTTCGGCCGAAAACGTGTACGTTTGCACTTCCCCGCCACAGGGAAGCTGCTAGCCGGGAATTCTCTGCCTGGTTCTACCCGCTGCCCGGAACGCTACGCAGGGCAAAAGCGGTTCTCGTCCTCCGTGCTTGCTTTTTCTCAGAAAGAGCCGTGGTGTGCGTTTTCGCCGGAAAACGCGTTTTCGGCCGAAAACGTGTACGTTTGCACTTCCCCGCCACAGGGAAGCTGCTAGCCGGGAATTCTCTGCCTGGTTCTACCCGCTGCCCGGAACGCTACGCAGGGCAAAAGCGGTTCTCGTCCTCCGTGCTTGCTTTTTCTCAGAAAGAGCCGTGGTGTGCGTTTTCGCCGGAAAACGCGTTTTCGGCCGAAAACGTGTACGTTTGCACTTCCCCGCCACAGGGAAGCTGCTAGCCGGGAATTCTCTGCCTGGTTCTACCCGCTGCCCGGAACGCTACGCAGGGCAAAAGCGGTTCTCGTCCTCCGTGCTTGCTTTTTCTCAGAAAGAGCCGTGGTGTGCGTTTTCGCCGGAAAACGCGTTTTCGGCCGAAAACGTGTACGTTTGCACTTCCCCGCCACAGTGAAGCTGCTAGCCGGGAATTCTCTGCCTGGTTCTACCCGCTGCCCGGAACGCTACGCAGGGCAAAAGCGGTTCTCGTCCTCCGTGCTTGCTTTTTCTCAGAAAGAGCCGTGGTGTGCGTTTTCGCCGGAAAACGCGTTTTCGGCCGAAAACGTGTACGTTTGCACTTCCCCGCCACAGGGAAGCTGCTAGCCGGGAATTCTCTGCCTGGTTCTACCCGCTGCCCGGAACGCTACGCAGGGCAAAAGCGGTTCTCGTCCTCCGTGCTTGCTTTTTCTCAGAAAGAGCCGTGGTGTGCGTTTTCGCCGGAAAACGCGTTTTCGGCCGAAAACGTGTACGTTTGCACTTCCCCGCCACAGGGAAGCTGCTAGCCGGGAATTCTCTGCCTGGTTCTACCCGCTGCCCGGAACGCTACGCAGGGCAAAAGCGGTTCTCGTCCTCCGTGCTTGCTTTTTCTCAGAAAGAGCCGTGGTGTGCGTTTTCGCCGGAAAACGCGTTTTCGGCCGAAAACGTGTACGTTTGCACTTCCCCGCCACAGGGAAGCTGCTAGCCGGGAATTCTCTGCCTGGTTCTACCCGCTGCCCGGAACGCTACGCAGGGCAAAAGCGGTTCTCGTCCTCCGTGCTTGCTTTTTCTCAGAAAGAGCCGTGGTGTGCGTTTTCGCCGGAAAACGCGTTTTCGGCCGAAAACGTGTACGTTTGCACTTCCCCGCCACAGGGAAGCTGCTAGCCGGGAATTCTCTGCCTGGTTCTACCCGCTGCCCGGAACGCTACGCAGGGCAAAAGCGGTTCTCGTCCTCCGTGCTTGCTTTTTCTCAGAAAGAGCCGTGGTGTGCGTTTTCGCCGGAAAACGCGTTTTCGGCCGAAAACGTGTACGTTTGCACTTCCCCGCCACAGGGAAGCTGCTAGCCGGGAATTCTCTGCCTGGTTCTACCCGCTGCCCGGAACGCTACGCAGGGCAAAAGCGGTTCTCGTCCTCCGTGCTTGCTTTTTCTCAGAAAGAGCCGTGGTGTGCGTTTTCGCCGGAAAACGCGTTTTCGGCCGAAAACGTGTACGTTTGCACTTCCCCGCCACAGGGAAGCTGCTAGCCGGGAATTCTCTGCCTGGTTCTACCCGCTGCCCGGAACGCTACGCAGGGCAAAAGCGGTTCTCGTCCTCCGTGCTTGCTTTTTCTCAGAAAGAGCCGTGGTGTGCGTTTTCGCCGGAAAACGCGTTTTCGGCCGAAAACGTGTACGTTTGCACTTCCCCGCCACAGGGAAGCTGCTAGCCGGGAATTCTCTGCCTGGTTCTACCCGCTGCCCGGAACGCTACGCAGGGCAAAAGCGGTTCTCGTCCTCCGTGCTTGCTTTTTCTCAGAAAGAGGTGGTGTGCGTTTTCGCCGGAAAACGCGTTTTCGGCCGAAAACGTGTACGTTTGCACTTCCCCGCCACAGGGAAGCTGCTAGCCGGGAATTCTCTGCCTGGTTCTACCCGCTGCCCGGAACGCTACGCAGGGCAAAAGCGGTTCTCGTCCTCCGCTGCTTGCTTTTTCTCAGAAAGAGCCGTGGTGTGCGTTTTCGCCGGAAAACGCGTTTTCGGCCGAAAACGTGTACGTTTGCACTTCCCCGCCACAGGGAAGCTGCTAGCCGGGAATTCTCTGCCTGGTTCTACCCGCTGCCCGGAACGCTACGCAGGGCAAAAGCGGTTCTCGTCCTCCGTGCTTGCTTTTTCTCAGAAAGAGCCGTGGTGTGCGTTTTCGCCGGAAAACGCGTTTTCGGCCGAAAACGTGTACGTTTGCACTTCCCCGCCACAGGGAAGCTGCTAGCCGGGAATTCTCTGCCTGGTTCTACCCGCTGCCCGGAACGCTACGCAGGGCAAAAGCGGTTCTCGTCCTCCGTGCTTGCTTTTTCTCAGAAAGAGCCGTGGTGTGCGTTTTCGCCGGAAAACGCGTTTTCGGCCGAAAACGTGTACGTTTGCACTTCCCCGCCACAGGGAAGCTGCTAGCCGGGAATTCTCTGCCTGGTTCTACCCGCTGCCCGGAACGCTACGCAGGGCAAAAGCGGTTCTCGTCCTCCGTGCTTGCTTTTTCTCAGAAAGAGCCGTGGTGTGCGTTTTCGCCGGAAAACGCGTTTTCGGCCGAAAACGTGTACGTTTGCACTTCCCCGCCACAGGGAAGCTGCTAGCCGGGAATTCTCTGCCTGGTTCTACCCGCTGCCCGGAACGCTACGCAGGGCAAAAGCGGTTCTCGTCCTCCGTGCTTGCTTTTTCTCAGAAAGAGCCGTGGTGTGCGTTTTCGCCGGAAAACGCGTTTTCGGCCGAAAACGTGTACGTTTGCACTTCCCCGCCACAGGGAAGCTGCTAGCCGGGAATTCTCTGCCTGGTTCTACCCGCTGCCCGGAACGCTACGCAGGGCAAAAGCGGTTCTCGTCCTCCGTGCTTGCTTTTTCTCAGAAAGAGCCGTGGTGTGCGTTTTCGCCGGAAAACGCGTTTTCGGCCGAAAACGTGTACGTTTGCACTTCCCCGCCACAGGGAAGCTGCTAGCCGGGAATTCTCTGCCTGGTTCTACCCGCTGCCCGGAACGCTACGCAGGGCAAAAGCGGTTCTCGTCCTCCGTGCTTGCTTTTTCTCAGAAAGAGCCGTGGTGTGCGTTTTCGCCGGAAAACGCGTTTTCGGCCGAAAACGTGTACGTTTGCACTTCCCCGCCACAGGGAAGCTGCTAGCCGGGAATTCTCTGCCTGGTTCTACCCGCTGCCCGGAACGCTACGCAGGGCAAAAGCGGTTCTCGTCCTCCGTGCTTGCTTTTTCTCAGAAAGAGCCGTGGTGTGCGTTTTCGCCGGAAAACGCGTTTTCGGCCGAAAACGTGTACGTTTGCACTTCCCCGCCACAGGGAAGCTGCTAGCCGGGAATTCTCTGCCTGGTTCTACCCGCTGCCCGGAACGCTACGCAGGGCAAAAGCGGTTCTCGTCCTCCGTGCTTGCTTTTTCTCAGAAAGAGCCGTGGTGTGCGTTTTCGCCGGAAAACGCGTTTTCGGCCGAAAACGTGTACGTTTGCACTTCCCCGCCACAGGGAAGCTGCTAGCCGGGAATTCTCTGCCTGGTTCTACCCGCTGCCCGGAACGCTACGCAGGGCAAAAGCGGTTCTCGTCCTCCGTGCTTGCTTTTTCTCAGAAAGAGCCGTGGTGTGCGTTTTCGCCGGAAAACGCGTTTTCGGCCGAAAACGTGTACGTTTGCACTTCCCCGCCACAGGGAAGCTGCTAGCCGGGAATTCTCTGCCTGGTTCTACCCGCTGCCCGGAACGCTACGCAGGGCAAAAGCGGTTCTCGTCCTCCGTGCTTGCTTTTTCTCAGAAAGAGCCGTGGTGTGCGTTTTCGCCGGAAAACGCGTTTTCGGCCGAAAACGTGTACGTTTGCACTTCCCCGCCACAGGGAAGCTGCTAGCCGGGAATTCTCTGCCTGGTTCTACCCGCTGCCCGGAACGCTACGCAGGGCAAAAGCGGTTCTCGTCCTCCGTGCTTGCTTTTTCTCAGAAAGAGCCGTGGTGTGCGTTTTCGCCGGAAAACGCGTTTTCGGCCGAAAACGTGTACGTTTGCACTTCCCCGCCACAGGGAAGCTGCTAGCCGGGAATTCTCTGCCTGGTTCTACCCGCTGCCCGGAACGCTACGCAGGGCAAAAGCGGTTCTCGTCCTCCGTGCTTGCTTTTTCTCAGAAAGAGCCGTGGTGTGCGTTTTCGCCGGAAAACGCGTTTTCGGCCGAAAACGTGTACGTTTGCACTTCCCCGCCACAGGGAAGCTGCTAGCCGGGAATTCTCTGCCTGGTTCTACCCGCTGCCCGGAACGCTACGCAGGGCAAAAGCGGTTCTCGTCCTCCGTGCTTGCTTTTTCTCAGAAAGAGCCGTGGTGTGCGTTTTCGCCGGAAAACGCGTTTTCGGCCGAAAACGTGTACGTTTGCACTTCCCCGCCACAGGGAAGCTGCTAGCCGGGAATTCTCTGCCTGGTTCTACCCGCTGCCCGGAACGCTACGCAGGGCAAAAGCGGTTCTCGTCCTCCGTGCTTGCTTTTTCTCAGAAAGAGCCGTGGTGTGCGTTTTCGCCGGAAAACGCGTTTTCGGCCGAAAACGTGTACGTTTGCACTTCCCCGCCACAGGGAAGCTGCTAGCCGGGAATTCTCTGCCTGGTTCTACCCGCTGCCCGGAACGCTACGCAGGGCAAAAGCGGTTCTCGTCCTCCGTGCTTGCTTTTTCTCAGAAAGAGCCGTGGTGTGCGTTTTCGCCGGAAAACGCGTTTTCGGCCGAAAACGTGTACGTTTGCACTTCCCCGCCACAGGGAAGCTGCTAGCCGGGAATTCTCTGCCTGGTTCTACCCGCTGCCCGGAACGCTACGCAGGGCAAAAGCGGTTCTCGTCCTCCGTGCTTGCTTTTTCTCAGAAAGAGCCGTGGTGTGCGTTTTCGCCGGAAAACGCGTTTTCGGCCGAAAACGTGTACGTTTGCACTTCCCCGCCACAGGGAAGCTGCTAGCCGGGAATTCTCTGCCTGGTTCTACCCGCTGCCCGGAACGCTACGCAGGGCAAAAGCGGTTCTCGTCCTCCGTGCTTGCTTTTTCTCAGAAAGAGCCGTGGTGTGCGTTTTCGCCGGAAAACGCGTTTTCGGCCGAAAACGTGTACGTTTGCACTTCCCCGCCACAGGGAAGCTGCTAGCCGGGAATTCTCTGCCTGGTTCTACCCGCTGCCCGGAACGCTACGCAGGGCAAAAGCGGTTCTCGTCCTCCGTGCTTGCTTTTTCTCAGAAAGAGCCGTGGTGTGCGTTTTCGCCGGAAAACGCGTTTTCGGCCGAAAACGTGTACGTTTGCACTTCCCCGCCACAGGGAAGCTGCTAGCCGGGAATTCTCTGCCTGGTTCTACCCGCTGCCCGGAACGCTACGCAGGGCAAAAGCGGTTCTCGTCCTCCGTGCTTGCTTTTTCTCAGAAAGAGCCGTGGTGTGCGTTTTCGCCGGAAAACGCGTTTTCGGCCGAAAACGTGTACGTTTGCACTTCCCCGCCACAGGGAAGCTGCTAGCCGGGAATTCTCTGCCTGGTTCTACCCGCTGCCCGGAACGCTACGCAGGGCAAAAGCGGTTCTCGTCCTCCGTGCTTGCTTTTTCTCAGAAAGAGCCGTGGTGTGCGTTTTCGCCGGAAAACGCGTTTTCGGCCGAAAACGTGTACGTTTGCACTTCCCCGCCACAGGGAAGCTGCTAGCCGGGAATTCTCTGCCTGGTTCTACCCGCTGCCCGGAACGCTACGCAGGGCAAAAGCGGTTCTCGTCCTCCGTGCTTGCTTTTTCTCAGAAAGAGCCGTGGTGTGCGTTTTCGCCGGAAAACGCGTTTTCGGCCGAAAACGTGTACGTTTGCACTTCCCCGCCACAGGGAAGCTGCTAGCCGGGAATTCTCTGCCTGGTTCTACCCGCTGCCCGGAACGCTACGCAGGGCAAAAGCGGTTCTCGTCCTCCGTGCTTGCTTTTTCTCAGAAAGAGCCGTGGTGTGCGTTTTCGCCGGAAAACGCGTTTTCGGCCGAAAACGTGTACGTTTGCACTTCCCCGCCACAGGGAAGCTGCTAGCCGGGAATTCTCTGCCTGGTTCTACCCGCTGCCCGGAACGCTACGCAGGGCAAAAGCGGTTCTCGTCCTCCGTGCTTGCTTTTTCTCAGAAAGAGCCGTGGTGTGCGTTTTCGCCGGAAAACGCGTTTTCGGCCGAAAACGTGTACGTTTGCACTTCCCCGCCACAGGGAAGCTGCTAGCCGGGAATTCTCTGCCTGGTTCTACCCGCTGCCCGGAACGCTACGCAGGGCAAAAGCGGTTCTCGTCCTCCGTGCTTGCTTTTTCTCAGAAAGAGCCGTGGTGTGCGTTTTCGCCGGAAAACGCGTTTTCGGCCGAAAACGTGTACGTTTGCACTTCCCCGCCACAGGGAAGCTGCTAGCCGGGAATTCTCTGCCTGGTTCTACCCGCTGCCCGGAACGCTACGCAGGGCAAAAGCGGTTCTCGTCCTCCGTGCTTGCTTTTTCTCAGAAAGAGCCGTGGTGTGCGTTTTCGCCGGAAAACGCGTTTTCGGCCGAAAACGTGTACGTTTGCACTTCCCCGCCACAGGGAAGCTGCTAGCCGGGAATTCTCTGCCTGGTTCTACCCGCTGCCCGGAACGCTACGCAGGGCAAAAGCGGTTCTCGTCCTCCGTGCTTGCTTTTTCTCAGAAAGAGCCGTGGTGTGCGTTTTCGCCGGAAAACGCGTTTTCGGCCGAAAACGTGTACGTTTGCACTTCCCCGCCACAGGGAAGCTGCTAGCCGGGAATTCTCTGCCTGGTTCTACCCGCTGCCCGGAACGCTACGCAGGGCAAAAGCGGTTCTCGTCCTCCGTGCTTGCTTTTTCTCAGAAAGAGCCGTGGTGTGCGTTTTCGCCGGAAAACGCGTTTTCGGCCGAAAACGTGTACGTTTGCACTTCCCCGCCACAGGGAAGCTGCTAGCCGGGAATTCTCTGCCTGGTTCTACCCGCTGCCCGGAACGCTACGCAGGGCAAAAGCGGTTCTCGTCCTCCGTGCTTGCTTTTTCTCAGAAAGAGCCGTGGTGTGCGTTTTCGCCGGAAAACGCGTTTTCGGCCGAAAACGTGTACGTTTGCACTTCCCCGCCACAGGGAAGCTGCTAGCCGGGAATTCTCTGCCTGGTTCTACCCGCTGCCCGGAACGCTACGCAGGGCAAAAGCGGTTCTCGTCCTCCGTGCTTGCTTTTTCTCAGAAAGAGCCGTGGTGTGCGTTTTCGCCGGAAAACGCGTTTTCGGCCGAAAACGTGTACGTTTGCACTTCCCCGCCACAGGGAAGCTGCTAGCCGGGAATTCTCTGCCTGGTTCTACCCGCTGCCCGGAACGCTACGCAGGGCAAAAGCGGTTCTCGTCCTCCGTGCTTGCTTTTTCTCAGAAAGAGCCGTGGTGTGCGTTTTCGCCGGAAAACGCGTTTTCGGCCGAAAACGTGTACGTTTGCACTTCCCCGCCACAGGGAAGCTGCTAGCCGGGAATTCTCTGCCTGGTTCTACCCGCTGCCCGGAACGCTACGCAGGGCAAAAGCGGTTCTCGTCCTCCGTGCTTGCTTTTTCTCAGAAAGAGCCGTGGTGTGCGTTTTCGCCGGAAAACGCGTTTTCGGCCGAAAACGTGTACGTTTGCACTTCCCCGCCACAGGGAAGCTGCTAGCCGGGAATTCTCTGCCTGGTTCTACCCGCTGCCCGGAACGCTACGCAGGGCAAAAGCGGTTCTCGTCCTCCGTGCTTGCTTTTTCTCAGAAAGAGCCGTGGTGTGCGTTTTCGCCGGAAAACGCGTTTTCGGCCGAAAACGTGTACGTTTGCACTTCCCCGCCACAGGGAAGCTGCTAGCCGGGAATTCTCTGCCTGGTTCTACCCGCTGCCCGGAACGCTACGCAGGGCAAAAGCGGTTCTCGTCCTCCGTGCTTGCTTTTTCTCAGAAAGAGCCGTGGTGTGCGTTTTCGCCGGAAAACGCGTTTTCGGCCGAAAACGTGTACGTTTGCACTTCCCCGCCACAGGGAAGCTGCTAGCCGGGAATTCTCTGCCTGGTTCTACCCGCTGCCCGGAACGCTACGCAGGGCAAAAGCGGTTCTCGTCCTCCGTGCTTGCTTTTTCTCAGAAAGAGCCGTGGTGTGCGTTTTCGCCGGAAAACGCGTTTTCGGCCGAAAACGTGTACGTTTGCACTTCCCCGCCACAGGGAAGCTGCTAGCCGGGAATTCTCTGCCTGGTTCTACCCGCTGCCCGGAACGCTACGCAGGGCAAAAGCGGTTCTCGTCCTCCGTGCTTGCTTTTTCTCAGAAAGAGCCGTGGTGTGCGTTTTCGCCGGAAAACGCGTTTTCGGCCGAAAACGTGTACGTTTGCACTTCCCCGCCACAGGGAAGCTGCTAGCCGGGAATTCTCTGCCTGGTTCTACCCGCTGCCCGGAACGCTACGCAGGGCAAAAGCGGTTCTCGTCCTCCGTGCTTGCTTTTTCTCAGAAAGAGCCGTGGTGTGCGTTTTCGCCGGAAAACGCGTTTTCGGCCGAAAACGTGTACGTTTGCACTTCCCCGCCACAGGGAAGCTGCTAGCCGGGAATTCTCTGCCTGGTTCTACCCGCTGCCCGGAACGCTACGCAGGGCAAAAGCGGTTCTCGTCCTCCGTGCTTGCTTTTTCTCAGAAAGAGCCGTGGTGTGCGTTTTCGCCGGAAAACGCGTTTTCGGCCGAAAACGTGTACGTTTGCACTTCCCCGCCACAGGGAAGCTGCTAGCCGGGAATTCTCTGCCTGGTTCTACCCGCTGCCCGGAACGCTACGCAGGGCAAAAGCGGTTCTCGTCCTCCGTGCTTGCTTTTTCTCAGAAAGAGCCGTGGTGTGCGTTTTCGCCGGAAAACGCGTTTTCGGCCGAAAACGTGTACGTTTGCACTTCCCCGCCACAGGGAAGCTGCTAGCCGGGAATTCTCTGCCTGGTTCTACCCGCTGCCCGGAACGCTACGCAGGGCAAAAGCGGTTCTCGTCCTCCGTGCTTGCTTTTTCTCAGAAAGAGCCGTGGTGTGCGTTTTCGCCGGAAAACGCGTTTTCGGCCGAAAACGTGTACGTTTGCACTTCCCCGCCACAGGGAAGCTGCTAGCCGGGAATTCTCTGCCTGGTTCTACCCGCTGCCCGGAACGCTACGCAGGGCAAAAGCGGTTCTCGTCCTCCGTGCTTGCTTTTTCTCAGAAAGAGCCGTGGTGTGCGTTTTCGCCGGAAAACGCGTTTTCGGCCGAAAACGTGTACGTTTGCACTTCCCCGCCACAGGGAAGCTGCTAGCCGGGAATTCTCTGCCTGGTTCTACCCGCTGCCCGGAACGCTACGCAGGGCAAAAGCGGTTCTCGTCCTCCGTGCTTGCTTTTTCTCAGAAAGAGCCGTGGTGTGCGTTTTCGCCGGAAAACGCGTTTTCGGCCGAAAACGTGTACGTTTGCACTTCCCCGCCACAGGGAAGCTGCTAGCCGGGAATTCTCTGCCTGGTTCTACCCGCTGCCCGGAACGCTACGCAGGGCAAAAGCGGTTCTCGTCCTCCGTGCTTGCTTTTTCTCAGAAAGAGCCGTGGTGTGCGTTTTCGCCGGAAAACGCGTTTTCGGCCGAAAACGTGTACGTTTGCACTTCCCCGCCACAGGGAAGCTGCTAGCCGGGAATTCTCTGCCTGGTTCTACCCGCTGCCCGGAACGCTACGCAGGGCAAAAGCGGTTCTCGTCCTCCGTGCTTGCTTTTTCTCAGAAAGAGCCGTGGTGTGCGTTTTCGCCGGAAAACGCGTTTTCGGCCGAAAACGTGTACGTTTGCACTTCCCCGCCACAGGGAAGCTGCTAGCCGGGAATTCTCTGCCTGGTTCTACCCGCTGCCCGGAACGCTACGCAGGGCAAAAGCGGTTCTCGTCCTCCGTGCTTGCTTTTTCTCAGAAAGAGCCGTGGTGTGCGTTTTCGCCGGAAAACGCGTTTTCGGCCGAAAACGTGTACGTTTGCACTTCCCCGCCACAGGGAAGCTGCTAGCCGGGAATTCTCTGCCTGGTTCTACCCGCTGCCCGGAACGCTACGCAGGGCAAAAGCGGTTCTCGTCCTCCGTGCTTGCTTTTTCTCAGAAAGAGCCGTGGTGTGCGTTTTCGCCGGAAAACGCGTTTTCGGCCGAAAACGTGTACGTTTGCACTTCCCCGCCACAGGGAAGCTGCTAGCCGGGAATTCTCTGCCTGGTTCTACCCGCTGCCCGGAACGCTACGCAGGGCAAAAGCGGTTCTCGTCCTCCGTGCTTGCTTTTTCTCAGAAAGAGCCGTGGTGTGCGTTTTCGCCGGAAAACGCGTTTTCGGCCGAAAACGTGTACGTTTGCACTTCCCCGCCACAGGGAAGCTGCTAGCCGGGAATTCTCTGCCTGGTTCTACCCGCTGCCCGGAACGCTACGCAGGGCAAAAGCGGTTCTCGTCCTCCGTGCTTGCTTTTTCTCAGAAAGAGCCGTGGTGTGCGTTTTCGCCGGAAAACGCGTTTTCGGCCGAAAACGTGTACGTTTGCACTTCCCCGCCACAGGGAAGCTGCTAGCCGGGAATTCTCTGCCTGGTTCTACCCGCTGCCCGGAACGCTACGCAGGGCAAAAGCGGTTCTCGTCCTCCGTGCTTGCTTTTTCTCAGAAAGAGCCGTGGTGTGCGTTTTCGCCGGAAAACGCGTTTTCGGCCGAAAACGTGTACGTTTGCACTTCCCCGCCACAGGGAAGCTGCTAGCCGGGAATTCTCTGCCTGGTTCTACCCGCTGCCCGGAACGCTACGCAGGGCAAAAGCGGTTCTCGTCCTCCGTGCTTGCTTTTTCTCAGAAAGAGCCGTGGTGTGCGTTTTCGCCGGAAAACGCGTTTTCGGCCGAAAACGTGTACGTTTGCACTTCCCCGCCACAGGGAAGCTGCTAGCCGGGAATTCTCTGCCTGGTTCTACCCGCTGCCCGGAACGCTACGCAGGGCAAAAGCGGTTCTCGTCCTCCGTGCTTGCTTTTTCTCAGAAAGAGCCGTGGTGTGCGTTTTCGCCGGAAAACGCGTTTTCGGCCGAAAACGTGTACGTTTGCACTTCCCCGCCACAGGGAAGCTGCTAGCCGGGAATTCTCTGCCTGGTTCTACCCGCTGCCCGGAACGCTACGCAGGGCAAAAGCGGTTCTCGTCCTCCGTGCTTGCTTTTTCTCAGAAAGAGCCGTGGTGTGCGTTTTCGCCGGAAAACGCGTTTTCGGCCGAAAACGTGTACGTTTGCACTTCCCCGCCACAGGGAAGCTGCTAGCCGGGAATTCTCTGCCTGGTTCTACCCGCTGCCCGGAACGCTACGCAGGGCAAAAGCGGTTCTCGTCCTCCGTGCTTGCTTTTTCTCAGAAAGAGCCGTGGTGTGCGTTTTCGCCCGCGTTTTCGGCCGAAAACGTGTACGTTTGCACTTCCCCGCCACAGGGAAGCTGCTAGCCGGGAATTCTCTGCCTGGTTCTACCCGCTGCCCGGAACGCTACGCAGGGCAAAAGCGGTTCTCGTCCTCCGTGCTTGCTTTTTCTCAGAAAGAGCCGTGGTGTGCGTTTTCGCCGGAAAACGCGTTTTCGGCCGAAAACGTGTACGTTTGCACTTCCCCGCCACAGGGAAGCTGCTAGCCGGGAATTCTCTGCCTGGTTCTACCCGCTGCCCGGAACGCTACGCAGGGCAAAAGCGGTTCTCGTCCTCCGTGCTTGCTTTTTCTCAGAAAGAGCCGTGGTGTGCGTTTTCGCCGGAAAACGCGTTTTCGGCCGAAAACGTGTACGTTTGCACTTCCCCGCCACAGGGAAGCTGCTAGCCGGGAATTCTCTGCCTGGTTCTACCCGCTGCCCGGAACGCTACGCAGGGCAAAAGCGGTTCTCGTCCTCCGTGCTTGCTTTTTCTCAGAAAGAGCCGTGGTGTGCGTTTTCGCCGGAAAACGCGTTTTCGGCCGAAAACGTGTACGTTTGCACTTCCCCGCCACAGGGAAGCTGCTAGCCGGGAATTCTCTGCCTGGTTCTACCCGCTGCCCGGAACGCTACGCAGGGCAAAAGCGGTTCTCGTCCTCCGTGCTTGCTTTTTCTCAGAAAGAGCCGTGGTGTGCGTTTTCGCCGGAAAACGCGTTTTCGGCCGAAAACGTGTACGTTTGCACTTCCCCGCCACAGGGAAGCTGCTAGCCGGGAATTCTCTGCCTGGTTCTACCCGCTGCCCGGAACGCTACGCAGGGCAAAAGCGGTTCTCGTCCTCCGTGCTTGCTTTTTCTCAGAAAGAGCCGTGGTGTGCGTTTTCGCCGGAAAACGCGTTTTCGGCCGAAAACGTGTACGTTTGCACTTCCCCGCCACAGGGAAGCTGCTAGCCGGGAATTCTCTGCCTGGTTCTACCCGCTGCCCGGAACGCTACGCAGGGCAAAAGCGGTTCTCGTCCTCCGTGCTTGCTTTTTCTCAGAAAGAGCCGTGGTGTGCGTTTTCGCCGGAAAACGCGTTTTCGGCCGAAAACGTGTACGTTTGCACTTCCCCGCCACAGGGAAGCTGCTAGCCGGGAATTCTCTGCCTGGTTCTACCCGCTGCCCGGAACGCTACGCAGGGCAAAAGCGGTTCTCGTCCTCCGTGCTTGCTTTTTCTCAGAAAGAGCCGTGGTGTGCGTTTTCGCCGGAAAACGCGTTTTCGGCCGAAAACGTGTACGTTTGCACTTCCCCGCCACAGGGAAGCTGCTAGCCGGGAATTCTCTGCCTGGTTCTACCCGCTGCCCGGAACGCTACGCAGGGCAAAAGCGGTTCTCGTCCTCCGTGCTTGCTTTTTCTCAGAAAGAGCCGTGGTGTGCGTTTTCGCCGGAAAACGCGTTTTCGGCCGAAAACGTGTACGTTTGCACTTCCCCGCCACAGGGAAGCTGCTAGCCGGGAATTCTCTGCCTGGTTCTACCCGCTGCCCGGAACGCTACGCAGGGCAAAAGCGGTTCTCGTCCTCCGTGCTTGCTTTTTCTCAGAAAGAGCCGTGGTGTGCGTTTTCGCCGGAAAACGCGTTTTCGGCCGAAAACGTGTACGTTTGCACTTCCCCGCCACAGGGAAGCTGCTAGCCGGGAATTCTCTGCCTGGTTCTACCCGCTGCCCGGAACGCTACGCAGGGCAAAAGCGGTTCTCGTCCTCCGTGCTTGCTTTTTCTCAGAAAGAGCCGTGGTGTGCGTTTTCGCCGGAAAACGCGTTTTCGGCCGAAAACGTGTACGTTTGCACTTCCCCGCCACAGGGAAGCTGCTAGCCGGGAATTCTCTGCCTGGTTCTACCCGCTGCCCGGAACGCTACGCAGGGCAAAAGCGGTTCTCGTCCTCCGTGCTTGCTTTTTCTCAGAAAGAGCCGTGGTGTGCGTTTTCGCCGGAAAACGCGTTTTCGGCCGAAAACGTGTACGTTTGCACTTCCCCGCCACAGGGAAGCTGCTAGCCGGGAATTCTCTGCCTGGTTCTACCCGCTGCCCGGAACGCTACGCAGGGCAAAAGCGGTTCTCGTCCTCCGTGCTTGCTTTTTCTCAGAAAGAGCCGTGGTGTGCGTTTTCGCCGGAAAACGCGTTTTCGGCCGAAAACGTGTACGTTTGCACTTCCCCGCCACAGGGAAGCTGCTAGCCGGGAATTCTCTGCCTGGTTCTACCCGCTGCCCGGAACGCTACGCAGGGCAAAAGCGGTTCTCGTCCTCCGTGCTTGCTTTTTCTCAGAAAGAGCCGTGGTGTGCGTTTTCGCCGGAAAACGCGTTTTCGGCCGAAAACGTGTACGTTTGCACTTCCCCGCCACAGGGAAGCTGCTAGCCGGGAATTCTCTGCCTGGTTCTACCCGCTGCCCGGAACGCTACGCAGGGCAAAAGCGGTTCTCGTCCTCCGTGCTTGCTTTTTCTCAGAAAGAGCCGTGGTGTGCGTTTTCGCCGGAAAACGCGTTTTCGGCCGAAAACGTGTACGTTTGCACTTCCCCGCCACAGGGAAGCTGCTAGCCGGGAATTCTCTGCCTGGTTCTACCCGCTGCCCGGAACGCTACGCAGGGCAAAAGCGGTTCTCGTCCTCCGTGCTTGCTTTTTCTCAGAAAGAGCCGTGGTGTGCGTTTTCGCCGGAAAACGCGTTTTCGGCCGAAAACGTGTACGTTTGCACTTCCCCGCCACAGGGAAGCTGCTAGCCGGGAATTCTCTGCCTGGTTCTACCCGCTGCCCGGAACGCTACGCAGGGCAAAAGCGGTTCTCGTCCTCCGTGCTTGCTTTTTCTCAGAAAGAGCCGTGGTGTGCGTTTTCGCCGGAAAACGCGTTTTCGGCCGAAAACGTGTACGTTTGCACTTCCCCGCCACAGGGAAGCTGCTAGCCGGGAATTCTCTGCCTGGTTCTACCCGCTGCCCGGAACGCTACGCAGGGCAAAAGCGGTTCTCGTCCTCCGTGCTTGCTTTTTCTCAGAAAGAGCCGTGGTGTGCGTTTTCGCCGGAAAACGCGTTTTCGGCCGAAAACGTGTACGTTTGCACTTCCCCGCCACAGGGAAGCTGCTAGCCGGGAATTCTCTGCCTGGTTCTACCCGCTGCCCGGAACGCTACGCAGGGCAAAAGCGGTTCTCGTCCTCCGTGCTTGCTTTTTCTCAGAAAGAGCCGTGGTGTGCGTTTTCGCCGGAAAACGCGTTTTCGGCCGAAAACGTGTACGTTTGCACTTCCCCGCCACAGGGAAGCTGCTAGCCGGGAATTCTCTGCCTGGTTCTACCCGCTGCCCGGAACGCTACGCAGGGCAAAAGCGGTTCTCGTCCTCCGTGCTTGCTTTTTCTCAGAAAGAGCCGTGGTGTGCGTTTTCGCCGGAAAACGCGTTTTCGGCCGAAAACGTGTACGTTTGCACTTCCCCGCCACAGGGAAGCTGCTAGCCGGGAATTCTCTGCCTGGTTCTACCCGCTGCCCGGAACGCTACGCAGGGCAAAAGCGGTTCTCGTCCTCCGTGCTTGCTTTTTCTCAGAAAGAGCCGTGGTGTGCGTTTTCGCCGGAAAACGCGTTTTCGGCCGAAAACGTGTACGTTTGCACTTCCCCGCCACAGGGAAGCTGCTAGCCGGGAATTCTCTGCCTGGTTCTACCCGCTGCCCGGAACGCTACGCAGGGCAAAAGCGGTTCTCGTCCTCCGTGCTTGCTTTTTCTCAGAAAGAGCCGTGGTGTGCGTTTTCGCCGGAAAACGCGTTTTCGGCCGAAAACGTGTACGTTTGCACTTCCCCGCCACAGGGAAGCTGCTAGCCGGGAATTCTCTGCCTGGTTCTACCCGCTGCCCGGAACGCTACGCAGGGCAAAAGCGGTTCTCGTCCTCCGTGCTTGCTTTTTCTCAGAAAGAGCCGTGGTGTGCGTTTTCGCCGGAAAACGCGTTTTCGGCCGAAAACGTGTACGTTTGCACTTCCCCGCCACAGGGAAGCTGCTAGCCGGGAATTCTCTGCCTGGTTCTACCCGCTGCCCGGAACGCTACGCAGGGCAAAAGCGGTTCTCGTCCTCCGTGCTTGCTTTTTCTCAGAAAGAGCCGTGGTGTGCGTTTTCGCCGGAAAACGCGTTTTCGGCCGAAAACGTGTACGTTTGCACTTCCCCGCCACAGGGAAGCTGCTAGCCGGGAATTCTCTGCCTGGTTCTACCCGCTGCCCGGAACGCTACGCAGGGCAAAAGCGGTTCTCGTCCTCCGTGCTTGCTTTTTCTCAGAAAGAGCCGTGGTGTGCGTTTTCGCCGGAAAACGCGTTTTCGGCCGAAAACGTGTACGTTTGCACTTCCCCGCCACAGGGAAGCTGCTAGCCGGGAATTCTCTGCCTGGTTCTACCCGCTGCCCGGAACGCTACGCAGGGCAAAAGCGGTTCTCGTCCTCCGTGCTTGCTTTTTCTCAGAAAGAGCCGTGGTGTGCGTTTTCGCCGGAAAACGCGTTTTCGGCCGAAAACGTGTACGTTTGCACTTCCCCGCCACAGGGAAGCTGCTAGCCGGGAATTCTCTGCCTGGTTCTACCCGCTGCCCGGAACGCTACGCAGGGCAAAAGCGGTTCTCGTCCTCCGTGCTTGCTTTTTCTCAGAAAGAGCCGTGGTGTGCGTTTTCGCCGGAAAACGCGTTTTCGGCCGAAAACGTGTACGTTTGCACTTCCCCGCCACAGGGAAGCTGCTAGCCGGGAATTCTCTGCCTGGTTCTACCCGCTGCCCGGAACGCTACGCAGGGCAAAAGCGGTTCTCGTCCTCCGTGCTTGCTTTTTCTCAGAAAGAGCCGTGGTGTGCGTTTTCGCCGGAAAACGCGTTTTCGGCCGAAAACGTGTACGTTTGCACTTCCCCGCCACAGGGAAGCTGCTAGCCGGGAATTCTCTGCCTGGTTCTACCCGCTGCCCGGAACGCTACGCAGGGCAAAAGCGGTTCTCGTCCTCCGTGCTTGCTTTTTCTCAGAAAGAGCCGTGGTGTGCGTTTTCGCCGGAAAACGCGTTTTCGGCCGAAAACGTGTACGTTTGCACTTCCCCGCCACAGGGAAGCTGCTAGCCGGGAATTCTCTGCCTGGTTCTACCCGCTGCCCGGAACGCTACGCAGGGCAAAAGCGGTTCTCGTCCTCCGTGCTTGCTTTTTCTCAGAAAGAGCCGTGGTGTGCGTTTTCGCCGGAAAACGCGTTTTCGGCCGAAAACGTGTACGTTTGCACTTCCCCGCCACAGGGAAGCTGCTAGCCGGGAATTCTCTGCCTGGTTCTACCCGCTGCCCGGAACGCTACGCAGGGCAAAAGCGGTTCTCGTCCTCCGTGCTTGCTTTTTCTCAGAAAGAGCCGTGGTGTGCGTTTTCGCCGGAAAACGCGTTTTCGGCCGAAAACGTGTACGTTTGCACTTCCCCGCCACAGGGAAGCTGCTAGCCGGGAATTCTCTGCCTGGTTCTACCCGCTGCCCGGAACGCTACGCAGGGCAAAAGCGGTTCTCGTCCTCCGTGCTTGCTTTTTCTCAGAAAGAGCCGTGGTGTGCGTTTTCGCCGGAAAACGCGTTTTCGGCCGAAAACGTGTACGTTTGCACTTCCCCGCCACAGGGAAGCTGCTAGCCGGGAATTCTCTGCCTGGTTCTACCCGCTGCCCGGAACGCTACGCAGGGCAAAAGCGGTTCTCGTCCTCCGTGCTTGCTTTTTCTCAGAAAGAGCCGTGGTGTGCGTTTTCGCCGGAAAACGCGTTTTCGGCCGAAAACGTGTACGTTTGCACTTCCCCGCCACAGGGAAGCTGCTAGCCGGGAATTCTCTGCCTGGTTCTACCCGCTGCCCGGAACGCTACGCAGGGCAAAAGCGGTTCTCGTCCTCCGTGCTTGCTTTTTCTCAGAAAGAGCCGTGGTGTGCGTTTTCGCCGGAAAACGCGTTTTCGGCCGAAAACGTGTACGTTTGCACTTCCCCGCCACAGGGAAGCTGCTAGCCGGGAATTCTCTGCCTGGTTCTACCCGCTGCCCGGAACGCTACGCAGGGCAAAAGCGGTTCTCGTCCTCCGTGCTTGCTTTTTCTCAGAAAGAGCCGTGGTGTGCGTTTTCGCCGGAAAACGCGTTTTCGGCCGAAAACGTGTACGTTTGCACTTCCCCGCCACAGGGAAGCTGCTAGCCGGGAATTCTCTGCCTGGTTCTACCCGCTGCCCGGAACGCTACGCAGGGCAAAAGCGGTTCTCGTCCTCCGTGCTTGCTTTTTCTCAGAAAGAGCCGTGGTGTGCGTTTTCGCCGGAAAACGCGTTTTCGGCCGAAAACGTGTACGTTTGCACTTCCCCGCCACAGGGAAGCTGCTAGCCGGGAATTCTCTGCCTGGTTCTACCCGCTGCCCGGAACGCTACGCAGGGCAAAAGCGGTTCTCGTCCTCCGTGCTTGCTTTTTCTCAGAAAGAGCCGTGGTGTGCGTTTTCGCCGGAAAACGCGTTTTCGGCCGAAAACGTGTACGTTTGCACTTCCCCGCCACAGGGAAGCTGCTAGCCGGGAATTCTCTGCCTGGTTCTACCCGCTGCCCGGAACGCTACGCAGGGCAAAAGCGGTTCTCGTCCTCCGTGCTTGCTTTTTCTCAGAAAGAGCCGTGGTGTGCGTTTTCGCCGGAAAACGCGTTTTCGGCCGAAAACGTGTACGTTTGCACTTCCCCGCCACAGGGAAGCTGCTAGCCGGGAATTCTCTGCCTGGTTCTACCCGCTGCCCGGAACGCTACGCAGGGCAAAAGCGGTTCTCGTCCTCCGTGCTTGCTTTTTCTCAGAAAGAGCCGTGGTGTGCGTTTTCGCCGGAAAACGCGTTTTCGGCCGAAAACGTGTACGTTTGCACTTCCCCGCCACAGGGAAGCTGCTAGCCGGGAATTCTCTGCCTGGTTCTACCCGCTGCCCGGAACGCTACGCAGGGCAAAAGCGGTTCTCGTCCTCCGTGCTTGCTTTTTCTCAGAAAGAGCCGTGGTGTGCGTTTTCGCCGGAAAACGCGTTTTCGGCCGAAAACGTGTACGTTTGCACTTCCCCGCCACAGGGAAGCTGCTAGCCGGGAATTCTCTGCCTGGTTCTACCCGCTGCCCGGAACGCTACGCAGGGCAAAAGCGGTTCTCGTCCTCCGTGCTTGCTTTTTCTCAGAAAGAGCCGTGGTGTGCGTTTTCGCCGGAAAACGCGTTTTCGGCCGAAAACGTGTACGTTTGCACTTCCCCGCCACAGGGAAGCTGCTAGCCGGGAATTCTCTGCCTGGTTCTACCCGCTGCCCGGAACGCTACGCAGGGCAAAAGCGGTTCTCGTCCTCCGTGCTTGCTTTTTCTCAGAAAGAGCCGTGGTGTGCGTTTTCGCCGGAAAACGCGTTTTCGGCCGAAAACGTGTACGTTTGCACTTCCCCGCCACAGGGAAGCTGCTAGCCGGGAATTCTCTGCCTGGTTCTACCGCTAGCCGGGAATTCTCTGCCTGGTTCTACCCGCTGCCCGGAACGCTACGCAGGGCAAAAGCGGTTCTCGTCCTCCGTGCTTGCTTTTTCTCAGAAAGAGCCGTGGTGTGCGTTTTCGCCGGAAAACGCGTTTTCGGCCGAAAACGTGTACGTTTGCACTTCCCCGCCACAGGGAAGCTGCTAGCCGGGAATTCTCTGCCTGGTTCTACCCGCTGCCCGGAACGCTACGCAGGGCAAAAGCGGTTCTCGTCCTCCGTGCGTTTTCGCCGGAAAACGCGTTTTCGGCCGAAAACGTGTACGTTTGCACTTCCCCGCCACAGGGAAGCTGTAGCCGGGAATTCTCTGCCTGGTTCTACCCGCTGCCCGGAACGCTACGCAGGGCAAAAGCGGTTCTCGTCCTCCGTGCTTGCTTTTTCTCAGAAAGAGCCGTGGTGTGCGTTTTCGCCGGAAAACGCGTTTTCGGCCGAAAACGTGTACGTTTGCACTTCCCCGCCACAGGGAAGCTGCTAGCCGGGAATTCTCTGCCTGGTTCTACCCGCTGCCCGGAACGCTACGCAGGGCAAAAGCGGTTCTCGTCCTCCGTGCTTGCTTTTTCTCAGAAAGAGCCGTGGTGTGCGTTTTCGCCGGAAAACGCGTTTTCGGCCGAAAACGTGTACGTTTGCACTTCCCCGCCACAGGGAAGCTGCTAGCCGGGAATTCTCTGCCTGGTTCTACCTTCGCCGGAAAACGCGTTTTCGGCCGAAAACGTGTACGTTTGCACTTCCCCGCCACAGGGAAGCTGCTAGCCGGGAATTCTCTGCCTGGTTCTACCCGCTGCCCGGAACGCTACGCAGGGCAAAAGCGGTTCTCGTCCTCCGTGCTTGCTTTTTCTCAGAAAGAGCCGTGGTGTGCGTTTTCGCCGGAAAACGCGTTTTCGGCCGAAAACGTGTACGTTTGCACTTCCCCGCCACAGGGAAGCTGCTAGCCGGGAATTCTCTGCCTGGTTCTACCCGCTGCCCGGAACGCTACGCAGGGCAAAAGCGGTTCTCGTCCTCCGTGCTTGCTTTTTCTCAGAAAGAGCCGTGGTGTGCGTTTTCGCCGGAAAACGCGTTTTCGGCCGAAAACGTGTACGTTTGCACTTCCCCGCCACAGGGAAGCTGCTAGCCGGGAATTCTCTGCCTGGTTCTACCCGCTGCCCGGAACGCTACGCAGGGCAAAAGCGGTTCTCGTCCTCCGTGCTTGCTTTTTCTCAGAAAGAGCCGTGGTGTGCGTTTTCGCCGGAAAACGCGTTTTCGGCCGAAAACGTGTACGTTTGCACTTCCCCGCCACAGGGAAGCTGCTAGCCGGGAATTCTCTGCCTGGTTCTACCCGCTGCCCGGAACGCTACGCAGGGCAAAAGCGGTTCTCGTCCTCCGTGCTTGCTTTTTCTCAGAAAGAGCCGTGGTGTGCGTTTTCGCCGGAAAACGCGTTTTCGGCCGAAAACGTGTACGTTTGCACTTCCCCGCCACAGGGAAGCTGCTAGCCGGGAATTCTCTGCCTGGTTCTACCCGCTGCCCGGAACGCTACGCAGGGCAAAAGCGGTTCTCGTCCTCCGTGCTTGCTTTTTCTCAGAAAGAGCCGTGGTGTGCGTTTTCGCCGGAAAACGCGTTTTCGGCCGAAAACGTGTACGTTTGCACTTCCCCGCCACAGGGAAGCTGCTAGCCGGGAATTCTCTGCCTGGTTCTACCCGCTGCCCGGAACGCTACGCAGGGCAAAAGCGGTTCTCGTCCTCCGTGCTTGCTTTTTCTCAGAAAGAGCCGTGGTGTGCGTTTTCGCCGGAAAACGCGTTTTCGGCCGAAAACGTGTACGTTTGCACTTCCCCGCCACAGGGAAGCTGCTAGCCGGGAATTCTCTGCCTGGTTCTACCCGCTGCCCGGAACGCTACGCAGGGCAAAAGCGGTTCTCGTCCTCCGTGCTTGCTTTTTCTCAGAAAGAGCCGTGGTGTGCGTTTTCGCCGGAAAACGGTTTTCGGCCGAAAACGTGTACGTTTGCACTTCCCCGCCACAGGGAAGCTGCTAGCCGGGAATTCTCTGCCTGGTTCTACCCGCTGCCCGGAACGCTACGCAGGGCAAAAGCGGTTCTCGTCCTCCGTGCTTGCTTTTTCTCAGAAAGAGCCGTGGTGTGCGTTTTCGCCGGAAAACGCGTTTTCGGCCGAAAACGTGTACGTTTGCACTTCCCCGCCACAGGGAAGCTGCTAGCCGGGAATTCTCTGCCTGGTTCTACCCGCTGCCCGGAACGCTACGCAGGGCAAAAGCGGTTCTCGTCCTCCGTGCTTGCTTTTTCTCAGAAAGAGCCGTGGTGTGCGTTTTCGCCGGAAAACGCGTTTTCGGCCGAAAACGTGTACGTTTGCACTTCCCCGCCACAGGGAAGCTGCTAGCCGGGAATTCTCTGCCTGGTTCTACCCGCTGCCCGGAACGCTACGCAGGGCAAAAGCGGTTCTCGTCCTCCGTGCTTGCTTTTTCTCAGAAAGAGCCGTGGTGTGCGTTTTCGCCGGAAAACGCGTTTTCGGCCGAAAACGTGTACGTTTGCACTTCCCCGCCACAGGGAAGCTGCTAGCCGGGAATTCTCTGCCTGGTTCTACCCGCTGCCCGGAACGCTACGCAGGGCAAAAGCGGTTCTCGTCCTCCGTGCTTGCTTTTTCTCAGAAAGAGCCGTGGTGTGCGTTTTCGCCGGAAAACGCGTTTTCGGCCGAAAACGTGTACGTTTGCACTTCCCCGCCACAGGGAAGCTGCTAGCCGGGAATTCTCTGCCTGGTTCTACCCGCTGCCCGGAACGCTACGCAGGGCAAAAGCGGTTCTCGTCCTCCGTGCTTGCTTTTTCTCAGAAAGAGCCGTGGTGTGCGTTTTCGCCGGAAAACGCGTTTTCGGCCGAAAACGTGTACGTTTGCACTTCCCCGCCACAGGGAAGCTGCTAGCCGGGAATTCTCTGCCTGGTTCTACCCGCTGCCCGGAACGCTACGCAGGGCAAAAGCGGTTCTCGTCCTCCGTGCTTGCTTTTTCTCAGAAAGAGCCGTGGTGTGCGTTTTCGCCGGAAAACGCGTTTTCGGCCGAAAACGTGTACGTTTGCACTTCCCCGCCACAGGGAAGCTGCTAGCCGGGAATTCTCTGCCTGGTTCTACCCGCTGCCCGGAACGCTACGCAGGGCAAAAGCGGTTCTCGTCCTCCGTGCTTGCTTTTTCTCAGAAAGAGCCGTGGTGTGCGTTTTCGCCGGAAAACGCGTTTTCGGCCGAAAACGTGTACGTTTGCACTTCCCCGCCACAGGGAAGCTGCTAGCCGGGAATTCTCTGCCTGGTTCTACCCGCTGCCCGGAACGCTACGCAGGGCAAAAGCGGTTCTCGTCCTCCGTGCTTGCTTTTTCTCAGAAAGAGCCGTGGTGTGCGTTTTCGCCGGAAAACGCGTTTTCGGCCGAAAACGTGTACGTTTGCACTTCCCCGCCACAGGGAAGCTGCTAGCCGGGAATTCTCTGCCTGGTTCTACCCGCTGCCCGGAACGCTACGCAGGGCAAAAGCGGTTCTCGTCCTCCGTGCTTGCTTTTTCTCAGAAAGAGCCGTGGTGTGCGTTTTCGCCGGAAAACGCGTTTTCGGCCGAAAACGTGTACGTTTGCACTTCCCCGCCACAGGGAAGCTGCTAGCCGGGAATTCTCTGCCTGGTTCTACCCGCTGCCCGGAACGCTACGCAGGGCAAAAGCGGTTCTCGTCCTCCGTGCTTGCTTTTTCTCAGAAAGAGCCGTGGTGTGCGTTTTCGCCGGAAAACGCGTTTTCGGCCGAAAACGTGTACGTTTGCACTTCCCCGCCACAGGGAAGCTGCTAGCCGGGAATTCTCTGCCTGGTTCTACCCGCTGCCCGGAACGCTACGCAGGGCAAAAGCGGTTCTCGTCCTCCGTGCTTGCTTTTTCTCAGAAAGAGCCGTGGTGTGCGTTTTCGCCGGAAAACGCGTTTTCGGCCGAAAACGTGTACGTTTGCACTTCCCCGCCACAGGGAAGCTGCTAGCCGGGAATTCTCTGCCTGGTTCTACCCGCTGCCCGGAACGCTACGCAGGGCAAAAGCGGTTCTCGTCCTCCGTGCTTGCTTTTTCTCAGAAAGAGCCGTGGTGTGCGTTTTCGCCGGAAAACGCGTTTTCGGCCGAAAACGTGTACGTTTGCACTTCCCCGCCACAGGGAAGCTGCTAGCCGGGAATTCTCTGCCTGGTTCTACCCGCTGCCCGGAACGCTACGCAGGGCAAAAGCGGTTCTCGTCCTCCGTGCTTGCTTTTTCTCAGAAAGAGCCGTGGTGTGCGTTTTCGCCGGAAAACGCGTTTTCGGCGCGGTTCTCGTCCTCCTGCTTGCTTTTCTCACGAAACCGTTTCCCGAAACTGTACTTTTGCACTTCCCGCCACAGGGAGCTGCTACTCTGGTTCTACCACTATAGCGGTTCTCGTCCTCCGTGCTTGCTTTTTCTCAGAAAGAGCCGTGGTGTGCTTTTTCGCCGAAACGCGTTTTCGGCCGAAAACGTGTAGTTTGCACTTCCCCGCCACAGGGAAGCTGCTAGCCGGGAATTCTCTGCCTGGTTCTACCCGCTGCCCGGAACGCTACGCAGGGCAAAAGCGGTTCTCGTCCTCCGTGCTTGCTTTTTCTCAGAAAGAGCCGTGGTGTGCGTTTTCGCCGGAAAACGCGTTTTCGGCCGAAAACGTGTACGTTTGCACTTCCCCGCCACAGGGAAGCTGCTAGCCGGGAATTCTCTGCCTGGTTCTACCCGCTGCCCGGAACGCTACGCAGGGCAAAAGCGGTTCTCGTCCTCCGTGCTTGCTTTTTCTCAGAAAGAGCCGTGGTGTGCGTTTTCGCCGGAAAACGCGTTTTCGGCCGAAAACGTGTACGTTTGCACTTCCCCGCCACAGGGAAGCTGCTAGCCGGGAATTCTCTGCCTGGTTCTACCCGCTGCCCGGAACGCTACGCAGGGCAAAAGCGGTTCTCGTCCTCCGTGCTTGCTTTTTCTCAGAAAGAGCCGTGGTGTGCGTTTTCGCCGGAAAACGCGTTTTCGGCCGAAAACGTGTACGTTTGCACTTCCCCGCCACAGGGAAGCTGCTAGCCGGGAATTCTCTGCCTGGTTCTACCCGCTGCCCGGAACGCTACGCAGGGCAAAAGCGGTTCTCGTCCTCCGTGCTTGCTTTTTCTCAGAAAGAGCCGTGGTGTGCGTTTTCGCCGGAAAACGCGTTTTCGGCCGAAAACGTGTACGTTTGCACTTCCCCGCCACAGGGAAGCTGCTAGCCGGGAATTCTCTGCCTGGTTCTACCCGCTGCCCGGAACGCTACGCAGGGCAAAAGCGGTTCTCGTCCTCCGTGCTTGCTTTTTCTCAGAAAGAGCCGTGGTGTGCGTTTTCGCCGGAAAACGCGTTTTCGGCCGAAAACGTGTACGTTTGCACTTCCCCGCCACAGGGAAGCTGCTAGCCGGGAATTCTCTGCCTGGTTCTACCCGCTGCCCGGAACGCTACGCAGGGCAAAAGCGGTTCTCGTCCTCCGTGCTTGCTTTTTCTCAGAAAGAGCCGTGGTGTGCGTTTTCGCCGGAAAACGCGTTTTCGGCCGAAAACGTGTACGTTTGCACTTCCCCGCCACAGGGAAGCTGCTAGCCGGGAATTCTCTGCCTGGTTCTACCCGCTGCCCGGAACGCTACGCAGGGCAAAAGCGGTTCTCGTCCTCCGTGCTTGCTTTTTCTCAGAAAGAGCCGTGGTGTGCGTTTTCGCCGGAAAACGCGTTTTCGGCCGAAAACGTGTACGTTTGCACTTCCCCGCCACAGGGAAGCTGCTAGCCGGGAATTCTCTGCCTGGTTCTACCCGCTGCCCGGAACGCTACGCAGGGCAAAAGCGGTTCTCGTCCTCCGTGCTTGCTTTTTCTCAGAAAGAGCCGTGGTGTGCGTTTTCGCCGGAAAACGCGTTTTCGGCCGAAAACGTGTACGTTTGCACTTCCCCGCCACAGGGAAGCTGCTAGCCGGGAATTCTCTGCCTGGTTCTACCCGCTGCCCGGAACGCTACGCAGGGCAAAAGCGGTTCTCGTCCTCCGTGCTTGCTTTTTCTCAGAAAGAGCCGTGGTGTGCGTTTTCGCCGGAAAACGCGTTTTCGGCCGAAAACGTGTACGTTTGCACTTCCCCGCCACAGGGAAGCTGCTAGCCGGGAATTCTCTGCCTGGTTCTACCCGCTGCCCGGAACGCTACGCAGGGCAAAAGCGGTTCTCGTCCTCCGTGCTTGCTTTTTCTCAGAAAGAGCCGTGGTGTGCGTTTTCGCCGGAAAACGCGTTTTCGGCCGAAAACGTGTACGTTTGCACTTCCCCGCCACAGGGAAGCTGCTAGCCGGGAATTCTCTGCCTGGTTCTACCCGCTGCCCGGAACGCTACGCAGGGCAAAAGCGGTTCTCGTCCTCCGTGCTTGCTTTTTCTCAGAAAGAGCCGTGGTGTGCGTTTTCGCCGGAAAACGCGTTTTCGGCCGAAAACGTGTACGTTTGCACTTCCCCGCCACAGGGAAGCTGCTAGCCGGGAATTCTCTGCCTGGTTCTACCCGCTGCCCGGAACGCTACGCAGGGCAAAAGCGGTTCTCGTCCTCCGTGCTTGCTTTTTCTCAGAAAGAGCCGTGGTGTGCGTTTTCGCCGGAAAACGCGTTTTCGGCCGAAAACGTGTACGTTTGCACTTCCCCGCCACAGGGAAGCTGCTAGCCGGGAATTCTCTGCCTGGTTCTACCCGCTGCCCGGAACGCTACGCAGGGCAAAAGCGGTTCTCGTCCTCCGTGCTTGCTTTTTCTCAGAAAGAGCCGTGGTGTGCGTTTTCGCCGGAAAACGCGTTTTCGGCCGAAAACGTGTACGTTTGCACTTCCCCGCCACAGGGAAGCTGCTAGCCGGGAATTCTCTGCCTGGTTCTACCCGCTGCCCGGAACGCTACGCAGGGCAAAAGCGGTTCTCGTCCTCCGTGCTTGCTTTTTCTCAGAAAGAGCCGTGGTGTGCGTTTTCGCCGGAAAACGCGTTTTCGGCCGAAAACGTGTACGTTTGCACTTCCCCGCCACAGGGAAGCTGCTAGCCGGGAATTCTCTGCCTGGTTCTACCCGCTGCCCGGAACGCTACGCAGGGCAAAAGCGGTTCTCGTCCTCCGTGCTTGCTTTTTCTCAGAAAGAGCCGTGGTGTGCGTTTTCGCCGGAAAACGCGTTTTCGGCCGAAAACGTGTACGTTTGCACTTCCCCGCCACAGGGAAGCTGCTAGCCGGGAATTCTCTGCCTGGTTCTACCCGCTGCCCGGAACGCTACGCAGGGCAAAAGCGGTTCTCGTCCTCCGTGCTTGCTTTTTCTCAGAAAGAGCCGTGGTGTGCGTTTTCGCCGGAAAACGCGTTTTCGGCCGAAAACGTGTACGTTTGCACTTCCCCGCCACAGGGAAGCTGCTAGCCGGGAATTCTCTGCCTGGTTCTACCCGCTGCCCGGAACGCTACGCAGGGCAAAAGCGGTTCTCGTCCTCCGTGCTTGCTTTTTCTCAGAAAGAGCCGTGGTGTGCGTTTTCGCCGGAAAACGCGTTTTCGGCCGAAAACGTGTACGTTTGCACTTCCCCGCCACAGGGAAGCTGCTAGCCGGGAATTCTCTGCCTGGTTCTACCCGCTGCCCGGAACGCTACGCAGGGCAAAAGCGGTTCTCGTCCTCCGTGCTTGCTTTTTCTCAGAAAGAGCCGTGGTGTGCGTTTTCGCCGGAAAACGCGTTTTCGGCCGAAAACGTGTACGTTTGCACTTCCCCGCCACAGGGAAGCTGCTAGCCGGGAATTCTCTGCCTGGTTCTACCCGCTGCCCGGAACGCTACGCAGGGCAAAAGCGGTTCTCGTCCTCCGTGCTTGCTTTTTCTCAGAAAGAGCCGTGGTGTGCGTTTTCGCCGGAAAACGCGTTTTCGGCCGAAAACGTGTACGTTTGCACTTCCCCGCCACAGGGAAGCTGCTAGCCGGGAATTCTCTGCCTGGTTCTACCCGCTGCCCGGAACGCTACGCAGGGCAAAAGCGGTTCTCGTCCTCCGTGCTTGCTTTTTCTCAGAAAGAGCCGTGGTGTGCGTTTTCGCCGGAAAACGCGTTTTCGGCCGAAAACGTGTACGTTTGCACTTCCCCGCCACAGGGAAGCTGCTAGCCGGGAATTCTCTGCCTGGTTCTACCCGCTGCCCGGAACGCTACGCAGGGCAAAAGCGGTTCTCGTCCTCCGTGCTTGCTTTTTCTCAGAAAGAGCCGTGGTGTGCGTTTTCGCCGGAAAACGCGTTTTCGGCCGAAAACGTGTACGTTTGCACTTCCCCGCCACAGGGAAGCTGCTAGCCGGGAATTCTCTGCCTGGTTCTACCCGCTGCCCGGAACGCTACGCAGGGCAAAAGCGGTTCTCGTCCTCCGTGCTTGCTTTTTCTCAGAAAGAGCCGTGGTGTGCGTTTTCGCCGGAAAACGCGTTTTCGGCCGAAAACGTGTACGTTTGCACTTCCCCGCCACAGGGAAGCTGCTAGCCGGGAATTCTCTGCCTGGTTCTACCCGCTGCCCGGAACGCTACGCAGGGCAAAAGCGGTTCTCGTCCTCCGTGCTTGCTTTTTCTCAGAAAGAGCCGTGGTGTGCGTTTTCGCCGGAAAACGCGTTTTCGGCCGAAAACGTGTACGTTTGCACTTCCCCGCCACAGGGAAGCTGCTAGCCGGGAATTCTCTGCCTGGTTCTACCCGCTGCCCGGAACGCTACGCAGGGCAAAAGCGGTTCTCGTCCTCCGTGCTTGCTTTTTCTCAGAAAGAGCCGTGGTGTGCGTTTTCGCCGGAAAACGCGTTTTCGGCCGAAAACGTGTACGTTTGCACTTCCCCGCCACAGGGAAGCTGCTAGCCGGGAATTCTCTGCCTGGTTCTACCCGCTGCCCGGAACGCTACGCAGGGCAAAAGCGGTTCTCGTCCTCCGTGCTTGCTTTTTCTCAGAAAGAGCCGTGGTGTGCGTTTTCGCCGGAAAACGCGTTTTCGGCCGAAAACGTGTACGTTTGCACTTCCCCGCCACAGGGAAGCTGCTAGCCGGGAATTCTCTGCCTGGTTCTACCCGCTGCCCGGAACGCTACGCAGGGCAAAAGCGGTTCTCGTCCTCCGTGCTTGCTTTTTCTCAGAAAGAGCCGTGGTGTGCGTTTTCGCCGGAAAACGCGTTTTCGGCCGAAAACGTGTACGTTTGCACTTCCCCGCCACAGGGAAGCTGCTAGCCGGGAATTCTCTGCCTGGTTCTACCCGCTGCCCGGAACGCTACGCAGGGCAAAAGCGGTTCTCGTCCTCCGTGCTTGCTTTTTCTCAGAAAGAGCCGTGGTGTGCGTTTTCGCCGGAAAACGCGTTTTCGGCCGAAAACGTGTACGTTTGCACTTCCCCGCCACAGGGAAGCTGCTAGCCGGGAATTCTCTGCCTGGTTCTACCCGCTGCCCGGAACGCTACGCAGGGCAAAAGCGGTTCTCGTCCTCCGTGCTTGCTTTTTCTCAGAAAGAGCCGTGGTGTGCGTTTTCGCCGGAAAACGCGTTTTCGGCCGAAAACGTGTACGTTTGCACTTCCCCGCCACAGGGAAGCTGCTAGCCGGGAATTCTCTGCCTGGTTCTACCCGCTGCCCGGAACGCTACGCAGGGCAAAAGCGGTTCTCGTCCTCCGTGCTTGCTTTTTCTCAGAAAGAGCCGTGGTGTGCGTTTTCGCCGGAAAACGCGTTTTCGGCCGAAAACGTGTACGTTTGCACTTCCCCGCCACAGGGAAGCTGCTAGCCGGGAATTCTCTGCCTGGTTCTACCCGCTGCCCGGAACGCTACGCAGGGCAAAAGCGGTTCTCGTCCTCCGTGCTTGCTTTTTCTCAGAAAGAGCCGTGGTGTGCGTTTTCGCCGGAAAACGCGTTTTCGGCCGAAAACGTGTACGTTTGCACTTCCCCGCCACAGGGAAGCTGCTAGCCGGGAATTCTCTGCCTGGTTCTACCCGCTGCCCGGAACGCTACGCAGGGCAAAAGCGGTTCTCGTCCTCCGTGCTTGCTTTTTCTCAGAAAGAGCCGTGGTGTGCGTTTTCGCCGGAAAACGCGTTTTCGGCCGAAAACGTGTACGTTTGCACTTCCCCGCCACAGGGAAGCTGCTAGCCGGGAATTCTCTGCCTGGTTCTACCCGCTGCCCGGAACGCTACGCAGGGCAAAAGCGGTTCTCGTCCTCCGTGCTTGCTTTTTCTCAGAAAGAGCCGTGGTGTGCGTTTTCGCCGGAAAACGCGTTTTCGGCCGAAAACGTGTACGTTTGCACTTCCCCGCCACAGGGAAGCTGCTAGCCGGGAATTCTCTGCCTGGTTCTACCCGCTGCCCGGAACGCTACGCAGGGCAAAAGCGGTTCTCGTCCTCCGTGCTTGCTTTTTCTCAGAAAGAGCCGTGGTGTGCGTTTTCGCCGGAAAACGCGTTTTCGGCCGAAAACGTGTACGTTTGCACTTCCCCGCCACAGGGAAGCTGCTAGCCGGGAATTCTCTGCCTGGTTCTACCCGCTGCCCGGAACGCTACGCAGGGCAAAAGCGGTTCTCGTCCTCCGTGCTTGCTTTTTCTCAGAAAGAGCCGTGGTGTGCGTTTTCGCCGGAAAACGCGTTTTCGGCCGAAAACGTGTACGTTTGCACTTCCCCGCCACAGGGAAGCTGCTAGCCGGGAATTCTCTGCCTGGTTCTACCCGCTGCCCGGAACGCTACGCAGGGCAAAAGCGGTTCTCGTCCTCCGTGCTTGCTTTTTCTCAGAAAGAGCCGTGGTGTGCGTTTTCGCCGGAAAACGCGTTTTCGGCCGAAAACGTGTACGTTTGCACTTCCCCGCCACAGGGAAGCTGCTAGCCGGGAATTCTCTGCCTGGTTCTACCCGCTGCCCGGAACGCTACGCAGGGCAAAAGCGGTTCTCGTCCTCCGTGCTTGCTTTTTCTCAGAAAGAGCCGTGGTGTGCGTTTTCGCCGGAAAACGCGTTTTCGGCCGAAAACGTGTACGTTTGCACTTCCCCGCCACAGGGAAGCTGCTAGCCGGGAATTCTCTGCCTGGTTCTACCCGCTGCCCGGAACGCTACGCAGGGCAAAAGCGGTTCTCGTCCTCCGTGCTTGCTTTTTCTCAGAAAGAGCCGTGGTGTGCGTTTTCGCCGGAAAACGCGTTTTCGGCCGAAAACGTGTACGTTTGCACTTCCCCGCCACAGGGAAGCTGCTAGCCGGGAATTCTCTGCCTGGTTCTACCCGCTGCCCGGAACGCTACGCAGGGCAAAAGCGGTTCTCGTCCTCCGTGCTTGCTTTTTCTCAGAAAGAGCCGTGGTGTGCGTTTTCGCCGGAAAACGCGTTTTCGGCCGAAAACGTGTACGTTTGCACTTCCCCGCCACAGGGAAGCTGCTAGCCGGGAATTCTCTGCCTGGTTCTACCCGCTGCCCGGAACGCTACGCAGGGCAAAAGCGGTTCTCGTCCTCCGTGCTTGCTTTTTCTCAGAAAGAGCCGTGGTGTGCGTTTTCGCCGGAAAACGCGTTTTCGGCCGAAAACGTGTACGTTTGCACTTCCCCGCCACAGGGAAGCTGCTAGCCGGGAATTCTCTGCCTGGTTCTACCCGCTGCCCGGAACGCTACGCAGGGCAAAAGCGGTTCTCGTCCTCCGTGCTTGCTTTTTCTCAGAAAGAGCCGTGGTGTGCGTTTTCGCCGGAAAACGCGTTTTCGGCCGAAAACGTGTACGTTTGCACTTCCCCGCCACAGGGAAGCTGCTAGCCGGGAATTCTCTGCCTGGTTCTACCCGCTGCCCGGAACGCTACGCAGGGCAAAAGCGGTTCTCGTCCTCCGTGCTTGCTTTTTCTCAGAAAGAGCCGTGGTGTGCGTTTTCGCCGGAAAACGCGTTTTCGGCCGAAAACGTGTACGTTTGCACTTCCCCGCCACAGGGAAGCTGCTAGCCGGGAATTCTCTGCCTGGTTCTACCCGCTGCCCGGAACGCTACGCAGGGCAAAAGCGGTTCTCGTCCTCCGTGCTTGCTTTTTCTCAGAAAGAGCCGTGGTGTGCGTTTTCGCCGGAAAACGCGTTTTCGGCCGAAAACGTGTACGTTTGCACTTCCCCGCCACAGGGAAGCTGCTAGCCGGGAATTCTCTGCCTGGTTCTACCCGCTGCCCGGAACGCTACGCAGGGCAAAAGCGGTTCTCGTCCTCCGTGCTTGCTTTTTCTCAGAAAGAGCCGTGGTGTGCGTTTTCGCCGGAAAACGCGTTTTCGGCCGAAAACGTGTACGTTTGCACTTCCCCGCCACAGGGAAGCTGCTAGCCGGGAATTCTCTGCCTGGTTCTACCCGCTGCCCGGAACGCTACGCAGGGCAAAAGCGGTTCTCGTCCTCCGTGCTTGCTTTTTCTCAGAAAGAGCCGTGGTGTGCGTTTTCGCCGGAAAACGCGTTTTCGGCCGAAAACGTGTACGTTTGCACTTCCCCGCCACAGGGAAGCTGCTAGCCGGGAATTCTCTGCCTGGTTCTACCCGCTGCCCGGAACGCTACGCAGGGCAAAAGCGGTTCTCGTCCTCCGTGCTTGCTTTTTCTCAGAAAGAGCCGTGGTGTGCGTTTTCGCCGGAAAACGCGTTTTCGGCCGAAAACGTGTACGTTTGCACTTCCCCGCCACAGGGAAGCTGCTAGCCGGGAATTCTCTGCCTGGTTCTACCCGCTGCCCGGAACGCTACGCAGGGCAAAAGCGGTTCTCGTCCTCCGTGCTTGCTTTTTCTCAGAAAGAGCCGTGGTGTGCGTTTTCGCCGGAAAACGCGTTTTCGGCCGAAAACGTGTACGTTTGCACTTCCTGGTTCTACCCGCTGCCCGGAACGCTACGCAGGGCAAAAGCGGTTCTCGTCCTCCGTGCTTGCTTTTTCTCAGAAAGAGCCGTGGTGTGCGTTTTCGCCGGAAAACGCGTTTTCGGCCGAAAACGTGTACGTTTGCACTTCCCCGCCACAGGGAAGCTGCTAGCCGGGAATTCTCTGCCTGGTTCTACCCGCTGCCCGGAACGCTACGCAGGGCAAAAGCGGTTCTCGTCCTCCGTGCTTGCTTTTTCTCAGAAAGAGCCGTGGTGTGCGTTTTCGCCGGAAAACGCGTTTTCGGCCGAAAACGTGTACGTTTGCACTTCCCCGCCACAGGGAAGCTGCTAGCCGGGAATTCTCTGCCTGGTTCTACCCGCTGCCCGGAACGCTACGCAGGGCAAAAGCGGTTCTCGTCCTCCGTGCTTGCTTTTTCTCAGAAAGAGCCGTGGTGTGCGTTTTCGCCGGAAAACGCGTTTTCGGCCGAAAACGTGTACGTTTGCACTTCCCCGCCACAGGGAAGCTGCTAGCCGGGAATTCTCTGCCTGGTTCTACCCGCTGCCCGGAACGCTACGCAGGGCAAAAGCGGTTCTCGTCCTCCGTGCTTGCTTTTTCTCAGAAAGAGCCGTGGTGTGCGTTTTCGCCGGAAAACGCGTTTTCGGCCGAAAACGTGTACGTTTGCACTTCCCCGCCACAGGGAAGCTGCTAGCCGGGAATTCTCTGCCTGGTTCTACCCGCTGCCCGGAACGCTACGCAGGGCAAAAGCGGTTCTCGTCCTCCGTGCTTGCTTTTTCTCAGAAAGAGCCGTGGTGTGCGTTTTCGCCGGAAAACGCGTTTTCGGCCGAAAACGTGTACGTTTGCACTTCCCCGCCACAGGGAAGCTGCTAGCCGGGAATTCTCTGCCTGGTTCTACCCGCTGCCCGGAACGCTACGCAGGGCAAAAGCGGTTCTCGTCCTCCGTGCTTGCTTTTTCTCAGAAAGAGCCGTGGTGTGCGTTTTCGCCGGAAAACGCGTTTTCGGCCGAAAACGTGTACGTTTGCACTTCCCCGCCACAGGGAAGCTGCTAGCCGGGAATTCTCTGCCTGGTTCTACCCGCTGCCCGGAACGCTACGCAGGGCAAAAGCGGTTCTCGTCCTCCGTGCTTGCTTTTTCTCAGAAAGAGCCGTGGTGTGCGTTTTCGCCGGAAAACGCGTTTTCGGCCGAAAACGTGTACGTTTGCACTTCCCCGCCACAGGGAAGCTGCTAGCCGGGAATTCTCTGCCTGGTTCTACCCGCTGCCCGGAACGCTACGCAGGGCAAAAGCGGTTCTCGTCCTCCGTGCTTGCTTTTTCTCAGAAAGAGCCGTGGTGTGCGTTTTCGCCGGAAAACGCGTTTTCGGCCGAAAACGTGTACGTTTGCACTTCCCCGCCACAGGGAAGCTGCTAGCCGGGAATTCTCTGCCTGGTTCTACCCGCTGCCCGGAACGCTACGCAGGGCAAAAGCGGTTCTCGTCCTCCGTGCTTGCTTTTTCTCAGAAAGAGCCGTGGTGTGCGTTTTCGCCGGAAAACGCGTTTTCGGCCGAAAACGTGTACGTTTGCACTTCCCCGCCACAGGGAAGCTGCTAGCCGGGAATTCTCTGCCTGGTTCTACCCGCTGCCCGGAACGCTACGCAGGGCAAAAGCGGTTCTCGTCCTCCGTGCTTGCTTTTTCTCAGAAAGAGCCGTGGTGTGCGTTTTCGCCGGAAAACGCGTTTTCGGCCGAAAACGTGTACGTTTGCACTTCCCCGCCACAGGGAAGCTGCTAGCCGGGAATTCTCTGCCTGGTTCTACCCGCTGCCCGGAACGCTACGCAGGGCAAAAGCGGTTCTCGTCCTCCGTGCTTGCTTTTTCTCAGAAAGAGCCGTGGTGTGCGTTTTCGCCGGAAAACGCGTTTTCGGCCGAAAACGTGTACGTTTGCACTTCCCCGCCACAGGGAAGCTGCTAGCCGGGAATTCTCTGCCTGGTTCTACCCGCTGCCCGGAACGCTACGCAGGGCAAAAGCGGTTCTCGTCCTCCGTGCTTGCTTTTTCTCAGAAAGAGCCGTGGTGTGCGTTTTCGCCGGAAAACGCGTTTTCGGCCGAAAACGTGTACGTTTGCACTTCCCCGCCACAGGGAAGCTGCTAGCCGGGAATTCTCTGCCTGGTTCTACCCGCTGCCCGGAACGCTACGCAGGGCAAAAGCGGTTCTCGTCCTCCGTGCTTGCTTTTTCTCAGAAAGAGCCGTGGTGTGCGTTTTCGCCGGAAAACGCGTTTTCGGCCGAAAACGTGTACGTTTGCACTTCCCCGCCACAGGGAAGCTGCTAGCCGGGAATTCTCTGCCTGGTTCTACCCGCTGCCCGGAACGCTACGCAGGGCAAAAGCGGTTCTCGTCCTCCGTGCTTGCTTTTTCTCAGAAAGAGCCGTGGTGTGCGTTTTCGCCGGAAAACGCGTTTTCGGCCGAAAACGTGTACGTTTGCACTTCCCCGCCACAGGGAAGCTGCTAGCCGGGAATTCTCTGCCTGGTTCTACCCGCTGCCCGGAACGCTACGCAGGGCAAAAGCGGTTCTCGTCCTCCGTGCTTGCTTTTTCTCAGAAAGAGCCGTGGTGTGCGTTTTCGCCGGAAAACGCGTTTTCGGCCGAAAACGTGTACGTTTGCACTTCCCCGCCACAGGGAAGCTGCTAGCCGGGAATTCTCTGCCTGGTTCTACCCGCTGCCCGGAACGCTACGCAGGGCAAAAGCGGTTCTCGTCCTCCGTGCTTGCTTTTTCTCAGAAAGAGCCGTGGTGTGCGTTTTCGCCGGAAAACGCGTTTTCGGCCGAAAACGTGTACGTTTGCACTTCCCCGCCACAGGGAAGCTGCTAGCCGGGAATTCTCTGCCTGGTTCTACCCGCTGCCCGGAACGCTACGCAGGGCAAAAGCGGTTCTCGTCCTCCGTGCTTGCTTTTTCTCAGAAAGAGCCGTGGTGTGCGTTTTCGCCGGAAAACGCGTTTTCGGCCGAAAACGTGTACGTTTGCACTTCCCCGCCACAGGGAAGCTGCTAGCCGGGAATTCTCTGCCTGGTTCTACCCGCTGCCCGGAACGCTACGCAGGGCAAAAGCGGTTCTCGTCCTCCGTGCTTGCTTTTTCTCAGAAAGAGCCGTGGTGTGCGTTTTCGCCGGAAAACGCGTTTTCGGCCGAAAACGTGTACGTTTGCACTTCCCCGCCACAGGGAAGCTGCTAGCCGGGAATTCTCTGCCTGGTTCTACCCGCTGCCCGGAACGCTACGCAGGGCAAAAGCGGTTCTCGTCCTCCGTGCTTGCTTTTTCTCAGAAAGAGCCGTGGTGTGCGTTTTCGCCGGAAAACGCGTTTTCGGCCGAAAACGTGTACGTTTGCACTTCCCCGCCACAGGGAAGCTGCTAGCCGGGAATTCTCTGCCTGGTTCTACCCGCTGCCCGGAACGCTACGCAGGGCAAAAGCGGTTCTCGTCCTCCGTGCTTGCTTTTTCTCAGAAAGAGCCGTGGTGTGCGTTTTCGCCGGAAAACGCGTTTTCGGCCGAAAACGTGTACGTTTGCACTTCCCCGCCACAGGGAAGCTGCTAGCCGGGAATTCTCTGCCTGGTTCTACCCGCTGCCCGGAACGCTACGCAGGGCAAAAGCGGTTCTCGTCCTCCGTGCTTGCTTTTTCTCAGAAAGAGCCGTGGTGTGCGTTTTCGCCGGAAAACGCGTTTTCGGCCGAAAACGTGTACGTTTGCACTTCCCCGCCACAGGGAAGCTGCTAGCCGGGAATTCTCTGCCTGGTTCTACCCGCTGCCCGGAACGCTACGCAGGGCAAAAGCGGTTCTCGTCCTCCGTGCTTGCTTTTTCTCAGAAAGAGCCGTGGTGTGCGTTTTCGCCGGAAAACGCGTTTTCGGCCGAAAACGTGTACGTTTGCACTTCCCCGCCACAGGGAAGCTGCTAGCCGGGAATTCTCTGCCTGGTTCTACCCGCTGCCCGGAACGCTACGCAGGGCAAAAGCGGTTCTCGTCCTCCGTGCTTGCTTTTTCTCAGAAAGAGCCGTGGTGTGCGTTTTCGCCGGAAAACGCGTTTTCGGCCGAAAACGTGTACGTTTGCACTTCCCCGCCACAGGGAAGCTGCTAGCCGGGAATTCTCTGCCTGGTTCTACCCGCTGCCCGGAACGCTACGCAGGGCAAAAGCGGTTCTCGTCCTCCGTGCTTGCTTTTTCTCAGAAAGAGCCGTGGTGTGCGTTTTCGCCGGAAAACGCGTTTTCGGCCGAAAACGTGTACGTTTGCACTTCCCCGCCACAGGGAAGCTGCTAGCCGGGAATTCTCTGCCTGGTTCTACCCGCTGCCCGGAACGCTACGCAGGGCAAAAGCGGTTCTCGTCCTCCGTGCTTGCTTTTTCTCAGAAAGAGCCGTGGTGTGCGTTTTCGCCGGAAAACGCGTTTTCGGCCGAAAACGTGTACGTTTGCACTTCCCCGCCACAGGGAAGCTGCTAGCCGGGAATTCTCTGCCTGGTTCTACCCGCTGCCCGGAACGCTACGCAGGGCAAAAGCGGTTCTCGTCCTCCGTGCTTGCTTTTTCTCAGAAAGAGCCGTGGTGTGCGTTTTCGCCGGAAAACGCGTTTTCGGCCGAAAACGTGTACGTTTGCACTTCCCCGCCACAGGGAAGCTGCTAGCCGGGAATTCTCTGCCTGGTTCTACCCGCTGCCCGGAACGCTACGCAGGGCAAAAGCGGTTCTCGTCCTCCGTGCTTGCTTTTTCTCAGAAAGAGCCGTGGTGTGCGTTTTCGCCGGAAAACGCGTTTTCGGCCGAAAACGTGTACGTTTGCACTTCCCCGCCACAGGGAAGCTGCTAGCCGGGAATTCTCTGCCTGGTTCTACCCGCTGCCCGGAACGCTACGCAGGGCAAAAGCGGTTCTCGTCCTCCGTGCTTGCTTTTTCTCAGAAAGAGCCGTGGTGTGCGTTTTCGCCGGAAAACGCGTTTTCGGCCGAAAACGTGTACGTTTGCACTTCCCCGCCACAGGGAAGCTGCTAGCCGGGAATTCTCTGCCTGGTTCTACCCGCTGCCCGGAACGCTACGCAGGGCAAAAGCGGTTCTCGTCCTCCGTGCTTGCTTTTTCTCAGAAAGAGCCGTGGTGTGCGTTTTCGCCGGAAAACGCGTTTTCGGCCGAAAACGTGTACGTTTGCACTTCCCCGCCACAGGGAAGCTGCTAGCCGGGAATTCTCTGCCTGGTTCTACCCGCTGCCCGGAACGCTACGCAGGGCAAAAGCGGTTCTCGTCCTCCGTGCTTGCTTTTTCTCAGAAAGAGCCGTGGTGTGCGTTTTCGCCGGAAAACGCGTTTTCGGCCGAAAACGTGTACGTTTGCACTTCCCCGCCACAGGGAAGCTGCTAGCCGGGAATTCTCTGCCTGGTTCTACCCGCTGCCCGGAACGCTACGCAGGGCAAAAGCGGTTCTCGTCCTCCGTGCTTGCTTTTTCTCAGAAAGAGCCGTGGTGTGCGTTTTCGCCGGAAAACGCGTTTTCGGCCGAAAACGTGTACGTTTGCACTTCCCCGCCACAGGGAAGCTGCTAGCCGGGAATTCTCTGCCTGGTTCTACCCGCTGCCCGGAACGCTACGCAGGGCAAAAGCGGTTCTCGTCCTCCGTGCTTGCTTTTTCTCAGAAAGAGCCGTGGTGTGCGTTTTCGCCGGAAAACGCGTTTTCGGCCGAAAACGTGTACGTTTGCACTTCCCCGCCACAGGGAAGCTGCTAGCCGGGAATTCTCTGCCTGGTTCTACCCGCTGCCCGGAACGCTACGCAGGGCAAAAGCGGTTCTCGTCCTCCGTGCTTGCTTTTTCTCAGAAAGAGCCGTGGTGTGCGTTTTCGCCGGAAAACGCGTTTTCGGCCGAAAACGTGTACGTTTGCACTTCCCCGCCACAGGGAAGCTGCTAGCCGGGAATTCTCTGCCTGGTTCTACCCGCTGCCCGGAACGCTACGCAGGGCAAAAGCGGTTCTCGTCCTCCGTGCTTGCTTTTTCTCAGAAAGAGCCGTGGTGTGCGTTTTCGCCGGAAAACGCGTTTTCGGCCGAAAACGTGTACGTTTGCACTTCCCCGCCACAGGGAAGCTGCTAGCCGGGAATTCTCTGCCTGGTTCTACCCGCTGCCCGGAACGCTACGCAGGGCAAAAGCGGTTCTCGTCCTCCGTGCTTGCTTTTTCTCAGAAAGAGCCGTGGTGTGCGTTTTCGCCGGAAAACGCGTTTTCGGCCGAAAACGTGTACGTTTGCACTTCCCCGCCACAGGGAAGCTGCTAGCCGGGAATTCTCTGCCTGGTTCTACCCGCTGCCCGGAACGCTACGCAGGGCAAAAGCGGTTCTCGTCCTCCGTGCTTGCTTTTTCTCAGAAAGAGCCGTGGTGTGCGTTTTCGCCGGAAAACGCGTTTTCGGCCGAAAACGTGTACGTTTGCACTTCCCCGCCACAGGGAAGCTGCTAGCCGGGAATTCTCTGCCTGGTTCTACCCGCTGCCCGGAACGCTACGCAGGGCAAAAGCGGTTCTCGTCCTCCGTGCTTGCTTTTTCTCAGAAAGAGCCGTGGTGTGCGTTTTCGCCGGAAAACGCGTTTTCGGCCGAAAACGTGTACGTTTGCACTTCCCCGCCACAGGGAAGCTGCTAGCCGGGAATTCTCTGCCTGGTTCTACCCGCTGCCCGGAACGCTACGCAGGGCAAAAGCGGTTCTCGTCCTCCGTGCTTGCTTTTTCTCAGAAAGAGCCGTGGTGTGCGTTTTCGCCGGAAAACGCGTTTTCGGCCGAAAACGTGTACGTTTGCACTTCCCCGCCACAGGGAAGCTGCTAGCCGGGAATTCTCTGCCTGGTTCTACCCGCTGCCCGGAACGCTACGCAGGGCAAAAGCGGTTCTCGTCCTCCGTGCTTGCTTTTTCTCAGAAAGAGCCGTGGTGTGCGTTTTCGCCGGAAAACGCGTTTTCGGCCGAAAACGTGTACGTTTGCACTTCCCCGCCACAGGGAAGCTGCTAGCCGGGAATTCTCTGCCTGGTTCTACCCGCTGCCCGGAACGCTACGCAGGGCAAAAGCGGTTCTCGTCCTCCGTGCTTGCTTTTTCTCAGAAAGAGCCGTGGTGTGCGTTTTCGCCGGAAAACGCGTTTTCGGCCGAAAACGTGTACGTTTGCACTTCCCCGCCACAGGGAAGCTGCTAGCCGGGAATTCTCTGCCTGGTTCTACCCGCTGCCCGGAACGCTACGCAGGGCAAAAGCGGTTCTCGTCCTCCGTGCTTGCTTTTTCTCAGAAAGAGCCGTGGTGTGCGTTTTCGCCGGAAAACGCGTTTTCGGCCGAAAACGTGTACGTTTGCACTTCCCCGCCACAGGGAAGCTGCTAGCCGGGAATTCTCTGCCTGGTTCTACCCGCTGCCCGGAACGCTACGCAGGGCAAAAGCGGTTCTCGTCCTCCGTGCTTGCTTTTTCTCAGAAAGAGCCGTGGTGTGCGTTTTCGCCGGAAAACGCGTTTTCGGCCGAAAACGTGTACGTTTGCACTTCCCCGCCACAGGGAAGCTGCTAGCCGGGAATTCTCTGCCTGGTTCTACCCGCTGCCCGGAACGCTACGCAGGGCAAAAGCGGTTCTCGTCCTCCGTGCTTGCTTTTTCTCAGAAAGAGCCGTGGTGTGCGTTTTCGCCGGAAAACGCGTTTTCGGCCGAAAACGTGTACGTTTGCACTTCCCCGCCACAGGGAAGCTGCTAGCCGGGAATTCTCTGCCTGGTTCTACCCGCTGCCCGGAACGCTACGCAGGGCAAAAGCGGTTCTCGTCCTCCGTGCTTGCTTTTTCTCAGAAAGAGCCGTGGTGTGCGTTTTCGCCGGAAAACGCGTTTTCGGCCGAAAACGTGTACGTTTGCACTTCCCCGCCACAGGGAAGCTGCTAGCCGGGAATTCTCTGCCTGGTTCTACCCGCTGCCCGGAACGCTACGCAGGGCAAAAGCGGTTCTCGTCCTCCGTGCTTGCTTTTTCTCAGAAAGAGCCGTGGTGTGCGTTTTCGCCGGAAAACGCGTTTTCGGCCGAAAACGTGTACGTTTGCACTTCCCCGCCACAGGGAAGCTGCTAGCCGGGAATTCTCTGCCTGGTTCTACCCGCTGCCCGGAACGCTACGCAGGGCAAAAGCGGTTCTCGTCCTCCGTGCTTGCTTTTTCTCAGAAAGAGCCGTGGTGTGCGTTTTCGCCGGAAAACGCGTTTTCGGCCGAAAACGTGTACGTTTGCACTTCCCCGCCACAGGGAAGCTGCTAGCCGGGAATTCTCTGCCTGGTTCTACCCGCTGCCCGGAACGCTACGCAGGGCAAAAGCGGTTCTCGTCCTCCGTGCTTGCTTTTTCTCAGAAAGAGCCGTGGTGTGCGTTTTCGCCGGAAAACGCGTTTTCGGCCGAAAACGTGTACGTTTGCACTTCCCCGCCACAGGGAAGCTGCTAGCCGGGAATTCTCTGCCTGGTTCTACCCGCTGCCCGGAACGCTACGCAGGGCAAAAGCGGTTCTCGTCCTCCGTGCTTGCTTTTTCTCAGAAAGAGCCGTGGTGTGCGTTTTCGCCGGAAAACGCGTTTTCGGCCGAAAACGTGTACGTTTGCACTCTTCCCCGCCACAGGGAAGCTGCTAGCCGGGAATTCTCTGCCTGGTTCTACCCGCTGCCCGGAACGCTACGCAGGGCAAAAGCGGTTCTCGTCCTCCGTGCTTGCTTTTTCTCAGAAAGAGCCGTGGTGTGCGTTTTCGCCGGAAAACGCGTTTTCGGCCGAAAACGTGTACGTTTGCACTTCCCCGCCACAGGGAAGCTGCTAGCCGGGAATTCTCTGCCTGGTTCTACCCGCTGCCCGGAACGCTACGCAGGGCAAAAGCGGTTCTCGTCCTCCGTGCTTGCTTTTTCTCAGAAAGAGCCGTGGTGTGCGTTTTCGCCGGAAAACGCGTTTTCGGCCGAAAACGTGTACGTTTGCACTTCCCCGCCACAGGGAAGCTGCTAGCCGGGAATTCTCTGCCTGGTTCTACCCGCTGCCCGGAACGCTACGCAGGGCAAAAGCGGTTCTCACGTTTCACTTCCCCGCCACAGGGAAGCTGCTAGCCGGGAATTCTCTGCCTGGTTCTACCCGCTGCCCGGAACGCTACGCAGGGCAAAAGCGGTTCTCGTCCTCCGTGCTTGCTTTTTCTCAGAAAGAGCCGTGGTGTGCGTTTTCGCCGGAAAACGCGTTTTCGGCCGAAAACGTGTACGTTTGCACTTCCCCGCCACAGGGAAGCTGCTAGCCGGGAATTCTCTGCCTGGTTCTACCCGCTGCCCGGAACGCTACGCAGGGCAAAAGCGGTTCTCGTCCTCCGTGCTTGCTTTTTCTCAGAAAGAGCCGTGGTGTGCGTTTTCGCCGGAAAACGCGTTTTCGGCCGAAAACGTGTACGTTTGCACTTCCCCGCCACAGGGAAGCTGCTAGCCGGGAATTCTCTGCCTGGTTCTACCCGCTGCCCGGAACGCTACGCAGGGCAAAAGCGGTTCTCGTCCTCCGTGCTTGCTTTTTCTCAGAAAGAGCCGTGGTGTGCGTTTTCGCCGGAAAACGCGTTTTCGGCCGAAAACGTGTACGTTTGCACTTCCCCGCCACAGGGAAGCTGCTAGCCGGGAATTCTCTGCCTGGTTCTACCCGCTGCCCGGAACGCTACGCAGGGCAAAAGCGGTTCTCGTCCTCCGTGCTTGCTTTTTCTCAGAAAGAGCCGTGGTGTGCGTTTTCGCCGGAAAACGCGTTTTCGGCCGAAAACGTGTACGTTTGCACTTCCCCGCCACAGGGAAGCTGCTAGCCGGGAATTCTCTGCCTGGTTCTACCCGCTGCCCGGAACGCTACGCAGGGCAAAAGCGGTTCTCGTCCTCCGTGCTTGCTTTTTCTCAGAAAGAGCCGTGGTGTGCGTTTTCGCCGGAAAACGCGTTTTCGGCCGAAAACGTGTACGTTTGCACTTCCCCGCCACAGGGAAGCTGCTAGCCGGGAATTCTCTGCCTGGTTCTACCCGCTGCCCGGAACGCTACGCAGGGCAAAAGCGGTTCTCGTCCTCCGTGCTTGCTTTTTCTCAGAAAGAGCCGTGGTGTGCGTTTTCGCCGGAAAACGCGTTTTCGGCCGAAAACGTGTACGTTTGCACTTCCCCGCCACAGGGAAGCTGCTAGCCGGGAATTCTCTGCCTGGTTCTACCCGCTGCCCGGAACGCTACGCAGGGCAAAAGCGGTTCTCGTCCTCCGTGCTTGCTTTTTCTCAGAAAGAGCCGTGGTGTGCGTTTTCGCCGGAAAACGCGTTTTCGGCCGAAAACGTGTACGTTTGCACTTCCCCGCCACAGGGAAGCTGCTAGCCGGGAATTCTCTGCCTGGTTCTACCCGCTGCCCGGAACGCTACGCAGGGCAAAAGCGGTTCTCGTCCTCCGTGCTTGCTTTTTCTCAGAAAGAGCCGTGGTGTGCGTTTTCGCCGGAAAACGCGTTTTCGGCCGAAAACGTGTACGTTTGCACTTCCCCGCCACAGGGAAGCTGCTAGCCGGGAATTCTCTGCCTGGTTCTACCCGCTGCCCGGAACGCTACGCAGGGCAAAAGCGGTTCTCGTCCTCCGTGCTTGCTTTTTCTCAGAAAGAGCCGTGGTGTGCGTTTTCGCCGGAAAACGCGTTTTCGGCCGAAAACGTGTACGTTTGCACTTCCCCGCCACAGGGAAGCTGCTAGCCGGGAATTCTCTGCCTGGTTCTACCCGCTGCCCGGAACGCTACGCAGGGCAAAAGCGGTTCTCGTCCTCCGTGCTTGCTTTTTCTCAGAAAGAGCCGTGGTGTGCGTTTTCGCCGGAAAACGCGTTTTCGGCCGAAAACGTGTACGTTTGCACTTCCCCGCCACAGGGAAGCTGCTAGCCGGGAATTCTCTGCCTGGTTCTACCCGCTGCCCGGAACGCTACGCAGGGCAAAAGCGGTTCTCGTCCTCCGTGCTTGCTTTTTCTCAGAAAGAGCCGCGGTGTGCGTTTTCGCCGGAAAACGCGTTTTCGGCCGAAAACGTGTACGTTTGCACTTCCCCGCCACAGGGAAGCTGCTAGCCGGGAATTCTCTGCCTGGTTCTACCCGCTGCCCGGAACGCTACGCAGGGCAAAAGCGGTTCTCGTCCTCCGTGCTTGCTTTTTCTCAGAAAGAGCCGTGGTGTGCGTTTTCGCCGGAAAACGCGTTTTCGGCCGAAAACGTGTACGTTTGCACTTCCCCGCCACAGGGAAGCTGCTAGCCGGGAATTCTCTGCCTGGTTCTACCCGCTGCCCGGAACGCTACGCAGGGCAAAAGCGGTTCTCGTCCTCCGTGCTTGCTTTTTCTCAGAAAGAGCCGTGGTGTGCGTTTTCGCCGGAAAACGCGTTTTCGGCCGAAAACGTGTACGTTTGCACTTCCCCGCCACAGGGAAGCTGCTAGCCGGGAATTCTCTGCCTGGTTCTACCCGCTGCCCGGAACGCTACGCAGGGCAAAAGCGGTTCTCGTCCTCCGTGCTTGCTTTTTCTCAGAAAGAGCCGTGGTGTGCGTTTTCGCCGGAAAACGCGTTTTCGGCCGAAAACGTGTACGTTTGCACTTCCCCGCCACAGGGAAGCTGCTAGCCGGGAATTCTCTGCCTGGTTCTACCCGCTGCCCGGAACGCTACGCAGGGCAAAAGCGGTTCTCGTCCTCCGTGCTTGCTTTTTCTCAGAAAGAGCCGTGGTGTGCGTTTTCGCCGGAAAACGCGTTTTCGGCCGAAAACGTGTACGTTTGCACTTCCCCGCCACAGGGAAGCTGCTAGCCGGGAATTCTCTGCCTGGTTCTACCCGCTGCCCGGAACGCTACGCAGGGCAAAAGCGGTTCTCGTCCTCCGTGCTTGCTTTTTCTCAGAAAGAGCCGTGGTGTGCGTTTTCGCCGGAAAACGCGTTTTCGGCCGAAAACGTGTACGTTTGCACTTCCCCGCCACAGGGAAGCTGCTAGCCGGGAATTCTCTGCCTGGTTCTACCCGCTGCCCGGAACGCTACGCAGGGCAAAAGCGGTTCTCGTCCTCCGTGCTTGCTTTTTCTCAGAAAGAGCCGTGGTGTGCGTTTTCGCCGGAAAACGCGTTTTCGGCCGAAAACGTGTACGTTTGCACTTCCCCGCCACAGGGAAGCTGCTAGCCGGGAATTCTCTGCCTGGTTCTACCCGCTGCCCGGAACGCTACGCAGGGCAAAAGCGGTTCTCGTCCTCCGTGCTTGCTTTTTCTCAGAAAGAGCCGCGGTGTGCGTTTTCGCCGGAAAACGCGTTTTCGGCCGAAAACGTGTACGTTTGCACTTCCCCGCCACAGGGAAGCTGCTAGCCGGGAATTCTCTGCCTGGTTCTACCCGCTGCCCGGAACGCTACGCAGGGCAAAAGCGGTTCTCGTCCTCCGTGCTTGCTTTTTCTCAGAAAGAGCCGTGGTGTGCGTTTTCGCCGGAAAACGCGTTTTCGGCCGAAAACGTGTACGTTTGCACTTCCCCGCCACAGGGAAGCTGCTAGCCGGGAATTCTCTGCCTGGTTCTACCCGCTGCCCGGAACGCTACGCAGGGCAAAAGCGGTTCTCGTCCTCCGTGCTTGCTTTTTCTCAGAAAGAGCCGTGGTGTGCGTTTTCGCCGGAAAACGCGTTTTCGGCCGAAAACGTGTACGTTTGCACTTCCCCGCCACAGGGAAGCTGCTAGCCGGGAATTCTCTGCCTGGTTCTACCCGCTGCCCGGAACGCTACGCAGGGCAAAAGCGGTTCTCGTCCTCCGTGCTTGCTTTTTCTCAGAAAGAGCCGTGGTGTGCGTTTTCGCCGGAAAACGCGTTTTCGGCCGAAAACGTGTACGTTTGCACTTCCCCGCCACAGGGAAGCTGCTAGCCGGGAATTCTCTGCCTGGTTCTACCCGCTGCCCGGAACGCTACGCAGGGCAAAAGCGGTTCTCGTCCTCCGTGCTTGCTTTTTCTCAGAAAGAGCCGTGGTGTGCGTTTTCGCCGGAAAACGCGTTTTCGGCCGAAAACGTGTACGTTTGCACTTCCCCGCCACAGGGAAGCTGCTAGCCGGGAATTCTCTGCCTGGTTCTACCCGCTGCCCGGAACGCTACGCAGGGCAAAAGCGGTTCTCGTCCTCCGTGCTTGCTTTTTCTCAGAAAGAGCCGTGGTGTGCGTTTTCGCCGGAAAACGCGTTTTCGGCCGAAAACGTGTACGTTTGCACTTCCCCGCCACAGGGAAGCTGCTAGCCGGGAATTCTCTGCCTGGTTCTACCCGCTGCCCGGAACGCTACGCAGGGCAAAAGCGGTTCTCGTCCTCCGTGCTTGCTTTTTCTCAGAAAGAGCCGCGGTGTGCTTTTTCGCCGGAAAACGCGTTTTCGGCCGAAAACGTGTACGTTTGCACTTCCCCGCCACAGGGAAGCTGCTAGCCGGGAATTCTCTGCCTGGTTCTACCCGCTGCCCGGAACGCTACGCAGGGCAAAAGCGGTTCTCGTCCTCCGTGCTTGCTTTTTCTCAGAAAGAGCCGTGGTGTGCGTTTTCGCCGGAAAACGCGTTTTCGGCCGAAAACGTGTACGTTTGCACTTCCCCGCCACAGGGAAGCTGCTAGCCGGGAATTCTCTGCCTGGTTCTACCCGCTGCCCGGAACGCTACGCAGGGCAAAAGCGGTTCTCGTCCTCCGTGCTTGCTTTTTCTCAGAAAGAGCCGTGGTGTGCGTTTTCGCCGGAAAACGCGTTTTCGGCCGAAAACGTGTACGTTTGCACTTCCCCGCCACAGGGAAGCTGCTAGCCGGGAATTCTCTGCCTGGTTCTACCCGCTGCCCGGAACGCTACGCAGGGCAAAAGCGGTTCTCGTCCTCCGTGCTTGCTTTTTCTCAGAAAGAGCCGTGGTGTGCGTTTTCGCCGGAAAACGCGTTTTCGGCCGAAAACGTGTACGTTTGCACTTCCCCGCCACAGGGAAGCTGCTAGCCGGGAATTCTCTGCCTGGTTCTACCCGCTGCCCGGAACGCTACGCAGGGCAAAAGCGGTTCTCGTCCTCCGTGCTTGCTTTTTCTCAGAAAGAGCCGTGGTGTGCGTTTTCGCCGGAAAACGCGTTTTCGGCCGAAAACGTGTACGTTTGCACTTCCCCGCCACAGGGAAGCTGCTAGCCGGGAATTCTCTGCCTGGTTCTACCCGCTGCCCGGAACGCTACGCAGGGCAAAAGCGGTTCTCGTCCTCCGTGCTTGCTTTTTCTCAGAAAGAGCCGTGGTGTGCGTTTTCGCCGGAAAACGCGTTTTCGGCCGAAAACGTGTACGTTTGCACTTCCCCGCCACAGGGAAGCTGCTAGCCGGGAATTCTCTGCCTGGTTCTACCCGCTGCCCGGAACGCTACGCAGGGCAAAAGCGGTTCTCGTCCTCCGTGCTTGCTTTTTCTCAGAAAGAGCCGTGGTGTGCGTTTTCGCCGGAAAACGCGTTTTCGGCCGAAAACGTGTACGTTTGCACTTCCCCGCCACAGGGAAGCTGCTAGCCGGGAATTCTCTGCCTGGTTCTACCCGCTGCCCGGAACGCTACGCAGGGCAAAAGCGGTTCTCGTCCTCCGTGCTTGCTTTTTCTCAGAAAGAGCCGTGGTGTGCGTTTTCGCCGGAAAACGCGTTTTCGGCCGAAAACGTGTACGTTTGCACTTCCCCGCCACAGGGAAGCTGCTAGCCGGGAATTCTCTGCCTGGTTCTACCCGCTGCCCGGAACGCTACGCAGGGCAAAAGCGGTTCTCGTCCTCCGTGCTTGCTTTTTCTCAGAAAGAGCCGTGGTGTGCGTTTTCGCCGGAAAACGCGTTTTCGGCCGAAAACGTGTACGTTTGCACTTCCCCGCCACAGGGAAGCTGCTAGCCGGGAATTCTCTGCCTGGTTCTACCCGCTGCCCGGAACGCTACGCAGGGCAAAAGCGGTTCTCGTCCTCCGTGCTTGCTTTTTCTCAGAAAGAGCCGTGGTGTGCGTTTTCGCCGGAAAACGCGTTTTCGGCCGAAAACGTGTACGTTTGCACTTCCCCGCCACAGGGAAGCTGCTAGCCGGGAATTCTCTGCCTGGTTCTACCCGCTGCCCGGAACGCTACGCAGGGCAAAAGCGGTTCTCGTCCTCCGTGCTTGCTTTTTCTCAGAAAGAGCCGTGGTGTGCGTTTTCGCCGGAAAACGCGTTTTCGGCCGAAAACGTGTACGTTTGCACTTCCCCGCCACAGGGAAGCTGCTAGCCGGGAATTCTCTGCCTGGTTCTACCCGCTGCCCGGAACGCTACGCAGGGCAAAAGCGGTTCTCGTCCTCCGTGCTTGCTTTTTCTCAGAAAGAGCCGTGGTGTGCGTTTTCGCCGGAAAACGCGTTTTCGGCCGAAAACGTGTACGTTTGCACTTCCCCGCCACAGGGAAGCTGCTAGCCGGGAATTCTCTGCCTGGTTCTACCCGCTGCCCGGAACGCTACGCAGGGCAAAAGCGGTTCTCGTCCTCCGTGCTTGCTTTTTCTCAGAAAGAGCCGTGGTGTGCGTTTTCGCCGGAAAACGCGTTTTCGGCCGAAAACGTGTACGTTTGCACTTCCCCGCCACAGGGAAGCTGCTAGCCGGGAATTCTCTGCCTGGTTCTACCCGCTGCCCGGAACGCTACGCAGGGCAAAAGCGGTTCTCGTCCTCCGTGCTTGCTTTTTCTCAGAAAGAGCCGTGGTGTGCGTTTTCGCCGGAAAACGCGTTTTCGGCCGAAAACGTGTACGTTTGCACTTCCCCGCCACAGGGAAGCTGCTAGCCGGGAATTCTCTGCCTGGTTCTACCCGCTGCCCGGAACGCTACGCAGGGCAAAAGCGGTTCTCGTCCTCCGTGCTTGCTTTTTCTCAGAAAGAGCCGTGGTGTGCGTTTTCGCCGGAAAACGCGTTTTCGGCCGAAAACGTGTACGTTTGCACTTCCCCGCCACAGGGAAGCTGCTAGCCGGGAATTCTCTGCCTGGTTCTACCCGCTGCCCGGAACGCTACGCAGGGCAAAAGCGGTTCTCGTCCTCCGTGCTTGCTTTTTCTCAGAAAGAGCCGTGGTGTGCGTTTTCGCCGGAAAACGCGTTTTCGGCCGAAAACGTGTACGTTTGCACTTCCCCGCCACAGGGAAGCTGCTAGCCGGGAATGCTCTGCCTGGTTCTACCCGCTGCCCGGAACGCTACGCAGGGCAAAAGCGGTTCTCGTCCTCCGTGCTTGCTTTTTCTCAGAAAGAGCCGTGGTGTGCGTTTTCGCCGGAAAACGCGTTTTCGGCCGAAAACGTGTACGTTTGCACTTCCCCGCCACAGGGAAGCTGCTAGCCGGGAATTCTCTGCCTGGTTCTACCCGCTGCCCGGAACGCTACGCAGGGCAAAAGCGGTTCTCGTCCTCCGTGCTTGCTTTTTCTCAGAAAGAGCCGTGGTGTGCGTTTTCGCCGGAAAACGCGTTTTCGGCCGAAAACGTGTACGTTTGCACTTCCCCGCCACAGGGAAGCTGCTAGCCGGGAATTCTCTGCCTGGTTCTACCCGCTGCCCGGAACGCTACGCAGGGCAAAAGCGGTTCTCGTCCTCCGTGCTTGCTTTTTCTCAGAAAGAGCCGTGGTGTGCGTTTTCGCCGGAAAACGCGTTTTCGGCCGAAAACGTGTACGTTTGCACTTCCCCGCCACAGGGAAGCTGCTAGCCGGGAATTCTCTGCCTGGTTCTACCCGCTGCCCGGAACGCTACGCAGGGCAAAAGCGGTTCTCGTCCTCCGTGCTTGCTTTTTCTCAGAAAGAGCCGTGGTGTGCGTTTTCGCCGGAAAACGCGTTTTCGGCCGAAAACGTGTACGTTTGCACTTCCCCGCCACAGGGAAGCTGCTAGCCGGGAATTCTCTGCCTGGTTCTACCCGCTGCCCGGAACGCTACGCAGGGCAAAAGCGGTTCTCGTCCTCCGTGCTTGCTTTTTCTCAGAAAGAGCCGTGGTGTGCGTTTTCGCCGGAAAACGCGTTTTCGGCCGAAAACGTGTACGTTTGCACTTCCCCGCCACAGGGAAGCTGCTAGCCGGGAATTCTCTGCCTGGTTCTACCCGCTGCCCGGAACGCTACGCAGGGCAAAAGCGGTTCTCGTCCTCCGTGCTTGCTTTTTCTCAGAAAGAGCCGTGGTGTGCGTTTTCGCCGGAAAACGCGTTTTCGGCCGAAAACGTGTACGTTTGCACTTCCCCGCCACAGGGAAGCTGCTAGCCGGGAATTCTCTGCCTGGTTCTACCCGCTGCCCGGAACGCTACGCAGGGCAAAAGCGGTTCTCGTCCTCCGTGCTTGCTTTTTCTCAGAAAGAGCCGTGGTGTGCGTTTTCGCCGGAAAACGCGTTTTCGGCCGAAAACGTGTACGTTTGCACTTCCCCGCCACAGGGAAGCTGCTAGCCGGGAATTCTCTGCCTGGTTCTACCCGCTGCCCGGAACGCTACGCAGGGCAAAAGCGGTTCTCGTCCTCCGTGCTTGCTTTTTCTCAGAAAGAGCCGTGGTGTGCGTTTTCGCCGGAAAACGCGTTTTCGGCCGAAAACGTGTACGTTTGCACTTCCCCGCCACAGGGAAGCTGCTAGCCGGGAATTCTCTGCCTGGTTCTACCCGCTGCCCGGAACGCTACGCAGGGCAAAAGCGGTTCTCGTCCTCCGTGCTTGCTTTTTCTCAGAAAGAGCCGTGGTGTGCGTTTTCGCCGGAAAACGCGTTTTCGGCCGAAAACGTGTACGTTTGCACTTCCCCGCCACAGGGAAGCTGCTAGCCGGGAATTCTCTGCCTGGTTCTACCCGCTGCCCGGAACGCTACGCAGGGCAAAAGCGGTTCTCGTCCTCCGTGCTTGCTTTTTCTCAGAAAGAGCCGTGGTGTGCGTTTTCGCCGGAAAACGCGTTTTCGGCCGAAAACGTGTACGTTTGCACTTCCCCGCCACAGGGAAGCTGCTAGCCGGGAATTCTCTGCCTGGTTCTACCCGCTGCCCGGAACGCTACGCAGGGCAAAAGCGGTTCTCGTCCTCCGTGCTTGCTTTTTCTCAGAAAGAGCCGTGGTGTGCGTTTTCGCCGGAAAACGCGTTTTCGGCCGAAAACGTGTACGTTTGCACTTCCCCGCCACAGGGAAGCTGCTAGCCGGGAATTCTCTGCCTGGTTCTACCCGCTGCCCGGAACGCTACGCAGGGCAAAAGCGGTTCTCGTCCTCCGTGCTTGCTTTTTCTCAGAAAGAGCCGTGGTGTGCGTTTTCGCCGGAAAACGCGTTTTCGGCCGAAAACGTGTACGTTTGCACTTCCCCGCCACAGGGAAGCTGCTAGCCGGGAATTCTCTGCCTGGTTCTACCCGCTGCCCGGAACGCTACGCAGGGCAAAAGCGGTTCTCGTCCTCCGTGCTTGCTTTTTCTCAGAAAGAGCCGTGGTGTGCGTTTTCGCCGGAAAACGCGTTTTCGGCCGAAAACGTGTACGTTTGCACTTCCCCGCCACAGGGAAGCTGCTAGCCGGGAATTCTCTGCCTGGTTCTACCCGCTGCCCGGAACGCTACGCAGGGCAAAAGCGGTTCTCGTCCTCCGTGCTTGCTTTTTCTCAGAAAGAGCCGTGGTGTGCGTTTTCGCCGGAAAACGCGTTTTCGGCCGAAAACGTGTACGTTTGCACTTCCCCGCCACAGGGAAGCTGCTAGCCGGGAATTCTCTGCCTGGTTCTACCCGCTGCCCGGAACGCTACGCAGGGCAAAAGCGGTTCTCGTCCTCCGTGCTTGCTTTTTCTCAGAAAGAGCCGTGGTGTGCGTTTTCGCCGGAAAACGCGTTTTCGGCCGAAAACGTGTACGTTTGCACTTCCCCGCCACAGGGAAGCTGCTAGCCGGGAATTCTCTGCCTGGTTCTACCCGCTGCCCGGAACGCTACGCAGGGCAAAAGCGGTTCTCGTCCTCCGTGCTTGCTTTTTCTCAGAAAGAGCCGTGGTGTGCGTTTTCGCCGGAAAACGCGTTTTCGGCCGAAAACGTGTACGTTTGCACTTCCCCGCCACAGGGAAGCTGCTAGCCGGGAATTCTCTGCCTGGTTCTACCCGCTGCCCGGAACGCTACGCAGGGCAAAAGCGGTTCTCGTCCTCCGTGCTTGCTTTTTCTCAGAAAGAGCCGTGGTGTGCGTTTTCGCCGGAAAACGCGTTTTCGGCCGAAAACGTGTACGTTTGCACTTCCCCGCCACAGGGAAGCTGCTAGCCGGGAATTCTCTGCCTGGTTCTACCCGCTGCCCGGAACGCTACGCAGGGCAAAAGCGGTTCTCGTCCTCCGTGCTTGCTTTTTCTCAGAAAGAGCCGCGGTGTGCTTTTTCGCCGGAAAACGCGTTTTCGGCCGAAAACGTGTACGTTTGCACTTCCCCGCCACAGGGAAGCTGCTAGCCGGGAATTCTCTGCCTGGTTCTACCCGCTGCCCGGAACGCTACGCAGGGCAAAAGCGGTTCTCGTCCTCCGTGCTTGCTTTTTCTCAGAAAGAGCCGTGGTGTGCGTTTTCGCCGGAAAACGCGTTTTCGGCCGAAAACGTGTACGTTTGCACTTCCCCGCCACAGGGAAGCTGCTAGCCGGGAATTCTCTGCCTGGTTCTACCCGCTGCCCGGAACGCTACGCAGGGCAAAAGCGGTTCTCGTCCTCCGTGCTTGCTTTTTCTCAGAAAGAGCCGTGGTGTGCGTTTTCGCCGGAAAACGCGTTTTCGGCCGAAAACGTGTACGTTTGCACTTCCCCGCCACAGGGAAGCTGCTAGCCGGGAATTCTCTGCCTGGTTCTACCCGCTGCCCGGAACGCTACGCAGGGCAAAAGCGGTTCTCGTCCTCCGTGCTTGCTTTTTCTCAGAAAGAGCCGCGGTGTGCGTTTTCGCCGGAAAACGCGTTTTCGGCCGAAAACGTGTACGTTTGCACTTCCCCGCCACAGGGAAGCTGCTAGCCGGGAATTCTCTGCCTGGTTCTACCCGCTGCCCGGAACGCTACGCAGGGCAAAAGCGGTTCTCGTCCTCCGTGCTTGCTTTTTCTCAGAAAGAGCCGCGGTGTGCGTTTTCGCCGGAAAACGCGTTTTCGGCCGAAAACGTGTACGTTTGCACTTCCCCGCCACAGGGAAGCTGCTAGCCGGGAATTCTCTGCCTGGTTCTACACGCTGCCCGGAACGCTACGCAGGGCAAAAGCGGTTCTCGTCCTCCGTGCTTGCTTTTTCTCAGAAAGAGCCGCGGTGTGCGTTTTCGCCGGAAAACGCGTTTTCGGCCGAAAACGTGTACGTTTGCACTTCCCCGCCACAGGGAAGCTGCTAGCCGGGAATTCTCTGCCTGGTTCTACCCGCTGCCCGGAACGCTACGCAGGGCAAAAGCGGTTCTCGTCCTCCGTGCTTGCTTTTTCTCAGAAAGAGCCGCGGTGTGCGTTTTCGCCGGAAAACGCGTTTTCGGCCGAAAACGTGTACGTTTGCACTTCCCCGCCACAGGGAAGCTGCTAGCCGGGAATTCTCTGCCTGGTTCTACCCGCTGCCCGGAACGCTACGCAGGGCAAAAGCGGTTCTCGTCCTCCGTGCTTGCTTTTTCTCAGAAAGAGCCGTGGTGTGCGTTTTCGCCGGAAAACGCGTTTTCGGCCGAAAACGTGTACGTTTGCACTTCCCCGCCACAGGGAAGCTGCTAGCCGGGAATTCTCTGCCTGGTTCTACCCGCTGCCCGGAACGCTACGCAGGGCAAAAGCGGTTCTCGTCCTCCGTGCTTGCTTTTTCTCAGAAAGAGCCGTGGTGTGCGTTTTCGCCGGAAAACGCGTTTTCGGCCGAAAACGTGTACGTTTGCACTTCCCCGCCACAGGGAAGCTGCTAGCCGGGAATTCTCTGCCTGGTTCTACCCGCTGCCCGGAACGCTACGCAGGGCAAAAGCGGTTCTCGTCCTCCGTGCTTGCTTTTTCTCAGAAAGAGCCGTGGTGTGCGTTTTCGCCGGAAAACGCGTTTTCGGCCGAAAACGTGTACGTTTGCACTTCCCCGCCACAGGGAAGCTGCTAGCCGGGAATTCTCTGCCTGGTTCTACCCGCTGCCCGGAACGCTACGCAGGGCAAAAGCGGTTCTCGTCCTCCGTGCTTGCTTTTTCTCAGAAAGAGCCGTGGTGTGCGTTTTCGCCGGAAAACGCGTTTTCGGCCGAAAACGTGTACGTTTGCACTTCCCCGCCACAGGGAAGCTGCTAGCCGGGAATTCTCTGCCTGGTTCTACCCGCTGCCCGGAACGCTACGCAGGGCAAAAGCGGTTCTCGTCCTCCGTGCTTGCTTTTTCTCAGAAAGAGCCGTGGTGTGCGTTTTCGCCGGAAAACGCGTTTTCGGCCGAAAACGTGTACGTTTGCACTTCCCCGCCACAGGGAAGCTGCTAGCCGGGAATTCTCTGCCTGGTTCTACCCGCTGCCCGGAACCTACGCAGGGCAAAAGCGGTTCTCGTCCTCCGTGCTTGCTTTTTCTCAGAAAGAGCCGTGGTGTGCGTTTTCGCCGGAAAACGCGTTTTCGGCCGAAAACGTGTACGTTTGCACTTCCCCGGCCACAGGGAAGCTGCTAGCCGGGAATTCTCTGCCTGGTTCTACCCGCTGCCCGGAACGCTACGCAGGGCAAAAGCGGTTCTCGTCCTCCGTGCTTGCTTTTTCTCAGAAAGAGCCGTGGTGTGCGTTTCGCCGGAAAACGCGTTTTCGGCCGAAAACGTGTACGTTTGCACTTCCCCGCCACAGGGAAGCTGCTAGCCGGGAATTCTCTGCCTGGTTCTACCCGCTGCCCGGAACGCTACGCAGGGCAAAAGCGGTTCTCGTCCTCCGTGCTTGCTTTTTCTCAGAAAGAGCCGTGGTGTGCGTTTTCGCCGGAAAACGCGTTTTCGGCCGAAAACGTGTACGTTTGCACTTCCCCGCCACAGGGAAGCTGCTAGCCGGGAATTCTCTGCCTGGTTCTACCCGCTGCCCGGAACGCTACGCAGGGCAAAAGCGGTTCTCGTCCTCCGTGCTTGCTTTTTCTCAGAAAGAGCCGTGGTGTGCGTTTTCGCCGGAAAACGCGTTTTCGGCCGAAAACGTGTACGTTTGCACTTCCCCGCCACAGGGAAGCTGCTAGCCGGGAATTCTCTGCCTGGTTCTACCCGCTGCCCGGAACGCTACGCAGGGCAAAAGCGGTTCTCGTCCTCCGTGCTTGCTTTTTCTCAGAAAGAGCCGTGGTGTGCGTTTTCGCCGGAAAACGCGTTTTCGGCCGAAAACGTGTACGTTTGCACTTCCCCGCCACAGGGAAGCTGCTAGCCGGGAATTCTCTGCCTGGTTCTACCCGCTGCCCGGAACGCTACGCAGGGCAAAAGCGGTTCTCGTCCTCCGTGCTTGCTTTTTCTCAGAAAGAGCCGTGGTGTGCGTTTTCGCCGGAAAACGCGTTTTCGGCCGAAAACGTGTACGTTTGCACTTCCCCGCCACAGGGAAGCTGCTAGCCGGGAATTCTCTGCCTGGTTCTACCCGCTGCCCGGAACGCTACGCAGGGCAAAAGCGGTTCTCGTCCTCCGTGCTTGCTTTTTCTCAGAAAGAGCCGTGGTGTGCGTTTTCGCCGGAAAACGCGTTTTCGGCCGAAAACGTGTACGTTTGCGCTTCCCCGCCACAGGGAAGCTGCTAGCCGGGAATTCTCTGCCTGGTTCTACCCGCTGCCCGGAACGCTACGCAGGGCAAAAGCGGTTCTCGTCCTCCGTGCTTGCTTTTTCTCAGAAAGAGCCGTGGTGTGCGTTTTCGCCGGAAAACGCGTTTTCGGCCGAAAACGTGTACGTTTGCACTTCCCCGCCACAGGGAAGCTGCTAGCCGGGAATTCTCTGCCTGGTTCTACCCGCTGCCCGGAACGCTACGCAGGGCAAAAGCGGTTCTCGTCCTCCGTGCTTGCTTTTTCTCAGAAAGAGCCGTGGTGTGCGTTTTCGCCGGAAAACGCGTTTTCGGCCGAAAACGTGTACGTTTGCACTTCCCCGCCACAGGGAAGCTGCTAGCCGGGAATTCTCTGCCTGGTTCTACCCGCTGCCCGGAACGCTACGCAGGGCAAAAGCGGTTCTCGTCCTCCGTGCTTGCTTTTTCTCAGAAAGAGCCGTGGTGTGCGTTTTCGCCGGAAAACGCGTTTTCGGCCGAAAACGTGTACGTTTGCACTTCCCCGCCACAGGGAAGCTGCTAGCCGGGAATTCTCTGCCTGGTTCTACCCGCTGCCCGGAACGCTACGCAGGGCAAAAGCGGTTCTCGTCCTCCGTGCTTGCTTTTTCTCAGAAAGAGCCGTGGTGTGCGTTTTCGCCGGAAAACGCGTTTTCGGCCGAAAACGTGTACGTTTGCACTTCCCCGCCACAGGGAAGCTGCTAGCCGGGAATTCTCTGCCTGGTTCTACCCGCTGCCCGGAACGCTACGCAGGGCAAAAGCGGTTCTCGTCCTCCGTGCTTGCTTTTTCTCAGAAAGAGCCGTGGTGTGCGTTTTCGCCGGAAAACGCGTTTTCGGCCGAAAACGTGTACGTTTGCACTTCCCCGCCACAGGGAAGCTGCTAGCCGGGAATTCTCTGCCTGGTTCTACCCGCTGCCCGGAACGCTACGCAGGGCAAAAGCGGTTCTCGTCCTCCGTGCTTGCTTTTTCTCAGAAAGAGCCGTGGTGTGCGTTTTCGCCGGAAAACGCGTTTTCGGCCGAAAACGTGTACGTTTGCACTTCCCCGCCACAGGGAAGCTGCTAGCCGGGAATTCTCTGCCTGGTTCTACCCGCTGCCCGGAACGCTACGCAGGGCAAAAGCGGTTCTCGTCCTCCGTGCTTGCTTTTTCTCAGAAAGAGCCGTGGTGTGCGTTTTCGCCGGAAAACGCGTTTTCGGCCGAAAACGTGTACGTTTGCACTTCCCCGCCACAGGGAAGCTGCTAGCCGGGAATTCTCTACCTAGTTCTACCCGCTGCCCGGAACGCTACGCAGGGCAAAAGCGGTTCTCGTCCTCCGTGCTTGCTTTTTCTCAGAAAGAGCCGTGGTGTGCGTTTTCGCCGGAAAACGCGTTTTCGGCCGAAAACGTGTACGTTTGCACTTCCCCGCCACAGGGAAGCTGCTAGCCGGGAATTCTCTGCCTGGTTCTACCCGCTGCCCGGAACGCTACGCAGGGCAAAAGCGGTTCTCGTCCTCCGTGCTTGCTTTTTCTCAGAAAGAGCCGTGGTGTGCGTTTTCGCCGGAAAACGCGTTTTCGGCCGAAAACGTGTACGTTTGCAATTCCCCGCCACAGGGAAGCTGCTAGCCGGGAATTCTCTGCCTGGTTCTACCCGCTGCCCGGAACGCTACGCAGGGCAAAAGCGGTTCTCGTCCTCCGTGCTTGCTTTTTCTCAGAAAGAGCCGTGGTGTGCGTTTTCGCCGGAAAACGCGTTTTCGGCCGAAAACGTGTACGTTTGCGCTTCCCCGCCACAGGGAAGCTGCTAGCCGGGAATTCTCTGCCTGGTTCTACCCGCTGCCCGGAACGCTACGCAGGGCAAAAGCGGTTCTCGTCCTCCGTGCTTGCTTTTTCTCAGAAAGAGCCGTGGTGTGCGTTTTCGCCGGAAAACGCGTTTTCGGCCGAAAACGTGTACGTTTGCACTTCCCCGCCACAGGGAAGCTGCTAGCCGGGAATTCTCTGCCTGGTTCTACCCGCTGCCCGGAACGCTACGCAGGGCAAAAGCGGTTCTCGTCCTCCGTGCTTGCTTTTTCTCAGAAAGAGCCGTGGTGTGCGTTTTCGCCGGAAAACGCGTTTTCAGCCGAAAACGTGTACGTTTGCACTTCCCCGCCAGAGGGAAGCTGCTAGCCGGGAATTCTCTGCCTGGTTCTACCCGCTGCCCGGAACGCTACGCAGGGCAAAAGCGGTTCTCGTCCTCCGTGCTTGCTTTTTCTCAGAAAGAGCCGTGGTGTGCGTTTTCGCCGGAAAACGCGTTTTCGGCCGAAAACGTGTACGTTTGCACTTCCCCGCCACAGGGAAGCTGCTAGCCGGGAATTCTCTGCCTGGTTCTACCCGCTGCCCGGAACGCTACGCAGGGCAAAAGCGGTTCTCGTCCTCCGTGCTTGCTTTTTCTCAGAAAGAGCCGTGGTGTGCGTTTTCGCCGGAAAACGCGTTTTCGGCCGAAAACGTGTACGTTTGCATTTCCCCGCCACAGGGAAGCTGCTAGCCGGGAATTCTCTGCCTGGTTCTACCCGCTGCCCGGAACGCTACGCAGGGCAAAAGCGGTTCTCGTCCTCCGTGCTTGCTTTTTCTCAGAAAGAGCCGTGGTGTGCGTTTTCGCCGGAAAACGCGTTTTCGGCCGAAAACGTGTACGTTTGCACTTCCCCGCCACAGGGAAGCTGCTAGCCGGGAATTCTCTGCCTGGTTCTACCCGCTGCCCGGAACGCTACGCAGGGCAAAAGCGGTTCTCGTCCTCCGTGCTTGCTTTTTCTCAGAAAGAGCCGTGGTGTGCGTTTTCACCGGAAAACGCGTTTTCGGCCGAAAACGTGTACGTTTGCACTTCCCCGCCACAGGGAAGCTGCTAGCCGGGAATTCTCTGCCTGGTTCTACCCGCTGCCCGGAACCCTACGCAGGGCAAAAGCGGTTCTCGTCCTCCGTGCTTGCTTTTTCTCAGAAAGAGCCGTGGTGTGCGTTTTCGCCGGAAAACGCGTTTTCGGCCGAAAACGTGTACGTTTGCACTTCCCCGCCACAGGGAAGCTGCTAGCCGGGAATTCTCTGCCTGGTTCTACCCGCTGCCCGGAACGCTACGCAGGGCAAAAGCGGTTCTCGTCCTCCGTGCTTGCTTTTTCTCAGAAAGAGCCGTGGTGTGCGTTTTCGCCGGAAAACGCGTTTTCGGCCGAAAACGTGTACGTTTGCACTTCCCCGCCACAGGGAAGCTGCTAGCCGGGAATTCTCTGCCTGGTTCTACCCGCTGCCCGGAACGCTACGCAGGGCAAAAGCGGTTCTCGTCCTCCGTGCTTGCTTTTTCTCAGAAAGAGCCGTGGTGTGCGTTTTCGCCGGAAAACGCGTTTTCGGCCGAAAACGTGTACGTTTGCACTTCCCCGCCACAGGGAAGCTGCTAGCCGGGAATTCTCTGCCTGGTTCTACCCGCTGCCCGGAACGCTACGCAGGGCAAAAGCGGTTCTCGTCCTCCGTGCTTGCTTTTTCTCAGAAAGAGCCGTGGTGTGCGTTTTCGCCGGAAAACGCGTTTTCGGCCGAAAACGTGTACGTTTGCACTTCCCCGCCACAGGGAAGCTGCTAGCCGGGAATTCTCTGCCTGGTTCTACCCGCTGCCCGGAACGCTACGCAGGGCAAAAGCGGTTCTCGTCCTCCGTGCTTGCTTTTTCTCAGAAAGAGCCGTGGTGTGCGTTTTCGCCGTAAAACGCGTTTTCGGCCGAAAACGTGTACGTTTGCACTTCCCCGCCACAGGGAAGCTGCTAGCCGGGAATTCTCTGCCTGGTTCTACCCGCTGCCCGGAACGCTACGCAGGGCAAAAGCGGTTCTCGTCCTCCGTGCTTGCTTTTTCTCAGAAAGAGCCGTGGTGTGCGTTTTCGCCGGAAAACGCGTTTTCGGCCGAAAACGTGTACGTTTGCACTTCCCCGCCACAGGGAAGCTGCTAGCCGGGAATTCTCTGCCTGGTTCTACCCGCTGCCCGGAACGCTACGCAGGGCAAAAGCGGTTCTCGTCCTCCGTGCTTGCTTTTTCTCAGAAAGAGCCGTGGTGTGCGTTTTCGCCGGAAAACGCGTTTTCGGCCGAAAACGTGTACGTTTGCACTTCCCCGCCACAGGGAAGCTGCTAGCCGGGAATTCTCTGCCTGGTTCTACCCGCTGCCCGGAACGCTACGCAGGGCAAAAGCGGTTCTCGTCCTCCGTGCTTGCTTTTTCTCAGAAAGAGCCGTGGTGTGCGTTTTGGCCGGAAAACGCGTTTTCGGCCGAAAACGTGTACGTTTGCACTTCCCCGCCACAGGGAAGCTGCTAGCCGGGAATTCTCTGCCTGGTTCTACCCGCTGCCCGGAACGCTACGCAGGGCAAAAGGGGTTCTCGTCCTCCGTGCTTGCTTTTTCTCAGAAAGAGCCGTGGTGTGCGTTTTCGCCGGAAAACGCGTTTTCGGCCGAAAACGTGTACGTTTGCACTTCCCCGCCACAGGGAAGCTGCTAGCCGGGAATTCTCTGCCTGGTTCTACCCGCTGCCCGGAACGCTACGCAGGGCAAAAGCGGTTCTCGTCCTCCGTGCTTGCTTTTTCTCAGAAAGAGCCGTGGTGTGCGTTTTCGCCGGAAAACGCGTTTTCGGCCGAAAACGTGTACGTTTGCACTTCCCCGCCACAGGGAAGCTGCTAGCCGGGAATTCTCTGCCTGGTTCTACCCGCTGCCCGGAACGCTACGCAGGGCAAAAGCTGTTCTCGTCCTCCGTGCTTGCTTTTTCTCAGAAAGAGCCGTGGTGTGCGTTTTCGCCGGAAAACGCGTTTTCGGCCGAAAACGTGTACGTTTGCACTTCCCCGCCACAGGGAAGCTGCTAGCCGGGAATTCTCTGCCTGGTTCTACCCGCTGCCCGGAACGCTACGCAGGGCAAAAGCGATTCTCGTCCTCCGTGCTTGCTTTTTCTCAGAAAGAGCCGTGGTGTGCGTTTTCGCCGGAAAACGCGTTTTCGGCCGAAACCGTGTACGTTTGCACTTCCCCGCCACAGGGAAGCTGCTAGACGGGAATTCTCTGCCTGGTTCTACCCGCTGCCCGGAACACTACGCAGGGCAAAAGCGATTCTCGTCCTCCGTGCTTGCTTTTTCTCAGAAAGAGCCGTGGTGTGCGTTTTCGCGGGAAAACGCGTTTTCGGCCGAAAACGTGTACGTTTGCACTTCCCGGCCACAGGGAAGCTGCTAGCCGGGAATTCTCTGCCTGGTTCTACCCGCTGCTCAGAACGCTACGCAGGGCAAAAGCGATTCTCGTCCTCCGTGCTTGCTTTATCTCAGAAAGAGCCGTGGTGTGTGTTTTCGCCGCAAAACGCGTTTTCGGCCGAAAACGTGTACGTTTGCACTTCCCCGCCACAGGTAAGCTGATAGCAGGGAATTCGCTGCCTGGTTCTACCCGCTGCCCGGAACGCTACGCAGGGCAAAAGCGATTCTCGTCCTCCGTGCTTGCTTTTTCTCAGAAAGAGCCATGGTGTGCTTTTTCGCCGGAAAACGCGTTTTCGGCCGAAAACGTGTACGTTTGCAATTCCCCGCCACAGGGAAGCTGCTAGCCGGGAATTCTCTGCCTGGTTCTACCCGCTGCCCGGAACGCTACGCAGGGCAAAAGCGATTCTCGTCCTCCGTGCTTGCTTTTTCTCAGAAAGAGCCGTGGTGTGCGTTTTCGCCGGAAAACGCGTTTTCGGCCGAAAACGTGTACGTTTGCACTTCCCGGCCACAGGGAAGCTGCTAGACGGGAATTCTCTGCCTGGTTCTACCCGCTGCCCGGAACGCTACGCAGGGCAAAAGCGATTCTCGTCCTCCGTGCTTGCTTTTTCTCAGAAAGAGCCGTGGTGTGCGTTTTCGCTGGAAAACGCGTTTTCGGCCGAAAACGTGTACGTTTGCACTTCCCGGCCACAGGGAAGCTGCTAGCCGGGAATTCTCTACCTGGTTCTACCCGCTGCCCGGAACGCTACGCAGGGCAAAAGCGATTCTCGTCCTCCGTGCTTGCTTTTTCTCAGAAAGAGACATGGTGTGCTTTTTCTCCGGAAAACAAGTTTTCGGCCGGAAACGTGTACGTTTGCACTTCCCGGCCACAGGGAAGCTGCTAGCCGGCAATTCGCCTCCTATTTCTACCCGCTGCTCAGAACGCTACGCAGGGCAAAAGCGATTCTCGTCCTCCGTGCTTTCTTTTTCTCAGAAAGAGCCGTGGTGTGCGTTTTCGCCGGAAAACGCGTTTTCGGCCGAAAACGTGTACGTTTGCACTTCCCGGCCACAGGGAAGCTGCTAGCCGGGAATTCTCTGCCTGGTTCTACCCGCTGCTCGGAACACTACGCAGGGCAAAAGCGATTCTCGTCCTCCGTGCTTGCTTTTTCTCAGAAAGAGCCGTGGTGTGCGTTTTCGCCAGAAAACGCGTTTTCGGCCGAAAACGTGTACGTTTGCACTTCTCCGCCACAGGGAAGCTGCTAGCCGGGAATTATCTGCCTGGTTCTACCCGCTGCCCGGAACGCTACGCAGGGCAAAAGCGATTCTCGTCCTCCGTGCTTGCTTTTTCTCAGAAAGAGCCGTGGTGTGCGTTTTCGCCGGAAAACGCGTTTTCGGCCGAAAACGTTTACGTTTGCACTTCCCGGCCACAGGGAAGCTGCTAGCCGGGAATTCTCTGCCTGGTTCTACCCGCTGCCCGGAACGCTACGCAGGGCAAAAGCGATTCTCGTCCTCCGTGCTTGCTTTTTCTCAGAAAGAGCCGTGGTGTGCGTTTTCGCCGGAAAACGTGTTTTCGGCCGAAAACGTGTACGTTTGCACTTCCAGGCCACAGGGAAGCTGCTAGCCGGGAATTCTCTACCTGGTTCTACCCGCTGCCCGGAACGCTACGCAGGGCAAAAGCGATTCTCGTCCTCCGTGCTTGCTTTTTCTCAGAAAGAGCCGTGGTGTGCGTTTTCGCCGGAAAACGCGTTTTCGGCCGAAAACGTGTACGTTTGCACTTCCCCGCCACACGGAAGCTGCTAGACGGGAATTCTCTGCCTGGTTCTACCCGCTGCCCGGAACGCTACGCAGGGCAAAAGCGATTCTCGTCCTCCGTGCTTGCTTTTTCTCAGAAAGAGCCGTGGTGTGCGTTTTCGCCGGAAAACGCGTTTTCGGCCGAAAACGTGTACGTTTGCACTTCCCGGCCACAGGGAAGCTGCTAGCCGGGAATTCTCTGCCTGGTTCTACCCGCTGCCCGGAACGCTACGCAGGGCAAAAGCGATTCTCGTCCTCATTGCTTGCTTTTTCTCAGAAAGAGCCGTGGTGTGCGTTTTCGCCGGAAAACGCGTTTTCGGCCGAAAACGTGTACGTTTGCACTTCCCGGCCACAGGGAAGCTGCTAGCCGGGAATTCTCTGCCTGGTTCTACCCGCTGCCCGGAACGCTACGCAGGGCAAAAGCGATTTTCGTCCTCCGTGCTTGCTTTTTCTCAGAAAGAGCCGTGGTGTGCGTTTTCGCCGGAAAACGCGTTTTCGGCCGAAACCGTGTACGTTTGCACTTCCCCGCCACAGAGAAGCTGCTAGACGGGAATTCTCTGCCTGGTTCTACCCGCTGCCCGGAACACTACGCAGGGCAAAAGCGATTATCGTCCTCCGTGCTTGCTTTTTCTCAGAAAGAGCCGTGGTGTGCGTTTTCGCGGGAAAACGCGTTTTCGGCCGAAAACGTGTACGTTTGCACTTCCCCGCCACAGGGAAGCTGCTAGCCGGGAATTCTCTGCCTGGTTCTACCCGCTGCTCAGAACGCTACGCAGGGCAAAAGCGATTATCGTCCTCCGTGCTTGCTTTTTCTCAGAAAGAGCCGTGGTGTGCGTTTTCGCGGGAAAACGCGTTTTCGGCCGAAAACGTGTACGTTAGCACTTCCCGGCCACAGGGAAGCTGCTAGCCGGGAATTCTCTGCCTGGTTCTACCCGCTGCCCGGAACGCTACGCAGGGCAAAAGCGATTCTCGTCCTCCGTGCTTGCTTTTTCTCAGAAAGAGCCGTGGTGTGCGTTTTCGCGGGCAAACGCGTTTTCAGCCGAAAACGTGTACGTTTGCACTTCCCGGCCACAGGGAAGCTGCTAGCCGGGAATTCTCTGCCTGGTTCTACCCGCTGCCCGGAACGCTACGCAGGGCAAAAGCGATTCTCGTCCTCCGTGCTTGCTTTTTCTCAGAAAGAGCCGTGGTGTGCGTTTTCGCCGGAAAACGCGTTTTCGGCCGAAAACGTGTACGTTTGCACTTCCCGGCCACAGGGAAGCTGCTAGCCGGGAATTCTCTGCCTGGTTCTACCGGCTGCCCGGAACACTACGCAGGGCAAAAGCGATTCTCGTCCTCCGTGCTTGCTTTTTCTCAGAAAGAGCCGTGGTGTGCGTTTTCGCCAGAAAAGGCGTTTTCGGCCGAAAACGTGTACGTTTGCACTTCCCCGCCACAGGGAAGCTGCTAGCCGGGAATTCTCTGCCTGGTTCTACCCGCTGCCCGGAACGCTACGCAGGGCAAAAGCGATTCTCGTCCTCCGTGCTTGCTTTTTCTCAGAAAGAGCCGTGGTGTGCGTTTTCGCCGGAAAACGCGTTTTCGGCCGAAAACGTGTACGTTTGCACTTCCCGGCCACAGGGAAGCTGCTAGCCGGGAATTCTCTGCCTGGTTCTACCCGCTGCCCGGAACGCTACGCAGGGCAAAAGCGATTCTCGTCCTCCGTGCTTGCTTTTTCTCAGAAAGAGCCGTGGTGTGCGTTTTCGCCGGAAAACGCGTTTTCTGCCGAAAACGTAGTACGTTTGCACTTCCCGGCCACAGGGAAGCTGCTATCCGGGAATTCTCTGCCTGGTTCTACCCGCTGCCCGGAACGCTACGCAGGGCAAAAGCGATTCTCGTTCTCCGTGCTTGCTTTTTCTCAGAAAGAGCCATGGTGTGCTTTTTCGCCGGAAAACGCGTTTTCGGCCGGAAACGTGTACGTTTGCACTTCCCCGCCACAGGGAAGCTGCTAGACGGGAATTCGCTGCCTATTTCTACCCGCTGCTCAGAACGCTACGCAGGGCAAAAGCGATTCTCGTCCTCCGTGCTTGCTTTTTCTCAGAAAGAGCCGTGGTGTGCGTTTTCGCCGGAAAACGCGTTTTCGGCCGAAAACGTGTACGTTTGCACTTCCCCGCCACAGCGAAGCTGCTAGCCGGGAATTCTCTGCCTGGTTCTACCCGCTGCCCGGAACGCTACGCAGGGCAAAAGCGATTCTCGTCCTCCGTGCTTGCTTTTTCTCAGAAAGAGACGTGGTGTGCGTTTTCGCGGGAAAACGCGTTTTCGGCCGAAAACGTGTACGTTTGCACTTCCCGGCCACAGGGAAGCTGCTAGCCGGGAATTCTCTGCCTGGTTCTACCCGCTGCCCGGAACGCTACGCAGGGCAAAAGCGATTCTCGTCCTCCGTGCTTGCTTTTTCTCAGAAAGAGCCGTGGTGTGCGTTTTCGCCGGAAAACGCGTTTTCGGCCGAAAACGTGTACGTTTGCACTTCCCGGCCACAGGGAAGCTGCTAGCCGGGAATTCTCTGCCTGGTTCTACCCGCTGCCCGGAACGCTACGCAGGGCAAAAGCGATTCTCGTCCTACGTGCTTGCTTTTTCTCAGAAAGAGCCGTGGTGTGCGTTTTTGCGGGAAAACGCGTTTTCGGCCGAAAACGTGTACGTTTGCACTTCCCGGCCACAGGGAAGCTGCTAGCCGGGAATTCTCTGCCTGGTTCTACCCGCTGCCCGGAACGCTACGCAGGGCAAAAGCGATTCTCGTCCTCCGTGCTTGCTTTTTCTCAGAAAGAGCCGTGGTGTGCGTTTTCGCCGGAAAACGCGTTTTCGGCCGAAAACGTGTACGTTTGCACTTCCCGGCCACAGGGAAGCTGCTAGCCGGCAATTCGCTGCCTGGTTCTACCCGCTGCCCGGAACACTACGCAGGGCAAAAGCGATTCTCGTCCTCCGTGCTTGCTTTTTCTCAGAAAGAGCCGTGGTGTGCGTTTTCGCCAGAAAACGTGTTTTCGGCCGAAAACGTGTACGTTTGCACTTCCCCGCCTCAGGGAAGCTGCTAGCCGGGAATTCTCTGCCTGGTTCTACCCGCTGCCCGGAACGCTACGCAGGGCAAAAGCGATTCTCGTCCTCCGTGCTTGCTTTTTCTCAGAAAGAGCCGTGGTGTGCGTTTTCGCCGGAAAACGCGTTTTCGGCCGAAAACGTGTATGTTTACAGTTCCCGGCAACAGGGAAGCTGCTAGCCGGCAATTCGCTGCCTGGTTCTACCCGCTGCCCGGAACACTACGCAGGGCAAAAGCGATTCTCGTCCTCCGTGCTTGCTTTTTCTCAGAAAGAGCCGTGGTGTGCGTTTTCGCCAGAAAACGTGTTTTCGGACGAAAACGTGTACGTTTGCACTTCCCGGCCACAGGGAAGCTGCTAGCCGGGAATTCTCTGCCTGGTTCTACCCGCTGCCCGGAACGCTACGCAGGGCAAAAGCGATTCTCGTCCTCCGTGCTTGCTTTTTCTCAGAAAGAGCCGTGGTGTGCGTTTTCGCCGGAAAACGCGTTTTCGGCCGAAAACGTGTACGTTTGCACTTCCCGGCCACAGGGAAGCTGCTAGCCGGGAATTCTCTGCCTGGTTCTACCCGCTGCCCGGAACGCTACGCAGGGCAAAAGCGATTCTCGTCCTCCGTGCTTGCTTTTTCTCAGAAAGAGCCATGGTGTGCTTTTTCGCCGGAAAACGCGTTTTCGGCCGGAAACGTGTACGTTTGCACTTCCCCGCCACAGGGAAGCTGCTAGCCGGGAATTCGCTGCCTATTTCTACCCGCTGCTCAGAACGCTACGCAGGGCAAAAGCGATTCTCGTCCTCCGTGCTTGCTTTTTCTCAGAAAGAGCCGTGGTGTGCGTTTTCGCCGGAAAACGCGTTTTCGGCCGAAAACGTGTACGTTTGCACTTCCCCGCCACAGCGAAGCTGCTAGCCGGGAATTCTCTGCCTGGTTCTACCCGCTGCCCGGAACGCTACGCAGGGCAAAAGCGATTCTCGTCCTCCGTGCTTGCTTTTTCTCAGAAGGAGACGTGGTGTGCGTTTTCGCGGGAAAACGCGTTTTCGGCCGAAAACGTGTACGTTTGCACTTCCCGGACACAGGGAAGCTGCTAGCCGGGAATTCTCTGCCTGGTTCTACCCGCTGCCCGGAACGCTACGCAGGGCAAAAGCGATTCTCGTCCTCCGTGCTTGCTTTTTCTCAGAAAGAGCCGTGGTGTGCGTTTTCGCCGGAAAACGCGTTTTCGGCCGAAAACATGTACGTTTGCACTTCCCGGCCACAGGGAAGCTGCTAGCCGGGAATTCTCTGCCTGGTTCTACCCGCTGCCCGGAACGCTACGCAGGGCAAAAGCGATTTTCGTCCGCCGTGCTTGCTTTTTCTCAGAAAGAGCCATGGTGTGCTTTTTCGCCGGAAAACGCTTTTTCGGCCGAAAACGTGTACGTTTGCACATCCCCGCCACAGGGAAGCTGCTAGCCGGGAATTCTCTGCCTGGTTCTACCCGCTGCCCGGAACGCTACGCAGGGCAAAAGCGATTCTCGTCCTCCGTGCTTGCTTTTTCTCAGAAAGAGCCGTGGTGTGCGTTTTTGCCGGAAAACGCGTTTTCGGCCGAAAACGTAGTACGTTTGCACTTCCCGGCCACAGGGAAGCTGCTAGCCGGGAATTCTCTGCCTGGTTCTACCCGCTACCCGGAACGCTACGCAGGGCAAAAGCGATTCTCGTCCTCCGTGCTTGCTTTTTCTCAGAAAGAGCCGTGGTGTGCGTTTTCGCCGGAAAACGCGTTTTCGGCCGAAAACGTGTACGTTTGCACTTCCCGGCCACAGGGAAGCTGCTACCCGGGAATTCTCTGCCTGGTTCTACCCGCTGCCCGGAACGCTACGCAGGGCAAAAGCGATTCTCGTCCTCCGTGCTTGCTTTTTCTCAGAAAGAGCCGTGGTGTGCGTTTTCGCCGGAAAACGCGTTTTCGGCCGAAAACGTGTACGTTTGCACTTCCCCGCCACAGGGAAGCTGCTAGCAGGGAATTCTCTGCCTGGTTCTACGCGCTGCCCGGAACGCTACGCAGGGCAAAAGCGATTCTCGTCCTCCGTGCTTGCTTTTTCTCAGAAAGAGCCGTGGTGTGCGTTTTCGCCGGAAAACGCGTTTTCGGCCGGAAACGTGTACGTTTGCACTTCCCGGCCACAGGGCAGCTGCTAGCCGGGAATTCTCTGCCTGGTTCTACCGCTGCCTGGAATGCTACGCAGGGCAAAAGCGATTCTCGTCCTCCGTGCTTGCTTTTTCTCAGAAAGAGCCGTGGTGTGCGTTTTCTCTGGAAAAAGCGTTTTCGGTCGAAAACGTGTACGTTTGCACTTCCCGGCCACAGGGAAGCTGCTAGCCGGGAATTCTCTGCCTGGTTCTACCCGCTGCCCGGAACACTACGCAGGGCAAAAGCGATTCTCGTCCTCCGTGCTTGCTTTTTCTCAGAAAGAGCCGTGGTGTGCGTTTTCGCCGGAAAACGCGTTTTCGGCCGAAAACGTGTACGTTTGCACTTCCCGGCCACAGGGAAGCTGCTAGCCGGGAATTCTCTGCCTGGTTCTACCCGCTGCCCGGAACGCTACGCAGGGCAAAAGCGATTCTCGTCCTCCGTGCTTGCTTTTTCTCAGAAAGAGCCGTGGTGTGCGTTTTCGCCGGTAAACGCGTTTTCGGCCGAAAACGTGTACGTTTGCACTTCCCGGCCACAGGGAAGCTGCTAGCCGGGAATTCTCTGCCTGGTTCTACCCGCTGCCCGGAACGCTACGCAGGGCAAAAGCGATTCTCGTCCTTCGTGCTTGCTTTTTCTCAGAAAGAGCCGTGGTGTGCCTTTTCGCCGGAAAACGCGTTTTCGGCGAAAACGTGTACGTTTGCACTTCCCGGCCACAGGGAAGATGCTAGCCGGGAATTCTCTGCCTGGTTCTACCCGCTGCCCGGAACTCTACGCAGGGCAAAAGCGATTCTCGTCCTCCGTGCTTGCTTTTTCTCAGAAAGAGCCGTGGTGTGCGTTTTCGCCGGAAAACGCGTTTTCGGCCAAAAACGTGTACGTTTGCACTTCCCCGCCACAGGGAAGCTGCTAGCCGGGAATTCTCTGCCTGGTTCTACCCGCTGCCCGGAACGCTACGCAGGGCAAAAGCGATTCTCGTCCTCCGTGCTTGCTTTTTCTCAGAAAGAGCCGTGGTGTGCGTTTTCGCGGGAAAACGCGTTTTCGGCCGAAAACGTGTACGTTTGCACTTCCCGGCCACAGGGAAGCTGCTACCCGGGAATTCTCTGCCTGGTTCTACCCGCTGCCCGGAACGCTACGCAGGGCAAAAGCGATTCTCGTCCTCCGTGCTTGCTTTTTCTCAGAAAGAGCCGTGGTGTGCGTTTTCGCCGGAAAACGCGTTTTCGGCCGAAAACGTGTACGTTTGCACTTCCCCGCCACAGGGAAGCTGCTAGACGGGAATTCTCTGCCTGGTTCTACCCGCTGCCAGGAACGCTACGCAGGGCATAAGCGATTCTCGTCCTCGGTGCTTGCTTTTTCTCAGAAAGAGCCATGGTGTGCTTTTTCGCCGGAAAACGCGTTTTCGGCCGAAAACGTGTACGTTTGCACTTCCCGGCCACAGGGAAGCTGCTAGCCGGCAATTCGCTGCCTATTTCTACCCGCTGCTCAGAACGCTACGCAGGGCAAAAGCGATTCTCGTCCTCCGTGCTTGCTTTTTCTCAGAAAGAGCCGTGGTGTGCGTTTTCGCCGGAAAACGCGTTTTCGGCCGAAAACGTGTACGTTTGCACTTCCCCGCCACAGGGAAGCTGCTAGCCGGGAATTCTCTGCCTGGTTCTACCCGCTGCCCGGAACGCTACGCAGGGCAAAAGCGATTCTCGTCCTCCGTGCTTGCTTTTTCTCAGAAAGAGCCGTGGTGTGCGTTTTCGCCGGAAAACGCGTTTTCGGCCGAAAACGTGTACGTTTGCGCTTCCCCGCCACAGGGAAGCTGCTAGCCGGGAATTCTCTGCCTGGTTCTACCCGCTGCCCGGAACGCTACGCAGGGCAAAAGCGATTCTCGTCCTCCGTGCTTGCTTTTTCTCAGAAAGAGCCGTGGTGTGCGTTTTCGCCGGAAAACGCGTTTTCGGCCGAAAACGTGTACGTTTGCACTTCCCGGCCACAGGGAAGCTGCTAGCCGGGAATTCTCTGCCTGGTTCTACCCGCTGCCCGGAACGCTACGCAGGGCAAAAGCGATTCTCGTCCTCCGTGCTTGCTTTTTCTCAGAAAGAGCCGTGGTGTGCGTTTTCGCCGGAAAACGCGTTTTCGGCCGAAAACGTGTACGTTTGCACTTCCCCGCCACAGGGAAGCTGCTAGCCGGGAATTCTCTGCCTGGTTCTACCCGCTGCCCGGAACGCTACGCAGGGCAAAAGCGATTCTCGTCCTCCGTGCTTGCTTTTTCTCAGAAAGAGCCGTGGTGTGCGTTTTCGCCGGAAAACGCGTTTTCGGCCGAAAACGTGTACGTTTGCACTTCCCGGCCACAGGGAAGCTGCTAGCCGGGAATTCTCTGCCTGGTTCTACCCGCTGCCCGGAACACTACGCAGGGCAAAAGCGATTCTCGTCCTCCGTGCTTGCTTTTTCTCAGAAAGAGCCGTGGTGTGCGTTTTCGCCAGAAAACGCGTTTTCGGCCGAAAACGTGTACGTTTGCACTTCCCGGCCACAGGGAAGCTGCTAGCCGGGAATTCTCTGCCTAGTTCTACCCGCTGCCCGGAACGCTACGCAGGGCAAAAGCGATTCTCGTCCTCCGTGCTTGCTTTTTCTCAGAAAGAGCCGTGGTGTGCGTTTTCGCCGCAAAACGCGTTTTCGGCCGAAAACGTGTACGTTTGCACTTCCCGGCCACAGGGAAGCTGCTAGCCGGGAATTCTCTGCCTGGTTCTACCCGCTGCCCGGAACGCTACGCAGGGCAAAAGCGATTCTCGTCCTCCGTGCTTGCTTTTTCTCAGAAAGAGCCGTGGTGTGCGTTTTCGCCGGAAAACGCGTTTTCGGCGAAAACGTGTACGTTTGCACTTCCCGGCCACAGGGAAGCTGCTAGCCGGGAATTCTCTGCCTGGTTCTACCCGCTGCCCGGAACACTACGCAGGGCAAAAGCGATTCTCGTCCTCCGTGCTTGCTTTTTCTCAGAAAGAGCCGTGGTGTGCGTTTTCGCCGGAAAACGCGTTTTCGGCCGAAAACGTGTACGTTTGCACTTCCCGGCCACAGGGAAGCTGCTACCCGGGAATTCTCTGCCTGGTTCTACCCGCTGCCCGGAACGCTACGCAGGGCAAAAGCGATTCTCGTCCTCCGTGCTTGCTTTTTCTCAGAAAGAGCCGTGGTGTGCGTTTTCGCCGGAAAACGCGTTTTCGGCCGAAAACGTGTACGTTTGCACTTCCCCGCCACAGGGAAGCTGCTAGCAGGGAATTCTCTGCCTGGTTCTACGCGCTGCCCGGAACGCTACGCAGGGCAAAAGCGATTCTCGTCCTCCGTGCTTGCTTTTTCTCAGAAAGAGCCGTGGTGTGCGTTTTCGCCGGAAAACGCGTTTTCGGCCGGAAACGTGTACGTTTGCACTTCCCGGCCACAGGGCAGCTGCTAGCCGGGAATTCTCTGCCTGGTTCTACCGCTGCCTGGAATGCTACGCAGGGCAAAAGCGATTCTCGTCCTCCGTGCTTGCTTTTTCTCAGAAAGAGCCGTGGTGTGCGTTTTCTCTGGAAAAAGCGTTTTCGGTCGAAAACGTGTACGTTTGCACTTCCCGGCCACAGGGAAGCTGCTAGCCGGGAATTCTCTGCCTGGTTCTACCCGCTGCCCGGAACACTACGCAGGGCAAAAGCGATTCTCGTCCTCCGTGCTTGCTTTTTCTCAGAAAGAGCCGTGGTGTGCGTTTTCGCCGGAAAACGCGTTTTCGGCCGAAAACGTGTACGTTTGCACTTCCCGGCCACAGGGAAGCTGCTAGCCGGGAATTCTCTGCCTGGTTCTACCCGCTGCCCGGAACGCTACGCAGGGCAAAAGCGATTCTCGTCCTCCGTGCTTGCTTTTTCTCAGAAAGAGCCGTGGTGTGCGTTTTCGCCGGTAAACGCGTTTTCGGCCGAAAACGTGTACGTTTGCACTTCCCGGCCACAGGGAAGCTGCTAGCCGGGAATTCTCTGCCTGGTTCTACCCGCTGCCCGGAACGCTACGCAGGGCAAAAGCGATTCTCGTCCTCCGTGCTTGCTTTTTCTCAGAAAGAGCCGTGGTGTGCCTTTTCGCCGGAAAACGCGTTTTCGGCGAAAACGTGTACGTTTGCACTTCCCGGCCACAGGGAAGATGCTAGCCGGGAATTCTCTGCCTGGTTCTACCCGCTGCCCGGAACTCTACGCAGGGCAAAAGCGATTCTCGTCCTCCGTGCTTGCTTTTTCTCAGAAAGAGCCGTGGTGTGCGTTTTCGCCGGAAAACGCGTTTTCGGCCAAAAACGTGTACGTTTGCACTTCCCCGCCACAGGGAAGCTGCTAGCCGGGAATTCTCTGCCTGGTTCTACCCGCTGCCCGGAACGCTACGCAGGGCAAAAGCGATTCTCGTCCTCCGTGCTTGCTTTTTCTCAGAAAGAGCCGTGGTGTGCGTTTTCGCGGGAAAACGCGTTTTCGGCCGAAAACGTGTACGTTTGCACTTCCCGGCCACAGGGAAGCTGCTACCCGGGAATTCTCTGCCTGGTTCTACCCGCTGCCCGGAACGCTACGCAGGGCAAAAGCGATTCTCGTCCTCCGTGCTTGCTTTTTCTCAGAAAGAGCCGTGGTGTGCGTTTTCGCCGGAAAACGCGTTTTCGGCCGAAAACGTGTACGTTTGCACTTCCCCGCCACAGGGAAGCTGCTAGCCGGGAATTCTCTGCCTGGTTCTACCCGCTGCCAGGAACGCTACGCAGGGCATAAGCGATTCTCGTCCTCGGTGCTTGCTTTTTCTCAGAAAGAGCCATGGTGTGCTTTTTCGCCGGAAAACGCGTTTTCGGCCGAAAACGTGTACGTTTGCACTTCCCGGCCACAGGGAAGCTGCTAGCCGGCAATTCGCTGCCTATTTCTACCCGCTGCTCAGAACGCTACGCAGGGCAAAAGCGATTCTCGTCCTCCGTGCTTGCTTTTTCTCAGAAAGAGCCGTGGTGTGCGTTTTCGCCGGAAAACGCGTTTTCGGCCGAAAACGTGTACGTTTGCACTTCCCCGCCACAGGGAAGCTGCTAGCCGGGAATTCTCTGCCTGGTTCTACCCGCTGCCCGGAACGCTACGCAGGGCAAAAGCGATTCTCGTCCTCCGTGCTTGCTTTTTCTCAGAAAGAGCCGTGGTGTGCGTTTTCGCCGGAAAACGCGTTTTCGGCCGAAAACGTGTACGTTTGCGCTTCCCCGCCACAGGGAAGCTGCTAGCCGGGAATTCTCTGCCTGGTTCTACCCGCTGCCCGGAACGCTACGCAGGGCAAAAGCGATTCTCGTCCTCCGTGCTTGCTTTTTCTCAGAAAGAGCCGTGGTGTGCGTTTTCGCCGGAAAACGCGTTTTCGGCCGAAAACGTGTACGTTTGCACTTCCCGGCCACAGGGAAGCTGCTAGCCGGGAATTCTCTGCCTGGTTCTACCCGCTGCCCGGAACGCTACGCAGGGCAAAAGCGATTCTCGTCCTCCGTGCTTGCTTTTTCTCAGAAAGAGCCGTGGTGTGCGTTTTCGCCGGAAAACGCGTTTTCGGCCGAAAACGTGTACGTTTGCACTTCCCCGCCACAGGGAAGCTGCTAGCCGGGAATTCTCTGCCTGGTTCTACCCGCTGCCCGGAACGCTACGCAGGGCAAAAGCGATTCTCGTCCTCCGTGCTTGCTTTTTCTCAGAAAGAGCCGTGGTGTGCGTTTTCGCCGGAAAACGCGTTTTCGGCCGAAAACATGTACGTTTGCACTTCCCGGCCACAGGGAAGCTGCTAGCCGGGAATTCTCTGCCTGGTTCTACCCGCTGCCCGGAACACTACGCAGGGCAAAAGCGATTCTCGTCCTCCGTGCTTGCTTTTTCTCAGAAAGAGCCGTGGTGTGCGTTTTCGCCAGAAAACGCGTTTTCGGCCGAAAACGTGTACGTTTGCACTTCCCGGCCACAGGGAAGCTGCTAGCCGGGAATTCTCTGCCTAGTTCTACCCGCTGCCCGGAACGCTACGCAGGGCAAAAGCGATTCTCGTCCTCCGTGCTTGCTTTTTCTCAGAAAGAGCCGTGGTGTGCGTTTTCGCCGCAAAACGCGTTTTCGGCCGAAAACGTGTACGTTTGCACTTCCCGGCCACAGGGAAGCTGCTAGCCGGGAATTCTCTGCCTGGTTCTACCCGCTGCCCGGAACGCTACGCAGGGCAAAAGCGATTCTCGTCCTCCGTGCTTGCTTTTTCTCAGAAAGAGCCGTGGTGTGCGTTTTCGCCGGAAAACGCGTTTTCGGCGAAAACGTGTACGTTTGCACTTCCCGGCCACAGGGAAGCTGCTAGCCGGGAATTCTCTGCCTGGTTCTACCCGCTGCCCGGAACACTACGCAGGGCAAAAGCGATTCTCGTCCTCCGTGCTTGCTTTTTCTCAGAAAGAGCCGTGGTGTGCGTTTTCGCCAGAAAACGCGTTTTCGGCCTAAAACGTGTACGTTTGCACTTCCCCGCCACAGGGAAGCTGCTAGCCGGGAATTCTCTGCCTGGTTCTACCCGCTGCCCGGAACGCTACGCAGGGCAAAAGCGATTCTCGTCCTCCGTGCTTGCTTTTTCTCAGAAAGAGCCGTGGTGTGCGTTTTCGCCGGAAAACGCGTTTTCGGCCGAAAACGTGTATGTTTGCACTTCCCGGCCACAGGGAAGCTGCTAGCCGGGAATTCTCTGCCTGGTTCTACCCGCTGCCCGGAACGCTACGCAAGGCAAAAGCGATTCTCGTCCTCCGTGCTTGCTTTTTCTCAGAAAGAGCCGTGGTGTGCGTTTTCGCCGGAAAACGCGTTTTCGGCCGAAAACGTGTACGTTTGCACTTCCCCGCCACAGGGAAGCTGCTAGACGGGAATTCTCTGCCTGGTTCTACCCGCTGCCCGGAACGCTACGCAGGGCAAAAGCGATTCTCGTCCTCCGTGCTTGCTTTTTCTCAGAAAGAGCCGTGGTGTGCGTTTTCGCCGGAAAACGCGTTTTCGGCCGAAAACGTGTACGTTTGCACTTCCCGGCCACAGGGAAGCTGCTAGCCGGGAATTCTCTGCCTGGTTCTACCCGCTGCCCGGAACGCTACGCAGGGCAAAAGCGATTCTCGTCCTCCGTGCTTGCTTTTTCTCAGAAAGAGCCGTGGTGTGCGTTTTCGCCGGAAAACGCGTTTTCGGCCGAAAACGTGTATGTTTGCACTTCCCGGCCACAGGGAAGCTGCTAGCCGGGAATTCTCTGCCTGGTTCTACCCGCTGCCCGGAACGCTACGCAGGGCAAAAGCGATTCTCGTCCTCCGTGCTTGCTTTTTCTCAGAAAGAGCCGTGGTGTGCGTTTTCGCCGGAAAACGCGTTTTCGGCCGAAAACGTGTACGTTTGCACTTCCCGGCCACAGGGAAGCTGCTAGCCGGGAATTCTCTGCCTGGTTCTACCCGCTGCCCGGAACGCTACGCAGGGCAAAAGCGATTCTCGTCCTCCGTGCTTGCTTTTTCTCAGAAAGAGCCGTGGTGTGCGTTTTCGCGGGAAAACGAGTTTTCGGCCGAAAACGTGTACGTTTGCACTTCCCGGCCACAGGGAAGCTGCTAGCCGGGAATTCTCTGCCTGGTTCTACCCGCTGCCCGGAACGCTACGCAGGGCAAAAGCGATTCTCGTCCTCCGTGCTTGCTTTTTCCCAGAAAGAGCCGTGGTGTGCGTTTTCGCCGGAAAACGCGTTTTCGGCCGAAAACGTGTACGTTTGCACTTCCCGGCCACAGGGAAGCTGCTAGCCGGGAATTCTCTGCCTGGTTCTACCCGCTGCCCGGAACGCTACGCAGGGCAAAAGCGATTCTCGTCCTCCGTGCTTGCTTTTTCTCAGAAAGAGCCGTGGTGTGCGTTTTCGCCAGAAAACGCCTTTTCGGCCGAAAACGTGTACGTTTGCACTTCCCGGCCACAGGGAAGCTGCTAGCCGGGAATTCTCTGCCTGGTTCTACCCGCTGCCCGGAACGCTACGCAGGGCAAAAGCGATTCTCGTCCTCCGTGCTTGCTTTTTCTCAGAAAGAGCCGTGGTGTGCGTTTTCGCCGGAAAACGCGTTTTCGGCCGAAAACGTGTACGTTTGCACTTCCCGGCCTCAGGGAAGCTGCTAGCCGGGAATTCTCTGCCTGGTTCTACCCGCTGCCCGGAACGCTACGCAGGGCAAAAGCGATTCTCGTCCTCCGTGCTTGCTTTTTCTCAGAAAGAGCCGTGGTGTGCGTTTTCGCCGGAAAACGCGTTTTCGGCCGAAAACGTGTACGTTTGCACTTCCCGGCCACAGGGAAGCTGCTAGACGGGAATTCTCTGCCTGGTTCTACCCGCTGCCCGGAACGCTACGCAGGGCAAAAGCGATTCTCGTCCTCCGTGCTTGCTTTTTCTCAGAAAGAGCCGTGGTGTGCGTTTTCGCCGGAAAACGCGTTTTCGGCCGAAAACGTGTACGTTTGCACTTCCCGGCCACAGGGAAGCTGCTAGCCGGGAATTCTCTGCCTAGTTCTACCCGCTGCCCGGAACGCTACGCAGGGCAAAAGCGATTCTCGTCCTCCGTGCTTGCTTTTTCTCAGAAAGAGCCGTGGTGTGCGTTTTCGCCGCAAAACGCGTTTTCGGCCGAAAACGTGTACGTTTGCACTTCCCGGCCACAGGGAAGCTGCTAGCCGGGAATTCTCTGCCTGGTTCTACCCGCTGCCCGGAACGCTACGCAGGGCAAAAGCGATTCTCGTCCTCCGTGCTTGCTTTTTCTCAGAAAGAGCCGTGGTGTGCGTTTTCGCCGGAAAACGCGTTTTCGGCGAAAACGTGTACGTTTGCACTTCCCGGCCACAGGGAAGCTGCTAGCCGGGAATTCTCTGCCTGGTTCTACCCGCTGCCCGGAACACTACGCAGGGCAAAAGCGATTCTCGTCCTCCGTGCTTGCTTTTTCTCAGAAAGAGCCGTGGTGTGCGTTTTCGCCAGAAAACGCGTTTTCGGCCTAAAACGTGTACGTTTGCACTTCCCCGCCACAGGGAAGCTGCTAGCCGGGAATTCTCTGCCTGGTTCTACCCGCTGCCCGGAACGCTACGCAGGGCAAAAGCGATTCTCGTCCTCCGTGCTTGCTTTTTCTCAGAAAGAGCCGTGGTGTGCGTTTTCGCCGGAAAACGCGTTTTCGGCCGAAAACGTGTATGTTTGCACTTCCCGGCCACAGGGAAGCTGCTAGCCGGGAATTCTCTGCCTGGTTCTACCCGCTGCCCGGAACGCTACGCAAGGCAAAAGCGATTCTCGTCCTCCGTGCTTGCTTTTTCTCAGAAAGAGCCGTGGTGTGCGTTTTCGCCGGAAAACGCGTTTTCGGCCGAAAACGTGTACGTTTGCACTTCCCCGCCACAGGGAAGCTGCTAGACGGGAATTCTCTGCCTGGTTCTACCCGCTGCCCGGAACGCTACGCAGGGCAAAAGCGATTCTCGTCCTCCGTGCTTGCTTTTTCTCAGAAAGAGCCGTGGTGTGCGTTTTCGCCGGAAAACGCGTTTTCGGCCGAAAACGTGTACGTTTGCACTTCCCGGCCACAGGGAAGCTGCTAGCCGGGAATTCTCTGCCTGGTTCTACCCGCTGCCCGGAACGCTACGCAGGGCAAAAGCGATTCTCGTCCTCCGTGCTTGCTTTTTCTCAGAAAGAGCCGTGGTGTGCGTTTTCGCCGGAAAACGCGTTTTCGGCCGAAAACGTGTATGTTTGCACTTCCCGGCCACAGGGAAGCTGCTAGCCGGGAATTCTCTGCCTGGTTCTACCCGCTGCCCGGAACGCTACGCAGGGCAAAAGCGATTCTCGTCCTCCGTGCTTGCTTTTTCTCAGAAAGAGCCGTGGTGTGCGTTTTCGCCGGAAAACGCGTTTTCGGCCGAAAACGTGTACGTTTGCACTTCCCGGCCACAGGGAAGCTGCTAGCCGGGAATTCTCTGCCTGGTTCTACCCGCTGCCCGGAACGCTACGCAGGGCAAAAGCGATTCTCGTCCTCCGTGCTTGCTTTTTCTCAGAAAGAGCCGTGGTGTGCGTTTTCGCGGGAAAACGAGTTTTCGGCCGAAAACGTGTACGTTTGCACTTCCCGGCCACAGGGAAGCTGCTAGCCGGGAATTCTCTGCCTGGTTCTACCCGCTGCCCGGAACGCTACGCAGGGCAAAAGCGATTCTCGTCCTCCGTGCTTGCTTTTTCCCAGAAAGAGCCGTGGTGTGCGTTTTCGCCGGAAAACGCGTTTTCGGCCGAAAACGTGTACGTTTGCACTTCCCGGCCACAGGGAAGCTGCTAGCCGGGAATTCTCTGCCTGGTTCTACCCGCTGCCCGGAACGCTACGCAGGGCAAAAGCGATTCTCGTCCTCCGTGCTTGCTTTTTCTCAGAAAGAGCCGTGGTGTGCGTTTTCGCCAGAAAACGCCTTTTCGGCCGAAAACGTGTACGTTTGCACTTCCCGGCCACAGGGAAGCTGCTAGCCGGGAATTCTCTGCCTGGTTCTACCCGCTGCCCGGAACGCTACGCAGGGCAAAAGCGATTCTCGTCCTCCGTGCTTGCTTTTTCTCAGAAAGAGCCGTGGTGTGCGTTTTCGCCGGAAAACGCGTTTTCGGCCGAAAACGTGTACGTTTGCACTTCCCGGCCTCAGGGAAGCTGCTAGCCGGGAATTCTCTGCCTGGTTCTACCCGCTGCCCGGAACGCTACGCAGGGCAAAAGCGATTCTCGTCCTCCGTGCTTGCTTTTTCTCAGAAAGAGCCGTGGTGTGCGTTTTCGCCGGAAAACGCGTTTTCGGCCGAAAACGTGTACGTTTGCACTTCCCGGCCACAGGGAAGCTGCTAGACGGGAATTCTCTGCCTGGTTCTACCCGCTGCCCGGAACGCTACGCAGGGCAAAAGCGATTCTCGTCCTCCGTGCTTGCTTTTTCCCAGAAAGAGCCGTGGTGTGCGTTTTCGCCGGAAAACGCGTTTTCGGCCGAAAACGTGTACGTTTGCACTTCCCGGCCACAGGGAAGCTGCTAGCCGGGAATTCTCTGCCTGGTTCTACCCGCTGCCCGGAACGCTACGCAGGGCAAAAGCGATTCTCGTCCTCCGTGCTTGCTTTCTCTCAGAAAGAGCCGTGGTGTGCGTTTTCGCCGGAAAACGCGTTTTCGGCCGAAAACGTGTACGTTTGCACTTCCCGGCCACAGGGAAGCTGCTAGCCGGGAATTCTCTGCCTGGTTCTACCCGCTGCCCGGAACGCTACGCAGGGCAAAAGCGATTCTCGTCCTCCGTGCTTGCTTTTTCTCAGAAAGAGCCGTGGTGTGCGTTTTCGCCGGTAAACGCTTTTTCGGCCGAAAACGTGTACGTTTGCACTTCCCCGCCACAGGGAAGCTGCTAGCCGGGAATTCTCTGCCTGGTTCTACCCGCTGCCCGGAACGCTACGCAGGGCAAAAGCGATTCTCGTCCTCCGTGCTTGCTTTTTCTCAGAAAGAGCCGTGGTGTGCGTTTTCGCCAGAAAACGCGTTTTCGGCCGAAAACGTGTACGTTTGCACTTCCCGGCCACAGGGAAGCTGCTAGCCGGGAATTCTCTGCCTGGTTCTACCCGCTGCCCGGAACGCTACGCAGGGCAAAAGCGATTCTCGTCCTCCGTGCTTGCTTTTTCTCAGAAAGAGCCGTGGTGTGCGTTTTCGCCGGAAAACGCGTTTTCGGCCGAAAACGTGTACGTTTGCACTTCCCGGCCACAGGGAAGCTGCTAGCCGGGAATTCTCTGCCTGGTTCTACCCGCTGCCCGGAACGCTACGCAGGGCAAAAGCGATTCTCGTCCTCCGTGCTTGCTTTTTCTCAGAAAGAGCCGTGGTGTGCGTTTTCGCCGGAAAACGCGTTTTCGGCCGAAAACGTGTACGTTTGCACTTCCCGGCCACAGGGAAGCTGCTAGCCGGGAATTCTCTGCCTGGTTCTACCCGCTGCCCGGAACGCTACGCAGGGCAAAAGCGATTCTCGTCCTCCGTGCTTGCTTTTTCCCAGAAAGAGCCGTGGTGTGCGTTTTCGCCGGAAAACGCGTTTTCGGCCGAAAACGTGTACGTTTGCACTTCCCGGCCACAGGGAAGCTGCTACCCGGGAATTCTCTGCCTGGTTCTACCCGCTGCCCGGAACGCTACGCAGGGCAAAAGCGATTCTCGTCCTCCGTGCTTGCTTTCTCTCAGAAAGAGCCGTGGTGTGCGTTTTCGCCGGAAAACGCGTTTTCGGCCGAAAACGTGTACGTTTGCACTTCCCGGCCACAGGGAAGCTGCTAGCCGGGAATTCTCTGCCTGGTTCTACCCGCTGCCCGGAACGCTACGCAGGGCAAAAGCGATTCTCGTCCTCCGTGCTTGCTTTTTCTCAGAAAGAGCCGTGGTGTGCGTTTTCGCCGGTAAACGCTTTTTCGGCCGAAAACGTGTACGTTTGCACTTCCCCGCCACAGGGAAGCTGCTAGCCGGGAATTCTCTGCCTGGTTCTACCCGCTGCCCGGAACGCTACGCAGGGCAAAAGCGATTCTCGTCCTCCGTGCTTGCTTTTTCTCAGAAAGAGCCGTGGTGTGCGTTTTCGCCAGAAAACGCGTTTTCGGCCGAAAACGTGTACGTTTGCACTTCCCGGCCACAGGGAAGCTGCTAGCCGGGAATTCTCTGCCTGGTTCTACCCGCTGCCCGGAACGCTACGCAGGGCAAAAGCGATTCTCGTCCTCCGTGCTTGCTTTTTCTCAGAAAGAGCCGTGGTGTGCGTTTTCGCCGGAAAACGCGTTTTCGGCCGAAAACGTGTACGTTTGCACTTCCCGGCCACAGGGAAGCTGCTAGCCGGGAATTCTCTGCCTGGTTCTACCCGCTGCCCGGAACGCTACGCAGGGCAAAAGCGATTCTCGTCCTCCGTGCTTGCTTTTTCTCAGAAAGAGCCGTGGTGTGCGTTTTCGCCAGAAAACGCCTTTTCGGCCGAAAACGTGTACGTTTGCACTTCCCGGCCACAGGGAAGCTGCTAGCCGGGAATTCTCTGCCTGGTTCTACCCGCTGCCCGGAACGCTACGCAGGGCAAAAGCGATTCTCGTCCTCCGTGCTTGCTTTTTCTCAGAAAGAGCCGTGGTGTGCGTTTTCGCCGGAAAACGCGTTTTCGGCCGAAAACGTGTACGTTTGCACTTCCCGGCCTCAGGGAAGCTGCTAGCCGGGAATTCTCTGCCTGGTTCTACCCGCTGCCCGGAACGCTACGCAGGGCAAAAGCGATTCTCGTCCTCCGTGCTTGCTTTTTCTCAGAAAGAGCCGTGGTGTGCGTTTTCGCCGGAAAACGCGTTTTCGGCCGAAAACGTGTACGTTTGCACTTCCCGGCCACAGGGAAGCTGCTAGACGGGAATTCTCTGCCTGGTTCTACCCGCTGCCCGGAACGCTACGCAGGGCAAAAGCGATTCTCGTCCTCCGTGCTTGCTTTTTCCCAGAAAGAGCCGTGGTGTGCGTTTTCGCCGGAAAACGCGTTTTCGGCCGAAAACGTGTACGTTTGCACTTCCCGGCCACAGGGAAGCTGCTAGCCGGGAATTCTCTGCCTGGTTCTACCCGCTGCCCGGAACGCTACGCAGGGCAAAAGCGATTCTCGTCCTCCGTGCTTGCTTTCTCTCAGAAAGAGCCGTGGTGTGCGTTTTCGCCGGAAAACGCGTTTTCGGCCGAAAACGTGTACGTTTGCACTTCCCGGCCACAGCGAAGCTGCTAGCCGGGAATTCTCTGCCTGGTTCTACCCGCTGCCCGGAACGCTACGCAGGGCAAAAGCGATTCTCGTCCTCCGTGCTTGCTTTTTCTCAGAAAGAGCCGTGGTGTGCGTTTTCGCCGGTAAACGCTTTTTCGGCCGAAAACGTGTACGTTTGCACTTCCCCGCCACAGGGAAGCTGCTAGCCGGGAATTCTCTGCCTGGTTCTACCCGCTGCCCGGAACGCTACGCAGGGCAAAAGCGATTCTCGTCCTCCGTGCTTGCTTTTTCTCAGAAAGAGCCGTGGTGTGCGTTTTCGCCGGAAAACGCGTTTTCGGCCGAAAACGTGTACGTTTGCACTTCCCGGCCACAGGGAAGCTGCTAGCCGGGAATTCTCTGCCTGGTTCTACCCGCTGCCCGGAACGCTACGCAGGGCAAAAGCGATTCTCGTCCTCCGTGCTTGCTTTTTCTCAGAAAGAGCCGTGGTGTGCGTTTTCGCCGGAAAACGCGTTTTCGGCCGAAAACGTGTACGTTTGCACTTCCCCGCCACAGGGAAGCTGCTAGCCGGGAATTCTCTGCCTGGTTCTACCCGCTGCCCGGAACGCTACGCAGGGCAAAAGCGATTCTCGTCCTCCGTGCTTGCTTTTTCTCAGAAAGAGCCGTGGTGTGCGTTTTCGCCAGAAAAGGCGTTTTCGGCCGAAAACGTGTACGTTTGCACTTCCCGGCCACAGGGAAGCTGCTAGCCGGGAATTCTCTGCCTGGTTCTACCCGCTGCCCGGAACGCTACGCAGGGCAAAAGCGATTCTCGTCCTCCGTGCTTGCTTTTTCCCAGAAAGAGCCGTGGTGTGCGTTTTCGCCGGAAAACGCGTTTTCGGCCGAAAACGTGTACGTTTGCACTTCCCGGCCACAGGGAAGCTGCTAGCCGGGAATTCTCTGCCTGGTTCTACCCGCTGCCCGGAACGCTACGCAGGGCAAAAGCGATTCTCGTCCTCCGTGCTTGCTTTCTCTCAGAAAGAGCCGTGGTGTGCGTTTTCGCCGGAAAACGCGTTTTCGGCCGAAAACGTGTACGTTTGCACTTCCCGGCCACAGGGAAGCTGCTAGCCGGGAATTCTCTGCCTGGTTCTACCCGCTGCCCGGAACGCTACGCAGGGCAAAAGCGATTCTCGTCCTCCGTGCTTGCTTTTTCTCAGAAAGAGCCGTGGTGTGCGTTTTCGCCGGTAAACGCTTTTTCGGCCGAAAACGTGTACGTTTGCACTTCCCCGCCACAGGGAAGCTGCTAGCCGGGAATTCTCTGCCTGGTTCTACCCGCTGCCCGGAACGCTACGCAGGGCAAAAGCGATTCTCGTCCTCCGTGCTTGCTTTTTCTCAGAAAGAGCCGTGGTGTGCGTTTTCGCCAGAAAACGCGTTTTCGGCCGAAAACGTGTACGTTTGCACTTCCCGGCCACAGGGAAGCTTCTAGCCGGGAATTCTCTGCCTGGTTCTACCCGCTGCCCGGAACGCTACGCAGGGCAAAAGCGATTCTCGTCCTCCGTGCTTGCTTTTTCTCAGAAAGAGCCGTGGTGTGCGTTTTCGCCGGAAAACGCGTTTTCGGCCGAAAACGTGTACGTTTGCACTTCCCCGCCACAGGGAAGCTGCTAGCCGGGAATTCTCTGCCTGGTTCTACCCGCTGCCCGGAACGCTACGCAGGGCAAAAGCGATTCTCGTCCTCCGTGCTTGCTTTTTCTCAGAAAGAGCCGTGGTGTGCGTTTTCGCCAGAAAAGGCGTTTTCGGCCGAAAACGTGTACGTTTGCACTTCCCGGCCACAGGGAAGCTGCTAGCCGGGAATTCTCTGCCTGGTTCTACCCGCTGCCCGGAACGCTACGCAGGGCAAAAGCGATTCTCGTCCTCCGTTCTTGCTTTTTCTCAGAAAGAGCCGTGGTGTGCTTTTTCGCCGGAAAACGCGTTTTCGGCCGAAAACGTGTACGTTTGCACTTCCCGGCCACAGGGAAGCTGCTAGCCGGCAATTCGCTGCCTATTTCTACCCGCTGCTCAGAACGCTACGCAGGGCAAAAGCGATTCTCGTCCTCCGTTCTTGCTTTCTCTCAGAAAGAGCCGTGGTGTGCGTTTTCGCCGGAAAACGCGTTTTCGGCCGAAAACGTGTACGTTTGCACTTCCCCGCCACAGGGAAGCTGCTAGCCGGGAATTCTCTGCCTGGTTCTACCCGCTGCCCGGAACGCTACGCAGGGCAAAAGCGATTCTCGTCCTCCGTGCTTGCTTTTTCTCAGAAAGAGCCGTGGTGTGCGTTTTCGCGGGAAAACGCGTTTTCGGCCGAAAACGTGTACGTTTGCACTTCCCGGCCACAGGGAAGCTGCTAGCCGGGAATTCTCTGCCTGGTTCTACCCGCTGCCCGGATCGCTACGCAGGGCAAAAGCGATTCTCGTCCTCCGTGCTTGCTTTTTCTCAGAAAGAGCCGTGGTGTGAGTTTTCGCGGGAAAACGCGTTTTCGGCCGAAAACGTGTACGTTTGCACTTCCCCGCCACAGGGAAGCTGCTAGACGGGAATTCTCTGCTTGGTTCTACCCGATGCCCGGAACGCTACGCAGGGCAAAAGCGATTCTCGTCCTCCGTGCTTGCTTTTTCTCAGAAAGAGCCGTGGTGTGCTTTTTCGCCGGAAAACGCGTTTTCGGCCGAAAACGTGTACGTTTGCACTTCCCGGCCACAGGGAAGCTGCTAGCCGGCAATTCGCTGCCTATTTCTACCCGCTGCTCAGAACGCTACGCAGGGCAAAAGCGATTCTCGTCCTCCGTGCTTGCTTTTTCTCAGAAAGAGCCGTGGTGTGCGTTTTCGCCGGTAAACGCTTTTTCGGCCGAAAACGTGTACGTTTGCACTTCCCCGCCACAGGGAAGCTGCTAGCCGGGAATTCTCTGCCTGGTTCTACCCGCTGCCCGGAACGCTACGCAGGGCAAAAGCGATTCTCGTCCTCCGTGCTTGCTTTTTCTCAGAAAGAGCCGTGGTGTGCGTTTTCGCCAGAAAACGCGTTTTCGGCCGAAAACGTGTACGTTTGCACTTCCCGGCCACAGGGAAGCTGCTAGCCGGGAATTCTCTGCCTGGTTCTACCCGCTGCCCGGAACGCTACGCAGGGCAAAAGCGATTCTCGTCCTCCGTGCTTGCTTTTTCTCAGAAAGAGCCGTGGTGTGCGTTTTCGCCGGAAAACGTGTTTTCGGCCGAAAACGTGTACGTTTGCACTTCCCCGCCACAGGGAAGCTGCTAGCCGGGAATTCTCTGCCTGGTTCTACCCGCTGCCCGGAACGCTACGCAGGGCAAAAGCGATTCTCGTCCTCCGTGCTTGCTTTTTCTCAGAAAGAGCCGTGGTGTGCGTTTTCGCCAGAAAAGGCGTTTTCGGCCGAAAACGTGTACGTTTGCACTTCCCGGCCACAGGGAAGCTGCTAGCCGGGAATTCTCTGCCTGGTTCTACCCGCTGCCCGGAACGCTACGCAGGGCAAAAGCGATTCTCGTCCTCCGTGCTTGCTTTTTCCCAGAAAGAGCCGTGGTGTGCGTTTTCGCCGGAAAACGCGTTTTCGGCCGAAAACGTGTACGTTTGCACTTCCCGGCCACAGGGAAGCTGCTAGCCGGGAATTCTCTGCCTGGTTCTACCCGCTGCCCGGAACGCTACGCAGGGCAAAAGCGATTCTCGTCCTCCGTGCTTGCTTTTTCTCAGAAAGAGCCGTGGTGTGCGTTTTCGCCAGAAAACGCCTTTTCGGCCGAAAACGTGTACGTTTGCACTTCCCGGCCACAGGGAAGCTGCTAGCCGGGAATTCTCTGCCTGGTTCTACCCGCTGCCCGGAACGCTACGCAGGGCAAAAGCGATTCTCGTCCTCCGTGCTTGCTTTTTCTCAGAAAGAGCCGTGGTGTGCGTTTTCGCCGGAAAACGCGTTTTCGGCCGAAAACGTGTACGTTTGCACTTCCCGGCCTCAGGGAAGCTGCTAGCCGGGAATTCTCTGCCTGGTTCTACCCGCTGCCCGGAACGCTACGCAGGGCAAAAGCGATTCTCGTTCTCCGTGCTTGCTTTTTCTCAGAAAGAGCCGTGGTGTGCGTTTTCGCCGGAAAACGCGTTTTCGGCTGGAAACGTGTACGTTTGCACTTCCCCGCCACAGGGAAGCTGCTAGCCGGGAATTCGCTGCCTATTTCTACCCGCTGCTCAGAACGCTACGCAGGGCAAAAGCGATTCTCGTCCTCCGTGCTTGCTTTTTCTCAGAAAGAGCCGTGGTGTGCGTTTTCGCCGGAAAACGCGTTTTCGGCCGAAAACGTGTACGTTTGCACTTCCCCGCCACAGGGAAGCTGCTAGCCGGGAATTCTCTGCCTGGTTCTACCCGCTGCCCGGAACGCTACGCAGGGCAAAAGCGATTCTCGTCCTCCGTGCTTGCTTTTTCTCAGAAAGAGCCGTGGTGTGCGTTTTCGCCAGAAAACGCCTTTTCGGCCGAAAACGTGTACGTTTGCACTTCCCGGCCACAGGGAAGCTGCTAGCCGGGAATTCTCTGCCTGGTTCTACCCGCTGCCCGGAACGCTACGCAGGGCAAAAGCGATTCTCGTCCTCCGTGCTTGCTTTTTCTCAGAAAGAGCCGTGGTGTGCGTTTTCGCCGGAAAACGCGTTTTCGGCCGAAAACGTGTACGTTTGCACTTCCCGGCCTCAGGGAAGCTGCTAGCCGGGAATTCTCTGCCTGGTTCTACCCGCTGCCCGGAACGCTACGCAGGGCAAAAGCGATTCTCGTCCTCCGTGCTTGCTTTTTCTCAGAAAGAGCCGTGGTGTGCGTTTTCGCCGGAAAACGCGTTTTCGGCCGAAAACGTGTACGTTTGCACTTCCCGGCCACAGGGAAGCTGCTAGACGGGAATTCTCTGCCTGGTTCTACCCGCTGCCCGGAACGCTACGCAGGGCAAAAGCGATTCTCGTCCTCCGTGCTTGCTTTTTCCCAGAAAGAGCCGTGGTGTGCGTTTTCGCCGGAAAACGCGTTTTCGGCCGAAAACGTGTACGTTTGCACTTCCCGGCCACAGGGAAGCTGCTAGCCGGGAATTCTCTGCCTGGTTCTACCCGCTGCCCGGAACGCTACGCAGGGCAAAAGCGATTCTCGTCCTCCGTGCTTGCTTTCTCTCAGAAAGAGCCGTGGTGTGCGTTTTCGCCGGAAAACGCGTTTTCGGCCGAAAACGTGTACGTTTGCACTTCCCGGCCACAGCGAAGCTGCTAGCCGGGAATTCTCTGCCTGGTTCTACCCGCTGCCCGGAACGCTACGCAGGGCAAAAGCGATTCTCGTCCTCCGTGCTTGCTTTTTCTCAGAAAGAGCCGTGGTGTGCGTTTTCGCCGGTAAACGCTTTTTCGGCCGAAAACGTGTACGTTTGCACTTCCCCGCCACAGGGAAGCTGCTAGCCGGGAATTCTCTGCCTGGTTCTACCCGCTGCCCGGAACGCTACGCAGGGCAAAAGCGATTCTCGTCCTCCGTGCTTGCTTTTTCTCAGAAAGAGCCGTGGTGTGCGTTTTCGCCGGAAAACGCGTTTTCGGCCGAAAACGTGTACGTTTGCACTTCCCGGCCACAGGGAAGCTGCTAGCCGGGAATTCTCTGCCTGGTTCTACCCGCTGCCCGGAACGCTACGCAGGGCAAAAGCGATTCTCGTCCTCCGTGCTTGCTTTTTCTCAGAAAGAGCCGTGGTGTGCGTTTTCGCCGGAAAACGCGTTTTCGGCCGAAAACGTGTACGTTTGCACTTCCCCGCCACAGGGAAGCTGCTAGCCGGGAATTCTCTGCCTGGTTCTACCCGCTGCCCGGAACGCTACGCAGGGCAAAAGCGATTCTCGTCCTCCGTGCTTGCTTTTTCTCAGAAAGAGCCGTGGTGTGCGTTTTCGCCAGAAAAGGCGTTTTCGGCCGAAAACGTGTACGTTTGCACTTCCCGGCCACAGGGAAGCTGCTAGCCGGGAATTCTCTGCCTGGTTCTACCCGCTGCCCGGAACGCTACGCAGGGCAAAAGCGATTCTCGTCCTCCGTGCTTGCTTTTTCCCAGAAAGAGCCGTGGTGTGCGTTTTCGCCGGAAAACGCGTTTTCGGCCGAAAACGTGTACGTTTGCACTTCCCGGCCACAGGGAAGCTGCTAGCCGGGAATTCTCTGCCTGGTTCTACCCGCTGCCCGGAACGCTACGCAGGGCAAAAGCGATTCTCGTCCTCCGTGCTTGCTTTCTCTCAGAAAGAGCCGTGGTGTGCGTTTTCGCCGGAAAACGCGTTTTCGGCCGAAAACGTGTACGTTTGCACTTCCCGGCCACAGGGAAGCTGCTAGCCGGGAATTCTCTGCCTGGTTCTACCCGCTGCCCGGAACGCTACGCAGGGCAAAAGCGATTCTCGTCCTCCGTGCTTGCTTTTTCTCAGAAAGAGCCGTGGTGTGCGTTTTCGCCGGTAAACGCTTTTTCGGCCGAAAACGTGTACGTTTGCACTTCCCCGCCACAGGGAAGCTGCTAGCCGGGAATTCTCTGCCTGGTTCTACCCGCTGCCCGGAACGCTACGCAGGGCAAAAGCGATTCTCGTCCTCCGTGCTTGCTTTTTCTCAGAAAGAGCCGTGGTGTGCGTTTTCGCCAGAAAACGCGTTTTCGGCCGAAAACGTGTACGTTTGCACTTCCCGGCCACAGGGAAGCTTCTAGCCGGGAATTCTCTGCCTGGTTCTACCCGCTGCCCGGAACGCTACGCAGGGCAAAAGCGATTCTCGTCCTCCGTGCTTGCTTTTTCTCAGAAAGAGCCGTGGTGTGCGTTTTCGCCGGAAAACGCGTTTTCGGCCGAAAACGTGTACGTTTGCACTTCCCCGCCACAGGGAAGCTGCTAGCCGGGAATTCTCTGCCTGGTTCTACCCGCTGCCCGGAACGCTACGCAGGGCAAAAGCGATTCTCGTCCTCCGTGCTTGCTTTTTCTCAGAAAGAGCCGTGGTGTGCGTTTTCGCCAGAAAAGGCGTTTTCGGCCGAAAACGTGTACGTTTGCACTTCCCGGCCACAGGGAAGCTGCTAGCCGGGAATTCTCTGCCTGGTTCTACCCGCTGCCCGGAACGCTACGCAGGGCAAAAGCGATTCTCGTCCTCCGTTCTTGCTTTTTCTCAGAAAGAGCCGTGGTGTGCTTTTTCGCCGGAAAACGCGTTTTCGGCCGAAAACGTGTACGTTTGCACTTCCCGGCCACAGGGAAGCTGCTAGCCGGCAATTCGCTGCCTATTTCTACCCGCTGCTCAGAACGCTACGCAGGGCAAAAGCGATTCTCGTCCTCCGTTCTTGCTTTCTCTCAGAAAGAGCCGTGGTGTGCGTTTTCGCCGGAAAACGCGTTTTCGGCCGAAAACGTGTACGTTTGCACTTCCCCGCCACAGGGAAGCTGCTAGCCGGGAATTCTCTGCCTGGTTCTACCCGCTGCCCGGAACGCTACGCAGGGCAAAAGCGATTCTCGTCCTCCGTGCTTGCTTTTTCTCAGAAAGAGCCGTGGTGTGCGTTTTCGCGGGAAAACGCGTTTTCGGCCGAAAACGTGTACGTTTGCACTTCCCGGCCACAGGGAAGCTGCTAGCCGGGAATTCTCTGCCTGGTTCTACCCGCTGCCCGGATCGCTACGCAGGGCAAAAGCGATTCTCGTCCTCCGTGCTTGCTTTTTCTCAGAAAGAGCCGTGGTGTGAGTTTTCGCGGGAAAACGCGTTTTCGGCCGAAAACGTGTACGTTTGCACTTCCCCGCCACAGGGAAGCTGCTAGACGGGAATTCTCTGCTTGGTTCTACCCGATGCCCGGAACGCTACGCAGGGCAAAAGCGATTCTCGTCCTCCGTGCTTGCTTTTTCTCAGAAAGAGCCGTGGTGTGCTTTTTCGCCGGAAAACGCGTTTTCGGCCGAAAACGTGTACGTTTGCACTTCCCGGCCACAGGGAAGCTGCTAGCCGGCAATTCGCTGCCTATTTCTACCCGCTGCTCAGAACGCTACGCAGGGCAAAAGCGATTCTCGTCCTCCGTGCTTGCTTTTTCTCAGAAAGAGCCGTGGTGTGCGTTTTCGCCGGTAAACGCTTTTTCGGCCGAAAACGTGTACGTTTGCACTTCCCCGCCACAGGGAAGCTGCTAGCCGGGAATTCTCTGCCTGGTTCTACCCGCTGCCCGGAACGCTACGCAGGGCAAAAGCGATTCTCGTCCTCCGTGCTTGCTTTTTCTCAGAAAGAGCCGTGGTGTGCGTTTTCGCCAGAAAACGCGTTTTCGGCCGAAAACGTGTACGTTTGCACTTCCCGGCCACAGGGAAGCTGCTAGCCGGGAATTCTCTGCCTGGTTCTACCCGCTGCCCGGAACGCTACGCAGGGCAAAAGCGATTCTCGTCCTCCGTGCTTGCTTTTTCTCAGAAAGAGCCGTGGTGTGCGTTTTCGCCGGAAAACGTGTTTTCGGCCGAAAACGTGTACGTTTGCACTTCCCCGCCACAGGGAAGCTGCTAGCCGGGAATTCTCTGCCTGGTTCTACCCGCTGCCCGGAACGCTACGCAGGGCAAAAGCGATTCTCGTCCTCCGTGCTTGCTTTTTCTCAGAAAGAGCCGTGGTGTGCGTTTTCGCCAGAAAAGGCGTTTTCGGCCGAAAACGTGTACGTTTGCACTTCCCGGCCACAGGGAAGCTGCTAGCCGGGAATTCTCTGCCTGGTTCTACCCGCTGCCCGGAACGCTACGCAGGGCAAAAGCGATTCTCGTCCTCCGTGCTTGCTTTTTCCCAGAAAGAGCCGTGGTGTGCGTTTTCGCCGGAAAACGCGTTTTCGGCCGAAAACGTGTACGTTTGCACTTCCCGGCCACAGGGAAGCTGCTAGCCGGGAATTCTCTGCCTGGTTCTACCCGCTGCCCGGAACGCTACGCAGGGCAAAAGCGATTCTCGTCCTCCGTGCTTGCTTTTTCTCAGAAAGAGCCGTGGTGTGCGTTTTCGCCAGAAAACGCCTTTTCGGCCGAAAACGTGTACGTTTGCACTTCCCGGCCACAGGGAAGCTGCTAGCCGGGAATTCTCTGCCTGGTTCTACCCGCTGCCCGGAACGCTACGCAGGGCAAAAGCGATTCTCGTCCTCCGTGCTTGCTTTTTCTCAGAAAGAGCCGTGGTGTGCGTTTTCGCCGGAAAACGCGTTTTCGGCCGAAAACGTGTACGTTTGCACTTCCCGGCCTCAGGGAAGCTGCTAGCCGGGAATTCTCTGCCTGGTTCTACCCGCTGCCCGGAACGCTACGCAGGGCAAAAGCGATTCTCGTTCTCCGTGCTTGCTTTTTCTCAGAAAGAGCCGTGGTGTGCGTTTTCGCCGGAAAACGCGTTTTCGGCTGGAAACGTGTACGTTTGCACTTCCCCGCCACAGGGAAGCTGCTAGCCGGGAATTCGCTGCCTATTTCTACCCGCTGCTCAGAACGCTACGCAGGGCAAAAGCGATTCTCGTCCTCCGTGCTTGCTTTTTCTCAGAAAGAGCCGTGGTGTGCGTTTTCGCCGGAAAACGCGTTTTCGGCCGAAAACGTGTACGTTTGCACTTCCCCGCCACAGGGAAGCTGCTAGCCGGGAATTCTCTGCCTGGTTCTACCCGCTGCCCGGAACGCTACGCAGGGCAAAAGCGATTCTCGTCCTCCGTGCTTGCTTTTTCTCAGAAAGAGACGTGGTGTGCGTTTTCGCGGGAAAACGCGTTTTCGGCCGAAAACGTGTACGTTTGCACTTCCCGGCCACAGGGAAGCTGCTAGCCGGGAATTCTCTGCCTGGTTCTACCCGCTGCCCGGAACGCTACGCAGGGCAAAAGCGATTCTCGTCCTCCGTGCTTGCTTTTTCTCAGAAAGAGCCGTGGTGTGCGTTTTCGCCGGAAAACGCGTTTTCGGCCGAAAACGTGTACGTTTGCACTTCCCGGCCACAGGGAAGCTGCTAGCCGGGAATTCTCTGCCTGGTTCTACCCGCTGCCCGGAACGCTACGCAGGGCAAAAGCGATTCTCGTCCTACGTGCTTGCTTTTTCTCAGAAAGAGCCGTGGTGTGCGTTTTTGCGGGAAAACGCGTTTTCGGCCGAAAACGTGTACGTTTGCACTTCCCGGCCACAGGGAAGCTGCTAGCCGGGAATTCTCTGCCTGGTTCTACCCGCTGCCCGGAACGCTACGCAGGGCAAAAGCGATTCTCGTCCTCCGTGCTTGCTTTTTCTCAGAAAGAGCCGTGGTGTGCGTTTTCGCCGGAAAACGCGTTTTCGGCCGAAAACGTGTACGTTTGCACTTCCCGGCCACAGGGAAGCTGCTAGCCGGCAATTCGCTGCCTGGTTCTACCCGCTGCCCGGAACACTACGCAGGGCAAAAGCGATTCTCGTCCTCCGTGCTTGCTTTTTCTCAGAAAGAGCCGTGGTGTGCGTTTTCGCCAGAAAACGTGTTTTCGGCCGAAAACGTGTACGTTTGCACTTCCCCGCCTCAGGGAAGCTGCTAGCCGGGAATTCTCTGCCTGGTTCTACCCGCTGCCCGGAACGCTACGCAGGGCAAAAGCGATTCTCGTCCTCCGTGCTTGCTTTTTCTCAGAAAGAGCCGTGGTGTGCGTTTTCGCCGGAAAACGCGTTTTCGGCCGAAAACGTGTATGTTTACAGTTCCCGGCAACAGGGAAGCTGCTAGCCGGCAATTCGCTGCCTGGTTCTACCCGCTGCCCGGAACACTACGCAGGGCAAAAGCGATTCTCGTCCTCCGTGCTTGCTTTTTCTCAGAAAGAGCCGTGGTGTGCGTTTTCGCCAGAAAACGTGTTTTCGGCCGAAAACGTGTACGTTTGCACTTCCCGGCCACAGGGAAGCTGCTAGCCGGGAATTCTCTGCCTGGTTCTACCCGCTGCCCGGAACGCTACGCAGGGCAAAAGCGATTCTCGTCCTCCGTGCTTGCTTTTTCTCAGAAAGAGCCGTGGTGTGCGTTTTCGCCGGAAAACGCGTTTTCGGCCGAAAACGTGTACGTTTGCACTTCCCGGCCACAGGGAAGCTGCTAGCCGGGAATTCTCTGCCTGGTTCTACCCGCTGCCCGGAACGCTACGCAGGGCAAAAGCGATTCTCGTCCTCCGTGCTTGCTTTTTCTCAGAAAGAGCCGTGGTGTGCGTTTTCGCCGGAAAACGCGTTTTCGGCCGAAAACGTGTACGTTTGCACTTCCCCGCCACAGGGAAGCTGCTAGCCGGGAATTCTCTGCCTGGTTCTACCCGCTGCCCGGAACGCTACGCAGGGCAAAAGCGATTCTCGTCCTCCGTGCTTGCTTTTTCTCAGAAAGAGCCATGGTGTGCTTTTTCGCCGGAAAACGCGTTTTCGGCCGGAAACGTGTACGTTTGCACTTCCCCGCCACAGGGAAGCTGCTAGCCGGGAATTCGCTGCCTATTTCTACCCGCTGCTCAGAACGCTACGCAGGGCAAAAGCGATTCTCGTCCTCCGTGCTTGCTTTTTCTCAGAAAGAGCCGTGGTGTGCGTTTTCGCCGGAAAACGCGTTTTCGGCCGAAAACGTGTACGTTTGCACTTCCCCGCCACAGCGAAGCTGCTAGCCGGGAATTCTCTGCCTGGTTCTACCCGCTGCCCGGAACGCTACGCAGGGCAAAAGCGATTCTCGTCCTCCGTGCTTGCTTTTTCTCAGAAGGAGACGTGGTGTGCGTTTTCGCGGGAAAACGCGTTTTCGGCCGAAAACGTGTACGTTTGCACTTCCCGGACACAGGGAAGCTGCTAGCCGGGAATTCTCTGCCTGGTTCTACCCGCTGCCCGGAACGCTACGCAGGGCAAAAGCGATTCTCGTCCTCCGTGCTTGCTTTTTCTCAGAAAGAGCCGTGGTGTGCGTTTTCGCCGGAAAACGCGTTTTCGGCCGAAAACATGTACGTTTGCACTTCCCGGCCACAGGGAAGCTGCTAGCCGGGAATTCTCTGCCTGGTTCTACCCGCTGCCCGGAACGCTACGCAGGGCAAAAGCGATTTTCGTCCGCCGTGCTTGCTTTTTCTCAGAAAGAGCCATGGTGTGCTTTTTCGCCGGAAAACGCTTTTTCGGCCGAAAACGTGTACGTTTGCACATCCCCGCCACAGGGAAGCTGCTAGCCGGGAATTCTCTGCCTGGTTCTACCCGCTGCCCGGAACGCTACGCAGGGCAAAAGCGATTCTCGTCCTCCGTGCTTGCTTTTTCTCAGAAAGAGCCGTGGTGTGCGTTTTTGCCGGAAAACGCGTTTTCGGCCGAAAACGTAGTACGTTTGCACTTCCCGGCCACAGGGAAGCTGCTAGCCGGGAATTCTCTGCCTGGTTCTACCCGCTACCCGGAACGCTACGCAGGGCAAAAGCGATTCTCGTCCTCCGTGCTTGCTTTTTCTCAGAAAGAGCCGTGGTGTGCGTTTTCGCCGGAAAACGCGTTTTCGGCCGAAAACGTGTACGTTTGCACTTCCCGGCCACAGGGAAGCTGCTACCCGGGAATTCTCTGCCTGGTTCTACCCGCTGCCCGGAACGCTACGCAGGGCAAAAGCGATTCTCGTCCTCCGTGCTTGCTTTTTCTCAGAAAGAGCCGTGGTGTGCGTTTTCGCCGGAAAACGCGTTTTCGGCCGAAAACGTGTACGTTTGCACTTCCCCGCCACAGGGAAGCTGCTAGCAGGGAATTCTCTGCCTGGTTCTACGCGCTGCCCGGAACGCTACGCAGGGCAAAAGCGATTCTCGTCCTCCGTGCTTGCTTTTTCTCAGAAAGAGCCGTGGTGTGCGTTTTCGCCGGAAAACGCGTTTTCGGCCGGAAACGTGTACGTTTGCACTTCCCCGCCACAGGGAAGCTGCTAGCCGGGAATTCTCTGCCTGGTTCTACCGCTGCCTGGAATGCTACGCAGGGCAAAAGCGATTCTCGTCCTCCGTGCTTGCTTTTTCTCAGAAAGAGCCGTGGTGTGCGTTTTCTCTGGAAAAAGCGTTTTCGGCCGAAAACGTGTACGTTTGCACTTCCCGGCCACAGGGAAGCTGCTAGCCGGGAATTCTCTGCCTGGTTCTACCCGCTGCCCGGAACACTACGCAGGGCAAAAGCGATTCTCGTCCTCCGTGCTTGCTTTTTCTCAGAAAGAGCCGTGGTGTGCGTTTTCGCCGGAAAACGCGTTTTCGGCCGAAAACGTGTACGTTTGCACTTCCCGGCCACAGGGAAGCTGCTAGCCGGGAATTCTCTGCCTGGTTCTACCCGCTGCCCGGAACGCTACGCAGGGCAAAAGCGATTCTCGTCCTCCGTGCTTGCTTTTTCTCAGAAAGAGCCGTGGTGTGCGTTTTCGCCGGTAAACGCGTTTTCGGCCGAAAACGTGTACGTTTGCACTTCCCGGCCACAGGGAAGCTGCTAGCCGGGAATTCTCTGCCTGGTTCTACCCGCTGCCCGGAACGCTACGCAGGGCAAAAGCGATTCTCGTCCTCCGTGCTTGCTTTTTCTCAGAAAGAGCCGTGGTGTGCCTTTTCGCCGGAAAACGCGTTTTCGGCGAAAACGTGTACGTTTGCACTTCCCGGCCACAGGGAAGATGCTAGCCGGGAATTCTCTGCCTGGTTCTACCCGCTGCCCGGAACTCTACGCAGGGCAAAAGCGATTCTCGTCCTCCGTGCTTGCTTTTTCTCAGAAAGAGCCGTGGTGTGCGTTTTCGCCGGAAAACGCGTTTTCGGCCAAAAACGTGTACGTTTGCACTTCCCCGCCACAGGGAAGCTGCTAGCCGGGAATTCTCTGCCTGGTTCTACCCGCTGCCCGGAACGCTACGCAGGGCAAAAGCGATTCTCGTCCTCCGTGCTTGCTTTTTCTCAGAAAGAGCCGTGGTGTGCGTTTTCGCGGGAAAACGCGTTTTCGGCCGAAAACGTGTACGTTTGCACTTCCCGGCCACAGGGAAGCTGCTACCCGGGAATTCTCTGCCTGGTTCTACCCGCTGCCCGGAACGCTACGCAGGGCAAAAGCGATTCTCGTCCTCCGTGCTTGCTTTTTCTCAGAAAGAGCCGTGGTGTGCGTTTTCGCCGGAAAACGCGTTTTCGGCCGAAAACGTGTACGTTTGCACTTCCCCGCCACAGGGAAGCTGCTAGACGGGAATTCTCTGCCTGGTTCTACCCGCTGCCAGGAACGCTACGCAGGGCATAAGCGATTCTCGTCCTCGGTGCTTGCTTTTTCTCAGAAAGAGCCATGGTGTGCTTTTTCGCCGGAAAACGCGTTTTCGGCCGAAAACGTGTACGTTTGCACTTCCCGGCCACAGGGAAGCTGCTAGCCGGCAATTCGCTGCCTATTTCTACCCGCTGCTCAGAACGCTACGCAGGGCAAAAGCGATTCTCGTCCTCCGTGCTTGCTTTTTCTCAGAAAGAGCCGTGGTGTGCGTTTTCGCCGGAAAACGCGTTTTCGGCCGAAAACGTGTACGTTTGCACTTCCCCGCCACAGGGAAGCTGCTAGCCGGGAATTCTCTGCCTGGTTCTACCCGCTGCCCGGAACGCTACGCAGGGCAAAAGCGATTCTCGTCCTCCGTGCTTGCTTTTTCTCAGAAAGAGCCGTGGTGTGCGTTTTCGCCGGAAAACGCGTTTTCGGCCGAAAACGTGTACGTTTGCACTTCCCGGCCACAGGGAAGCTGCTAGCCGGGAATTCTCTGCCTGGTTCTACCCGCTGCCCGGAACGCTACGCAGGGCAAAAGCGATTCTCGTCCTCCGTGCTTGCTTTTTCTCAGAAAGAGCCGTGGTGTGCGTTTTCGCCGGAAAACGCGTTTTCGGCCGAAAACGTGTACGTTTGCACTTCCCCGCCACAGGGAAGCTGCTAGCCGGGAATTCTCTGCCTGGTTCTACCCGCTGCCCGGAACGCTACGCAGGGCAAAAGCGATTCTCGTCCTCCGTGCTTGCTTTTTCTCAGAAAGAGCCGTGGTGTGCGTTTTCGCCGGAAAACGCGTTTTCGGCCGAAAACGTGTACGTTTGCACTTCCCGGCCACAGGGAAGCTGCTAGCCGGGAATTCTCTGCCTGGTTCTACCCGCTGCCCGGAACACTACGCAGGGCAAAAGCGATTCTCGTCCTCCGTTCTTGCTTTTTCTCAGAAAGAGCCGTGGTGTGCGTTTTCGCCAGAAAACGCGTTTTCGGCCGAAAACGTGTACGTTTGCACTTCCCGGCCACAGGGAAGCTGCTAGCCGGGAATTCTCTGCCTAGTTCTACCCGCTGCCCGGAACGCTACGCAGGGCAAAAGCGATTCTCGTCCTCCGTGCTTGCTTTTTCTCAGAAAGAGCCGTGGTGTGCGTTTTCGCCGCAAAACGCGTTTTCGGCCGAAAACGTGTACGTTTGCACTTCCCGGCCACAGGGAAGCTGCTAGCCGGGAATTCTCTGCCTGGTTCTACCCGCTGCCCGGAACGCTACGCAGGGCAAAAGCGATTCTCGTCCTCCGTGCTTGCTTTTTCTCAGAAAGAGCCGTGGTGTGCGTTTTCGCCGGAAAACGCGTTTTCGGCGAAAACGTGTACGTTTGCACTTCCCGGCCACAGGGAAGCTGCTAGCCGGGAATTCTCTGCCTGGTTCTACCCGCTGCCCGGAACACTACGCAGGGCAAAAGCGATTCTCGTCCTCCGTGCTTGCTTTTTCTCAGAAAGAGCCGTGGTGTGCGTTTTCGCCAGAAAACGCGTTTTCGGCCTAAAACGTGTACGTTTGCACTTCCCCGCCACAGGGAAGCTGCTAGCCGGGAATTCTCTGCCTGGTTCTACCCGCTGCCCGGAACGCTACGCAGGGCAAAAGCGATTCTCGTCCTCCGTGCTTGCTTTTTCTCAGAAAGAGCCGTGGTGTGCGTTTTCGCCGGAAAACGCGTTTTCGGCCGAAAACGTGTATGTTTGCACTTCCCGGCCACAGGGAAGCTGCTAGCCGGGAATTCTCTGCCTGGTTCTACCCGCTGCCCGGAACGCTACGCAAGGCAAAAGCGATTCTCGTCCTCCGTGCTTGCTTTTTCTCAGAAAGAGCCGTGGTGTGCGTTTTCGCCGGAAAACGCGTTTTCGGCCGAAAACGTGTACGTTTGCACTTCCCCGCCACAGGGAAGCTGCTAGACGGGAATTCTCTGCCTGGTTCTACCCGCTGCCCGGAACGCTACGCAGGGCAAAAGCGATTCTCGTCCTCCGTGCTTGCTTTTTCTCAGAAAGAGCCGTGGTGTGCGTTTTCGCCGGAAAACGCGTTTTCGGCCGAAAACGTGTACGTTTGCACTTCCCGGCCACAGGGAAGCTGCTAGCCGGGAATTCTCTGCCTGGTTCTACCCGCTGCCCGGAACGCTACGCAGGGCAAAAGCGATTCTCGTCCTCCGTGCTTGCTTTTTCTCAGAAAGAGCCGTGGTGTGCGTTTTCGCCGGAAAACGCGTTTTCGGCCGAAAACGTGTATGTTTGCACTTCCCGGCCACAGGGAAGCTGCTAGCCGGGAATTCTCTGCCTGGTTCTACCCGCTGCCCGGAACGCTACGCAGGGCAAAAGCGATTCTCGTCCTCCGTGCTTGCTTTTTCTCAGAAAGAGCCGTGGTGTGCGTTTTCGCCGGAAAACGCGTTTTCGGCCGAAAACGTGTACGTTTGCACTTCCCGGCCTCAGGGAAGCTGCTAGCCGGGAATTCTCTGCCTGGTTCTACCCGCTGCCCGGAACGCTACGCAGGGCAAAAGCGATTCTCGTCCTCCGTGCTTGCTTTTTCTCAGAAAGAGCCGTGGTGTGCGTTTTCGCCGGAAAACGCGTTTTCGGCCGAAAACGTGTACGTTTGCACTTCCCGGCCACAGGGAAGCTGCTAGACGGGAATTCTCTGCCTGGTTCTACCCGCTGCCCGGAACGCTACGCAGGGCAAAAGCGATTCTCGTCCTCCGTGCTTGCTTTTTCCCAGAAAGAGCCGTGGTGTGCGTTTTCGCCGGAAAACGCGTTTTCGGCCGAAAACGTGTACGTTTGCACTTCCCGGCCACAGGGAAGCTGCTAGCCGGGAATTCTCTGCCTGGTTCTACCCGCTGCCCGGAACGCTACGCAGGGCAAAAGCGATTCTCGTCCTCCGTGCTTGCTTTCTCTCAGAAAGAGCCGTGGTGTGCGTTTTCGCCGGAAAACGCGTTTTCGGCCGAAAACGTGTACGTTTGCACTTCCCGGCCACAGGGAAGCTGCTAGCCGGGAATTCTCTGCCTGGTTCTACCCGCTGCCCGGAACGCTACGCAGGGCAAAAGCGATTCTCGTCCTCCGTGCTTGCTTTTTCTCAGAAAGAGCCGTGGTGTGCGTTTTCGCCGGTAAACGCTTTTTCGGCCGAAAACGTGTACGTTTGCACTTCCCCGCCACAGGGAAGCTGCTAGCCGGGAATTCTCTGCCTGGTTCTACCCGCTGCCCGGAACGCTACGCAGGGCAAAAGCGATTCTCGTCCTCCGTGCTTGCTTTTTCTCAGAAAGAGCCGTGGTGTGCGTTTTCGCCAGAAAACGCGTTTTCGGCCGAAAACGTGTACGTTTGCACTTCCCGGCCACAGGGAAGCTGCTAGCCGGGAATTCTCTGCCTGGTTCTACCCGCTGCCCGGAACGCTACGCAGGGCAAAAGCGATTCTCGTCCTCCGTGCTTGCTTTTTCTCAGAAAGAGCCGTGGTGTGCGTTTTCGCCGGAAAACGCGTTTTCGGCCGAAAACGTGTACGTTTGCACTTCCCGGCCACAGGGAAGCTGCTAGCCGGGAATTCTCTGCCTGGTTCTACCCGCTGCCCGGAACGCTACGCAGGGCAAAAGCGATTCTCGTCCTCCGTGCTTGCTTTTTCTCAGAAAGAGCCGTGGTGTGCGTTTTCGCCGGAAAACGCGTTTTCGGCCGAAAACGTGTACGTTTGCACTTCCCGGCCACAGGGAAGCTGCTAGCCGGGAATTCTCTGCCTGGTTCTACCCGCTGCCCGGAACGCTACGCAGGGCAAAAGCGATTCTCGTCCTCCGTGCTTGCTTTTTCCCAGAAAGAGCCGTGGTGTGCGTTTTCGCCGGAAAACGCGTTTTCGGCCGAAAACGTGTACGTTTGCACTTCCCGGCCACAGGGAAGCTGCTAGCCGGGAATTCTCTGCCTGGTTCTACCCGCTGCCCGGAACGCTACGCAGGGCAAAAGCGATTCTCGTCCTCCGTGCTTGCTTTCTCTCAGAAAGAGCCGTGGTGTGCGTTTTCGCCGGAAAACGCGTTTTCGGCCGAAAACGTGTACGTTTGCACTTCCCGGCCACAGGGAAGCTGCTAGCCGGGAATTCTCTGCCTGGTTCTACCCGCTGCCCGGAACGCTACGCAGGGCAAAAGCGATTCTCGTCCTCCGTGCTTGCTTTTTCTCAGAAAGAGCCGTGGTGTGCGTTTTCGCCGGTAAACGCTTTTTCGGCCGAAAACGTGTACGTTTGCACTTCCCCGCCACAGGGAAGCTGCTAGCCGGGAATTCTCTGCCTGGTTCTACCCGCTGCCCGGAACGCTACGCAGGGCAAAAGCGATTCTCGTCCTCCGTGCTTGCTTTTTCTCAGAAAGAGCCGTGGTGTGCGTTTTCGCCAGAAAACGCGTTTTCGGCCGAAAACGTGTACGTTTGCACTTCCCGGCCACAGGGAAGCTGCTAGCCGGGAATTCTCTGCCTGGTTCTACCCGCTGCCCGGAACGCTACGCAGGGCAAAAGCGATTCTCGTCCTCCGTGCTTGCTTTTTCTCAGAAAGAGCCGTGGTGTGCGTTTTCGCCGGAAAACGCGTTTTCGGCCGAAAACGTGTACGTTTGCACTTCCCGGCCACAGGGAAGCTGCTAGCCGGGAATTCTCTGCCTGGTTCTACCCGCTGCCCGGAACGCTACGCAGGGCAAAAGCGATTCTCGTCCTCCGTGCTTGCTTTTTCTCAGAAAGAGCCGTGGTGTGCGTTTTCGCCAGAAAACGCCTTTTCGGCCGAAAACGTGTACGTTTGCACTTCCCGGCCACAGGGAAGCTGCTAGCCGGGAATTCTCTGCCTGGTTCTACCCGCTGCCCGGAACGCTACGCAGGGCAAAAGCGATTCTCGTCCTCCGTGCTTGCTTTTTCTCAGAAAGAGCCGTGGTGTGCGTTTTCGCCGGAAAACGCGTTTTCGGCCGAAAACGTGTACGTTTGCACTTCCCGGCCTCAGGGAAGCTGCTAGCCGGGAATTCTCTGCCTGGTTCTACCCGCTGCCCGGAACGCTACGCAGGGCAAAAGCGATTCTCGTCCTCCGTGCTTGCTTTTTCTCAGAAAGAGCCGTGGTGTGCGTTTTCGCCGGAAAACGCGTTTTCGGCCGAAAACGTGTACGTTTGCACTTCCCGGCCACAGGGAAGCTGCTAGACGGGAATTCTCTGCCTGGTTCTACCCGCTGCCCGGAACGCTACGCAGGGCAAAAGCGATTCTCGTCCTCCGTGCTTGCTTTTTCCCAGAAAGAGCCGTGGTGTGCGTTTTCGCCGGAAAACGCGTTTTCGGCCGAAAACGTGTACGTTTGCACTTCCCGGCCACAGGGAAGCTGCTAGCCGGGAATTCTCTGCCTGGTTCTACCCGCTGCCCGGAACGCTACGCAGGGCAAAAGCGATTCTCGTCCTCCGTGCTTGCTTTCTCTCAGAAAGAGCCGTGGTGTGCGTTTTCGCCGGAAAACGCGTTTTCGGCCGAAAACGTGTACGTTTGCACTTCCCGGCCACAGGGAAGCTGCTAGCCGGGAATTCTCTGCCTGGTTCTACCCGCTGCCCGGAACGCTACGCAGGGCAAAAGCGATTCTCGTCCTCCGTGCTTACTTTTTCTCAGAAAGAGCCGTGGTGTGCGTTTTCGCCGGAAAACGCGTTTTCGGCCGAAAACGTGTACGTTTGCACTTCCCCGCCACAGGGAAGCTGCTAGCCGGGAATTCTCTGCCTGGTTCTACCCGCTGCCCGGAACGCTACGCAGGGCAAAAGCGATTCTCGTCCTCCGTGCTTGCTTTTTCTCAGAAAGAGCCGTGGTGTGCGTTTTCGCCGGAAAACGCGTTTTCGGCCGAAAACGTGTACGTTTGCACTTCCCGGCCACAGGGAAGCTGCTAGCCGGGAATTCTCTGCCTGGTTCTACCCGCTGCCCGGAACGCTACGCAGGGCAAAAGCGATTCTCGTCCTCCGTGCTTACTTTTTCTCAGAAAGAGCCGTGGTGTGCGTTTTCGCCGGAAAACGCGTTTTCGGCCGAAAACGTGTACGTTTGCACTTCCCCGCCACAGGGAAGCTGCTAGCCGGGAATTCTCTGCCTGGTTCTACCCGCTGCCCGGAACGCTACGCAGGGCAAAAGCGATTCTCGTCCTCCGTGCTTGCTTTTTCTCAGAAAGAGCCGTGGTGTGCGTTTTCGCCAGAAAAGGCGTTTTCGGCCGAAAACGTGTACGTTTGCACTTCCCGGCCACAGGGAAGCTGCTAGCCGGGAATTCTCTGCCTGGTTCTACCCGCTGCCCGGAACGCTACGCAGGGCAAAAGCGATTCTCGTCCTCCGTGCTTGCTTTTTCCCAGAAAGAGCCGTGGTGTGCGTTTTCGCCGGAAAACGCGTTTTCGGCCGAAAACGTGTACGTTTGCACTTCCCGGCCACAGGGAAGCTGCTAGCCGGGAATTCTCTGCCTGGTTCTACCCGCTGCCCGGAACGCTACGCAGGGCAAAAGCGATTCTCGTCCTCCGTGCTTGCTTTCTCTCAGAAAGAGCCGTGGTGTGCGTTTTCGCCGGAAAACGCGTTTTCGGCCGAAAACGTGTACGTTTGCACTTCCCGGCCACAGGGAAGCTGCTAGCCGGGAATTCTCTGCCTGGTTCTACCCGCTGCCCGGAACGCTACGCAGGGCAAAAGCGATTCTCGTCCTCCGTGCTTGCTTTTTCTCAGAAAGAGCCGTGGTGTGCGTTTTCGCCGGTAAACGCTTTTTCGGCCGAAAACGTGTACGTTTGCACTTCCCCGCCACAGGGAAGCTGCTAGCCGGGAATTCTCTGCCTGGTTCTACCCGCTGCCCGGAACGCTACGCAGGGCAAAAGCGATTCTCGTCCTCCGTGCTTGCTTTTTCTCAGAAAGAGCCGTGGTGTGCGTTTTCGCCAGAAAACGCGTTTTCGGCCGAAAACGTGTACGTTTGCACTTCCCGGCCACAGGGAAGCTTCTAGCCGGGAATTCTCTGCCTGGTTCTACCCGCTGCCCGGAACGCTACGCAGGGCAAAAGCGATTCTCGTCCTCCGTGCTTGCTTTTTCTCAGAAAGAGCCGTGGTGTGCGTTTTCGCCGGAAAACGCGTTTTCGGCCGAAAACGTGTACGTTTGCACTTCCCCGCCACAGGGAAGCTGCTAGCCGGGAATTCTCTGCCTGGTTCTACCCGCTGCCCGGAACGCTACGCAGGGCAAAAGCGATTCTCGTCCTCCGTGCTTGCTTTTTCTCAGAAAGAGCCGTGGTGTGCGTTTTCGCCAGAAAAGGCGTTTTCGGCCGAAAACGTGTACGTTTGCACTTCCCGGCCACAGGGAAGCTGCTAGCCGGGAATTCTCTGCCTGGTTCTACCCGCTGCCCGGAACGCTACGCAGGGCAAAAGCGATTCTCGTCCTCCGTTCTTGCTTTTTCTCAGAAAGAGCCGTGGTGTGCTTTTTCGCCGGAAAACGCGTTTTCGGCCGAAAACGTGTACGTTTGCACTTCCCGGCCACAGGGAAGCTGCTAGCCGGCAATTCGCTGCCTATTTCTACCCGCTGCTCAGAACGCTACGCAGGGCAAAAGCGATTCTCGTCCTCCGTTCTTGCTTTCTCTCAGAAAGAGCCGTGGTGTGCGTTTTCGCCGGAAAACGCGTTTTCGGCCGAAAACGTGTACGTTTGCACTTCCCCGCCACAGGGAAGCTGCTAGCCGGGAATTCTCTGCCTGGTTCTACCCGCTGCCCGGAACGCTACGCAGGGCAAAAGCGATTCTCGTCCTCCGTGCTTGCTTTTTCTCAGAAAGAGCCGTGGTGTGCGTTTTCACGGGAAAACGCGTTTTCGGCCGAAAACGTGTACGTTTGCACTTCCCGGCCACAGGGAAGCTGCTAGCCGGGAATTCTCTGCCTGGTTCTACCCGCTGCCCGGATCGCTACGCAGGGCAAAAGCGATTCTCGTCCTCCGTGCTTGCTTTTTCTCAGAAAGAGCCGTGGTGTGCTTTTTCGCCGGAAAACGCGTTTTCGGCCGAAAACGTGTACGTTTGCACTTCCCGGCCACAGGGAAGCTGCTAGCCGGCAATTCGCTGCCTATTTCTACCCGCTGCTCAGAACGCTACGCAGGGCAAAAGCGATTCTCGTCCTCCGTGCTTGCTTTTTCTCAGAAAGAGCCGTGGTGTGCGTTTTCGCCGGTAAACGCTTTTTCGGCCGAAAACGTGTACGTTTGCACTTCCCCGCCACAGGGAAGCTGCTAGCCGGGAATTCTCTGCCTGGTTCTACCCGCTGCCCGGAACGCTACGCAGGGCAAAAGCGATTCTCGTCCTCCGTGCTTGCTTTTTCTCAGAAAGAGCCGTGGTGTGCGTTTTCGCCAGAAAACGCGTTTTCGGCCGAAAACGTGTACGTTTGCACTTCCCGGCCACAGGGAAGCTGCTAGCCGGGAATTCTCTGCCTGGTTCTACCCGCTGCCCGGAACGCTACGCAGGGCAAAAGCGATTCTCGTCCTCCGTGCTTGCTTTTTCTCAGAAAGAGCCGTGGTGTGCGTTTTCGCCGGAAAACGTGTTTTCGGCCGAAAACGTGTACGTTTGCACTTCCCCGCCACAGGGAAGCTGCTAGCCGGGAATTCTCTGCCTGGTTCTACCCGCTGCCCGGAACGCTACGCAGGGCAAAAGCGATTCTCGTCCTCCGTGCTTGCTTTTTCTCAGAAAGAGCCGTGGTGTGCGTTTTCGCCAGAAAAGGCGTTTTCGGCCGAAAACGTGTACGTTTGCACTTCCCGGCCACAGGGAAGCTGCTAGCCGGGAATTCTCTGCCTGGTTCTACCCGCTGCCCGGAACGCTACGCAGGGCAAAAGCGATTCTCGTCCTCCGTGCTTGCTTTTTCCCAGAAAGAGCCGTGGTGTGCGTTTTCGCCGGAAAACGCGTTTTCGGCCGAAAACGTGTACGTTTGCACTTCCCGGCCACAGGGAAGCTGCTAGCCGGGAATTCTCTGCCTGGTTCTACCCGCTGCCCGGAACGCTACGCAGGGCAAAAGCGATTCTCGTCCTCCGTGCTTGCTTTTTCTCAGAAAGAGCCGTGGTGTGCGTTTTCGCCAGAAAACGCCTTTTCGGCCGAAAACGTGTACGTTTGCACTTCCCGGCCACAGGGAAGCTGCTAGCCGGGAATTCTCTGCCTGGTTCTACCCGCTGCCCGGAACGCTACGCAGGGCAAAAGCGATTCTCGTCCTCCGTGCTTGCTTTTTCTCAGAAAGAGCCGTGGTGTGCGTTTTCGCCGGAAAACGCGTTTTCGGCCGAAAACGTGTACGTTTGCACTTCCCGGCCTCAGGGAAGCTGCTAGCCGGGAATTCTCTGCCTGGTTCTACCCGCTGCCCGGAACGCTACGCAGGGCAAAAGCGATTCTCGTCCTCCGTGCTTGCTTTTTCTCAGAAAGAGCCGTGGTGTGCGTTTTCGCCGGTAAACGCTTTTTCGGCCGAAAACGTGTACGTTTGCACTTCCCGGCCACAGGGAAGCTGCTAGACGGGAATTCTCTGCCTGGTTCTACCCGCTGCCCGGAACGCTACGCAGGGCAAAAGCGATTCTCGTCCTCCGTGCTTGCTTTTTCCCAGAAAGAGCCGTGGTGTGCGTTTTCGCCGGAAAACGCGTTTTCGGCCGAAAACGTGTACGTTTGCACTTCCCGGCCACAGGGAAGCTGCTAGCCGGGAATTCTCTGCCTGGTTCTACCCGCTGCCCGGAACGCTACGCAGGGCAAAAGCGATTCTCGTCCTCCGTGCTTGCTTTCTCTCAGAAAGAGCCGTGGTGTGCGTTTTCGCCGGAAAACGCGTTTTCGGCCGAAAACGTGTACGTTTGCACTTCCCGGCCACAGCGAAGCTGCTAGCCGGGAATTCTCTGCCTGGTTCTACCCGCTGCCCGGAACGCTACGCAGGGCAAAAGCGATTCTCGTCCTCCGTGCTTGCTTTTTCTCAGAAAGAGCCGTGGTGTGCGTTTTCGCCGGTAAACGCTTTTTCGGCCGAAAACGTGTACGTTTGCACTTCCCCGCCACAGGGAAGCTGCTAGCCGGGAATTCTCTGCCTGGTTCTACCCGCTGCCCGGAACGCTACGCAGGGCAAAAGCGATTCTCGTCCTCCGTGCTTGCTTTTTCTCAGAAAGAGCCGTGGTGTGCGTTTTCGCCGGAAAACGCGTTTTCGGCCGAAAACGTGTACGTTTGCACTTCCCGGCCACAGGGAAGCTGCTAGCCGGGAATTCTCTGCCTGGTTCTACCCGCTGCCCGGAACGCTACGCAGGGCAAAAGCGATTCTCGTCCTCCGTGCTTGCTTTTTCTCAGAAAGAGCCGTGGTGTGCGTTTTCGCCGGAAAACGCGTTTTCGGCCGAAAACGTGTACGTTTGCACTTCCCCGCCACAGGGAAGCTGCTAGCCGGGAATTCTCTGCCTGGTTCTACCCGCTGCCCGGAACGCTACGCAGGGCAAAAGCGATTCTCGTCCTCCGTGCTTGCTTTTTCTCAGAAAGAGCCGTGGTGTGCGTTTTCGCCAGAAAAGGCGTTTTCGGCCGAAAACGTGTACGTTTGCACTTCCCGGCCACAGGGAAGCTGCTAGCCGGGAATTCTCTGCCTGGTTCTACCCGCTGCCCGGAACGCTACGCAGGGCAAAAGCGATTCTCGTCCTCCGTGCTTGCTTTTTCTCAGAAAGAGCCGTGGTGTGCGTTTTCGCGGGAAAACGCGTTTTCGGCCGAAAACGTGTACGTTTGCACTTCCCGGCCACAGGGAAGCTGCTAGCCGGGAATTCTCTGCCTGGTTCTACCCGCTGCCCGGAACGCTACGCAGGGCAAAAGCGATTCTCGTCCTCCGTGCTTGCTTTCTCTCAGAAAGAGCCGTGGTGTGCGTTTTCGCCGGAAAACGCGTTTTCGGCCGAAAACGTGTACGTTTGCACTTCCCGGCCACAGGGAAGCTGCTAGCCGGGAATTCTCTGCCTGGTTCTACCCGCTGCCCGGAACGCTACGCAGGGCAAAAGCGATTCTCGTCCTCCGTGCTTGCTTTTTCTCAGAAAGAGCCGTGGTGTGCGTTTTCGCCGGTAAACGCTTTTTCGGCCGAAAACGTGTACGTTTCCACTTCCCCGCCACAGGGAAGCTGCTAGCCGGGAATTCTCTGCCTGGTTCTACCCGCTGCCCGGAACGCTACGCAGGGCAAAAGCGATTCTCGTCCTCCGTGCTTGCTTTTTCTCAGAAAGAGCCGTGGTGTGCGTTTTCGCCAGAAAACGCGTTTTCGGCCGAAAACGTGTACGTTTGCACTTCCCGGCCACAGGGAAGCTGCTAGCCGGGAATTCTCTGCCTGGTTCTACCCGCTGCCCGGAACGCTACGCAGGGCAAAAGCGATTCTCGTCCTCCGTGCTTGCTTTTTCTCAGAAAGAGCCGTGGTGTGCGTTTTCGCCGGAAAACGCGTTTTCGGCCGAAAACGTGTACGTTTGCACTTCCCCGCCACAGGGAAGCTGCTAGCCGGGAATTCTCTGCCTGGTTCTACCCGCTGCCCGGAACGCTACGCAGGGCAAAAGCGATTCTCGTCCTCCGTGCTTGCTTTTTCTCAGAAAGAGCCGTGGTGTGCGTTTTCGCCAGAAAAGGCGTTTTCGGCCGAAAACGTGTACGTTTGCACTTCCCGGCCACAGGGAAGCTGCTAGCCGGGAATTCTCTGCCTGGTTCTACCCGCTGCCCGGAACGCTACGCAGGGCAAAAGCGATTCTCGTCCTCCGTTCTTGCTTTCTCTCAGAAAGAGCCGTGGTGTGCTTTTTCGCCGGAAAACGCGTTTTCGGCCGAAAACGTGTACGTTTGCACTTCCCGGCCACAGGGAAGCTGCTAGCCGGCAATTCGCTGCCTATTTCTACCCGCTGCTCAGAACGCTACGCAGGGCAAAAGCGATTCTCGTCCTCCGTGCTTGCTTTTTCTCAGAAAGAGCCGTGGTGTGCGTTTTCGCGGGAAAACGCGTTTTCGGCCGAAAACGTGTACGTTTGCACTTCCCGGCCACAGGGAAGCTGCTAGCCGGGAATTCTCTGCCTGGTTCTACCCGCTGCCCGGATCGCTACGCAGGGCAAAAGCGATTCTCGTCCTCCGTGCTTGCTTTTTCTCAGAAAGAGCCGTGGTGTGAGTTTTCGCGGGAAAACGCGTTTTCGGCCGAAAACGTGTACGTTTGCACTTCCCCGCCACAGGGAAGCTGCTAGACGGGAATTCTCTGCTTGGTTCTACCCGATGCCCGGAACGCTACGCAGGGCAAAAGCGATTCTCGTCCTCCGTGCTTGCTTTTTCTCAGAAAGAGCCGTGGTGTGCTTTTTCGCCGGAAAACGCGTTTTCGGCCGAAAACGTGTACGTTTGCACTTCCCGGCCACAGGGAAGCTGCTAGCCGGCAATTCGCTGCCTATTTCTACCCGCTGCTCAGAACGCTACGCAGGGCAAAAGCGATTCTCGTCCTCCGTGCTTGCTTTTTCTCAGAAAGAGCCGTGGTGTGCGTTTTCGCCGGTAAACGCTTTTTCGGCCGAAAACGTGTACGTTTGCACTTCCCCGCCACAGGGAAGCTGCTAGCCGGGAATTCTCTGCCTGGTTCTACCCGCTGCCCGGAACGCTACGCAGGGCAAAAGCGATTCTCGTCCTCCGTGCTTGCTTTTTCTCAGAAAGAGCCGTGGTGTGCGTTTTCGCCAGAAAACGCGTTTTCGGCCGAAAACGTGTACGTTTGCACTTCCCGGCCACAGGGAAGCTGCTAGCCGGGAATTCTCTGCCTGGTTCTACCCGCTGCCCGGAACGCTACGCAGGGCAAAAGCGATTCTCGTCCTCCGTGCTTGCTTTTTCTCAGAAAGAGCCGTGGTGTGCGTTTTCGCCGGAAAACGCGTTTTCGGCCGAAAACGTGTACGTTTGCACTTCCCCGCCACAGGGAAGCTGCTAGCCGGGAATTCTCTGCCTGGTTCTACCCGCTGCCCGGAACGCTACGCAGGGCAAAAGCGATTCTCGTCCTCCGTGCTTGCTTTTTCTCAGAAAGAGCCGTGGTGTGCGTTTTCGCCAGAAAAGGCGTTTTCGGCCGAAAACGTGTACGTTTGCACTTCCCGGCCACAGGGAAGCTGCTAGCCGGGAATTCTCTGCCTGGTTCTACCCGCTGCCCGGAACGCTACGCAGGGCAAAAGCGATTCTCGTCCTCCGTGCTTGCTTTTTCTCAGAAAGAGCCGTGGTGTGCGTTTTCGCCGGAAAACGCGTATTCGGCCGAAACCGTGTACGTTTGCACTTCCCCGCCACAGGGAAGCTGCTAGACGGGAATTCTCTGCCTGGTTCTACCCGCTGCCCGGAACACTACGCAGGGCAAAAGCGATTATCGTCCTCCGTGCTTGCTTTTTCTCAGAAAGAGCCGTGGTGTGCGTTTTCGCGGGAAAACGCGTTTTCGGCCGAAAACGTGTACGTTTGCACTTCCTGGCCACAGGGAAGCTGCTAGCCGGGAATTCTCTGCCTGGTTCTACCCGCTGCTCAGAACGCTACGCAGGGCAAAAGCGATTCTCGTCCTCCGTGCTTGCTTTATCTCAGAAAGAGCCGTGGTGTGTGTTTTCGCCGCAAAACGCGTTTTCGGCCGAAAACGTGTACATTTGCACTTCCCCGCCACAGGGAAGCTGATAGCAGGGAATTCGCTGCCTGGTTCTACCCGCTGCCCGGAACGCTACGCAGGGCAAAAGCGATTCTCGTCCTCCGTGCTTGCTTTTTCTCAGAAAGAGCCATGGTGTGCTTTTTCGCCGGAAAACGCGTTTTCGGCCGAAAACGTGTACGTTTGCAATTCCCCGCCACAGGGAAGCTGCTAGCCGGGAATTCTCTGCCTGGTTCTACCCGCTGCCCGGAACGCTACGCAGGGCAAAAGCGATTCTCGTCCTCCGTGCTTGCTTTTTCTCAGAAAGAGCCGTGGTGTGCGTTTTCGCCGGAAAACGCGTTTTCGGCCGAAAACGTGTACGTTTGCACTTCCCGGCCACAGGGAAGCTGCTAGACGGGAATTCTCTGCCTGGTTCTACCCGCTGCCCGGAACGCTACGCAGGGCAAAAGCGATTCTCGTCCTCCGTGCTTGCTTTTTCTCAGAAAGAGCCGTGGTGTGCGTTTTCGCCGGAAAACGCGTTTTCGGCCGAAAACGTGTACGTTTGCACTTCCCGGCCACAGGGAAGCTGCTAGCCGGGAATTCTCTACCTGGTTCTACCCGCTGCCCGGAACGCTACGCAGGGCAAAAGCGATTCTCGTCCTCCGTGCTTGCTTTTTCTCAGAAAGAGCCATGGTGTGCTTTTTCTCCGGAAAACAAGTTTTCGGCCGGAAACGTGTACGTTTGCACTTCCCGGCCACAGGGAAGCTGCTAGCCGGCAATTCGCCTCCTATTTCTACCCGCTGCTCAGAACGCTACGCAGGGCAAAAGCGATTCTCGTCCTCCGTGCTTTCTTTTTCTCAGAAAGAGCCGTGGTGTGCGTTTTCGCCGGAAAACGCGTTTTCGGCCGAAAACGTGTACGTTTGCACTTCCCGGCCACAGGGAAGCTGCTAGCCGGGAATTCTCTGCCTGGTTCTACCCGCTGCCCGGAACACTACGCAGGGCAAAAGCGATTCTCGTCCTCCGTGCTTGCTTTTTCTCAGAAAGAGCCGTGGTGTGCGTTTTCGCCAGAAAACGCGTTTTCGGCCGAAAACGTGTACGTTTGCACTTCTCCGCCACAGGGAAGCTGCTAGCCGGGAATTCTCTGCCTGGTTCTACCCGCTGCCCGGAACGCTACGCAGGGCAAAAGCGATTCTCGTCCTCCGTGCTTGCTTTTTCTCAGAAAGAGCCGTGGTGTGCGTTTTCGCCGGAAAACGCGTTTTCGGCCGAAAACGTTTACGTTTGCACTTCCCGGCCACAGGGAAGCTGCTAGCCGGGAATTCTCTGCCTGGTTCTACCCGCTGCCCGGAACGCTACGCAGGGCAAAAGCGATTCTCGTCCTCCGTGCTTGCTTTTTCTCAGAAAGAGGCGTGGTGTGCGTTTTCGCCGGAAAACGTGTTTTCAGCCGAAAACGTGTACGTTTGCACTTCCAGGCCACAGGGAAGCTGCTAGCCGGGAATTCTCTGCCTGGTTCTACCCGCTGCCCGGAACGCTACGCAGGGCAAAAGCGATTCTCGTCCTCCGTGCTTGCTTTTTCTCAGAAAGAGCCGTGGTGTGCGTTTTCGCCGGAAAACGCGTTTTCGGCCGAAAACGTGTACGTTTGCACTTCCCCGCCACAGGGAAGCTGCTAGACGGGAATTCTCTGCCTGGTTCTACCCGCTGCCCGGAACGCTACGCAGGGCAAAAGCGATTCTCGTCCTCCATGATTGCTTTTTCTCAGAAAGAGCCGTGGTGTGCGTTTTCGCCGGAAAACGCGTTTTCGGCCGAAAACGTGTACGTTTGCACTTCCCGGCCACAGGGAAGCTGCTAGCCGGGAATTCTCTGCCTGGTTCTACCCGCTGCCCGGAACGCTACGCAGGGCAAAAGCGATTCTCGTCCTCATTGCTTGCTTTTTCTCAGAAAGAGCCGTGGTGTGCGTTTTCGCCGGAAAACGCGTTTTCGGCCGAAAACGTGTACGTTTGCACTTCCCGGCCACAGGGAAGCTGCTAGCCGGGAATTCTCTGCCTGGTTCTACCCGCTGCCCGGAACGCTACGCAGGGCAAAAGCGATTCTCGTCCTCCGTGCTTGCTTTTTCTCAGAAAGAGCCATGGTGTGCTTTTTCGCCGGAAAACGCGTTTTCGGCCGAAAACGTGTACGTTTGCACTTCCCGGCCACAGGGAAGCTGCTAGCCGGCAATTCGCTGCCTGGTTCTACCCGCTGCCCGGTACACTACGCAGGGCAAAAGCGATTCTCGTCCTCCATGCTTGCTTTTTCTCAGAAAGAGCCGTGGTGTGCGTTTTCGCCAGAAAACGCGTTTTCGGCCGAAAACGTGTACGTTTGCACTTCCCGGCCACAGGGAAGCTGATAGCAGGGAATTCGCTGCCTGGTTCTACCCGCTGCCCGGAACGCTACGCAGGGCAAAAGCGATTCTCGTCCTCCGTGCTTGCTTTTTCTCAGAAAGAGCCGTGGTGTGCGTTTTCGCCGGTAAACGCGTTTTCGGCCGAAAACGTGTACGTTTGCACTTCCCGGCCACAGGGAAGCTGCTAGCCGGGAATTCTCTGCCTGGTTCTACCCGCTGCCCGGAAAGCTACGCAGGGCAAAAGCGATTCTCGTCCTCCGTGCTTGCTTTTTCTCAGAAAGAGCCGTGGTGTGCGTTTTCGCGTGAAAACGCGTTTTCGGCCGAAAACGTGTACGTTTGCACTTCCCGGCCACAGAGAAGCTGCTAGCCGGGAATTCTCTGCCTGGTTCTACCCGCTGCCCGGAACACTACGCAGGGCAAAGCGATTCTCGTCCTCCGTGCTTGCTTTTTCTCAGAAAGAGCCGTGGTGTGCGTTTTTGCGGGTAAACGCGTTTTCGGCCGAAAACGTGTACGTTTGCACTTCCCGGCCACAGGGAAGCTGCTAGACGGGAATTCTCTGCCTGGTTCTACCCGCTGCCCGGAACGCTACGCAGGGCAAAAGCGATTCTCGTCCTCCGTGCTTGCTTTTTCTCAGAAAGAGCCGTGGTGTGCGTTTTCGCCAGAAAAGGCGTTTTCGGCCGAAAACGTGTACGTTTGCACTTCCCGGCCACAGGGAAGCTGCTAGCCGGGAATTCTCTGCCTGGTTCTACCCGCTGCCCGGAACGCTACGCAGGGCAAAAGCGATTCTCGTCCTCCGTGCTTGCTTTTTCTCAGAAAGAGCCATGGTGTGCTTTTTCTCCGGAAAACAAGTTTTCGGCCGGAAACGTGTACGTTTGCACTTCCCGGCCACAGGGAAGCTGCTAGCCGGCAATTCGCCTCCTATTTCTACCCGCTGCTCAGAACGCTACGCAGGGCAAAAGCGATTCTCGTCCTCCGTGCTTTCTTTTTCTCAGAAAGAGCCGTGGTGTGCGTTTTCGCCGGAAAACGCGTTTTCGGCCGAAAACGTGTACGTTTGCACTTCCCGGCCACAGGGAAGCTGCTAGCCGGGAATTCTCTGCCTGGTTCTACCCGCTGCCCGGAACACTACGCAGGGCAAAAGCGATTCTCGTCCTCCGTGCTTGCTTTTTCTCAGAAAGAGCCGTGGTGTGCGTTTTCGCCAGAAAACGCGTTTTCGGCCGAAAACGTGTACGTTTGCACTTCTCCGCCACAGGGAAGCTGCTAGCCGGGAATTCTCTGCCTGGTTCTACCCGCTGCCCGGAACGCTACGCAGGGCAAAAGCGATTCTCGTCCTCCGTGCTTGCTTTTTCTCAGAAAGAGCCGTGGTGTGCGTTTTCGCCGGAAAACGCGTTTTCGGCCGAAAACGTTTACGTTTGCACTTCCCGGCCACAGGGAAGCTGCTAGCCGGGAATTCTCTGCCTGGTTCTACCCGCTGCCCGGAACGCTACGCAGGGCAAAAGCGATTCTCGTCCTCCGTGCTTGCTTTTTCTCAGAAAGAGCCGTGGTGTGCGTTTTCGCCGGAAAACGTGTTTTCGGCCGAAAACGTGTACGTTTGCACTTCCAGGCCACAGGGAAGCTGCTAGCCGGGAATTCTCTGCCTGGTTCTACCCGCTGCCCGGAACGCTACGCAGGGCAAAAGCGATTCTCGTCCTCCGTGCTTGCTTTTTCTCAGAAAGAGCCGTGGTGTGCGTTTTCGCCGGAAAACGCGTTTTCGGCCGAAAACGTGTACGTTTGCACTTCCCCGCCACAGGGAAGCTGCTAGACGGGAATTCTCTGCCTGGTTCTACCCGCTGCCCGGAACGCTACGCAGGGCAAAAGCGATTCTCGTCCTCCATGCTTGCTTTTTCTCAGAAAGAGCCGTGGTGTGCGTTTTCGCCGGAAAACGCGTTTTAGGCCGAAAACGTGTACGTTTGCACTTCCCGGCCACAGGGAAGCTGCTAGCCGGGAATTCTCTGCCTGGTTCTACCCGCTGCCCGGAACGCTACGCAGGGCAAAAGCGATTCTCGTCCTCATTGCTTGCTTTTTCTCAGAAAGAGCCGTGGTGTGCGTTTTCGCCGGAAAACGCGTTTTCGGCCGAAAACGTGTACGTTTGCACTTCCCGGCCACAGGGAAGCTGCTAGCCGGGAATTCTCTGCCTGGTTCTACCCGCTGCCCGGAACGCTACGCAGGGCAAAAGCGATTTTCGTCCTCCGTGCTTGCTTTTTCTCATAAAGAGCCATGGTGTGCTTTTTCGCCGGAAAACGCGTTTTCGGCCGAAAACGTGTACGTTTGCACTTCCCGGCCACAGGGAAGCTGCTAGCCGGCAATTCGCTGCCTGGTTCTACCCGCTGCCCGGTACACTACGCAGGGCAAAAGCGATTCTCGTCCTCCATGCTTGCTTTTTCTCAGAAAGAGCCGTGGTGTGCGTTTTCGCCAGAAAACGCGTTTTCGGCCGAAAACGTGTACGTTTGCACTTCCCGGCCACAGGGAAGCTGCTAGCCGGGAATTCTCTGCCTGGTTCTACCCGCTGCCCGGAACGCTACGCAGGGCAAAAGCGATTCTCGTCCTCCGTGCTTGCTTTTTCTCAGAAAGAGCCGTGGTGTGCGTTTTCGCCGGAAAACGCGTTTTCGGCCGAAACCGTGTACGTTTGCACTTCCCCGCCACAGGGAAGCTGCTAGACGGGAATTCTCTGCCTGGTTCTACCCGCTGCCCGGAACACTACGCAGGGCAAAAGCGATTATCGTCCTCCGTGCTTGCTTTTTCTCAGAAAGAGCCGTGGTGTGCGTTTTCGCGGGAAAACGCGTTTTCGGCCGAAAACGTGTACGTTTGCACTTCCCGGCCACAGGGAAGCTGCTAGCCGGGAATTCTCTGCCTGGTTCTACCCGCTGCTCAGAACGCTACGCAGGGCAAAAGCGATTCTAGTCCTCCGTGCTTGCTTTATCTCAGAAAGAGTCGTGGTGTGTGTTTTCGCCGCAAAACGCGTTTTCGGCCGAAAACGTGTACGTTTGCACTTCCCCGCCACAGGGAAGCTGATAGCAGGGAATTCGCTGCCTGGTTCTACCCGCTGCCCGGAACGCTACGCAGGGCAAAAGCGATTCTCGTCCTCCGTGCTTGCTTTTTCTCAGAAAGAGCCATGGTGTGCTTTTTCGCCGGAAAACGCGTTTTCGGCCGAAAACGTGTACGTTTGCAATTCCCCGCCACAGGGAAGCTGCTAGCTGGGAATTCTCTGCCTCGTTCTACCCGCTGCCCGGAACGCTACGCAGGGCAAAAGCGATTCTCGTCCTCCGTGCTTGCTTTTTCTCAGAAAGAGCCATGGTGTGCTTTTTCTCCGGAAAACAAGTTTTCGGCCGGAAACGTGTACGTTTGCACTTCCCGGCCACAGGGAAGCTGCTAGCCGGCAATTCGCCTCCTATTTCTACCCGCTGCTCAGAACGCTACGCAGGGCAAAAGCGATTCTCGTCCTCCGTGCTTTCTTTTTCTCAGAAAGAGCCGTGGTGTGCGTTTTCGCCGGAAAACGCGTTTTCGGCCGAAAACGTGTACGTTTGCACTTCCCGGCCACAGGGAAGCTGCTAGCCGGGAATTCTCTGCCTGGTTCTACCCGCTGCCCGGAACACTACGCAGGGCAAAAGCGATTCTCGTCCTCCGTGCTTGCTTTTTCTCAGAAAGAGCCGTGGTGTGCGTTTTCGCCAGAAAACGCGTTTTCGGCCGAAAACGTGTACGTTTGCACTTCTCCGCCACAGGGAAGCTGCTAGCCGGGAATTCTCTGCCTGGTTCTACCCGCTGCCCGGAACGCTACGCAGGGCAAAAGCGATTCTCGTCCTCCGTGCTTGCTTTTTCTCAGAAAGAGCCGTGGTGTGCGTTTTCGCCGGAAAACGCGTTTTCGGCCGAAAACGTTTACGTTTGCACTTCCCGGCCACAGGGAAGCTGCTAGCCGGGAATTCTCTGCCTGGTTCTACCCGCTGCCCGGAACGCTACGCAGGGCAAAAGCAATTCTCGTCCTCCGTGCTTGCTTTTTCTCAGAAAGAGCCGTGGTGTGCGTTTTCGCCGGAAAACGTGTTTTCGGCCGAAAACGTGTACGTTTGCACTTCCAGGCCACAGGGAAGCTGCTAGCCGGGAATTCTCTGCCTGGTTCTACCCGCTGCCCGGAACGCTACGCAGGGCAAAAGCGATTCTCGTCCTCCGTGCTTGCTTTTTCTCAGAAAGAGCCGTGGTGTGCGTTTTCGCCGGAAAACGCGTTTTCGGCCGAAAACGTGTACGTTTGCACTTCCCCGCCACAGGGAAGCTGCTAGACGGGAATTCTCTGCCTGGTTCTACCCGCTGCCCGGAACGCTACGCAGGGCAAAAGCGATTCTCGTCCTCCGTGCTTGCTTTTTCTCAGAAAGAGCCGTGGTGTGCGTTTTCGCCGGAAAACGCGTTTTCGGCCGAAAACGTGTACGTTTGCACTTCCCGGCCACAGGGAAGCTGCTAGCCGGGAATTCTCTGCCTGGTTCTACCCGCTGCCCGGAACGCTACGCAGGGCAAAAGCGATTCTGTCCTCATTGCTTGCTTTTTCTCAGAAAGAGCCGTGGTGTGCGTTTTCGCCGGAAAACGCGTTTTCGGCCGAAAACGTGTACGTTTGCACTTCCCGGCCACAGGGAAGCTGCTAGCCGGGAATTCTCTGCCTGGTTCTACCCGCTGCCCGGAATGCTACGCAGGGCAAAAGCGATTTTCGTCCTCCGTGCTTGCTTTTTCTCATAAAGAGCCATGGTGTGCTTTTTCGCCGGAAAACGCGTTTTCGGCCGAAAACGTGTACGTTTGCACTTCCCGGCCACAGGGAAGCTGCTAGCCGGCAATTCGCTGCCTGGTTCTACCCACTGCCCGGTACACTACGCAGGGCAAAAGCGATTCTCGTCCTCCATGCTTGCTTTTTCTCAGAAAGAGCCGTGGTGTGCGTTTTCGCCAGAAAACGCGTTTTCGGCCGAAAACGTGTACGTTTGCACTTCCCGGCCACAGGGAAGCTGCTAGCCGGGAATTCTCTGCCTGGTTCTACCCGCTGCCCGGAACGCTACGCAGGGCAAAAGCGATTCTCGTCCTCCGTGCTTGCTTTTTCTCAGAAAGAGCCGTGGTGTGCGTTTTGGCCGGAAAACGCGTTTTCGGCCGAAACCGTGTACGTTTGCACTTCCCCGCCACAGGGAAGCTGCTAGACGGGAATTCTCTGCCTGGTTCTACCCGCTGCCCGGAACACTACGCAGGGCAAAAGCGATTATCGTCCTCCGTGCTTACTTTTTCTCAGAAAGAGCCGTGGTGTGCGTTTTCGCCAGAAAACGCGTTTTCGGCCGAAAACGTGTACGTTTGCACTTCCCGGCCACAGGGAAGCTGCTAGCCGGGAATTCTCTGCCTGGTTCTACCCGCTGCTCAGAACGCTACGCAGGGCAAAAGCGATTCTCGTCCTCCGTGCTTGCTTTATCTCAGAAAGAGCCGTGGTGTGTGTTTTCGCCGCAAAACGCGTTTTCGGCCGAAAACGTGTACGTTTGCACTTCCCCGCCACAGGTAAGCTGATAGCAGGGAATTCGCTGCCTGGTTCTACCCGCTGCCCGGAACGCTACGCAGGGCAAAAGCGATTCTCGTCCTCCGTGCTTGCTTTTTCTCAGAAAGAGCCATGGTGTGCTTTTTCGCCGGAAAACGCGTTTTCGGCCGAAAACGTGTACGTTTGCAATTCCCCGCCACAGGGAAGCTGCTAGCCGGGAATTCTCTGCCTGGTTCTACCCGCTGCCCGGAACGCTACGCAGGGCAAAAGCGATTCTCGTCCTCCGTGCTTGCTTTTTCTCAGAAAGAGCCGTGGTGTGCGTTTTCGCTGGAAAACGCGTTTTCGGCCGAAAACGTGTACGTTTGCACTTCCCGGCCACAGGGAAGCTGCTAGCCGGGAATTCTCTACCTGGTTCTACCCGCTGCCCGGAACGCTACGCAGGGCAAAAGCGATTCTCGTCCTCCGTGCTTGCTTTTTCTCAGAAAGAGCCATGGTGTGCTTTTTCTCCGGAAAACAAGTTTTCGGCCGGAAACGTGTACGTTTGCACTTCCCGGCCACAGGGAAGCTGCTAGCCGGCAATTCGCCTCCTATTTCTACCCGCTGCTCAGAACGCTACGCAGGGCAAAAGCGATTCTCGTCCTCCGTGCTTTCTTTTTCTCAGAAAGAGCCGTGGTGTGCGTTTTCGCCGGAAAACGCGTTTTCGGCCGAAAACGTGTACGTTTGCACTTCCCGGCCACAGGGAAGCTGCTAGCCGGGAATTCTCTGCCTGGTTCTACCCGCTGCCCGGAACACTACGCAGGGCAAAAGCGATTCTCGTCCTCCGTGCTTGCTTTTTCTCAGAAAGAGCCGTGGTGTGCGTTTTCGCCGGAAAACGCGTTTTCGGCCGAAAACGTGTACGTTTGCACTTCCCCGCCACACGGAAGCTGCTAGACGGGAATTCTCTGCCTGGTTCTACCCGCTGCCCGGAACGCTACGCAGGGCAAAAGCGATTCTCGTCCTCCGTGCTTGCTTTTTCTCAGAAAGAGCCGTGGTGTGCGTTTTCGCCGGAAAACGCGTTTTCGGCCGAAAACGTGTACGTTTGCACTTCCCGGCCACAGGGAAGCTGCTAGCCGGGAATTCTCTGCCTGGTTCTACCCGCTGCCCGGAACGCTACGCAGGGCAAAAGCGATTCTCGTCCTCATTGCTTGCTTTTTCTCAGAAAGAGCCGTGGTGTGCGTTTTCGCCGGAAAACGCGTTTTCGGCCGAAAACGTGTACGTTTGCACTTCCCGGCCACAGGGAAGCTGCTAGCCGGGAATTCTCTGCCTGGTTCTACCCGCTGCCCGGAACGCTACGCAGGGCAAAAGCGATTTTCGTCCTCCGTGCTTGCTTTTTCTCATAAAGAGCCATGGTGTGCTTTTTCGCCGGAAAACGCGTTTTCGGCCGAAAACGTGTACGTTTGCACTTCCCGGCCACAGGGAAGCTGCTAGCCGGCAATTCGCTGCCTGGTTCTACCCGCTGCCCGGTACACTACGCAGGGCAAAAGCGATTCTCGTCCTCCATGCTTGCTTTTTCTCAGAAAGAGCCGTGGTGTGCGTTTTCGCTAGAAAACGCGTTTTCGGCCGAAAACGTGTACGTTTGCACTTCCCGGCCACAGGGAAGCTGCTAGCCGGCAATTCGCTGCCTGGTTCTACCCGCTGCCCGGAACACTACGCAGGGCAAAAGCGATTCTCGTCCTCCGTGCTTGCTTTTTCTCAGAAAGAGCCGTGGTGTGCGTTTTCGCCGGAAAACGCGTTTTCGGCCGAAACCGTGTACGTTTGCACTTCCCCGCCACAGAGAAGCTGCTAGACGGGAATTCTCTGCCTGGTTCTACCCGCTGCCCGGAACACTACGCAGGGCAAAAGCGATTATCGTCCTCCGTGCTTGCTTTTTCTCAGAAAGAGCCGTGGTGTGCGTTTTCGCGGGAAAACGCGTTTTCGGCCGAAAACGTGTACGTTTGCACTTCCCGGCCACAGGGAAGCTGCTAGCCGGGAATTCTCTGCCTGGTTCTACCCGCTGCTCAGAACGCTACGCAGGGCAAAAGCGATTATCGTCCTCCGTGCTTGCTTTTTCTCAGAAAGAGCCGTGGTGTGCGTTTTCGCGGGAAAACGCGTTTTCGGCCGAAAACGTGTACGTTTGCACTTCCCGGCCACAGGGAAGCTGCTAGCCGGGAATTCTCTGCCTGGTTCTACCCGCTGCCCGGAACGCTACGCAGGGCAAAAGCGATTCTCGTCCTCCGTGCTTGCTTTTTCTCAGAAAGAGCCGTGGTGTGCGTTTTCGCGGGCAAACGCGTTTTCGGCCGAAAACGTGTACGTTTGCACTTCCCGGCCACAGGGAAGCTGCTAGCCGGGAATTCTCTGCCTGGTTCTACCCGCTGCCCGGAACGCTACGCAGGGCAAAAGCGATTCTCGTCCTCCGTGCTTGCTTTTTCTCAGAAAGAGCCGTGGTGTGCGTTTTCGCCGGAAAACGCGTTTTTGCCGAAAACGTGTACGTTTGCACTTCCCGGCCACAGGGAAGCTGCTAGCCGGGAATTCTCTGCCTGGTTCTACCGGCTGCCCGGAACACTACGCAGGGCAAAAGCGATTCTCGTCCTCCGTGCTTGCTTTTTCTCAGAAAGAGCCGTGGTGTGCGTTTTCGCCAGAAAACGCGTTTTCGGCCGAAAACGTGTACGTTTGCACTTCCCGGCCACAGGGAAGCTGCTAGCCGGGAATTCTCTGCCTGGTTCTACCCGCTGCTCAGAACGCTACGCAGGGCAAAAGCGATTCTCGTCCTCCGTGCTTGCTTTTTCTCAGAAAGAGCCGTGGTGTGCGTTTTCGCCGGAAAACGCGTTTTCGGCCGAAAACGTGTACGTTTGCACTTCCCCGCCACAGGGAAGCTGCTAGCCGGGAATTCTCTGCCTGGTTCTACCCGCTGCCCGGAACGCTACGCAGGGCAAAAGCGGTTCTCGTCCTCCGTGCTTACTTTTTCTCAGAAAGAGCCGTGGTGTGCGTTTTCGCCGGAAAACGCGTTTTCGGCCGAAAACGTGTACGTTTGCACTTCCCGGCCACAGGGAAGCTGCTAGCCGGGAATTCTCTGCCTGGTTCTACCCGCTGCCCGGAACGCTACGCAGGGCAAAAGCGATTATCGTCCTCCGTGCTTGCTTTTTCTCAGAAAGAGCCGTGGTGTGCGTTTTCGCCGGAAAACGCGTTTTCGGCCGAAAACGTGTACGTTTGCACTTCCCCGCCACAGGGAAGATGCTAGCCGGGAATTCTCTGCCTGGTTCTACCCGCTGCCCGGAACGCTACGCAGGGCAAAAGCGATTCTCGTCCTCCGTGCTTGCTTTTTCTCAGAAAGAGCCGTGGTGTGCGTTTTCGCCGGAAAACGCGTTTTCGGCCGAAAACGTGTACGTTTGCACTTCCCGGCCACAGGGAAGCTGCTAGCCGGGAATTCTCTGCCTGGTTCTACCCGCTGCCCGGAACGCTACGCAGGGCAAAAGCGATTCTCGTCCTCCGTGCTTGCTTTTTCTCAGAAAGAGCCGTGGTGTGCTTTTTCGCCGGAAAACGCGTTTTCGGCCGAAAACGTGTACGTTTGCCCTTCCCGGCCACAGGGAAGCTGCTAGCCGGGAAATCTCTGCCTGGTTCTACCCGCTGCCCGCAACACTACGCAGGGCAAAAGCGATTCTCGTCCTCCGTGCTTGCTTTTTCTCAGAAAGAGCCGTGGTGTGCGTTTTCGCCAGAAAACGCGTTTTCGGCCGAAAACGTGTACGTTTGCACTTCCCGGCCACAGGGAAGCTGCTAGCCGGGAATTCTCAGCCTGGTTCTACCCGCTGCCCGGAACGCTACGCAGGGCAAAAGCGATTCTCGTCCTCCGTGCTTGCTTTTTCTCAGAAAGAGCCGTGGTGTGCGTTTTCGCCGGAAAACGCGATTTCGGCCGAAAACGTGTACGTTTGCACTTCCCGGCCACAGGGAAGCTGCTAGACGGGAATTCTCTGCCTGGTTCTACCCGCTGCCCGGAACGCTACGCAGGGCAAAAGCGATTCTCGTCCTCCGTGCTTGCTTTTTCTCAGAAAGAGCCGTGGTGTGCGTTTTCGCCGGAAAACGCGTTTTCGGCCGAAAACGTGTACGTTTGCACTTCCCGGCCACAGGGAAGCTGCTAGCCGGGAATTCTCTGCCTGGTTCTACCCCCTGCCCGGAACGCTACGCAGGGCAAAAGCGATTCTCGTCCTCCGTGCTTGCTTTTTCTCAGAAAGAGCCGTGGTGTGCGTTTTCGCCGGAAAACGCGTTTTCTGCCGAAAACGTAGTACGTTTGCACTTCCCGGCCACAGGGAAGCTGCTATCCGGGAATTCTCTGCCTGGTTCTACCCGCTGCCCGGAACGCTACGCAGGGCAAAAGCGATTCTCGTTCTCCGTGCTTGCTTTTTCTCAGAAAGAGCCGTGGTGTGCGTTTTCGCCGGAAAACGCGTTTTCGGCCGAAAACGTGTACGTTTGCACTTCCCCGCCACAGGGAAGCTGCTAGCCGGGAATTCTCTGCCTGGTTCTACCCGCTGCCCGGAACGCTACGCAGGGCAAAAGCGATTCTCGTCCTCCGTGCTTGCTTTTTCTCAGAAAGAGCCATGGTGTGCTTTTTCGCCGGAAAACGCGTTTTCGGCCGGAAACGTGTACGTTTGCACTTCCCCGCCACAGGGAAGCTGCTAGCCGGGAATTCGCTGCCTATTTCTACCCGCTGCTCAGAACGCTACGCAGGGCAAAAGCGATTCTCGTCCTCCGTGCTTGCTTTTTCTCAGAAAGAGCCGTGGTGTGCGTTTTCGCCGGAAAACGCGTTTTCGGCCGAAAACGTGTACGTTTGCACTTCCCCGCCACAGCGAAGCTGCTAGCCGGGAATTCTCTGCCTGGTTCTACCCGCTGCCCGGAACGCTACGCAGGGCAAAAGCGATTCTCGTCCTCCGTGCTTGCTTTTTCTCAGAAAGAGACGTGGTGTGCGTTTTCGCGGGAAAACGCGTTTTCGGCCGAAAACGTGTACGTTTGCACTTCCCGGCCACAGGGAAGCTGCTAGCCGGGAATTCTCTGCCTGGTTCTACCCGCTGCCCGGAACGCTACGCAGGGCAAAAGCGATTCTCGTCCTCCGTGCTTGCTTTTTCTCAGAAAGAGCCGTGGTGTGCGTTTTCGCCGGAAAACGCGTTTTCGGCCGAAAACGTGTACGTTTGCACTTCCCCGCCACAGGGAAGCTGCTAGCCGGGAATTCTCTGCCTGGTTCTACCCGCTGCCCGGAACGCTACGCAGGGCAAAAGCGATTCTCGTCCTCCGTGCTTGCTTTTTCTCAGAAAGAGCCATGGTGTGCTTTTTCGCCGGAAAACACGTTTTCGGCCGAAAACGTGTACGTTTGCACTTCCCGGCCACAGGGAAGCTGCTAGCCGGCAATTCGCTGCCTGGTTCTACCCGCTGCCCGGAACGCTACGCAGGGCAAAAGCGATTCTCGTCCTCCGTGCTTGCTTTTTCTCAGAAAGAGCCGTGGTGTGCGTTTTCGCCGGAAAACGCGTTTTCGGCCGAAAACGTGTACGTTTGCACTTCCCCGCCACAGGGAAGCTGCTAGACGGGAATTCTCTGCCTGGTTCTACCCGCTGCCCGGAACGCTACGCAGGGCAAAAGCGATTCTCGTCCTCCGTGCTTGCTTTTTCTCAGAAAGAGCCGTGGTGTGCGTTTTCGCCGGAAAACGCGTTTTCGGCCGAAAACGTGTACGTTTGCACTTCCCGGCCACAGGGAAGCTGCTAGCCGGGAATTCTCTGCCTGGTTCTACCCGCTGCCCGGAACGCTACGCAGGGCAAAAGCGATTCTCGTCCTCCGTGCTTGCTTTTTCTCAGAAAGAGCCGTGGTGTGCGTTTTCGCGGGAAAACGCGTTTTCGGCCGAAAACGTGTACGTTTGCACTTCCCGGCCACAGGGAAGCTGCTAGCCGGGAATTCTCTGCCTGGTTCTACCCGCTGCCCGGAACGCTACGCAGGGCAAAAGCGATTCTCGTCCTCCGTGCTTGCTTTTTCTCAGAAAGAGCCGTGGTGTGCGTTTTCGCCGGAAAACGCGTTTTCGGCCGAAAACGTGTACGTTTGCACTTCCCGGCCACAGGGAAGCTGCTAGCCGGCAATTCGCTGCCTGGTTCTACCCGCTGCCCGGAACACTACGCAGGGCAAAAGCGATTCTCGTCCTCCGTGCTTGCTTTTTCTCAGAAAGAGCCGTGGTGTGCGTTTTCGCCGGAAAACGCGTTTTCGGCCGAAAACGTGTACGTTTACAGTTCCCGGCAACAGGGAAGCTGCTAGCCGGCAATTCGCTGCCTGGTTCTACCCGCTGCCCGGAACACTACGCAGGGCAAAAGCGATTCTCGTCCTCCGTGCTTGCTTTTTCTCAGAAAGAGCCGTGGTGTGCGTTTTCGCCAGAAAACGTGTTTTCGGCCGAAAACGTGTACGTTTGCACTTCCCCGCCTCAGGGAAGCTGCTAGCCGGGAATTCTCTGCCTGGTTCTACCCGCTGCCCGGAACGCTACGCAGGGCAAAAGCGATTCTCGTCCTCCGTGCTTGCTTTTTCTCAGAAAGAGCCGTGGTGTGCGTTTTCGCCGGAAAACGCGTTTTCGGCCGAAAACGTGTACGTTTACAGTTCCCGGCAACAGGGAAGCTGCTAGCCGGCAATTCGCTGCCTGGTTCTACCCGCTGCCCGGAACACTACGCAGGGCAAAAGCGATTCTCGTCCTCCGTGCTTGCTTTTTCTCAGAAAGAGCCGTGGTGTGCGTTTTCGCCAGAAAACGTGTTTTCGGCCGAAAACGTGTACGTTTGCACTTCCCGGCCACAGGGAAGCTGCTAGCCGGGAATTCTCTGCCTGGTTCTACCCGCTGCCCGGAACGCTACGCAGGGCAAAAGCGATTCTCGTCCTCCGTGCTTGCTTTTTCTCAGAAAGAGCCGTGGTGTGCGTTTTCGCCGGAAAACGCGTTTTCTGCCGAAAACGTAGTACGTTTGCACTTCCCGGCCACAGGGAAGATGCTAGCCAGGAATTCTCTGCCTGGTTCTACCCGCTGCCCGGAACGCTACGCAGGGCAAAAGCGATTCTCGTCCTCCGTGCTTGCTTTTTCTCAGAAAGAGCCGTGGTGTGCGTTTTCGCCGGAAAACGCGTTTTCGGCCGAAAACGTGTACGTTTGCACTTCCCCGCCACAGGGAAGCTGCTAGACGGGAATTCTCTGCCTGGTTCTACCCGCTGCCCGGAACGCTACGCAGGGCAAAAGCGATTCTCGTCCTCCGTGCTTGCTTTTTCTCAGAAAGAGTCATGGTGTGCTTTTTCGCCGGAAAACGCGTTTTCGGCCGGAAACGTGTACGTTTGCACTTCCCCGCCACAGGGAAGCTGCTAGCCGGGAATTCGCTGCCTATTTCTACCCGCTGCTCAGAACGCTACGCAGGGCAAAAGCGATTCTCGTTCTCCGTGCTTGCTTTTTCTCAGAAAGAGCCGTGGTGTGCGTTTTTGCCGGAAAACGCGTTTTCGGCCGAAAACGTAGTACGTTTGCACTTCCCGGCCACAGGGAAGCTGCTAGCCGGGAATTCTCTGCCTGGTTCTACCCGCTACCCGGAACGCTACGCAGGGCAAAAGCGATTCTCGTCCTCCGTGCTTGCTTTTTCTCAGAAAGAGCCGTGGTGTGCGTTTTCGCCGGAAAACGCGTTTTCGGCCGAAAACGTGTACGTTTGCACTTCCCGGCCACAGGGAAGCTGCTACCCGGGAATTCTCTGCCTGGTTCTACCCGCTGCCCGGAACGCTACGCAGGGCAAAAGCGATTCTCGTCCTCCGTGCTTGCTTTTTCTCAGAAAGAGCCGTGGTGTGCGTTTTCGCCGGAAAACGCGTTTTCGGCCGAAAACGTGTACGTTTGCACTTGCCCGCCACAGGGAAGCTGCTAGCAGGGAATTCTCTGCCTGGTTCTACGCGCTGCCCGGAACGCTACGCAGGGCAAAAGCGATTCTCGTCCTCCGTGCTTGCTTTTTCTCAGAAAGAGCCGTGGTGTGCGTTTTCGCCGGAAAACGCGTTTTCGGCCGGAAACGTGTACGTTTGCACTTCCCGGCCACAGGGCAGCTGCTAGCCGGGAATTCTCTGCCTGGTTCTACCGCTGCCTGGAATGCTACGCAGGGCAAAAGCGATTCTCGTCCTCCGTGCTTGCTTTTTCTCAGAAAGAGCCGTGGTGTGCGTTTTCTCCGGAAAAAGCGTTTTCGGCCGAAAACGTGTACGTTTGCACTTCCCGGCCACAGGGAAGCTGCTAGCCGGGAATTCTCTGCCTGGTTCTACCCGCTGCCCGGAACACTACGCAGGGCAAAAGCGATTCTCGTCCTCCGTGCTTGCTTTTTCTCAGAAAGAGCCGTGGTGTGCGTTTTCGCCGGAAAACGCGTTTTCGGCCGAAAACGTGTACGTTTGCACTTCCCGGCCACAGGGAAGCTGCTAGCCGGGAATTCTCTGCCTGGTTCTACCCGCTGCCCGGAACGCTACGCAGGGCAAAAGCGATTCTCGTCCTCCGTGCTTGCTTTTTCTCAGAAAGAGCCGTGGTGTGCGTTTTCGCCGGAAAACGCGTTTTCGGCCGAAAACGTGTACGTTTGCACTTCCCGGCCACAGGGAAGCTGCTAGCCGGGAATTCTCTGCCTGGTTCTACCCGCTGCCCGGAACGCTACGCAGGGCAAAAGCGATTCTCGTCCTCCGTGCTTGCTTTTTCTCAGAAAGAGCCGTGGTGTGCGTTTTCGCCGGAAAACGCGTTTTCGGCGAAAACGTGTACGTTTGCAATTCCCGGCTACAGGGAAGCTGCTAGCCGGCAATTCGCTGCCTGGTTCTACCCGCTGCCCGGAACTCTACGCAGGGCAAAAGCGATTCTCGTCCTCCGTGCTTGCTTTTTCTCAGAAAGAGCCGTGGTGTGCGTTTTCGCCGGAAAACGTGTTTTCGGCCAAAAACGTGTACGTTTGCACTTCCCGGCCACAGGGAAGCTGCTAGCCGGGAATTCTCTGCCTGGTTCTACCCGCTGCCCGGAACGCTACGCAGGGCAAAAGCGATTCTCGTCCTCCGTGCTTGCTTTTTCTCAGAAAGAGCCGTGGTGTGCGTTTTCGCCCGAAAACGCGTTTTCGGCCGAAAACGTGTACGTTTGCACTTCCCCGCCACAGGGAAGCTGCTAGACGGGAATTCTCTGCCTGGTTCTACCCGCTGCCAGGAACGCTACGCAGGGCATAAGCGATTCTCGTCCTCCGTGCTTGCTTTTTCTCAGAAAGAGCCATGGTGTGCTTTTTCGCCGGAAAACGCGTTTTCGGCCGAAAACGTGTACGTTTGCACTTCCCGGCCACAGGGAAGATGCTAGCCGGCAATTCGCTGCCTATTTCTACCCGCTGCTCAGAACGCTACGCAGGGCAAAAGCGATTCTCGTCCTCCGTGCTTGCTTTATCTCAGAAAGAGCCGTGGTGTGCGTTTTCGCCGGAAAACGCGTTTTCGGCCGAAAACGTGTACGTTTGCACTTCCCCGCCACAGGGAAGCTGCTAGCCGGGAATTCTCTGCCTGGTTCTACCCGCTGCCCGGAACGCTACGCAGGGCAAAAGCGATTCTCGTCCTCCGTGCTTGCTTTTTCTCAGAAAGAGCCGTGGTGTGCGTTTTCGCCGGAAAACGCGTTTTCGGCCGAAAACGTGTACGTTTGCACTTCCCCGCCACAGGGAAGCTGCTAGCCGGGAATTCTCTGCCTGGTTCTACCCGCTGCCCGGAACGCTACGCAGGGCAAAAGCGATTCTCGTCCTCCGTGCTTGCTTTTTCTCAGAAAGAGCCGTGGTGTGCGTTTTCGCCGGAAAACGCGTTTTCGGCCGAAAACGTGTACGTTTGCACTTCCCGGCCACAGGGAAGCTGCTAGCCGGGAATTCTCTGCCTGGTTCTACCCGCTGCCCGGAACGCTACGCAGGGCAAAAGCGATTCTCGTCCTCCGTGCTTGCTTTTTCTCAGAAAGAGCCGTGGTGTGCGTTTTCGCCGGAAAACGCGTTTTCGGCCGAAAACGTGTACGTTTGCACTTCCCCGCCACAGGGAAGCTGCTAGCCGGGAATTCTCTGCCTGGTTCTACCCGCTGCCCGGAACGCTACGCAGGGCAAAAGCGATTCTCGTCCTCCGTGCTTGCTTTTTCTCAGAAAGAGCCGTGGTGTGCGTTTTCGCCGGAAAACGCGTTTTCGGCCGAAAACGTGTACGTTTGCACTTCCCGGCCACAGGGAAGCTGCTAGCCGGGAATTCTCTGCCTGGTTCTACCCGCTGCCCGGAACACTACGCAGGGCAAAAGCGATTCTCGTCCTCCGTTCTTGCTTTTTCTCAGAAAGAGCCGTGGTGTGCGTTTTCGCCAGAAAACGCGTTTTCGGCCGAAAACGTGTACGTTTGCACTTCCCGGCCACAGGGAAGCTGCTAGCCGGGAATTCTCTGCCTGGTTCTACCCGCTGCCCGGAACGCTACGCAGGGCAAAAGCGATTCTCGTCCTCCGTGCTTGCTTTTTCTCAGAAAGAGCCGTGGTGTGCGTTTTCGCCAGAAAACGCGTTTTCGGCCGAAAACGTGTACGTTTGCACTTCCCGGCCACAGGGAAGCTGCTAGCCGGGAATTCTCTGCCTGGTTCTACCCGCTGCCCGGAACGCTACGCAGGGCAAAAGCGATTCTCGTCCTCCGTGCTTGCTTTTTCTCAGAAAGAGCCGTGGTGTGCGTTTTCGCCGGAAAACGCGTTTTCGGCGAAAACGTGTACGTTTGCACTTCCCGGCCACAGGGAAGCTGCTAGCCGGGAATTCTCTGCCTGGTTCTACCCGCTGCCCGGAACACTACGCAGGGCAAAAGCGATTCTCGTCCTCCGTGCTTGCTTTTTCTCAGAAAGAGCCGTGGTGTGCGTTTTCGCCAGAAAACGCGTTTTCGGCCGAAAACGTGTACGTTTGCACTTCCCCGCCACAGGGAAGCTGCTAGCCGGGAATTCTCTGCCTGGTTCTACCCGCTGCCCGGAACGCTACGCAGGGCAAAAGCGATTCTCGTCCTCCGTGCTTGCTTTTTCTCAGAAAGAGCCGTGGTGTGCGTTTTCGCCGGAAAACGCGTTTTCGGCCGAAAACGTGTATGTTTGCACTTCCCGGCCACAGGGAAGCTGCTAGCCGGGAATTCTCTGCCTGGTTCTACCCGCTGCCCGGAACGCTACGCAAGGCAAAAGCGATTCTCGTCCTCCGTGCTTGCTTTTTCTCAGTAAGAGCCGTGGTGTGCGTTTTCGCCGGAAAACGCGTTTTCGGCCGAAAACGTGTACGTTTGCACTTCCCGGCCACAGGGAAGCTGCTAGACGGGAATTCTCTGCCTGGTTCTACCCGCTGCCCGGAACGCTACGCAGGGCAAAAGCGATTCTCTTCCTCCGTGCTTGCTTTTTCTCAGAAAGAGCCGTGGTGTGCGTTTTCGCCGGAAAACGCGTTTTCGGCCGAAAACGTGTACGTTTGCACTTCCCGGCCACAGGGAAGCTGCTAGCCGGGAATTCTCTGCCTGGTTCTACCCGCTGCCCGGAACGCTACGCAGGGCAAAAGCGATTCTCGTCCTCCGTGCTTGCTTTTTCTCAGAAAGAGCCGTGGTGTGCGTTTTCGCCGGAAAACGCGTTTTCGGCCGAAAACGTGTACGTTTGCACTTCCCGGCCACAGGGAAGCTGCTAGCCGGGAATTCTCTGCCTGGTTCTACCCGCTGCCCGGAACGCTACGCAGGGCAAAAGCGATTCTCGTCCTCCGTGCTTGCTTTTTCTCAGAAAGAGCCGTGGTGTGCGTTTTCGCCGGAAAACGCGTTTTCGGCCGAAAACGTGTACGTTTGCACTTCCCGGCCACAGGGAAGCTGCTAGCCGGGAATTCTCTGCCTGGTTCTACCCGCTGCCCGGAACGCTACGCAGGGCAAAAGCGATTCTCGTCCTCCGTGCTTGCTTTTTCTCAGAAAGAGCCGTGGTGTGCGTTTTCGCCAGAAAACGCCTTTTCGGCCGAAAACGTGTACGTTTGCACTTCCCGGCCACAGGGAAGCTGCTAGCCGGGAATTCTCTGCCTGGTTCTACCCGCTGCCCGGAACGCTACGCAGGGCAAAAGCGATTCTCGTCCTCCGTGCTTGCTTTTTCTCAGAAAGAGCCGTGGTGTGCGTTTTCGCCGGAAAACGCGTTTTTGGCCGAAAACGTGTACGTTTGCACTTCCCGGCCTCAGGGAAGCTGCTAGCCGGGAATTCTCTGCCTGGTTCTACCCGCTGCCCGGAACGCTACGCAGGGCAAAAGCGATTCTCGTCCTCCGTGCTTGCTTTTTCTCAGAAAGAGCCGTGGTGTGCGTTTTCGCCGGAAAACGCGTTTTCGGCCGAAAACGTGTACGTTTGCACTTCCCGGCCACAGGGAAGCTGCTAGACGGGAATTCTCTGCCTGGTTCTACCCGCTGCCCGGAACGCTACGCAGGGCAAAAGCGATTCTCGTCCTCCGTGCTTGCTTTTTCCCAGAAAGAGCCGTGGTGTGCGTTTTCGCCGGAAAACGCGTTTTCGGCCGAAAACGTGTACGTTTGCACTTCCCGGCCACAGGGAAGCTGCTAGCCGGGAATTCTCTGCCTGGTTCTACCCGCTGCCCGGAACGCTACGCAGGGCAAAAGCGATTCTCGTCCTCCGTGCTTGCTTTCTCTCAGAAAGAGCCGTGGTGTGCGTTTTCGCCGGAAAACGCGTTTTCGGCCGAAAACGTGTACGTTTGCACTTCCCGGCCACAGGGAAGCTGCTAGCCGGGAATTCTCTGCCTGGTTCTACCCGCTGCCCGGAACGCTACGCAGGGCAAAAGCGATTCTCGTCCTCCGTGCTTGCTTTTTCTCAGAAAGAGCCGTGGTGTGCGTTTTCGCCGGTAAACGCTTTTTCGGCCGAAAACGTGTACGTTTGCACTTCCCCGCCACAGGGAAGCTGCTAGCCGGGAATTCTCTGCCTGGTTCTACCCGCTGCCCGGAACGCTACGCAGGGCAAAAGCGATTCTCGTCCTCCGTGCTTGCTTTTTCTCAGAAAGAGCCGTGGTGTGCGTTTTCGCCAGAAAAGGCGTTTTCGGCCGAAAACGTGTACGTTTGCACTTCCCGGCCACAGGGAAGCTGCTAGCCGGGAATTCTCTGCCTGGTTCTACCCGCTGCCCGGAACGCTACGCAGGGCAAAAGCGATTCTCGTCCTCCGTGCTTGCTTTTTCCCAGAAAGAGCCGTGGTGTGCGTTTTCGCCGGAAAACGCGTTTTCGGCCGAAAACGTGTACGTTTGCACTTCCCGGCCACAGGGAAGCTGCTAGCCGGGAATTCTCTGCCTGGTTCTACCCGCTGCCCGGAACGCTACGCAGGGCAAAAGCGATTCTCGTCCTCCGTGCTTGCTTTCTCTCAGAAAGAGCCGTGGTGTGCGTTTTCGCCGGAAAACGCGTTTTCGGCCGAAAACGTGTACGTTTGCACTTCCCGGCCACAGGGAAGCTGCTAGCCGGGAATTCTCTGCCTGGTTCTACCCGCTGCCCGGAACGCTACGCAGGGCAAAAGCGATTCTCGTCCTCCGTGCTTGCTTTTTCTCAGAAAGAGCCGTGGTGTGCGTTTTCGCCGGTAAACGCTTTTTCGGCCGAAAACGTGTACGTTTGCACTTCCCCGCCACAGGGAAGCTGCTAGCCGGGAATTCTCTGCCTGGTTCTACCCGCTGCCCGGAACGCTACGCAGGGCAAAAGCGATTCTCGTCCTCCGTGCTTGCTTTTTCTCAGAAAGAGCCGTGGTGTGCGTTTTCGCCAGAAAACGCGTTTTCGGCCGAAAACGTGTACGTTTGCACTTCCCGGCCACAGGGAAGCTGCTAGCCGGGAATTCTCTGCCTGGTTCTACCCGCTGCCCGGAACGCTACGCAGGGCAAAAGCGATTCTCGTCCTCCGTGCTTGCTTTTTCTCAGAAAGAGCCGTGGTGTGCGTTTTCGCCGGAAAACGCGTTTTCGGCCGAAAACGTGTACGTTTGCACTTCCCGGCCACAGGGAAGCTGCTAGCCGGGAATTCTCTGCCTGGTTCTACCCGCTGCCCGGAACGCTACGCAGGGCAAAACCGGTTCTCGTCCTCCGTGCTTGCTTTTTCTCAGAAAGAGCCGTGGTGTGCGTTTTCGCCGGAAAACGCGTTTTCGGCCGAAAACGTGTACGTTTGCACTTCCCGGCCTCAGGGAAGCTGCTAGCCGGGAATTCTCTGCCTGGTTCTACCCGCTGCCCGGAACGCTACGCAGGGCAAAAGCGGTTCTCGTCCTCCGTGCTTGCTTTTTCTCAGGAAGAGCCGTGGTGTGCGTTTTCGCCGGAAAACGCGTTTTCGGCCGAAAACGTGTACGTTTGCACTTCCCGGCCACAGGGAAGCTGCTAGACGGGAATTCTCTGCCTGGTTCTACCCGCTGCCCGGAACGCTACGCAGGGCAAAAGCGATTCTCGTCCTCCGTGCTTGCTTTTTCCCAGAAAGAGCCGTGGTGTGCGTTTTCGCCGGAAAACGCGTTTTCGGCCGAAAACGTGTACGTTTGCACTTCCCGGCCACAGGGAAGCTGCTAGCCGGGAATTCTCTGCCTGGTTCTACCCGCTGCCCGGAACGCTACGCAGGGCAAAAGCGATTCTCGTCCTCCGTGCTTGCTTTCTCTCAGAAAGAGCCGTGGTGTGCGTTTTCGCTGGAAAACGCGTTTTCGGCCGAAAACGTGTACGTTTGCACTTCCCGGCCACAGCGAAGCTGCTAGCCGGGAATTCTCTGCCTGGTTCTACCCGCTGCCCGGAACGCTACGCAGGGCAAAAGCGATTCTCGTCCTCCGTGCTTGCTTTTTCTCAGAAAGAGCCGTGGTGTGCGTTTTCGCCGGTAAACGCTTTTTCGGCCGAAAACGTGTACGTTTGCACTTCCCCGCCACAGGGAAGCTGCTAGCCGGGAATTCTCTGCCTGGTTCTACCCGCTGCCCGGAACGCTACGCAGGGCAAAAGCGATTCTCGTCCTCCGTGCTTGCTTTTTCTCAGAAAGAGCCGTGGTGTGCGTTTTCGCCAGAAAACGCATTTTCGGCCGAAAACGTGTACGTTTGCACTTCCCGGCCACAGGGAAGCTGCTAGCCGGGAATTCTCTGCCTGGTTCTACCCGCTGCCCGGAACGCTACGCAGGGCAAAAGCGATTCTCGTCCTCCGTGCTTGCTTTTTCTCAGAAAGAGCCGTGGTGTGCGTTTTCGCCAGAAAAGGCGTTTTCGGCCGAAAACGTGTACGTTTGCACTTCCCGGCCACAGGGAAGCTGCTAGCCGGGAATTCTCTGCCTGGTTCTACCCGCTGCCCGGAACGCTACGCAGGGCAAAAGCGATTCTCGTCCTCCGTGCTTGCTTTTTCCCAGAAAGAGCCGTGGTGTGCGTTTTCGCCGGAAAACGCGTTTTCGGCCGAAAACGTGTACGTTTGCACTTCCCGGCCACAGGGAAGCTGCTAGCCGGGAATTCTCTGCCTGGTTCTACTCGCTGCCCGGAACGCTACGCAGGGCAAAAGCGATTCTCGTCCTCCGTGCTTGCTTTCTCTCAGAAAGAGCCGTGGTGTGCGTTTTCGCCGGAAAACGCGTTTTCGGCCGAAAACGTGTACGTTTGCACTTCCCGGCCACAGGGAAGCTGCTAGCCGGGAATTCTCTGCCTGGTTCTACCCGCTGCCCGGAACGCTACGCAGGGCAAAAGCGATTCTCGTCCTCCGTGCTTGCTTTTTCTCAGAAAGAGCCGTGGTGTGCGTTTTCGCCGGTAAACGCTTTTTCGGCCGAAAACGTGTACGTTTGCACTTCCCCGCCACAGGGAAGCTGCTAGCCGGGAATTCTCTGCCTGGTTCTACCCGCTGCCCGGAACGCTACGCAGGGCAAAAGCGATTCTCGTCCTCCGTGCTTGCTTTTTCTCAGAAAGAGCCGTGGTGTGCGTTTTCGCCGGAAAACGCGTTTTCGGCCGAAAACGTGTACGTTTGCACTTCCCGGCCACAGGGAAGCTGCTAGCCGGGAATTCTCTGCCTGGTTCTACCCGCTGCCCGGAACGCTACGCAGGGCAAAAGCGATTCTCGTCCTCCGTGCTTGCTTTTTCTCAGAAAGAGCCATGGTGTGCTTTTTCTCCGGAAAACGCGTTTTCGGCCGGAAACGTGTACGTTTGCACTTCCCGGCCACAGGGAAGCTGCTAGCCGGCAATTCGCTGCCTATTTCTACCCGCTTCTCAGAACGCTACGCAGGGCAAAAGCGATTCTCGTCCTCCGTGCTTTCTTTTTCTCAGAAAGAGCCGTGGTGTGCGTTTTCGCGGGAAAACGCGTTTTCGGCCGGAAACGTGTACGTTTGCACTTCCAGGCCACAGGGAAGCTGCTAGCCGGGAATTCTCTGCCTGGTTCTACCCGCTGCCCGGAACGCTACGCAGGGCAAAAGCGATTCTCGTCCTCCGTGCTTGCTTTTTCTCAGAAAGAGCCGTGGTGTGCGTTTTCGCCGGAAAACGCGTTTTCGGCCGAAAACGTGTACGTTTGCACTTCCCGGCCACAGGGAAGCTGCTAGCCGGGAATTCTCTGCCTGGTTCTACCCGCTGCTCAGAACACTACGCAGGGCAAAAGCGATTCTCGTCCTCCGTGCTTGCTTTTTCTCAGAAAGAGCCGTGGTGTGCGTTTTCGCGGGAAAACGCGTTTTCGGCCGAAAACGTGTACGTTTGCACTTCCCGGCCACAGGGAAGCTGCTAGCCGGGAATTCTCTGCCTGGTTCTACCCGCTGCCCGGAACGCTACGCAGGGCAAAAGCGATTCTCGTCCTCCGTGCTTGCTTTTTCCCAGAAAGAGCCGTGGTGTGCGTTTTCGCCGGAAAACGCGTTTTCGGCCGAAAACGTGTACGTTTGCACTTCCCGGCCACAGGGAAGCTGCTAGCCGGGAATTCTCTGCCTGGTTCTACCCGCTGCCCGGAACGCTACGCAGGGCAAAAGCGATTCTCGTCCTCCGTGCTTGCTTTCTCTCAGAAAGAGCCGTGGTGTGCGTTTTCGCCGGAAAACGCGTTTTCGGCCGAAAACGTGTACGTTTGCACTTCCCGGTCACAGGGAAGCTGCTAGCCGGGAATTCTCTGCCTGGTTCTACCCGCTGCCCGGAACGCTACGCAGGGCAAAAGCGATTCTCGTCCTCCGTGCTTGCTTTTTCTCAGAAAGAGCCGTGGTGTGCGTTTTCGCCGGTAAACGCTTTTTCGGCGAAAACGTGTACGTTTGCACTTCCCGGCCACAGGGAAGCTGCTAGCCGGGAATTCTCTGCCTGGTTCTACCCGCTGCCCGGAACGCTACGCAGGGCAAAAGCGATTCTCGTCCTCCGTGCTTGCTTTTTCCCAGAAAGAGCCGTGGTGTGCGTTTTCGCCGGAAAACGCGTTTTCGGCCGAAAACGTGTACGTTTGCACTTCCCGGCCACAGGGAAGCTGCTAGCCGGAAATTCTCTGCCTGGTTCTACCCGCTGCAAGGAACGCTACGCAGGGCAAAAGCGATTCTCGTCCTCCGTGCTTGCTTTCTCTCAGAAAGAGCCGTGGTGTGCGTTTTCGCCGGAAAACGCGTTTTCGGCCGAAAACGTGTACGTTTGCACTTCCCCGCCACAGGGAAGCTCCTAGCCGGGAATTCTCTGCCTGGTTCTACCCGCTGCCCGGAACGCTACGCAGGGCAAAAGCGATTCTCGTCCTCCGTGCTTGCTTTTTCTCAGAAAGAGCCGTGGTGTGCGTTTTCGCCGGTAAACGCTTTTTCGGCGAAAACGTGTACGTTTGCACTTCCCCGCCACAGGGAAGCTGCTAGCCGGGAATTCTCTGCCTGGTTCTACCCGCTGCCCGGAACGCTACGCAGGGCAAAAGCGATTCTCGTCCTCCGTGCTTGCTTTTTCTCAGAAAGAGCCGTGGTGTGCGTTTTCGCCAGAAAACGCGTTTTCGGCCGAAAACGTGTACGTTTGCACTTCCCGGCCACAGGGAAGCTGCTAGCCGGGAATTCTCTGCCTGGTTCTACCCGCTGCTCAGAACGCTACGCAGGGCAAAAGCGATTCTCGTCCTCCGTGCTTGCTTTTTCTCAGAAAGAGGCGTGGTGTGCGTTTTCGCCGGAAAACGCGTTTTCGGCCGAAAACGTGTACGTTTGCACTTCCCCGCCACAGGGAAGCTGCTAGCCGGGAATTCTCTACCTGGTTCTACACGCTGCCCGGAACGCTACGCAGGGCAAAAGCGATTCTCGTCCTCCGTGCTTGCTTTCTCTCAGAAAGAGCCGTGGTGTGCGTTTTCGCCGGAAAACGCGTTTTCGGCCGAAAACGTGTACGTTTGCACTTCCCGGCCACAGGGAAGCTGCTAGCCGGGAATTCTCTGCCTGGTTCTACCCGCTGCCCGGAACGCTACGCAGGGCAAAAGCGATTCTCGTCCTCCGTGCTTGCTTTTTCTCAGAAAGAGCCGTGGTGTGCGTTTTCGCCGGAAAACATGTTTTCGGCGAAAACGTGTACGTTTGCACTTCCCGGCCACAGGGAAGCTGCTAGCCGGGAATTCTCTGCCTGGTTCTACCCGCTGCCCGGAACGCTACGCAGGGCAAAAGCGATTCTCGTCCTCCGTGCTTGCTTTTTCTCAGAAAGAGCCGTGGTGTGCGTTTTCGCCAGAAAAGGCGTTTTCGGCCGAAAACGTGTACGTTTGCACTTCCCGGCCACAGGGAAGCTGCTAGCCGGGAATTCTCTGCCTGGTTCTACCCGCTGCCCGGAACGCTACGCAGGGCAAAAGCGATTCTCGTCCTCCGTGCTTGCTTTTTCTCTGAAAGAGCCGTGGTGTGCGTTTTCGCCGGAAAAAGCGTTTTCGGCCGAAAACGTGTACGTTTGCACTTCCCGGCCACAGGGAAGCTGCTAGACGGGAATTCTCTGCCTGGTTCTACCCGCTGCCCGGAACACTACGCAGGGCAAAAGCGATTCTCGTCCTCCGTGCTTGCTTTTTCTCAGAAAGAGCCGTGGTGTGCGTTTTCGCCAGAAAACGCGTTTTCGGCCGAAAACGTGTACGTTTGCACTTCCCGGCCACAGGGAAGCTGCTAGCCGGGAATTCTCTGCCTGGTTCTACCCGCTGCCCGGAACGCTACGCAGGGCAAAAGCGATTCTCGTCCTCCGTGCTTGCTTTTTCTCAGAAAGAGCCGTGGTGTGCGTTTTCGCCGGAAAACGCGTTTTCGGCCGAAAACGTGTACGTTTGCACTTCCCGGCCACAGGGAAGCTGCTAGCCGGGAATTCTCTGCCTGGTTCTACCCGCTGCCCGGAACGCTACGCAGGGCAAAAGCGATTCTCGTCCTCCGTGCTTGCTTTTTCCCAGAAAGAGCCGTGGTGTGCGTTTTCGCCGGAAAACGCGTTTTCGGCCGAAAACGTGTACGTTTGCACTTCCCGGCCACAGGGAAGCTGCTAGCCGGGAATTCTCTGCCTGGTTCTACCCGCTGCCCGGAACGCTACGCAGGGCAAAAGCGATTCTCGTCCTCCGTGCTTGCTTTCTCTCAGAAAGAGCCGTGGTGTGCGTTTTCGCCGGAAAACGCGTTTTCGGCCGAAAACGTGTACGTTTGCACTTCCCGGCCACAGGGAAGCTGCTAGCCGGGAATTCTCTGCCTGGTTCTACCCGCTGCCCGGAACGCTACGCAGGGCAAAAGCGATTCTCGTCCTCCGTGCTTGCTTTTTCTCAGAAAGAGCCGTGGTGTGCGTTTTCGCCGGAAAACGCGTTTTCGGCCGAAAACGTGTACGTTTGCACTTCCCCGCCACAGGGAAGCTGCTAGCCGGGAATTCTCTGCCTGGTTCTACCCGCTGCCCGGAACGCTACGCAGGGCAAAAGCGATTCTCGTCCTCCGTGCTTGCTTTTTCTCAGAAAGAGCCGTGGTGTGCGTTTTCGCCGGAAAACGCGTTTTCGGCCGAAAACGTGTACGTTTGCACTTCCCGGCCACAGGGAAGCTGCTAGCCGGGAATTCTCTGCCTGGTTCTACCCGCTGCCCGGAACGCTACGCAGGGCAAAAGCGATTCTCGTCCTCCGTTCTTGCTTTTTCTCAGAAAGAGCCGTGGTGTGCTTTTTCGCCGGAAAACGCGTTTTCGGCCGAAAACGTGTACGTTTGCACTTCCCGGCCACAGGGAAGCTGCTAGCCGGCAATTCGCTGCCTATTTCTACCCGCTGCTCAGAACGCTACGCAGGGCAAAAGCGATTCTCGTCCTCCGTGCTTGCTTTATCTCAGAAAGAGCCGTGGTGTGCGTTTTCACCGGAAAACGCGTTTTCGGCCGAAAACGTGTACGTTTGCACTTCCCGGTCACAGGGAAGCTGCTAGACGGGAATTCTCTGCCTGGTTCTACCCGCTGCTCAGAACGCTACGCAGGGCAAAAGCGATTCTCGTCCTCCGTGCTTGCTTTTTCTCAGAAAGAGCCGTGGTGTGCGTTTTCGCCGGAAAACGCGTTTTCGGCCGAAAACGTGTACGTTTGCACTTCCCCGCCACAGGGAAGCTGCTAGACGGGAATTCTCTACCTGGTTCTACCCGCTGCCCGGAACGCTACGCAGGGCAAAAGCGATTCTCGTCCTCCGTGCTTGCTTTTTCTCAGAAAGAGCCGTGGTGTGCGTTTTCGCCAGAAAAGGCGTTTTCGGCCGAAAACGTGTACGTTTGCACTTCCCGGCCACAGGGAAGCTGCTAGCCGACAATTCGCTGCCTATTTCTACCCGCTGCTCAGAACGCTACGCAGGGCAAAAGCGATTCTCGTCCTCCGTGCTTGCTTTTTCTCAGAAAGAGCCGTGGTGTGCGTTTTCGCCGGAAAACGCGTTTTCGGCCGAAAACGTGTACGTTTGCACTTCCCCGCCACAGGGAAGCTGCTAGCCGGGAATTCTCTGCCTGGTTCTACCCGCTGCCCGGAACGCTACGCAGGGCAAAAGCGATTCTCGTCCTCCGTGCTTGCTTTTTCTCAGAAAGAGCCGTGGTGTGCGTTTTCGCCGGAAAACGCGTTTTCGGCCGAAAACGTGTACGTTTGCACTTCCCCGCCACAGGGAAGCTGCTAGACGGGAATTCTCTGCCTTGTTATACCCGCTGCCCGGAACGCTACGCAGGGCAAAAGCGATTCTCGTCCTCCGTGCTTGCTTTTTCTCAGAAAGAGCCGTGGTGTGCGTTTTCGCCGGTAAACGCTTTTTCGGCCGAAAACGTGTACGTTTGCACTTCCCCGGCCACAGGGAAGCTGCTAGCCGGGAATTCTCTGCCTGGTTCTACCCGCTGCCCGGAACGCTACGCAGGGCAAAAGCGATTCTCGTCCTCCGTGCTTGCTTTTTCTCAGAAAGAGCCGTGGTGTGCGTTTTCGCCGGAAAACGCGTTTTCGGCCGAAAACGTGTACGTTTGCACTTCCCCGCCACAGGGAAGCTGCTAGCCGGGAATTCTCTGCCTGGTTCTACCCGCTGCCCGGAACGCTACGCAGGGCAAAAGCGATTCTCGTCCTCCGTGCTTGCTTTTTCTCAGAAAGAGCCGTGGTGTGCGTTTTCGCCAGAAAAGGCGTTTTCGGCCGAAAACGTGTACGTTTGCACTTCCCGGCCACAGGGAAGCTGCTAGCCGGGAATTCTCTGCCTGGTTCTACCCGCTGCCCGGAACGCTACGCAGGGCAAAAGCGATTCTCGTCCTCCGTTCTTGCTTTTTCTCAGAAAGAGCCGTGGTGTGCTTTTTCGCCGGAAAACGCGTTTTCGGCCGAAAACGTGTACGTTTGCACTTCCCGGCCACAGGGAAGCTGCTAGCCGGCAATTCGCTGCCTATTTCTACCCGCTGCTCAGAACGCTACGCAGGGCAAAAGCGATTCTCGTCCTCCGTGCTTGCTTTTTCTCAGAAAGAGCCGTGGTGTGCGTTTTCGCCGGAAAACGCGTTTTCGGCCGAAAACGTGTACGTTTGCACTTCCCGGCCACAGGGAAGCTGCTAGCCGGGAATTCTCTGCCTGGTTCTACCCGCTGCCCGGAACGCTACGCAGGGCAAAAGCGATTCTCGTCCTCCGTGCTTGCTTTTTCTCAGAAAGAGCCGTGGTGTGCGTTTTCGCCGGAAAACGCGTTTTCGGCCGAAAACGTGTACGTTTGCACTTCCCGGACACAGGGAAGCTGCTAGCCGGGAATTCTCTGCCTGGTTCTACCCGCTGCTCAGAACGCTACGCAGGGCAAAAGCGATTCTCGTCCTCCGTGCTTGCTTTTTCTCAGAAAGAGCCGTGGTGTGCGTTTTCGCCGGAAAACGCATTTTCCGCCGAAAACGTGTACGTTTGCACTTCCCCGCCACAGGGAAGCTGCTAGACGGGAATTCTCTACCTGGTTCTACCCGCTGCCCAGAACGCTACGCAGGGCAAAAGCGATTCTCGTCCTCCGTGCTTGCTTTTTCTCAGAAAGAGCCGTGGTGTGCGTTTTCGCCGGAAAACGCATTTTCGGCCGAAAACGTGTACGTTTGCACTTCCCGGCCACAGGGAAGCTGCTAGCCGGGAATTCGCTGCCTATTTCTACCCGCTGCTCAGAACGCTACGCAGGGCAAAAGCGATTCTCGTCCTCCGTGCTTGCTTTATCTCAGAAAGAGCCGTGGTGTGCGTTTTCGCCGGAAAACGCGTTTTCGGCCGAAAACGTGTACGTTTGCACTTCCCCGCCACAGGGAAGCTGCTAGCAGGGAATTCGCTGCCTGGTTCTACCCGCTGCCCGTAACGCTACGCAGGGCAAAAGCGATTCTCGTCCTCCGTGCTTGCTTTTTCTCAGAAAGAGCCGTGGTGTGCGTTTTCGCCGGAAAACGCGTTTTCGGCCGAAAACGTGTACGTTTGCACTTCCCGGCCACAGGGAAGCTGCTAGCCGGGAATTCTCTGCCTGGTTCTACCCGCTGCCCGGAACGCTACGCAGGGCAAAAGCGATTCTCGTCCTCCGTTCTTGCTTTTTCTCAGAAAGAGCCGTGGTGTGCTTTTTCGCCGGAAAACGCGTTTTCGGCCGAAAACGTGTACGTTTGCACTTCCCGGCCACAGGGAAGCTGCTAGCCGGCAATTCGCTGCCTATTTCTACCCGCTGCTCAGAACGCTACGCAGGGCAAAAGCGATTCTCGTCCTCCGTGCTTGCTTTATCTCAGAAAGAGCCGTGGTGTGCGTTTTCACCGGAAAACGCGTTTTCGGCCGAAAACGTGTACGTTTGCACTTCCCGGTCACAGGGAAGCTGCTAGACGGGAATTCTCTGCCTGGTTCTACCCGCTGCTCAGAACGCTACGCAGGGCAAAAGCGATTCTCGTCCTCCGTGCTTGCTTTTTCTCAGAAAGAGCCGTGGTGTGCGTTTTCGCCGGAAAACGCGTTTTCGGCCGAAAACGTGTACGTTTGCACTTCCCCGCCACAGGGAAGCTGCTAGACGGGAATTCTCTACCTGGTTCTACCCGCTGCCCGGAACGCTACGCAGGGCAAAAGCGATTCTCGTCCTCCGTGCTTGCTTTTTCTCAGAAAGAGCCGTGGTGTGCGTTTTCGCCAGAAAAGGCGTTTTCGGCCGAAAACGTGTACGTTTGCACTTCCCGGCCACAGGGAAGCTGCTAGCCGACAATTCGCTGCCTATTTCTACCCGCTGCTCAGAACGCTACGCAGGGCAAAAGCGATTCTCGTCCTCCGTGCTTGCTTTTTCTCAGAAAGAGCCGTGGTGTGCGTTTTCGCCGGAAAACGCGTTTTCGGCCGAAAACGTGTACGTTTGCACTTCCCCGCCACAGGGAAGCTGCTAGCCGGGAATTCTCTGCCTGGTTCTACCCGCTGCCCGGAACGCTACGCAGGGCAAAAGCGATTCTCGTCCTCCGTGCTTGCTTTTTCTCAGAAAGAGCCGTGGTGTGCGTTTTCGCCGGAAAACGCGTTTTCGGCCGAAAACGTGTACGTTTGCACTTCCCCGCCACAGGGAAGCTGCTAGACGGGAATTCTCTGCCTTGTTATACCCGCTGCCCGGAACGCTACGCAGGGCAAAAGCGATTCTCGTCCTCCGTGCTTGCTTTTTCTCAGAAAGAGCCGTGGTGTGCGTTTTCGCCGGTAAACGCTTTTTCGGCCGAAAACGTGTACGTTTGCACTTCCCGGCCACAGGGAAGCTGCTAGCCGGGAATTCTCTGCCTGGTTCTACCCGCTGCCCGGAACGCTACGCAGGGCAAAAGCGATTCTCGTCCTCCGTGCTTGCTTTTTCTCAGAAAGAGCCGTGGTGTGCGTTTTCGCCGGAAAACGCGTTTTCGGCCGAAAACGTGTACGTTTGCACTTCCCCGCCACAGGGAAGCTGCTAGCCGGGAATTCTCTGCCTGGTTCTACCCGCTGCCCGGAACGCTACGCAGGGCAAAAGCGATTCTCGTCCTCCGTGCTTGCTTTTTCTCAGAAAGAGCCGTGGTGTGCGTTTTCGCCAGAAAAGGCGTTTTCGGCCGAAAACGTGTACGTTTGCACTTCCCGGCCACAGGGAAGCTGCTAGCCGGGAATTCTCTGCCTGGTTCTACCCGCTGCCCGGAACGCTACGCAGGGCAAAAGCGATTCTCGTCCTCCGTTCTTGCTTTTTCTCAGAAAGAGCCGTGGTGTGCTTTTTCGCCGGAAAACGCGTTTTCGGCCGAAAACGTGTACGTTTGCACTTCCCGGCCACAGGGAAGCTGCTAGCCGGCAATTCGCTGCCTATTTCTACCCGCTGCTCAGAACGCTACGCAGGGCAAAAGCGATTCTCGTCCTCCGTGCTTGCTTTTTCTCAGAAAGAGCCGTGGTGTGCGTTTTCGCCGGAAAACGCGTTTTCGGCCGAAAACGTGTACGTTTGCACTTCCCGGCCACAGGGAAGCTGCTAGCCGGGAATTCTCTGCCTGGTTCTACCCGCTGCCCGGAACGCTACGCAGGGCAAAAGCGATTCTCGTCCTCCGTGCTTGCTTTTTCTCAGAAAGAGCCGTGGTGTGCGTTTTCGCCGGAAAACGCGTTTTCGGCCGAAAACGTGTACGTTTGCACTTCCCGGACACAGGGAAGCTGCTAGCCGGGAATTCTCTGCCTGGTTCTACCCGCTGCTCAGAACGCTACGCAGGGCAAAAGCGATTCTCGTCCTCCGTGCTTGCTTTTTCTCAGAAAGAGCCGTGGTGTGCGTTTTCGCCGGAAAACGCATTTTCCGCCGAAAACGTGTACGTTTGCACTTCCCCGCCACAGGGAAGCTGCTAGACGGGAATTCTCTACCTGGTTCTACCCGCTGCCCAGAACGCTACGCAGGGCAAAAGCGATTCTCGTCCTCCGTGCTTGCTTTTTCTCAGAAAGAGCCGTGGTGTGCGTTTTCGCTGGAAAACGCATTTTCGGCCGAAAACGTGTACGTTTGCACTTCCCGGCCACAGGGAAGCTGCTAGCCGGGAATTCGCTGCCTATTTCTACCCGCTGCTCAGAACGCTACGCAGGGCAAAAGCGATTCTCGTCCTCCGTGCTTGCTTTATCTCAGAAAGAGCCGTGGTGTGCGTTTTCGCCGGAAAACGCGTTTTCGGCCGAAAACGTGTACGTTTGCACTTCCCCGCCACAGGGAAGCTGCTAGCAGGGAATTCGCTGCCTGGTTCTACCCGCTGCCCGTAACGCTACGCAGGGCAAAAGCGATTCTCGTCCTCCATGCTTGCTTTTTCTCAGAAAGAGCCGTGGTGTACGTTTTCGTGGGAAAACGCGTTTTCGGCCGAAAACGTGTACGTTTGCACTTCCCGGCCACAGGGAAGATGCTAGCCGGGAATTCTCTGCCTGGTTCTACCCGCTGCCCGGAACGGTACGCAGGGCAAAAGCGATTCTCGTCCTCCGTGCTTGCTTTTTCTCAGAAAGAGCCGTGGTGTGCGTTTTCGCCGGAAAACGCGTTTTCGGCCGAAAACGTTTACGTTTGCACTTCCCGGCCACAGGGAAGCTGCTAGCCGGGAATTCTCTGCCTGGTTCTACCCGCTGCCCGGAACGCTACGCAGGGCAAAAGCGATTCTCGTCCTCCGTGCTTGCTTTTTCTCAGAAAGAGCCGTGGTGTGCGTTTTCGCCGGAAAACGCGTTTTCGGCCGGAAACGTGTACGTTTGCACTTCCCGGCCACAGGGAAGCTGCTAGCCGGCAATTCGCTGCCTATTTCTACCCGCTGCTCAGAACGCTACGCAGGGCAAAAGCGATTCTCGTCCTCCGTGCTTGCTTTTTCTCAGAAAGAGCCGTGGTGGGCGTTTTCGCGGGAAAACGCGTTTTCGGCCGAAAACGTGTACGTTTGCACTTCCCGGCCACAGGGAAGCTGCTAGCCGGGAATTCTCTGCCTGGTTCTACCCGCTGCCCGGAACACTACGCAGGGCAAAAGCGATTCTCGTCCTCCGTGGTTGCTTTTTCTCAGAAAGAGCCGTGGTGTGCGTTTTCGCGGGAAAACGCGTTTTCGGCCGAAAACGTGTACGTTTGCACTTCCCGGCCACAGGGAAGCTGCTAGCCGGGAATTCTCTGCCTGGTTCTACCCGCTGCCCGGAACGCTACGCAGGGCAAAAGCGATTCTCGTCCTCCGTGCTTGCTTTTTCTCAGAAAGAGCCGTGGTGTGCGTTTTCGCGGGAAAACGCGTTTTCGGCCGAAAACCTGTACGTTTGCACTTCCCGGCCACAGGGAAGCTGCTAGCCGGGAATTCTCTGCCTGGTTCTACCCGCTGCCCGGAACGCTACGCAGGGCAAAAGCGATTCTCGTCCTCCGTGCTTGCTTTTTCTCAGAAAGAGCCGTGGTGTGCGTTTTCGCGGGAAAACGCGTTTTCGGCCGAAAACGTGTACGTTTGCACTTCCCGGCCACAGGGAAGCTGCTAGCCGGGAATTCTCTGCCTGGTTCTACCCGCTGCCCGGAACGCTACGCAGGGCAAAAGCGATTCTCGTCCTCCGTGCTTGCTTTTTCTCAGAAAGAGCCGTGGTGTGCTTTTTCGCCGGAAAACGCGTTTTCGGCCGAAAACCTGTACGTTTGCACTTCCCGGCCACAGGGAAGCTGCTAGCCGGCAATTCGCTGCCTATTTCTACCCGCTGCTCAGAACGCTACGCAGGGCAAAAGCGATTCTCGTCCTCCGTGCTTGCTTTTTCTCAGAAAGAGCCGTGGTGTGCGTTTTCGCCGGAAAACGCGTTTTCGGCCGAAAACGTGTACGTTTGCACTTCCCGGCCACAGGGAAGCTGCTAGCCGGGAATTCTCTGCCTGGTTCTACCCGCTGCCCGGAACGCTACGCAGGGCAAAAGCGATTCTCGTCCTCCGTGCTTGCTTTTTCTCAGAAAGAGCCGTGGTCTGCGTTTTCGCCGGAAAACGCGTTTTCGGCCGAAAACGTGTACGTTTGCACTTCCCGGACACAGGGAAGCTGCTAGCCGGGAATTCTCTGCCTGAATCTACCCGCTGCTCAGAACGCTACGCAGGGCAAAAGCGATTCTCGTCCTCCGTGCTTGCTTTTTCTCAGAAAGAGCCGTGGTGTGCGTTTTCGCCGGAAAACGCGTTTTCCGCCGAAAACGTGTACGTTTGCACTTCCCCGCCACAGGGAAGCTGCTAGACGGGAATTCTCTACCTGGTTCTACCCGCTGCCCAGAACGCTACGCAGGGCAAAAGCGATTCTCGTCCTCCGTGCTTGCTTTTTCTCAGAAAGAGCCGTGGTGTGCGTTTTCGCCGGAAAACGCATTTTCGGCCGAAAACGTGTACGTTTGCACTTCCCGGCCACAGGGAAGCTGCTAGCCGGGAATTCGCTGCCTATTTCTACCCGCTGCTCAGAACGCTACGCAGGGCAAAAGCGATTCTCGTCCTCCGTGCTTGCTTTATCTCAGAAAGAGCCGTGGTGTGCGTTTTCGCCGCAAAACGCGTTTTCGGCCGAAAACGTGTACGTTTGCACTTCCCCGCCACAGGGAAGCTGCTAGCAGGGAATTCGCTGCCTGGTTCTACCCGCTGCCCGTAACGCTACGCAGGGCAAAAGCGATTCTCGTCCTCCATGCTTGCTTTTTCTCAGAAAGAGCCGTGGTGTACGTTTTCGTGGGAAAACGCGTTTTCGGCCGAAAACGTGTACGTTTGCACTTCCCGGCCACAGGGAAGATGCTAGCCGGGAATTCTCTGCCTGGTTCTACCCGCTGCCCGGAACGGTACGCAGGGCAAAAGCGATTCTCGTCCTCCGTGCTTGCTTTTTCTCAGAAAGAGCCGTGGTGTGCGTTTTCGCCGGAAAACGCGTTTTCGGCCGAAAACGTTTACGTTTGCACTTCCCGGCCACAGGGAAGCTGCTAGCCGGGAATTCTCTGCCTGGTTCTACCCGCTGCCCGGAACGCTACGCAGGGCAAAAGCGATTCTCGTCCTCCGTGCTTGCTTTTTCTCAGAAAGAGCCGTGGTGTGCGTTTTCGCCGGAAAACGTGTTTTCGGCCGAAAACGTGTACGTTTCCACTTCCCGGCCACAGGGAAGCTGCTAGCCGACAATTCGCTGCCTATTTCTACCCGCTGCTCAGAACGCTACGCAGGGCAAAAGCGATTCTCGTCCTCCGTGCTTGCTTTTTCTCAGAAAGAGCCGTGGTGTGCGTTTTCGCCGGAAAACGCGTTTTCGGCCGAAAACGTGTACGTTTGCACTTCCCCGCCACAGGGAAGCTGCTAGACGGGAATTCTCTGCCTGGTTCTACCCGCTGCCCGGAACGCTACGCAGGGCAAAAGCGATTCTCGTCCTCCGTGCTTGCTTTTTCTCAGAAAGAGCCATGGTGTGCTTTTTCTCCGGAAAACGCGTTTTCGGCCGGAAACGTGTACGTTTGCACTTCCCGGCCACAGGGAAGCTGCTAGCCGGCAATTCGCTGCCTATTTCTACCCGCTGCTCAGAACGCTACGCAGGGCAAAAGCGATTCTCGTCCTCCGTGCTTGCTTTTTCTCAGAAAGAGCCGTGGTGGGCGTTTTCGCGGGAAAACGCGTTTTCGGCCGAAAACGTGTACGTTTGCACTTCCCGGCCACAGGGAAGCTGCTAGCCGGGAATTCTCTGCCTGGTTCTACCCGCTGCCCGGAACACTACGCAGGGCAAAAGCGATTCTCGTCCTCCGTGGTTGCTTTTTCTCAGAAAGAGCCGTGGTGTGCGTTTTCGCGGGAAAACGCGTTTTCGGCCGAAAACGTGTACGTTTGCACTTCCCGGCCACAGGGAAGCTGCTAGCCGGGAATTCTCTGCCTGGTTCTACCCGCTGCCCGGAACGCTACGCAGGGCAAAAGCGATTCTCGTCCTCCGTGCTTGCTTTTTCTCAGAAAGAGCCGTGGTGTGCGTTTTCGCGGGAAAACGCGTTTTCGGCCGAAAACCTGTACGTTTGCACTTCCCGGCCACAGGGAAGCTGTTAGCCGGGAATTCTCTGCCTGGTTCTACCCGCTGCCCGGAACGCTACGCAGGGCAAAAGCGATTCTCGTCCTCCGTGCTTGCTTTTTCTCAGAAAGAGGCGTGGTGTGCGTTTTCGCCGGAAAACGCGTTTTCGGCCGAAAACGTGTACATTTGCACTTCCCGGCAACAGGGAAGCTGCTAGCCGGGAATTCTCTGCCTGGTTCTACCCGCTGCCCGGAACGCTACGCAGGGCAAAAGCGATTCTCGTCCTCCGTGCTTGCTTTTTCTCAGAAAGAGCCGTGGTGTGCGTTTTCGCGGGAAAACGCGTTTTCGGCCGAAAACGTGTACGTTTGCACTTCCCGGCCACAGGGAAGCTGCTAGCCGGGAATTCTCTGCCTGGTTCTACCCGCTGCCCGGAACGCTACGCAGGGCAAAAGCGAATCTCGTCCTCCGTGCTTGCTTTTTCTCAGAAAGAGCCGTGGTGTGCGTTTTCGCCGGAAAACGCGTTTTCGGCCGAAAACGTGTACGTTTGCACTTCCCGGCCACAGGGAAGCTGCTAGCCGGGAATTCTCTGCCTGGTTCTACCCGCTGCCCGGAACACTACGCAGGGCAAAAGCGATTCTCGTCCTCCGTGCTTGCTTTTTCTCAGAAAGAGCCGTGGTGTGCGTTTTCGCCAGAAAACGCGTTTTCGGCCGAAAAGGTGTACGTTTGCACTTCCCCGCCTCAGGGAAGCTGCTAGCCGGGAATTCTCTGCCTGGTTCTACCCGCTGCCCGGAACGCTACGCAGGGCAAAAGCGAATCTCGTCCTCCGTGCTTGCTTTTTCTCAGAAAGAGCCGTGGTGTGCGTTTTCGCCGGAAAACGCGTTTTCGGCCGAAAACGTGTACGTTTGCACTTCCCGGCCACAGGGAAGCTGCTAGCCGGGAATTCTCTGCCTGGTTCTACCCGCTGCCCGGAACACTACGCAGGGCAAAAGCGATTCTCGTCCTCCGTGCTTGCTTTTTCTCAGAAAGAGCCGTGGTGTGCGTTTTCGCCAGAAAACGCGTTTTCGGCCGAAAAGGTGTACGTTTGCACTTCCCCGCCTCAGGGAAGCTGCTAGCCGGGAATTCTCTGCCTTGTTATACCCGCTGCCCGGAACGCTACGCAGGGCAAAAGCGATTCTCGTCCTCCGTGCTTGCTTTTTCTCAGAAAGAGGCGTGGTGTGCGTTTTCGCCGGAAAACGCGTTTTCGGCCGAAAACGTGTACGTTTGCACTTCCCGGCCACAGGGAAGCTGCTAGCCGGGAATTCTCTGCCTGGTTCTACCCGCTGCCCGGAACACTACGCAGGGCAAAAGCGATTCTCGTCCTCCGTGCTTGCTTTTTCTCAGAAAGAGCCGTGGTGTGCGTTTTCTCGGGAAAACGCGTTTTCGGCCGAAAACGTGTACGTTTGCACTTCCCGGCCACAGGGAAGCTGCTAGCCGGGAATTCTCTGCCTGGTTCTACCCGCTGCCCGGAACGCTACGCAGGGCAAAAGCGATTCTCGTCCTCCGTGCTTGCTTTTTCTCAGAAAGAGCCGTGGTGTGCGTTTTCGCCGGAAAACGCGTTTTCGGCCGAAAACGTGTACGTTTGCACTTCCCGGCCACAGGGAAGCTGCTAGCCGGGAATTCTCTGCCTGGTTCTACCAGCTGCCCGGAACACTACGCAGGGCAAAAGCGATTCTCGTCCTCCGTGCTTGCTTTTTCTCAGAAAGAGCCGTGGTGTGCGTTTTCGCCAGAAAACGTGTTTTCGGCCGAAAAGGTGTACGTTTGCACTTCCCCGCCTCAGGGAAGCTGCTAGCCGGGAATTCTCTGCCTTGTTATACCCGCTGCCCGGAACGCTACGCAGGGCAAAAGCGATTCTCGTCCTCCGTGCTTGCTTTTTCTCAGAAAGAGCCGTGGTGTGCGTTTTCGCCGGAAAACGCATTTTCGGCCGAAAACGTGTACGTTTGCACTTCCCGGCCACAGGGAAGCTGCTAGCCGGGAATTCGCTGCCTATTTCTACCCGCTGCTCAGAACGCTACGCAGGGCAAAAGCGATTCTCGTCCTCCGTGCTTGCTTTATCTCAGAAAGAGCCGTGGTGTGCGTTTTCGCCGCAAAACGCGTTTTCGGCCGAAAACGTGTACGTTTGCACTTCCCCGCCACAGGGAAGCTGCTAGCAGGGAATTCGCTGCCTGGTTCTACCCGCTGCCCGTAACGCTACGCAGGGCAAAAGCGATTCTCGTCCTCCATGCTTGCTTTTTCTCAGAAAGAGCCGTGGTGTACGTATTCGTGGGAAAACGCGTTTTCGGCCGAAAACGTGTACGTTTGCACTTCCCGGCCACAGGGAAGATGCTAGCCGGGAATTCTCTGCCTGGTTCTACCCGCTGCCCGGAACGGTACGCAGGGCAAAAGCGATTCTCGTCCTCCGTGCTTGCTTTTTCTCAGAAAGTGCCGTGGTGTGCGTTTTCGCCGGAAAACGCGTTTTCGGCCGAAAACGTTTACGTTTGCACTTCCCGGCCACAGGGAAGCTGCTAGCCGGGAATTCTCTGCCTGGTTCTACCCGCTGCCCGGAACGCTACGCAGGGCAAAAGCGATTCTCGTCCTCCGTGCTTGCTTTTTCTCAGAAAGAGCCGTGGTGTGCGTTTTCGCCGGAAAACGTGTTTTCGGCCGAAAACGTGTACGTTTCCACTTCCCGGCCACAGGGAAGCTGCTAGCCGACAATTCGCTGCCTATTTCTACCCGCTGCTCAGAACGCTACGCAGGGCAAAAGCGATTCTCGTCCTCCGTGCTTGCTTTTTCTCAGAAAGAGCCGTGGTGTGCGTTTTCGCCGGAAAACGCGTTTTCGGCCGAAAACGTGTACGTTTGCACTTCCCCGCCACAGGGAAGCTGCTAGACGGGAATTCTCTACCTGGTTCTACACGCTGCCCGGAACACTACGCAGGGCAAAAGCGATTCTCGTCCTCCGTGCTTGCTTTTTCTCAGAAAGAGCCATGGTGTGCTTTTTCTCCGGAAAACGCGTTTTCGGCCGGAAACGTGTACGTTTGCACTTCCCGGCCACAGGGAAGCTGCTAGCCGGCAATTCGCTGCCTATTTCTACCCGCTGCTCAGAACGCTACGCAGGGCAAAAGCGATTCTCGTCCTCCGTGCTTGCTTTTTCTCAGAAAGAGCCGTGGTGGGCGTTTTCGCGGGAAAACGCGTTTTCGGCCGAAAACGTGTACGTTTGCACTTCCCGGCCACAGGGAAGCTGCTAGCCGGGAATTCTCTGCCTGGTTCTACCCGCTGCCCGGAACACTACGCAGGGCAAAAGCGATTCTCGTCCTCCGTGGTTGCTTTTTCTCAGAAAGAGCCGTGGTGTGAGTTTTCGCGGGAAAACGCGTTTTCGGCCGAAAACGTGTACGTTTGCACTTCCCGGCCACAGGGAAGCTGCTAGCCGGGAATTCTCTGCCTGGTTCTACCCGCTGCCCGGAACGCTACGCAGGGCAAAAGCGATTCTCGTCCTCCGTGCTTGCTTTTTCTCAGAAAGAGCCGTGGTGTGCGTTTTCGCGGGAAAACGCGTTTTCGGCCGAAAACCTGTACGTTTGCACTTCCCGGCCACAGGGAAGCTGCTAGCCGGGAATTCTCTGCCTGGTTCTACCCGCTGCCCGGAACGCTACGCAGGGCAAAAGCGATTCTCGTCCTTCGTGCTTGCTTTTTCTCAGAAAGAGGCGTGGTGTGCGTTTTCGCCGGAAAACGCGTTTTCGGCCGAAAACGTGTACGTTTGCACTTCCCGGCAACAGGGAAGCTGCTAGCCGGGAATTCTCTGCCTGGTTCTACCCGCTGCCCGGAACGCTACGCAGGGCAAAAGCGATTCTCGTCCTCCGTGCTTGCTTTTTCTCAGAAAGAGCCGTGGTGTGCGTTTTCGCGGGAAAACGCGTTTTCGGCCGAAAACGTGTACGTTTGCACTTCCCGGCCACAGGGAAGCTGCTAGCCGGGAATTCTCTGCCTGGTTCTACCCGCTGCCCGGAACGCTACGCAGGGCAAAAGCGAATCTCGTCCTCCGTGCTTGCTTTTTCTCAGAAAGAGCCGTGGTGTGCGTTTTCGCCGGAAAACGCGTTTTCGGCCGAAAACGTGTACGTTTGCACTTCCCGGCCACAGGGAAGCTGCTAGCCGGGAATTCTCTGCCTGGTTCTACCCGCTGCCCGGAACACTACGCAGGGCAAAAGCGATTCTCGTCCTCCGTGCTTGCTTTTTCTCAGAAAGAGCCGTGGTGTGCGTTTTCGCCAGAAAACGCGTTTTCGGCCGAAAACGTGTACGTTTGCACTTCCCCGCCTCAGGGAAGCTGCTAGCCGGGAATTCTCTGCCTGGTTCTACCCGCTGCCCGGAACGCTACGCAGGGCAAAAGCGAATCTCGTCCTCCGTGCTTGCTTTTTCTCAGAAAGAGCCGTGGTGTGCGTTTTCGCCGGAAAACGCGTTTTCGGCCGAAAACGTGTACGTTTGCACTTCCCCGCCACAGGGAAGCTGCTAGCCGGCAATTCGCTGCCTATTTCTACCCGCTGCTCAGAACGCTACGCAGGGCAAAAGCGATTCTCGTCCTCCGTGCTTGCTTTTTCTCAGAAAGAGCCGTGGTGTGCGTTTTCGCCGGAAAACGCGTTTTCGGCCGAAAACGTGTACGTTTGCACTTCCCCGCCACAGGGAAGCTGCTAGCCGGGAATTCTCTGCCTGGTTCTACCCGCTGCCCGGAACGCTACGCAGGGCAAAAGCGATTCTCGTCCTCCGTGCTTGCTTTTTCTCAGAAAGAGCCGTGGTGTGCGTTTTCGCCGGAAAACGCGTTTTCGGCCGAAAACGTGTACGTTTGCACTTCCCGGCCACAGGGAAGCTGCTAGCCGGGAATTCTCTGCCTGGTTCTACCCGCTGCCCGGAACGCTACGCAGGGCAAAAGCGATTCTCGTCCTCCGTGCTTGCTTTTTCTCAGAAAGAGCCGTGGTGTGCGTTTTCGCCGGAAAACGCGTTTTCGGCCGAAAACGTGTACGTTTGCACTTCCCGGCCACAGGGAAGCTGCTAGCCGGGAATTCTCTGCCTGGTTCTACCCGCTGCCCGGAACGCTACGCAGGGCAAAAGCGATTCTCGTCCTCCGTGCTTGCTTTTTCTCAGAAAGAGCCATGGTGAGCTTTTTCTCCGGAAAACGCGTTTTCGGCCGAAAACGTGTACGTTTGCACTTCCCGGCCACAGGGAAGCTGCTAGCCGGCAATTCGCTGCCTATTTCTACCCGCTGCTCAGAACGCTACGCAGGGCAAAAGCGATTCTCGTCCTCCGTGCTTGCTTTTTCTCAGAAAGAGCCGTGGTGTGCGTTTTCGCCGGAAAACGCGTTTTCGGCCGAAAACGTGTACGTTTGCACTTCCCCGCCACAGGGAAGCTGCTAGCCGGGAATTCTCTGCCTGGTTCTACCCGCTGCCCGGAACGCTACGCAGGGCAAAAGCGATTCTCGTCCTCCGTGCTTGCTTTTTCTCACAAAGAGCCGTGGTGTGCGTTTTCGCAGGAAAACGCGTTTTCGGCCGAAAACGTGTACGTTTGCACTTCCCGGCCACAGGGAAGCTGCTAGCCGGGAATTCTCTGCCTGGTTCTACCCGCTGCCCGGAACGCTACGCAGGGCAAAAGCGATTCTCGTCCTCCGTGCTTGCTTTTTCTCAGAAAGAGCCGTGGTGTGCGTTTTCGCCGGAAAACGAGTTTTCGGCCGAAAACGTGTACGTTTGCACTTCCCGGCCACAGGGAAGCTGCTAGCCGGGAATTCTCTGCCTGGTTCTACCCGCTGCCCGGAACGCTACGCAGGGCAAAAGCGATTCTCGTCCTCCGTGCTTGCTTTTTCTCAGAAAGAGCCATGGTGTGCTTTTTCGCCGGAAAACGCGTTTTCGGCCGAAAACGTGTACGTTTGCACTTCCCGGCCACAGGGAAGCTGCTAGCCGGCAATTCGCTGCCTATTTCTACCCGCTGCTCAGAACGCTACGCAGGGCAAAAGCGATTCTCGTCCTCCGTGCTTGCTTTTTCTCAGAAAGAGCCGTGGTGTGCGTTTTCGCCGCAAAACGCGTTTTCGGCCGAAAACGTGTACGTTTGCACTTCCCCGCCACAGGGAAGCTGCTAGCCGGGAATTCTCTACCTGGTTCTACACGCTGCCCGGAACGCTACGCAGGGCAAAAGCGATTCTCGTCCTCCGTGCTTGCTTTTTCTCAGAAAGAGCCATGGTGTGCTTTTTCTCCGGAAAACACGTTTTCGCCGGAAACGTGTACGTTTGCACTTCCCGGCCACAGGGAAGCTGCTAGATGGCAATTCGCTGCCTATTTCTACCCGCTGCTCAGAACGCTACGCAGGGCAAAAGCGATTCTCGTCCTCCGTGCTTTCTTTTTCTCAGAAAGAGCCGTGGTGTGCGTTTTCGCGGGAAAACGCGTTTTGGGCCGAAAACGTGTACGTTTGCACTTCCCGGCCACAGGGAAGCTGCTAGCCGGGAATTCTCTGCCTGGTTCTACCCGCTGCCCGTAACGCTACGCAGGGCAAAAGCGATTCTCGTCCTCCGTGCTTGCTTTTTCTCAGAAAGAGGCGTGGTGTGCGTTTTCGCCGGAAAACGCGTTTTCGGCCGAAAACGTGTACGTTTGCACTTCCCGGCCACAGGGAAGCTGCTAGACGGGAATTCTCTGCCTGGTTCTACCCGCTGCCCGGAACGCTACGCAGGGCAAAAGCGATTCTCGTCCTCCGTGCTTGCTTTTTCTCAGAAAGAGCCGTGGTGTGCGTTTTCGCCGGAAAACGCGTTTTCGGCCGAAAACGTGTACGTTTGCACTTCCCGGCCACAGGGAAGCTGCTAGCCGGGAATTCTCTGCCTGGTTCTACCCGCTGCTCAGAACGCTAACGCAGGGCAAAAGCGATTCTCGTCCTCCGTGCTTGCTTTCTCTCAGAAAGAGCCGTGGTGTGCGTTTTCGCCGGTAAACGCATTTTCGGCCGAAAACGTGTACGTTTGCACTTCCCCGCCACAGGGAAGATGCTAGCCGGGAATTCTCTGCCTGGTTCTACCCGCTGCCCGGAACGCTACGCAGGGCAAAAGCGATTCTCGTCCTCCGTGCTTGCTTTTTCTCAGAAAGAGCCGTGGTGTGCGTTTTCGCCGGAAAACATGTTTTCGGCGAAAACGTGTACGTTTGCAATTCCCGGCCACAGGGAAGCTGCTAGCCGGGAATTCTCTGCCTGGTTCTACCCGCTGCCCGGAACGCTACGCAGGGCAAAAGCGATTCTCGTCCTCCGTGCTTGCTTTTTCTCAGAAAGAGGCGTGGTGTGCGTTTTCGCCGGAAAACGCGTTTTCGGCCGAAAACGTGTACGTTTGCACTTCCCGGCCACAGGGAAGCTGCTAGACGGGAATTCTCTGCCTGGTTCTACCCGCTGCCCGGAACGCTACGCAGGGCAAAAGCGATTCTCGTCCTCCGTGCTTGCTTTTTCTCAGAAAGAGCCGTGGTGTGCGTTTTCGCCGGAAAACGCGTTTTCGGCCGAAAACGTGTACGTTTGCACTTCCCGGCCACAGGGAAGCTGCTAGCCGGGAATTCTCTGCCTGGTTCTACCCGCTGCTCAGAACGCTAACGCAGGGCAAAAGCGATTCTCGTCCTCCGTGCTTGCTTTCTCTCAGAAAGAGCCGTGGTGTGCGTTTTCGCCGGTAAACGCATTTTCGGCCGAAAACGTGTACGTTTGCACTTCCCCGCCACAGGGAAGATGCTAGCCGGGAATTCTCTGCCTGGTTCTACCCGCTGCCCGGAACGCTACGCAGGGCAAAAGCGATTCTCGTCCTCCGTGCTTGCTTTTTCTCAGAAAGAGCCGTGGTGTGCGTTTTCGCGGGAAAACGCGTTTTGGGCCGAAAACGTGTACGTTTGCACTTCCCGGCCACAGGGAAGCTGCTAGCCGGGAATTCTCTGCCTGGTTCTACCCGCTGCCCGTAACGCTACGCAGGGCAAAAGCGATTCTCGTCCTCCGTGCTTGCTTTTTCTCAGAAAGAGGCGTGGTGTGCGTTTTCGCCGGAAAACGCGTTTTCGGCCGAAAACGTGTACGTTTGCACTTCCCGGCCACAGGGAAGCTGCTAGCCGGGAATTCTCTGCCTGGTTCTACCCGCTGCCCGGAACGCTACGCAGGGCAAAAGCGATTCTCGTCCTCCGTGCTTGCTTTTTCTCAGAAAGAGCCGTGGTGTGCGTTTTCGCCGGAAAACGCGTTTTCGGCCGAAAACGTGTACGTTTGCACTTCCCGGCCACAGGGAAGCTGCTAGCCGGGAATTCTCTGCCTGGTTCTACCCGCTGCCCGGAACGCTACGCAGGGCAAAAGCGATTCTCGTCCTCCGTGCTTGCTTTTTCTCAGAAAGAGCCGTGGTGTGCGTTTTCGCCGGAAAACATGTTTTCGGCGAAAACGTGTACGTTTGCAATTCCCGGCCACAGGGAAGCTGCTAGCCGGGAATTCTCTGCCTGGTTCTACCCGCTGCCCGGAACGCTACGCAGGGCAAAAGCGATTCTCGTCCTCCGTGCTTGCTTTTTCTCAGAAAGAGCCGTGGTGCGCGTTTTCGCCGGTAAACGCGTTTTCGGCCGAAAACGTGTACGTTTGCACTTCCCGGCCACAGGGAAGCTGCTAGCCGGGAATTCTCTGCCTGGTTCTACCCGCTGCCCGGAACGCTACACAGGGCAAAAGCGATTCTCGTCCTCCGTGCTTGCTTTTTCTCAGAAAGAGCCGTGGTGTGCGTTTTCGCCAGAAAAGGCGTTTTCGGCCGAAAACGTGTACGTTTGCACTTCCCGGCCACAGGGAAGCTGCTAGCCGGGAATTCTCTGCCTGGTTCTACCCGCTGCCCGGAACGCTACGCAGGGCAAAAGCGATTCTCGTCCTCCGTGCTTGCTTTTTCTCAGAAAGAGCCGTGGTGTGCGTTTTCGCCGGAAAACGCGTTTTCGGCCGAAAACGTGTACGTTTGCACTTCCCGGCCACAGGGAAGCTGCTAGCCGGCAATTCGCTGCCTATTTCTACCCGCTGCTCAGAACGCTACGCAGGGCAAAAGCGATTCTCGTCCTCCGTGCTTGCTTTTTCTCAGAAAGAGCCGTGGTGTGCGTTTTCGCCGGAAAACGGGTTTTCCGCCGAAAACGTGTACGTTTGCACTTCCCCGCCACAGGGAAGCTGCTAGCCGGGAATTCTCTGCCTGTTTCTACCCGCTGCCCGGAACGCTACGCAGGGCAAAAGCGATTCTCGTCCTCCGTGCTTGCTTTTTCTCAGAAAGAGCCATGGTGTGCTTTTTCGCCGGAAAACGAGTTTTCGGCCGAAAACGTGCACGTTTGCACTTCCCGGCCACAGGGAAGCTGCTAGCCGACAATTCGCTGCCTATTTCTACCCGCTGCTCAGAACGCTACGCAGGGCAAAAGCGATTCTCGTCCTCCGTGCTTGCTTTTTCTCAGAAAGAGCCGTGGTGTGCGTTTTCGCCGGAAAACGCGTTTTCCGCCGAAAACGTGTACGTTTGCACTTCCCCGCCACAGAGAAGCTGCTAGACGGGAATTCTCTACCTGGTTCTACCCGCTGCCCGGAACGCTACGCAGGGCAAAAGCGATTCTCGTCCTCCGTGCTTGCTTTTTCTCAGAAAGAGCCATGGTGTGCTTTTTCTCCGGAAAACGCGTTTTCGGCCGGAAACGTGTACGTTTGCACTTCCCGGCCACAGGGAAGCTGCTAGCCGGCAATTCGCTGCCTATTTCTACCCGCTGCCCGGAACGCTACGCAGGGCAAAAGCGATTCTCGTCCTCCGTGCTTGCTTTTTCTCAGAAAGAGCCGTGGTGTGAGTTTTCGCGGGAAAACGCGTTTTCGGCCGAAAACCTGTACGTTTGCACTTCCCCGCCACAGGGAAGCTGCTAGCCGGGAATTCTCTGCCTGGTTCTACCCGCTGCCCGGAACGCTACGCAGGGCAAAAGCGATTCTCGTCCTCCGTGCTTGCTTTTTCTCAGAAAGAGCCGTGGTGTGCGTTTTCGCGGGAAAACGCGTTTTCGGCCGAAAACGTGTACGTTTGCACTTCCCGGCCACAGGGAAGCTGCTAGCCGGGAATTCTCTGCGTGGTTATACCCGCTGCCCGCAACGCTACGCAGGGCAAAAGCGATTCTCGTCCTCCGTGCTTGCTTTTTCTCAGAAAGAGCCGTGGTGTGCGTTTTCGCCGGTAAACGCGTTTTCGGCTCAAAACGTGTACGTTTGCACTTCCCGGCCACAGGGAAGCTGCTAGCCGGGAATTCTCTGCCTGGTTCTACCCGCTGCCCGGAACGCTACGCAGGGCAAAAGCGATTCTCGTCCTCCGTGCTTGCTTTTTCTCAGAAAGAGCCGTGGTGTGCGTTTTCGCCGGAAAACGCGTTTTCGGCCGAAAACGTGTACGTTTGCACTTCCCGGCCACAGGGAAGCTGCTAGCCGGGAATTCTCTGCTTGGTTCTACCCGCTGCCCGGAACGCTACGCAGGGCAAAAGCGATTCTCGTCCTCCGTGCTTGCTTTTTCTCAGAAAGAGCCGTGGTGTGCGTTTTCGCCGGAAAACGCGTTTTCGGCCGAAAACGTGTACGTTTGCACTTCCCCGCCACAGGGAAGCTGCTAGACGGGAATTCTCTGCCTGGTTCTACCCGCTGCCCGGAACGCTACGCAGGGCAAAAGCGATTCTCGTCCTCCGTGCTTGCTTTTTCTCAGAAAGAGCCATGGTGTGCTTTTTCTCCGGAAAACGCGTTTTCGGCCGAAAACGTGTACGTTTGCACTTCCCGGCCACAGGGAAGCTGCTAGCCGTGAATTCTCTGCCCTGTTCTACCCGCTGCCCGGAACGCTACGCAGGGCAAAAGCGATTCTCGTCCTCCGTGCTTGCTTTTTCTCAGAAAGAGCCGTGGTGTGCGTTTTCGCCGGAAAACGCGTTTTCGGCCGAAAACGTGTACGTTTGCACTTCCCGGCCACAGGGAAGCTGCTAGCCGGGAATTCTCTGCCTGGTTCTACCCGCTGCCCGGAACGCTACGCAGGGCAAAAGCGATTCTCGTCCTCCGTGCTTGCTTTTTCTCAGAAAGAGCCGTGGTGTGCGTTTTCGCCGGAAAACGCGTTTTCGGCCGAAAACGTGTACGTTTGCACTTCCCCGCCACAGCGAAGCTGCTAGCCGGCAATTCTCTGCCTGGTTCTACCCGCTGCCCGGAACGCTACGCAGGGCAAAAGCGATTCTCGTCCTCCGTGTTTGCTTTTTCTCAGAAAGAGCCATGGTGTGCTTTTTCTCCGGAAAACGCGTTTTCGGCCGAAAACGTGTACGTTTGCACTTCCCGGCCACAGGGAAGCTGCTAGCCGGGAATTCTCTGCCTGGTTCTACCCGCTGCCCGGAACGCTACGCAGGGCAAAAGCGATTCTCGTCCTCCGTGCTTGCTTTTTCTCAGAAAGAGCCGTGGTGTGCGTTTTCGCCGGAAAACGCATTTTCGGCCGAAAACGTGTACGTTTGCACTTCCCGGCCACAGGGAAGTTGCTAGCCGGGAATTCTCTGCCTGGTTCTACCCGCTGCCCGGAACGCTACGCAGGGCAAAAGCGATTCTCGTCCTCCGTGCTTGCTTTTTCTCACAAAGAGCCGTGGTGTGCGTTTTTTCGGGAAAACGCGTTTTCGGCCGAAAACGTGTATGTTTGCACTTCCCCGCCACAGGGAGGCTGCTAGACGGGAATTCTCTGCCTGGTTCTACCCGCTGCCCGGAACGCTACGCAGGGCAAAAGCGATTCTCGTCCTCCGTGCTTGCTTTTTCTCAGAAAGAGCCATGGTGTGCTTTTTCGCCGGAAAACGCGTTTTCGGCCGAAAACGTGTACGTTTGCACTTCCCGGCCACAGGGAAGCTGCTAGCCGGGAATTCGTGCCTATTTCTACCCGCTGCTCAGAACGCTACGCAGGGCAAAAGCGATACTCGTCCTCCGTGCTTGCTTTTTCTCAGAAAGAGCCGTGGTGTGCGTTTTCGCCGGAAAACGCGTTTTCTGCCGAAAACGTGTACGTTTGCACTTCCCCGCCACAGGGAAGCTGCTAGCCGGGAATTCTCTGCCTGGTTCTACCCGCTGCCCGGAACGCTACGCAGGGCAAAAGCGATTCTCGTCCTCCGTGCTTGCTTTTTCTCAGAAAGAGCCGTGGTGTGCGTTTTCGCCGGAAAACGCGTTTTCGGCCGAAAACGTGTACGTTTGCACTTCCCGGCCACAGGGAAGCTGCTAGCCGGGAATTCTCTGCCTGGTTCTACCCGCTGCTCAGAACGCTACGCAGGGCAAAAGCGATTCTCGTCCTCCGTGCTTGCTTTTTCTCAGAAAGAGCCGTGGTGTGCGTTTTCGCCGGAAAACGCGTTTTCGGCCGAAAACGTGTACGTTTCAACTTCCCCGCCACAGGGAAGCTGCTAGCCGGGAATTCTCTGCCTGGTTCTACCCGCTGCCCGGAACGCTACGCAGGGCAAAAACGATTCTCGTCCTCCGTGCTTGCTTTTTCTCAGAAAGAGCCATGGTGTGCTTTTTCTCCGGAAAACGCGTTTTCGGCCGGAAACGTGTACGTTTGCACTTCCCAGCCACAGGGAAGCTGCTAGCCGGCAATTCGCTGCCTATTTCTACCCGCTGCTCAGAACGCTACGCAGGGCAAAAGCGATTCTCGTCCTCCGTGCTTGCTTTTTCTCAGAAAGAGCCGTGGTGTGCGTTTTCGCCGCAAAACGCGTTTTCGGCCGAAAACGTGTACGTTTGCACTTCCCCGCCACAGGGAAGCTGCTAGCCGGCAATTCGCTGCCTATTTCTACCCGCTGCCCGTAACGCTACGCAGGGCAAAAGCGATTCTCGTCCTCCGTGCTTGCTTTTTCTCAGAAAGAGCCGTGGTGTGCGTTTTCGCGGGAAAACTCGTTTTCGGCCGAAAACGTTTACGTTTGCACTTCCCGGCCACAGGGAAGCTGCTAGCCGGGAATTCTCTGCCTGGTTCTACCCGCTGCCCGGAACGCTACGCAGGGCAAAAGCGATTCTCGTCCTCCGTGCTTGCTTTTTCTCAGAAAGAGCCGTGGTGTGCGTTTTCGCCGGAAAACGCGTTTTCGGCCGAAAACGTTTACGTTTGCACTTCCCGGCCACAGGGAAGCTGCTAGACGGGAATTCTCTGCCTGGTTCTACCCGCTGCCCGGAACGCTACGCAGGGCAAAAGCGATTCTCGTCCTCCGTGCTTGCTTTTTCTCAGAAAGAGCCGAGGTGTGCGTTTTCGCCGGAAAACGTGTTTTCGGCCGAAAACGTGTACGTTTGCACTTCCAGGCCACAGGGAAGCTGCTAGCCGGGAATTCTCTGCCTGGTTCTACCCGCTGCCCGGAACGCTACGCAGGGCAAAAGCGATTCTCGTCCTCCGTGCTTGCTTTTTCTCAGAAAGAGCCGTGGTGGGCGTTTTCGCGGGAAAACGCGTTTTCGGCCGAAAACGTGTACGTTTGCACTTCCCGGCCACAGGGAAGCTGCTAGCCGGGAATTCTCTGCCTGGTTCTACCCGCTGCCCGGAACACTACGCAGGGCAAAAGCGATTCTCGTCCTCCGTGGTTGCTTTTTCTCAGAAAGAGCCGTGGTGTGCGTTTTCGCCGGAAAACGCGTTTTCGGCCGAAAACGTGTACGTTTGCACTTCCCCGCCACAGGGAAGCTGATAGCAGGGAATTCGCTGCCTGGTTCTACCCGCTGCCCGGAACGCTACGCAGGGCAAAAGCGATTCTCGTCCTCCGTGCTTGCTTTTTCTCAGAAAGAGCCATGGTGTGCTTTTTCGCCGGAAAACGCGTTTTCGGCTGAAAACGTGTACGTTTGCACTTCCCCGCCACAGGGAAGCTGCTAGCCGGGAATTCTCTGCCTCGTTCTACCCGCTGCCCGGAACGCTACGCAGGGCAAAAGCGATTCTCGTCCTCCGTGCTTGCTTTTTCTCAGAAAGAGCCGTGGTGTGCGTTTTCGCCGGAAAACGCGTTTTCGGCCGAAAACGTGTACGTTTGCACTTCCCGGCCACAGGGAAGCTGCTAGCCGGGAATTCGTGCCTATTTCTACCCGCTGCTCAGAACGCTACGCAGGGCAAAAGCGATACTCGTCCTCCGTGCTTGCTTTTTCTCAGAAAGAGCCGTGGTGTGCGTTTTCGCCGGAAAACGCGTTTTCTGCCGAAAACGTGTACGTTTGCACTTCCCCGCCACAGGGAAGCTGCTAGCCGGGAATTCTCTGCCTGGTTCTACCCGCTGCCCGGAACGCTACGCAGGGCAAAAGCGATTCTCGTCCTCCGTGCTTGCTTTTTCTCAGAAAGAGCCGTGGTGTGCGTTTTCGCCGGAAAACGCGTTTTCGGCCGAAAACGTGTACGTTTGCACTTCCCGGCCACAGGGAAGCTGCTAGCCGGGAATTCTCTGCCTGGTTCTACCCGCTGCTCAGAACGCTACGCAGGGCAAAAGCGATTCTCGTCCTCCGTGCTTGCTTTTTCTCAGAAAGAGCCGTGGTGTGCGTTTTCGCCGGAAAACGCGTTTTCGGCCGAAAACGTGTACGTTTCAACTTCCCCGCCACAGGGAAGCTGCTAGCCGGGAATTCTCTGCCTGGTTCTACCCGCTGCCCGGAACGCTACGCAGGGCAAAAACGATTCTCGTCCTCCGTGCTTGCTTTTTCTCAGAAAGAGCCATGGTGTGCTTTTTCTCCGGAAAACGCGTTTTCGGCCGGAAACGTGTACGTTTGCACTTCCCAGCCACAGGGAAGCTGCTAGCCGGCAATTCGCTGCCTATTTCTACCCGCTGCTCAGAACGCTACGCAGGGCAAAAGCGATTCTCGTCCTCCGTGCTTGCTTTTTCTCAGAAAGAGCCGTGGTGTGCGTTTTCGCCGCAAAACGCGTTTTCGGCCGAAAACGTGTACGTTTGCACTTCCCCGCCACAGGGAAGCTGCTAGCCGGCAATTCGCTGCCTATTTCTACCCGCTGCCCGTAACGCTACGCAGGGCAAAAGCGATTCTCGTCCTCCGTGCTTGCTTTTTCTCAGAAAGAGCCGTGGTGTGCGTTTTCGCGGGAAAACTCGTTTTCGGCCGAAAACGTTTACGTTTGCACTTCCCGGCCACAGGGAAGCTGCTAGCCGGGAATTCTCTGCCTGGTTCTACCCGCTGCCCGGAACGCTACGCAGGGCAAAAGCGATTCTCGTCCTCCGTGCTTGCTTTTTCTCAGAAAGAGCCGTGGTGTGCGTTTTCGCCGGAAAACGCGTTTTCGGCCGAAAACGTTTACGTTTGCACTTCCCGGCCACAGGGAAGCTGCTAGACGGGAATTCTCTGCCTGGTTCTACCCGCTGCCCGGAACGCTACGCAGGGCAAAAGCGATTCTCGTCCTCCGTGCTTGCTTTTTCTCAGAAAGAGCCGAGGTGTGCGTTTTCGCCGGAAAACGTGTTTTCGGCCGAAAACGTGTACGTTTGCACTTCCAGGCCACAGGGAAGCTGCTAGCCGGGAATTCTCTGCCTGGTTCTACCCGCTGCCCGGAACGCTACGCAGGGCAAAAGCGATTCTCGTCCTCCGTGCTTGCTTTTTCTCAGAAAGAGCCGTGGTGGGCGTTTTCGCGGGAAAACGCGTTTTCGGCCGAAAACGTGTACGTTTGCACTTCCCGGCCACAGGGAAGCTGCTAGCCGGGAATTCTCTGCCTGGTTCTACCCGCTGCCCGGAACACTACGCAGGGCAAAAGCGATTCTCGTCCTCCGTGGTTGCTTTTTCTCAGAAAGAGCCGTGGTGTGCGTTTTCGCCGGAAAACGCGTTTTCGGCCGAAAACGTGTACGTTTGCACTTCCCCGCCACAGGGAAGCTGATAGCAGGGAATTCGCTGCCTGGTTCTACCCGCTGCCCGGAACGCTACGCAGGGCAAAAGCGATTCTCGTCCTCCGTGCTTGCTTTTTCTCAGAAAGAGCCATGGTGTGCTTTTTCGCCGGAAAACGCGTTTTCGGCTGAAAACGTGTACGTTTGCACTTCCCCGCCACAGGGAAGCTGCTAGCCGGGAATTCTCTGCCTCGTTCTACCCGCTGCCCGGAACGCTACGCAGGGCAAAAGCGATTCTCGTCCTCCGTGCTTGCTTTTTCTCAGAAAGAGCCGTGGTGTGCGTTTTCGCCGGAAAACGCGTTTTCGGCCGAAAACGTGTACGTTTGCACTTCCCGGCCACAGGGAAGCTGCTAGCCGGGAATTCTCTGCCTGGTTCTACCCGCTGCCCGGAACGCTACGCAGGGCAAAAGCGATTCTCGTACTCCGTGCTTTCTTTTTCTCAGAAAGAGCCGTGGTGTGCGTTTTCGCGGGAAAACGCGTTTTCGGCCGGAAACGTGTACGTTTGCACTTCCAGGCCACAGGGAAGCTGCTAGCCGGGAATTCTCTGCCTGGTTCTACCCGCTGCCCGGAACGCTACGCAGGGCAAAAGCGATTCTCGTCCTCCGTGCTTGCTTTTTCTCAGAAAGAGCCGTGGTGTGCGTTTTCGCCGGAAAACGCGTTTTCGGCCGAAAACGTGTACGTTTGCACTTCCCCGCCACAGGGAAGCTGCTAGACGGGAATTCTCTGCCTGGTTCTACCCGCTGCCCGGAACGCTACGCAGGGCAAAAGCGATTCTCGTCCTCCGTGCTTGCTTTTTCTCAGAAAGAGCCATGGTGTGCTTTTTCTCCGGAAAACGCGTTTTCGGCCGAAAACGTGTACGTTTGCACTTCCCGTCCACAGGGAAGCTGCTAGCCGGCAATTTGCTGCCTATTTCTACCCGCTGCTCAGAACGCTACGCAGGGCAAAAGCGATTCTCGTCCTCCGTGCTTGCTTTTTCTCAGAAAGAGCCGTGGTGTGCGTTTTCGCCGGAAAACGCGTTTTCGGCCGAAAACGTGTACGTTTGCACTTCCCGGCCACAGGGAAGCTGCTAGCCGGGAATTCTCTGCCTGGTTCTACCCGCTGCCCGGAACGCTACGCAGGGCAAAAGCGATTCTCGTCCTCCGTGCTTGCTTTTTCTCAGAAAGAGCCGTGGTGTGCGTTTTCGCCGGAAAACGCGTTTTCGGCCGAAAACCTGTACGTTTGCACTTCCCGGCCACAGGGAAGCTGCTAGCCGGGAATTCTCTGCCTGGTTCTACCCGCTGCCCGGAACGCTACGCAGGGCAAAAGCGATTCTCGTCCTCCGTGCTTGCTTTTTCTCAGAAAGAGCCGTGGTGTGCTTTTTCGCCGGAAAACGCGTTTTCGGCCGAAAACGTGTACGTTTGCACTTCCCCGCCACAGGGAAGCTGCTAGCCGGGAATTCTCTACCTGGTTCTACACGCTGCCCGGAACGCTACGCAGGGCAAAAGCGATTCTCGTCCTCCGTGCTTGCTTTTTCTCAGAAAGAGCCGTGGTGTGCTTTTTCTCCGGAAAACACTTTTTCGGCCGGAAACGTGTACGTTTGCACTTCCCGGCCACAGGGAAGCTGCTAGATGGCAATTCGCTGCCTATTTCTACCCGCTGCTCAGAACGCTAGGCAGGGCAAAAGCGATTCTCGTCCTCCGTGCTTGCTTTTTCTCAGAAAGAGCCGTGGTGTGCGTTTTCGCGGGAAAACGCGTTTTCGGCCGAAAACGTGTACGTTTGCACTTCCCGGCCACAGGGAAGCTGCTAGCCGGGAATTCTCTGCCTGGTTCTACCCGCTGCCCGGAACGCTACGCAGGGCAAAAGCGATTCTCGTCCTCCGTGCTTGCTTTTTCTCAGAAAGAGCCGTGGTGTGCGTTTTCGCCGGAAAACGCATTTTCGGCCGAAAACGTGTACGTTTGCACTTCCCGGCCACAGGGAAGCTGCTAGCCGGCAATTCGCTGCCTATTTCTACCCGCTGCTCAGAACGCTACGCAGGGCAAAAGCGATTCTCGTCCTCCGTGCTTGCTTTATCTCAGAAAGAGCCGTGGTGTGCGTTTTCGCCGCAAAACGCGTTTTCGGCCGAAAACGTGTACGTTTGCACTTCCCCGCCACAGGGAAGCTGCTAGCCGGGAATTCTCTGCCTGGTTCTACCCGCTGCCCGGAACGCTACGCAGGGCAAAAGCGATTCTCGTCCTCCGTGCTTGCTTTTTCTCAGAAAGAGCCGTGGTGTGCGTTTTCGCCGGAAAACGCGTTTTCGGCCGAAAACGTGTACGTTTGCACTTCCCGGCCACAGGGAAGCTGCTAGCCGGCAATTCGCTGCCTGGTTCTACCCGCTGCCCGGAACGCTACGCAGGGCAAAAGCGATTCTCGTCCTCCGTGCTTGCTTTTTCTCAGAAAGAGCCGTGGTGTGCGTTTTCGCCGGTAAACGCGTTTTCGGCCGAAAACGTGTAAGTTTGCACTTCCCGGCCACAGGGAAGCTGCTAGCCGGGAATTCTCTGCCTGGTTCTACCCGCTGCCCGGAACGCTACGCAGGGCAAAAGCGGTTCTCGTCCTCCGTGCTTGCTTTTTCTCAGAAAGAGCCGTGGTGTGCGTTTTCACCGGAAAACGTGTTTTCGGCGAAAACGTGTACGTTTGCACTTCCCGGCCACAGGGAAGCTGCTAGCCGGGAATTCTCTGCCTGGTTCTACCCGCTGCCCGGATCGCTACGCAGGGCAAAAGCGATACTCGTCCTCCGTGCTTGCTTTTTCTCAGAAAGAGCCGTGGTGTGCGTTTTCGCCGGAAAACGCGTTTTCGGCCGAAAACGTGTACGTTTGCACTTCCCGGCCACAGTGAAGCTGCTAGCCGGGAATTCTCTGCCTGGTTCTACCCGCTGCCCGGAACGCTACGCAGGGCAAAAGCGATTCTCGTCCTCCGTGCTTTCTTTTTCTCAGAAAGAGCCGTGGTGTGCGTTTTCGCGGGAAAACGCTTTTTCGGCCGGAAACGTGTACGTTTGCACTTCCCCGCCACAGGGAAGCTGCTAGACGGGAATTCTCTGCCTGGTTCTACCCGCTGCCCGGAACGCTACGCAGGGCAAAAGCGATTCTCGTCCTCCGTGCTTGCTTTTTCTCAGAAAGAGCCGTGGTGTGCGTTTTCGCCGGAAAACGCGTTTTCGGCCGAAAACGTGTACGTTTGCACTTCCCCGCCACAGGGAAGCTGCTAGACGGGAATTCTCTGCCTGGTTCTACCCGCTGCCCGGAACGCTACGCAGGGCAAAAGCGATTCTCGTCCTCCGTGCTTGCTTTTTCTCAGAAAGAGCCATGGTGTGCTTTTTCTCCGGAAAACGCGTTTTCGGCCGAAAACGTGTACGTTTGCACTTCCCGTCCACAGGGAAGCTGCTAGCCGGCAATTCGCTGCCTATTTCTACCCGCTGCTCAGAACGCTACGCAGGGCAAAAGCGATTCTCGTCCTCCGTGCTTGCTTTTTCTCAGAAAGAGCCGTGGTGTGCGTTTTCGCCGGAAAACGCGTTTTCGGCCGAAAACGTGTACGTTTGCACTTCCCGGCCACAGGGAAGCTGCTAGCCGGGAATTCTCTGCCTGGTTCTACCCGCTGCCCGGAACGCTACGCAGGGCAAAAGCGATTCTCGTCCTCCGTGCTTGCTTTTTCTCAGAAAGAGCCGTGGTGTGCGTTTTCGCCGGAAAACGCGTTTTCGGCCGAAAACGTGTACGTTTGCACTTCCCGGCCACAGGGAAGCTGCTAGCCGGCAATTCGCTGCCTATTTCTACCCGCTGCTCAGAACGCTACGCAGGGCAAAAGCGATTCTCGTCCTCCGTGCTTGCTTTTTCTCAGAAAGAGCCGTGGTGTGCGTTTTCGCCGCAAAACGCGTTTTCGGCCGAAAACGTGTACGTTTGCACTTCCCCGCCACAGGGAAACTGCTAGCCGGGAATTCTCTACCTGGTTCTACACGCTGCCCGGAACGCTACGCAGGGCAAAAGCGATTCTCGTCCTCCGTGCTTGCTTTTTCTCAGAAAGAGCCATGGTGTGCTTTTTCTCCGGAAAACACTTTTTCGGCCGGAAACGTGTACGTTTGCACTTCCCGGCCACAGGGAAGCTGCTAGCCGGCAATTCGCTGCCTATTTCTACCCGCTGCTCAGAACGCTACGCAGGGCAAAAGCGATTCTCGTCCTCCGTGCTTGCTTTATCTCAGAAAGAGCCGTGGTGTGCGTTTTCGCCGCAAAACGCGTTTTTGGCCGAAAACGTGTACGTTTGCACTTCCCCGCCACAGGGAAGCTGCTAGCAGGGAATTCGCTGCCTGGTTCTACCCGCTGCCCGTAACGCTACGCAGGGCAAAAGCGATTCTCGTCCTCCATGCTTGCTTTTTCTCAGAAAGAGCCGTGGTGTACGTTTTCGTGGGAAAACGCGTTTTCGGGACGAAAACGTTTACGTTTGCACTTCCCGGCCACAGGGAAGCTGCTAGACGGGAATTCTCTGCCTGGTTCTACCCGCTGCCCGGAACGCTACGCAGGGCAAAAGCGATTCTCGTCCTCCGTGCTTGCTTTTTCTCAGAAAGAGCCGTGGTGTGCTTTTTCGCCGGAAAACGAGTTTTCGGCCGAAAACGTGTACGTTTGCACTTCCCGGCCACAGGGAAGCTGCTAGCCGACAATTCGCTGCCTATTTCTACCCGCTGCTCAGAACGCTACGCAGGGCAAAAGCGATTCTCGTCCTCCGTGCTTGCTTTTTCTCAGAAAGAGCCGTGGTGTGCGTTTTCGCCGGAAAACGCGTTTTCGGCCGAAAACGTGTACGTTTGCACTTCCCCGCCACAGGGAAGCTGCTAGACGGGAATTCTCTACCTGGTTCTACCCGCTACCCGGAACGCTACGCAGGGCAAAAGCGATTCTCGTCCTCCGTGCTTGCTTTTTCTCAGAAAGAGCCATGGTGTGCTTATTCTCCGGAAAACGCGTTTTCGGCCGGAAACGTGTACGTTTGCACTTCCCGGCCACAGGGAAGCTGCTAGCCGGCAATTCGCTGCCTATTTCTACCCGCTGCTCAGAACGCTACGCAGGGCAAAAGCGATTCTCGTCCTCCGTGCTTGCTTTTTCTCAGAAAGAGCCGTGGTGTGCGTTTTCGCCGCAAAACGCGTTTTTGGCCGAAAACGTGTACGTTTGCACTTCCCCGCCACAGGGAAGCTGCTAGCAGGGAATTCTCTGCCTGGTTCTACCCGCTGCCCGGAACGCTACGCAGGGCAAAAGCGATTCTCGTCCTCCGTGCTTTCTTTTACTCAGAAAGAGCCGTGGTGTGCGTTTTCGCGGGAAAACGCGTTTTCGGCCGGAAACGTGTACGTTTGCACTTCCAGGCCACAGGGAAGCTGCTAGCCGGGAATTCTCTGCCTGGTTCTACCCGCTGCCCGGAACGCTACGCAGGGCAAAAGCGATTCTCGTCCTCCGTGCTTGCTTTTTCTCAGAAAGAGCCGTGGTGTGCGTTTTCGCCGGAAAACGCGTTTTCGGCCGAAAACGTGTACGTTTGCACTTCCCCGCCACAGGGAAGCTGCTAGACGGGAATTCTCTGCCTGGTTCTACCCGCTGCCCGGAACGCTACGCAGGGCAAAAGCGATTCTCGTCCTCCGTGCTTGCTTTTTCTCAGAAAGAGCCATGGTGTGCTTTTTCTCCGGAAAACGCGTTTTCGGCCGAAAACGTGTACGTTTGCACTTCCCGTCCACAGGGAAGCTGCTAGCCGGCAATTTGCTGCCTATTTCTACCCGCTGCTCAGAACGCTACGCAGGGCAAAAGCGATTCTCGTCCTCCGTGCTTGCTTTTTCTCAGAAAGAGCCGTGGTGTGCGTTTTCGCCGGAAAACGCGTTTTCGGCCGAAAACGTGTACGTTTGCACTTCCCGGCCACAGGGAAGCTGCTAGCCGGGAATTCTCTGCCTGGTTCTACCCGCTGCCCGGAACGCTACGCAGGGCAAAAGCGATTCTCGTCCTCCGTGCTTGCTTTTTCTCAGAAAGAGCCGTGGTGTGCGTTTTCGCCGGAAAACGCGTTTTCGGCCGAAAACGTGTACGTTTGCACTTCCCGGCCACAGGGAAGCTGCTAGCCGGGAATTCTCTGCCTGGTTCTACCCGCTGCCCGGAACGCTACGCAGGGCAAAAGCGATTCTCGTCCTCCGTGCTTGCTTTTTCTCAGAAAGAGCCGTGGTGTGCTTTTTCGCCGGAAAACGCGTTTTCGGCCGAAAACGTGTACGTTTGCACTTCCCGGCCACAGGGAAGCTGCTAGCCGGCAATTCGCTGCCTATTTCTACCCGCTGCTCAGAACGCTACGCAGGGCAAAAGCGATTCTCGTCCTCCGTGCTTGCTTTTTCTCAGAAAGAGCCGTGGTGTGCGTTTTCTCCGGAAAACACTTTTTCGGCCGGAAACGTGTACGTTTGCACTTCCCGGCCACAGGGAAGCTGCTAGATGGCAATTCGCTGCCTATTTCTACCCGCTGCTCAGAACGCTAGGCAGGGCAAAAGCGATTCTCGTCCTCCGTGCTTGCTTTTTCTCAGAAAGAGCCATGTTGTGCGTTTTCGCGGGAAAACGCGTTTTCGGCCGAAAACGTGTACGTTTGCACTTCCCGGCCACAGGGAAGCTGCTAGCCGGGAATTCTCTGCCTGGTTCTACCCGCTGCCCGGAACGCTACGCAGGGCAAAAGCGATTCTCGTCCTCCGTGCTTGCTTTTTCTCAGAAAGAGCCGTGGTGTGCGTTTTCGCCGGAAAACGCATTTTCGGCCGAAAACGTGTACGTTTGCACTTCCCGGCCACAGGGAAGCTGCTAGCCGGCAATTCGCTGCCTATTTCTACCCGCTGCTCAGAACGCTACGCAGGGCAAAAGCGATTCTCGTCCTCCGTGCTTGCTTTATCTCAGAAAGAGCCGTGGTGTGCGTTTTCGCCGCAAAACGCGTTTTCGGCCGAAAACGTGTACGTTTGCACTTCCCCGCCACAGGGAAGCTGCTAGCCGGGAATTCTCTGCCTGGTTCTACCCGCTGCCCGGAACGCTACGCAGGGCAAAAGCGATTCTCGTCCTCCGTGCTTGCTTTTTCTCAGAAAGAGCCGTGGTGTGCGTTTTCGCCGGAAAACGCGTTTTCGGCCGAAAACGTGTACGTTTGCACTTCCCGGCCACAGGGAAGCTGCTAGCCGGCAATTCGCTGCCTGGTTCTACCCGCTGCCCGGAACGCTACGCAGGGCAAAAGCGATTCTCGTCCTCCGTGCTTGCTTTTTCTCAGAAAGAGCCGTGGTGTGCGTTTTCGCCGGTAAACGCGTTTTCGGCCGAAAACGTGTAAGTTTGCACTTCCCGGCCACAGGGAAGCTGCTAGCCGGGAATTCTCTGCCTGGTTCTACCCGCTGCCCGGAACGCTACGCAGGGCAAAAGCGGTTCTCGTCCTCCGTGCTTGCTTTTTCTCAGAAAGAGCCGTGGTGTGCGTTTTCACCGGAAAACGTGTTTTCGGCGAAAACGTGTACGTTTGCACTTCCCGGCCACAGGGAAGCTGCTAGCCGGGAATTCTCTGCCTGGTTCTACCCGCTGCCCGGATCGCTACGCAGGGCAAAAGCGATACTCGTCCTCCGTGCTTGCTTTTTCTCAGAAAGAGCCGTGGTGTGCGTTTTCGCCGGAAAACGCGTTTTCGGCCGAAAACGTGTACGTTTGCACTTCCCGGCCACAGTGAAGCTGCTAGCCGGGAATTCTCTGCCTGGTTCTACCCGCTGCCCGGAACGCTACGCAGGGCAAAAGCGATTCTCGTCCTCCGTGCTTTCTTTTTCTCAGAAAGAGCCGTGGTGTGCGTTTTCGCGGGAAAACGCTTTTTCGGCCGGAAACGTGTACGTTTGCACTTCCAGGCCACAGGGAAGCTGCTAGCCGGGAATTCTCTGCCTGGTTCTACCCGCTGCCCGGAACGCTACGCAGGGCAAAAGCGATTCTCGTCCTCCGTGCTTGCTTTTTCTCAGAAAGAGCCGTGGTGTGCGTTTTCGCCGGAAAACGCGTTTTCGGCCGAAAACGTGTACGTTTGCACTTCCCCGCCACAGGGAAGCTGCTAGACGGGAATTCTCTGCCTGGTTCTACCCGCTGCCCGGAACGCTACGCAGGGCAAAAGCGATTCTCGTCCTCCGTGCTTGCTTTTTCTCAGAAAGAGCCATGGTGTGCTTTTTCTCCGGAAAACGCGTTTTCGGCCGAAAACGTGTACGTTTGCACTTCCCGTCCACAGGGAAGCTGCTAGCCGGCAATTCGCTGCCTATTTCTACCCGCTGCTCAGAACGCTACGCAGGGCAAAAGCGATTCTCGTCCTCCGTGCTTGCTTTTTCTCAGAAAGAGCCGTGGTGTGCGTTTTCGCCGGAAAACGCGTTTTCGGCCGAAAACGTGTACGTTTGCACTTCCCGGCCACAGGGAAGCTGCTAGCCGGGAATTCTCTGCCTGGTTCTACCCGCTGCCCGGAACGCTACGCAGGGCAAAAGCGATTCTCGTCCTCCGTGCTTGCTTTTTCTCAGAAAGAGCCGTGGTGTGCGTTTTCGCCGGAAAACGCGTTTTCGGCCGAAAACGTGTACGTTTGCACTTCCCGGCCACAGGGAAGCTGCTAGCCGGCAATTCGCTGCCTATTTCTACCCGCTGCTCAGAACGCTACGCAGGGCAAAAGCGATTCTCGTCCTCCGTGCTTGCTTTTTCTCAGAAAGAGCCGTGGTGTGCGTTTTCGCCGCAAAACGCGTTTTCGGCCGAAAACGTGTACGTTTGCACTTCCCCGCCACAGGGAAGCTGCTAGCCGGGAATTCTCTACCTGGTTCTACACGCTGCCCGGAACGCTACGCAGGGCAAAAGCGATTCTCGTCCTCCGTGCTTGCTTTTTCTCAGAAAGAGCCATGGTGTGCTTTTTCTCCGGAAAACACTTTTTCGGCCGGAAACGTGTACGTTTGCACTTCCCGGCCACAGGGAAGCTGCTAGCCGGCAATTCGCTGCCTATTTCTACCCGCTGCTCAGAACGCTACGCAGGGCAAAAGCGATTCTCGTCCTCCGTGCTTGCTTTATCTCAGAAAGAGCCGTGGTGTGCGTTTTCGCCGCAAAACGCGTTTTTGGCCGAAAACGTGTACGTTTGCACTTCCCCGCCACAGGGAAGCTGCTAGCAGGGAATTCGCTGCCTGGTTCTACCCGCTGCCCGTAACGCTACGCAGGGCAAAAGCGATTCTCGTCCTCCATGCTTGCTTTTTCTCAGAAAGAGCCGTGGTGTACGTTTTCGTGGGAAAACGCGTTTTCGGGACGAAAACGTTTACGTTTGCACTTCCCGGCCACAGGGAAGCTGCTAGACGGGAATTCTCTGCCTGGTTCTACCCGCTGCCCGGAACGCTACGCAGGGCAAAAGCGATTCTCGTCCTCCGTGCTTGCTTTTTCTCAGAAAGAGCCGTGGTGTGCTTTTTCGCCGGAAAACGAGTTTTCGGCCGAAAACGTGTACGTTTGCACTTCCCGGCCACAGGGAAGCTGCTAGCCGACAATTCGCTGCCTATTTCTACCCGCTGCTCAGAACGCTACGCAGGGCAAAAGCGATTCTCGTCCTCCGTGCTTGCTTTTTCTCAGAAAGAGCCGTGGTGTGCGTTTTCGCCGGAAAACGCGTTTTCGGCCGAAAACGTGTACGTTTGCACTTCCCCGCCACAGGGAAGCTGCTAGACGGGAATTCTCTACCTGGTTCTACCCGCTACCCGGAACGCTACGCAGGGCAAAAGCGATTCTCGTCCTCCGTGCTTGCTTTTTCTCAGAAAGAGCCATGGTGTGCTTATTCTCCGGAAAACGCGTTTTCGGCCGGAAACGTGTACGTTTGCACTTCCCGGCCACAGGGAAGCTGCTAGCCGGCAATTCGCTGCCTATTTCTACCCGCTGCTCAGAACGCTACGCAGGGCAAAAGCGATTCTCGTCCTCCGTGCTTGCTTTTTCTCAGAAAGAGCCGTGGTGTGCGTTTTCGCCGCAAAACGCGTTTTTGGCCGAAAACGTGTACGTTTGCACTTCCCCGCCACAGGGAAGCTGCTAGCAGGGAATTCGCTGCCTGGTTCTACCCGCTGCCCGGAACGCTACGCAGGGCAAAAGCGATTCTCGTCCTCCATGCTTGCTTTTTCTCAGAAAGAGCCGTGGTGTACGTTTTCGTGGGAAAACGCGTTTTCGGGACGAAAACGTTTACGTTTGCACTTCCCGGCCACAGGGAAGCTGCTAGACGGGAATTCTCTGCCTGGTTCTACCCGCTGCCCGGAACGCTACGCAGGGCAAAAGCGATTCTCGTCCTCCGTGCTTGCTTTTTCTCAGAAAGAGCCGTGGTGTGCTTTTTCGCCGGAAAACGAGTTTTCGGCCGAAAACGTGTACGTTTGCACTTCCCGGCCACAGGGAAGCTGCTAGCCGACAATTCGCTGCCTATTTCTACCCGCTGCTCAGAACGCTACGCAGGGCAAAAGCGATTCTCGTCCTCCGTGCTTGCTTTTTCTCAGAAAGAGCCGTGGTGTGCGTTTTCGCCGGAAAACGCGTTTTCGGCCGAAAACGTGTACGTTTGCACTTCCCCGCCACAGGGAAGCTGCTAGACGGGAATTCTCTACCTGGTTCTACCCGCTACCCGGAACGCTACGCAGGGCAAAAGCGATTCTCGTCCTCCGTGCTTGCTTTTTCTCAGAAAGAGCCATGGTGTGCTTATTCTCCGGAAAACGCGTTTTCGGCCGGAAACGTGTACGTTTGCACTTCCCGGCCACAGGGAAGCTGCTAGCCGGCAATTCGCTGCCTATTTCTACCCGCTGCTCAGAACGCTACGCAGGGCAAAAGCGATTCTCGTCCTCCGTGCTTGCTTTTTCTCAGAAAGAGCCGTGGTGGGCGTTTTCGCGGGAAAACGCGTTTTCGGCCGAAAACGTGTACGTTTGCACTTCCCGGCCACAGGGAAGCTGCTAGCCGGGAATTCTCTGCCTGGTTCTACCCGCTGCCCGGAACACTACGCAGGGCAAAAGCGATTCTCGTCCTCCGTGCTTGCTTTTTCTCAGAAAGAGCCGTGGTGTGCGTTTTCGCCAGAAAACGCGTTTTCGGCCGAAAAGGTGTACGTTTGCACTTCCCCGCCTCAGGGAAGCTGCTAGCCGGGAATTCTCTGCCTTGTTATACCCGCTGCCCGGAACGCTACGCAGGGCAAAAGCGATTCTCGTCCTCCGTGCTTGCTTTTTCTCAGAAAGAGCCGTGGTGTGCTTTTTCGCCGGAAAACGCGTTTTCGGCAGAAAACGTGTACGTTTGCACTTCCCGGCCACAGGGAAGCTGGTAGCCGGCAATTCGCTGCCTATTTCTACCCGCTGCTCAGAACGCTACGCAGGGCAAAAGCGATTCTCGTCCTCCGTGCTTGCTTTATCTCAGAAAGAGCCGTGGTGTACGTTTTCACCGGAAAACGCGTTTTCGGCCGAAAACGTGTACGTTTGCACTTCCCGGCCACAGGGAAGCTGCTAGACGGGAATTCTCTGCCTGGTTCTACCCGCTGCTCAGAACGCTACGCAGGGCAAAAGCGATTCTCGTCCTCCGTGCTTGCTTTTTCTCAGAAAGAGCCGTGGTGTGCGTTTTTGCCGGAAAACGCGTTTTCGGCCGAAAACGTGTACGTTTGCACTTCCCCGCCACAGGGAAGCTGCTAGACGGGAATTCTCTGCCTGTTTCTACCCGCTGCCCGGAACGCTACGCAGGGCAAAAGCGATTCTCGTCCTCCGTGCTTGCTTTTTCTCAGAAAGAGCCATGGTGTGCTTTTTCGCCGGAAAACGCGTTTTCGGCCGAAAACGTGCACGTTTGCACTTCCCGGCCACTGGGAAGCTGCTAGCCGACAATTCGCTGCCTATTTCTACCCGCTGCTCAGAACGCTACGCAGGGCAAAAGCGATTCTCGTCCTCCGTGCTTGCTTTTTCTCAGAAAGAGCCGTGGTGTGCGTTTTCGCCGGAAAACGCGTTTTCGGCCGAAAACGTGTACGTTTGCACTTCCCCGCCACAGGGAAGCTGCTAGACGGAATTCTCTACCTGGTTCTACCCGCTGCCCGGAACGCTACGCAGGGCAAAAGCGATTCTCGTCCTCCGTGCTTGCTTTTTCTCAGAAAGAGCCATGGTGTGCTTTTTCTCCGGAAAACGCGTTTTCGGCCGAAAACCTGTACGTTTGCACTTCCAGGCCACAGGGAAGCTGCTAGCCGGCAATTCGCTGCCTATTTCTACCCGCTGCTCAGAACGCTACGCAGAGCAAAAGCGATTCTCGTCCTCCGTGCTTTCTTTTTCTCAGAAAGAGCCGTGGTGTGCGTTTTCGCGGGAAAACGCGTTTTCGGCCGGAAAGGTGTACGTTTTCACTTCCCGGCCACAGGGAAGCTGCTAGCCGGGAATTCTCTGCCTGGTTCTACCCGCTGCCCGGAACGCTACGCAGGGCAAAAGCGATTCTCATCCTCCGTGCTTGCTTTTTCTCAGAAAGAGCCGTGGTGTGCTTTTTCGCCGGAAAACGCGTTTTCGGCCGAAAACGTGTACGTTTGCACTTCCCGGCCACAGGGCAGCTGCTAGCCGGGAATTCTCTGCCTGGTTCTACCCGCTGCTCAGAACACTACGCAGGGCAAAAGCGATTCTCGTCCTCCGTGCTTGCTTTTTCTCAGAAAGAGCCGTAGTGTGCGTTTTCGCCGGAAAACGCGTTTTCGGCCGAAAACGTGTACGTTTGCACTTCCCGGCCACAGGGAAGCTGCTAGACGGGAATTCTCTGCCTGGTTCTACCCGCTGCCCGGAACGCTACGCAGGGCAAAAGCGATTCTCGTCCTCCGTGCTTGCTTTTTCCCAGAAAGAGCCGTGGTGTGCGTTTTCGCCGGAAAACGCGTTTTCGGCCGAAAACGTGTACGTTTGCACTTCCCGGCCACAGGGAAGCTGCTAGCCGGGAATTCTCTGCCTGGTTCTACCCGCTGCCCGGAACGCTACGCAGGGCAAAAGCGATTCTCGTCCTCCGTGCTTGCTTTTTCTCAGAAAGAGCCGTGGTGTGAGTTTTCGCGGGAAAACGCGTTTTCGGCCGAAAACCTGTACGTTTGCACTTCCCCGCCACAGGGAAGCTGCTAGCCGGGAATTCTCTGCCTGGTTCTACCCGCTGCCCGGAACTCTACGCAGGGCAAAAGCGATTCTCGTCCTCCGTGCTTGCTTTTTCTCAGAAAGAGCCGTGGTGTGCGTTTTTGCGGGAAAACGCGTTTTCGGCCGAAAACGTGTACGTTTGCACTTCCCGGCCACAGGGAAGCTGCTAGCCGGGAATTCTCTGCCTGGTTATACCCGCTGCCCGGAACGCTACGCAGGGCAAAAGCGATTCTCGTCCTCCGTGCTTGCTTTTTCTCAGAAAGAGCCGTGGTGTGCGTTTTCGCCGGTAAACGCGTTTTCGGCCGAAAACGTGTACGTTTGCACTTCCCGGCCACAGGGAAGCTGCTAGCCGGGAATTCTCTGCCTGGTTCTACCCGCTGCCCGGAACGCTACGCAGGGCAAAAGCGATTCTCGTCCTCCGTGCTTGCTTTTTCTCAGAAAGAGCCGTGGTGTGCGTTTTCGCCGGAAAACGCGTTTTCGGCCGAAAACGTGTACGTTTGCACTTCCCCGCCACAGGGAAGCTGCTAGACGGGAATTCTCTGCCTGGTCTACCCGCTGCCCGGAACGCTACGCAGGGCAAAAGCGATTCTCGTCCTCCGTGCTTGCTTTTTCTCAGAAAGAGCCATGGTGTGCGTTTTCGCCAGAAAACGCGTTTTCGGCCGAAAACGTGTACGTTTGCACTTCCCGGCCACAGGGAAGCTGCTAGCCGACAATTCGCTGCCTGGTTCTACCCGCTGCTCAGAACGCTACGCAGGGCAAAAGCGATTCTCGTCCTCCGTGCTTGCTTTTTCTCAGAAAGAGCCGTGGTGTGCGTTTTTGCCGGAAAACGCGTTTTCGGCCGAAAACGTGTACGTTTGCACTTCCCCGCCACAGGGAAGCTGCTAGACGGGAATTCTCTGCCTGTTTCTACCCGCTGCCCGGAACGCTACGCAGGGCAAAAGCGATTCTCGTACTCCGTGCTTGCTTTTTCTCAGAAAGAGCCATGGTGTGCTTTTTCGCCGGAAAACGCGTTTTCGGCCGAAAACGTGCACGTTTGCACTTCCCGGCCACAGGGAAGCTGCTAGACGGGAATTCTCTGCCTGGTTCTACCCGCTGCCCGGAATGCTACGCAGGGCAAAAGCGATTCTCGTCCTCCGTGCTTGCTTTTTCTCAGAAAGAGCCGTGGTGTGCGTTTTCGCCGGAAAACGCGTTTTCGGCCGAAAACGTGTACGTTTGCACTTCCCGGCCACAGGGAAGCTGCTAGCCGGGAATTCTCTGCCTGGTTCTACCCGCTGCCCGGAACGCTACGCAGGGCAAAAGCGATTCTCGTCCTCCGTGCTTGCTTTTTCTCAGAAAGAGCCGTGGTGTGTGTTTTCGCGGGAAAACGCGTTTTCGGCCGAAAACGTGTACGTTTGCACTTCCCGGCCACAGGGAAGCTGCTAGCCGGGAATTCTCTGCCTGGTTCTACCCGCTGCCCGGAACGCTACGCAGGGCAAAAGCGATTCTCGTCCTCCGTGCTTGCTTTTTCTCAGAAAGAGGCGTGGTGTGCGTTTTCGGCGGAAAACGCGTTTTCGGCCGAAAACGTGTACGTTTGCACTTCCCGGCAACAGGGAAGCTGCTAGCCGGGAATTCTCTGCCTGGTTCTACCCGCTGCCCGGAACGCTACGCAGGGCAAAAGCGATTCTCGTCCTCCGTGCTTGCTTTTTCTCAGAAAGAGCCGTGGTGTGCGTTTTCGCCAGAAAACGCGTTTTCGGCCGAAAAGGTGTACGTTTGCACTTCCCCGCCTCAGGGAAGCTGCTAGCCGGGAATTCTCTGCCTTGTTATACCCGCTGCCCGGAACGCTACGCAGGGCAAAAGCGATTCTCGTCCTCCGTGCTTGCTTTTTCTCAGAAAGAGCCGTGGTGTGCTTTTTCGCCGGAAAACGCGTTTTCGGCCGAAAACGTGTACGTTTGCACTTCCCGGCCACAGGGAAGCTGGTAGCCGGCAATTCGCTGCCTATTTCTACCCGCTGCTCAGAACGCTACGCAGGGCAAAAGCGATTCTCGTCCTCCGTGCTTGCTTTATCTCAGAAAGAGCCGTGGTGTGCGTTTTCACCGGAAAACGCGTTTTCGGCCGAAAACGTGTACGTTTGCACTTCCCGGCCACAGGGAAGCTGCTAGACGGGAATTCTCTGCCTGGTTCTACCCGCTGCTCAGAACGCTACGCAGGGCAAAAGCGATTCTCGTCCTCCGTGCTTGCTTTTTCTCAGAAAGAGCCGTGGTGTGCGTTTTTGCGGGAAAACGCGTTTTCGGCCGAAAACGTGTACGTTTGCACTTCCCCGCCACAGGGAAGCTGCTAGACGGGAATTCTCTGCCTGTTTCTACCCGCTGCCCGGAACGCTACGCAGGGCAAAAGCGATTCTCGTCCTCCGTGCTTGCTTTTTCTCAGAAAGAGCCATGGTGTGCTTTTTCGCCGGAAAACGCGTTTTCGGCCGAAAACGTGCACGTTTGCACTTCCCGGCCACAGGGAAGCTGCTAGCCGACAATTCGCTGCCTATTTCTACCCGCTGCTCAGAACGCTACGCAGGGCAAAAGCGATTCTCGTCCTCTGTGCTTGCTTTTTCTCAGAAAGAGCCGTGGTGTGCGTTTTCGCCGGAAAACGCGTTTTCGGCCGAAAACGTGTACGTTTGCACTTCCCCGCCACAGGGAAGCTGCTAGACGGAATTCTCTACCTGGTTCTACCCGCTGCCCGGAACGCTACGCAGGGCAAAAGCGATTCTCGTCCTCCGTGCTTGCTTTTTCTCAGAAAGAGCCATGGTGTGCTTTTTCTCCGGAAAACGCGTTTTCGGCCGAAAACGTGTACGTTTGCACTTCCCGGCCACAGGGAAGCTGCTAGCCGGCAATTCGCTGCCTATTTCTACCCGCTGCTCAGAACGCTACGCAGAGCAAAAGCGATTCTCGTCCTCCGTGCTTTCTTTTTCTCAGAAAGAGCCGTGGTGTGCGTTTTCGCGGGAAAACGCGTTTTCGGCCGGAAAGGTGTACGTTTGCACTTCCAGGCCACAGGGAAGCTGCTAGCCGGGAATTCTGTGCCTGGTTCTACCCGCTGCCCGGAACGCTACGCAGGGCAAAAGCGATTCTCATCCTCCGTGCTTGCTTTTTCTCAGAAAGAGCCGTGGTGTGCTTTTTCGCCAGAAAACGCGTTTTCGGCCGAAAACGTGTACGTTTGCACTTCCAGGCCACAGGGAAGCTGCTAGCCGGGAATTCTCTGCCTGGTTCTACCCGCTGCCCGGAACGCTACGCAGGGCAAAAGCGATTCTCGTCCTCCGTGCTTGCTTTTTCTCAGAAAGAGCCGTGGTGTGAGTTTTCGCGGGAAAACGCGTTTTCGGCCGAAAACCTGTACGTTTGCACTTCCCCGCCACAGGGAAGCTGCTAGCCGGGAATTCTCTGCCTGGTTCTACCCGCTGCCCGGAACTCTACGCAGGGCAAAAGCGATTATCGTCCTCCGTGCTTGCTTTTTCTCAGAAAGAGCCGTGGTGTGCGTTTTTGCGGGAAAACGCGTTTTCGGCCGAAAACGTGTACGTTTGCACTTCCCGGCCACAGGGAAGCTGCTAGCCGGGAATTCTCTGCCTGGTTATACCCGCTGCCCGGAACGCTACGCAGGGCAAAAGCGATTCTCGTCCTCCGTGCTTGCTTTTTCTCAGAAAGAGCCGTGGTGTGCGTTTTCGCCGGAAAACGCGTTTTCGGCCGAAAACGTGTACGTTTGCACTTCCCGGCCACAGGGAAGCTGCTAGCCGGGAATTCTCTGCCTGGTTCTACCCGCTGCCCGGAACGCTACGCAGGGCAAAAGCGATTCTCGTCCTCCGTGCTTGCTTTTTCTCAGAAAGAGCCGTGGTGTGCGTTTTCGCGGGAAAACGCGTTTTCGGCCGGAAAGGTGTACGTTTGCACTTCCAGGCCACAGGGAAGCTGCTAGCCGGGAATTCTCTGCCTGGTTCTACCCGCTGCCCGGAACGCTACGCAGGGCAAAAGCGATTCTCATCCTCCGTGCTTGCTTTTTCTCAGAAAGAGCCGTGGTGTGCGTTTTCGCCGGAAAACGCGTTTTCGGCCGAAAACGTGTACGTTTGCACTTCCCGGCCACAGGGAAGCTGCTAGCCGGGAATTCTCTGCCTGGTTCTACCCGCTGCTCAGAACACTACGCAGGGCAAAAGCGATTCTCGTCCTCCGTGCTTGCTTTTTCTCAGAAAGAGCCGTAGTGTGCGTTTTCGCCGGAAAACGCGTTTTCGGCCGAAAACGTGTACGTTTGCACTTCCCGGCCACAGGGAAGCTGCTAGCCGGGAATTCTCTGCCTGGTTCTACCCGCTGCCCGGAACGCTACGCAGGGCAAAAGCGATTCTCGTCCTCCGTGCTTGCTTTTTCCCAGAAAGAGCCGTGGTGTGCGTTTTCGCCGGAAAACGCGTTTTCGGCCGAAAACCTGTACGTTTGCACTTCCAGGCCACAGGGAAGCTGCTAGCCGGGAATTCTCTGCCTGGTTCTACCCGCTGCCCGGAACGCTACGCAGGGCAAAAGCGATTCTCGTCCTCCGTGCTTGCTTTTTCTCCGAAAGAGCCGTGGTGTGAGTTTTCGCGGGAAAACGCGTTTTCGGCCGGAAACCTGTACGTTTGCACTTCCCCGCCACAGGGAAGCTGCTAGCCGGGAATTCTCTGCCTGGTTCTACCCGCTGCCCGGAACGCTACGCAGGGCAAAAGCGATTCTCGTCCTCCGTGCTTGCTTTTTCTCAGAAAGAGCCGTGGTGTGCGTTTTCACGGGAAAACGCGTTTTCGGCCGAAAACGTGTACGTTTGCACTTCCCGGCCACAGGGAAGCTGCTAGCCGGGAATTCTCTGCCTGGTTCTACCCGCTGCCCGGAACGCTACGCAGGGCAAAAGCGATTCTCGTCCTCCGTGCTTGCTTTTTCTCAGAAAGAGCCGTGGTGTGCGTTTTCGCCGGTAAACGCGTTTTCGGCCGAAAACGTGTACGTTTGCACTTCCCGGCCACAGGGAAGCTGCTAGCCGGGAATTCTCTGCCTGGTTCTACCCGCTGCCCGGAACGCTACGCAGGGCAAAAGCGATTCTCGTCCTCCGTGCTTGCTTTTTCTCAGAAAGAGCCGTGGTGTGCGTTTTCGCCGGAAAACGCGTTTTCGGCCGAAAACGTGTACGTTTGCACTTCCCCGCCACAGGGAAGCTGCTAGACGGGAATACTCTGCCTGGTCTACCCGCTGCCCGGAACGCTACGCAGGGCAAAAACGATTCTCGTCCTCCGTGCTTGCTTTTTCTCAGAAAGAGCCATGGTGTGCTTTTTCTCCGGAAAACGCGTTTTCGGCCGAAAACGTGTACGTTTGCACTTCCCGGCCACAGGGAAGCTGCTAGCCGACAATTCGCTGCCTGGTTCTACCCGCTGCTCAGAACGGTACGCAGGGCAAAAGCGATTCTCGTCCTCCGTGCTTGCTTTTTCTCAGAAAGAGCCGTGGTGTGCGTTTTCGCCGGAAAACGCGTTTTCGGCCGAAAACGTGTACGTTTGCACTTCCCCGCCACAGGGAAGCTGCTAGACGGAATTCTCTACCTGGTTCTACCCGCTGCCCGGAACGCTACGCAGGGCAAAAGCGATTCTCGTCCTCCGTGCTTGCTTTTTCTCAGAAAGAGCCATGGTGTGCTTTTTCTCCGGAAAACGCGTTTTCGGCCGAAAACGTGTACGTTTGCACTTCCCGGCCACAGGGAAGCTGCTAGCCGGCAATTCGCTGCCTATTTCTACCCGCTGCTCAGAACGCTACGCAGAGCAAAAGCGATTCTCGTCCTCCGTGCTTTCTTTTTCTCAGAAAGAGCCGTGGTGTGCGTTTTCGCGGGAAAACGCGTTTTCGGCCGGAAAGGTGTACGTTTGCACTTCCAGGCCACAGGGAAGCTGCTAGCCGGGAATTCTGTGCCTGGTTCTACCCGCTGCCCGGAACGCTACGCAGGGCAAAAGCGATTCTCATCCTCCGTGCTTGCTTTTTCTCAGAAAGAGCCGTGGTGTGAGTTTTCGCGGGAAAACGCGTTTTCGGCCGAAAACCTGTACGTTTGCACTTCCCCGCCACAGGGAAGCTGCTAGCCGGGAATTCTCTGCCTGGTTCTACCCGCTGCCCGGAACTCTACGCAGGGCAAAAGCGATTCTCGTCCTCCGTGCTTGCTTTTTCTCAGAAAGAGCCGTGGTGTGCGTTTTTGCGGGAAAACGCGTTTTCGGCCGAAAACGTGTACGTTTGCACTTCCCGGCCACAGGGAAGCTGCTAGCCGGGAATTCTCTGCCTGGTTATACCCGCTGCCCGGAACGCTACGCAGGGCAAAAGCGATTCTCGTCCTCCGTGCTTGCTTTTTCTCAGAAAGAGCCGTGGTGTGCGTTTTCGCCGGTAAACGCGTTTTCGGCCGAAAACGTGTACGTTTGCACTTCCCGGCCACAGGGAAGCTGCTAGCCGGGAATTCTCTGCCTGGTTCTACCCGCTGCCCGGAACGCTACGCAGGGCAAAAGCGATTCTCGTCCTCCGTGCTTGCTTTTTCTCAGAAAGAGCCGTGGTGTGCGTTTTCGCGGGAAAACGCGTTTTCGGCCGGAAAGGTGTACGTTTGCACTTCCAGGCCACAGGGAAGCTGCTAGCCGGGAATTCTCTGCCTGGTTCTACCCGCTGCCCGGAACGCTACGCAGGGCAAAAGCGATTCTCATCCTCCGTGCTTGCTTTTTCTCAGAAAGAGCCGTGGTGTGCGTTTTCGCCGGAAAACGCGTTTTCGGCCGAAAACGTGTACGTTTGCACTTCCCGGCCACAGGGAAGCTGCTAGCCGGGAATTCTCTGCCTGGTTCTACCCGCTGCTCAGAACACTACGCAGGGCAAAAGCGATTCTCGTCCTCCGTGCTTGCTTTTTCTCAGAAAGAGCCGTAGTGTGCGTTTTCGCCGGAAAACGCGTTTTCGGCCGAAAACGTGTACGTTTGCACTTCCCGGCCACAGGGAAGCTGCTAGCCGGGAATTCTCTGCCTGGTTCTACCCGCTGCCCGGAACGCTACGCAGGGCAAAAGCGATTCTCGTCCTCCGTGCTTGCTTTTTCCCAGAAAGAGCCGTGGTGTGCGTTTTCGCCGGAAAACGCGTTTTCGGCCGAAAACCTGTACGTTTGCACTTCCAGGCCACAGGGAAGCTGCTAGCCGGGAATTCTCTGCCTGGTTCTACCCGCTGCCCGGAACGCTACGCAGGGCAAAAGCGATTCTCGTCCTCCGTGCTTGCTTTTTCTCCGAAAGAGCCGTGGTGTGAGTTTTCGCGGGAAAACGCGTTTTCGGCCGAAAACCTGTACGTTTGCACTTCCCCGCCACAGGGAAGCTGCTAGCCGGGAATTCTCTGCCTGGTTCTACCCGCTGCCCGGAACGCTACGCAGGGCAAAAGCGATTCTCGTCCTCCGTGCTTGCTTTTTCTCAGAAAGAGCCGTGGTGTGCGTTTTCGCCGGTAAACGCGTTTTCGGCCGAAAACGTGTACGTTTGCACTTCCCGGCCACAGGGAAGCTGCTAGCCGGGAATTCTCTGCCTGGTTCTACCCGCTGCCCGGAACGCTACGCAGGGCAAAAGCGATTCTCGTCCTCCGTGCTTGCTTTTTCTCAGAAAGAGCCGTGGTGTGCGTTTTCGCCGGAAAACGCGTTTTCGGCCGAAAACGTGTACGTTTGCACTTCCCCGCCACAGGGAAGCTGCTAGCCGGGAATACTCTGCCTGGTCTACCCGCTGCCCGGAACGCTACGCAGGGCAAAAACGATTCTCGTCCTCCGTGCTTGCTTTTTCTCAGAAAGAGCCATGGTGTGCTTTTTCTCCGGAAAACGCGTTTTCGGCCGAAAACGTGTACGTTTGCACTTCCCGGCCACAGGGAAGCTGCTAGCCGACAATTCGCTGCCTGGTTCTACCCGCTGCTCAGAACGCTACGCAGGGCAAAAGCGATTCTCGTCCTCCGTGCTTGCTTTTTCTCAGAAAGAGCCGTGGTGTGCGTTTTTGCCGGAAAACGTGTTTTCGGCCGAAAACGTGTACGTTTGCACTTCCCCGCCACAGGGAAGCTGCTAGACGGGAATTCTCTGCCTGTTTCTACCCGCTGCCCGGAACGCTACGCAGGGCAAAAGCGATTCTCGTCCTCCGTGCTTGCTTTTTCTCAGAAAGAGCCATGGTGTGCTTTTTCGCCGGAAAACACGTTTTCGGCCGAAAACGTGCACGTTTGCACTTCCCGGCCACAGGGAAGCTGCTAGCCGACAATTCGCTGCCTATTTCTACGCGCTGCCCGGAACGCTACGCAGGGCAAAAGCGGTTCTCGTCCTCCGTGCTTGCTTTTTCTCAGAAAGAGCCGTGGTGTGCGTTTTCGCCGGAAAACGCGTTTTCGGCCGAAAACGTGTACGTTTGCACTTCCCCGCCACAGGGAAGCTGCTAGCCGGGAATTCTCTGCCTGGTTCTACCCGCTGCCCGGAACGCTACGCAGGGCAAAAGCGATTCTCGTCCTCCGTGCTTGCTTTTTCTCAGAAAGAGCCATGGTGAGCTTTTTCTCCGGAAAACGCGTTTTCGGCCGAAAACGTGTACGTTTGCACTTCCCGGCCACAGGGAAGCTGCTAGCCGGCAATTCGCTGCCTATTTCTACCCGCTGCTCAGAACGCTACGCAGGGCAAAAGCGATTCTCGTCCTCCGTGCTTGCTTTTTCTCAGAAAGAGCCGTGGTGTGCGTTTTCGCCGGAAAACGCGTTTTCGGCCGAAAACGTGTACGTTTGCACTTCCCCGCCACAGGGAAGCTGCTAGCCGGGAATTCTCTGCCTGGTTCTACCCGCTGCCCGGAACGCTACGCAGGGCAAAAGCGATTCTCGTCCTCCGTGCTTGCTTTTTCTCAGAAAGAGCCGTGGTGTGCGTTTTCGCCGGTAAACGCGTTTTCGGCCGAAAACGTGTACGTTTGCACTTCCCGGCCACAGGGAAGCTGCTAGCCGGGAATTCTCTGCCTGGTTCTACCCGCTGCCCGGAACGCTACGCAGGGCAAAAGCGATTCTCGTCCTCCGTGCTTGCTTTTTCTCAGAAAGAGCCGTGGTGTGCGTTTTCGCCGGAAAACGCGTTTTCGGCCGAAAACGTGTACGTTTGCACTTCCCCGCCACAGGGAAGCTGCTAGACGGGAATTCTCTGCCTGGTCTACCCGCTGCCCGGAACGCTACGCAGGGCAAAAGCGATTCTCGTCCTCCGTGCTTGCTTTTTCTCAGAAAGAGCCATGGTGTGCTTTTTCTCCGGAAAACGCGTTTTCGGCCGAAAACGTGTACGTTTGCACTTCCCGGCCACAGGGAAGCTGCTAGCCGGGAATTCTCTGCCTGGTTCTACCCGCTGCCCGGAACGCTACGCAGGGCAAAAGCGATTCTCGTCCTCCGTGCTTGCTTTTTCTCAGAAAGAGCCGTGGTGTGCGTTTTCGCCGGAAAACGCGTTTTCGGCCGAAAACGTGTACGTTTGCACTTCCCCGCCACAGGGAAGCTGCTAGACGGGAATTCTCTGCCTGGTCTACCCGCTGCCCGGAACGCTACGCAGGGCAAAAGCGATTCTCGTCCTCCGTGCTTGCTTTTTCTCAGAAAGAGCCATGGTGTGCTTTTTCTCCGGAAAACGCGTTTTCGGCCGAAAACGTGTACGTTTGCACTTCCCGGCCACAGGGAAGCTGCTAGCCGACAATTCGCTGCCTGGTTCTACCCGCTGCTCAGAACGCTACGCAGGGCAAAAGCGATTCTCGTCCTCCGTGCTTGCTTTTTCTCAGAAAGAGCCGTGGTGTGCGTTTTTGCCGGAAAACGCGTTTTCGGCCGAAAACGTGTACGTTTGCACTTCCCCGCCACAGGGAAGCTGCTAGACGGGAATTCTCTGCCTGTTTCTACCCGCTGCCCGGAACGCTACGCAGGGCAAAAGCGATTCTCGTCCTCCGTGCTTGCTTTTTCTCAGAAAGAGCCATGGTGTGCTTTTTCGCCGGAAAACGCGTTTTCGGCCGAAAACGTGCACGTTTGCACTTCCCCGCCACAGGGAAGCTGCTAGCCGACAATTCGCTGCCTATTTCTACCCGCTGCCCGGAACGCTACGCAGGGCAAAAGCGATTCTCGTCCTCCGTGCTTGCTTTTTCTCAGAAAGAGCCGTGGTGTGCGTTTTCGCCGGAAAACGCGTTTTCGGCCGAAAACGTGTACGTTTGCACTTCCCGGCCACAGGGAAGCTGCTAGCCGGGAATTCTCTGCCTGGTTCTACCCGCTGCCCGGAACGCTACGCAGGGCAAAAGCGATTCTCGTCCTCCGTGCTTGCTTTTTCTCAGAAAGAGCCATGGTGTGCTTTTTCTCCGGAAAACGCGTTTTCGGCCGAAAACGTGTACGTTTGCACTTCCCGGCCACAGGGAAGCTGCTAGCTGGCAATTCGCTGCCTATCTCTACCCGCTGCTCAGAACGCTACGCAGGGCAAAAGCGATTCTCGTCCTCCGTGCTTGCTTTTTCTCAGAAAGAGCCGTGGTGTGCGTTTTCGCCGGAAAACGCGTTTTCGGCCGAAAACGTGTACGTTTGCACTTCCCCGCCACAGGGAAGCTGCTAGCCGGGAATTCTCTGCCTGGTTCTACCCGCTGCCCGGAACGCTACGCAGGGCAAAAGCGATTCTCGTCCTCCGTGCTTGCTTTTTCTCCGAAAGAGCCGTGGTGTGAGTTTTCGCGGGAAAACGCGTTTTCGGCCGAAAACCTGTACGTTTGCACTTCCCCGCCACAGGGAAGCTGCTAGCCGGGAATTCTCTGCCTGGTTCTACCCGCTGCCCGGAACGCTACGCAGGGCAAAAGCGATTCTCGTCCTCCGTGCTTGCTTTTTCTCAGAAAGAGCCGTGGTGTGCGTTTTCGCGGGAAAACGCGTTTTCGGCCGAAAACGTGTATGTTTGCACTTCCCGGCCACAGGGAAGCTGCTAGCCGGTAATTCTCTGCCTGGTTATAACCGCTGCCCGGAACGCTACGCAGGGCAAAAGCGGTTCTCGTCCTCCGTGCTTGCTTTTTCTCAGAAAGAGCCGTGGTGTGCGTTTTCGCCGGAAAACGCGTTTTCGGCCGAAAACGTGTACGTTTGCACTTCCCCGCCACAGGGAAGCTGCTAGCCGGGAATTCTCTGCCTGGTTCTACCCGCTGCCCGGAACGCTACGCAGGGCAAAAGCGATTCTCGTCCTCCGTGCTTGCTTTTTCTCAGAAAGAGCCGTGGTGTGCGTTTTCGCCGGAAAACGCGTTTTCGGCCGAAAACGTGTACGTTTGCACTTCCCCGCCACAGGGAAGCTGCTAGACGGGAATTCTCTGCCTGGTCTACCCGCTGCCCGGAACGCTACGCAGGGCAAAAACGATTCTCGTCCTCCGTGCTTGCTTTTTCTCAGAAAGAGCCATGGTGTGCTTTTTCTCCGGAAAACGCGTTTTCGGCCGAAAACGTGTACGTTTGCACTTCCCGGCCACAGGGAAGCTGCTAGCCGACAATTCGCTGCCTGGTTCTACCCGCTGCTCAGAACGCTACGCAGGGCAAAAGCGATTCTCGTCCTCCGTGCTTGCTTTTTCTCAGAAAGAGCCGTGGTGTGCGTTTTTGCCGGAAAACGCGTTTTCGGCCGAAAACGTGTACGTTTGCACTTCCCGGCCACAGGGAAGCTGCTAGACGGGAATTCTCTGCCTGTTTCTACCCGCTGCCCGGAACGCTACGCAGGGCAAAAGCGATTCTCGTCCTCCGTGCTTGCTTTTTCTCAGAAAGAGCCATGGTGTGCTTTTTCTCCGGAAAACGCGTTTTCGGCCGAAAACGTGCACGTTTGCACTTCCCGGCCACAGGGAAGCTGCTAGCCGACAATTCGCTGCCTATTTCTACCCGCTGCCCGGAACGCTACGCAGGGCAAAAGCGATTCTCGTCCTCCGTGCTTGCTTTTTCTCAGAAAGAGCCGTGGTGTGCGTTTTCGCCGGAAAACGCGTTTTCGGCCGAAAACGTGTACGTTTGCACTTCCCGGCCACAGGGAAGCTGCTAGCCGGCAATTCGCTGCCTGGTTCTACCCGCTGCCCGGAACGCTACGCAGGGCAAAAGCGATTCTCGTCCTCCGTGCTTGCTTTTTCTCAGAAAGAGCCATGGTGAGCTTTTTCTCCGGAAAACGCGTTTTCGGCCGAAAACGTGTACGTTTGCACTTCCCGGCCACAGGGAAGCTGCTAGCCGGCAATTCGCTGCCTATTTCTACCCGCTGCTCAGAACGCTACGCAGGGCAAAAGCGATTCTCGTCCTCCGTGCTTGCTTTTTCTCAGAAAGAGCCGTGGTGTGCGTTTTCGCCGGAAAACGCGTTTTCGGCCGAAAACGTGTACGTTTGCACTTCCCCGCCACAGGGAAGATGCTAGCCGGGAATTCTCTGCCTGGTTCTACCCGCTGCCCGGAACGCTACGCAGGGCAAAAGCGATTCTCGTCCTCCGTGCTTGCTTTTTCTCAGAAAGAGCCGTGGTGTGCGTTTTCGCGGGAAAACGCGTTTTCGGCCGAAAACGTGTACGTTTGCACTTCCCCGCCACAGGGAAGCTGCTAGCCGGGAATTCTCTGCCTGGTTCTACCCGCTGCCCGGAACGCTACGCAGGGCAAAAGCGATTCTCGTCCTCCGTGCTTGCTTTTTCTCAGAAAGAGCCATGGTGTGCTTTTTCGCCGGAAAACGCGTTTTCGGCCGAAAACGTGTACGTTTGCACTTCCCGGCCACAGGGAAGCTGCTAGCCGGCAATTCGCTGCCTATTTCTACCCGCTGCTCAGAACGCTACGCAGGGCAAAAGCGATTCTCGTCCTCCGTGCTTTCTTTTTCTCAGAAAGAGCCGTGGTGTGCGTTTTCGCGGGAAAACGCGTTTTCGGCCGAAAACGTGTACGTTTGCACTTCCCGGCCACAGGGAAGCTGCTAGCCGGGAATTCTCTGCCTGGTTCTACCCGCTGCCCGGAACGCTACGCAGGGCAAAAGCGATTCTCGTCCTCCGTGCTTGCTTTTTCTCAGAAAGAGGCGTGGTGTGCGTTTTCGCCGGAAAACGCGTTTTCGGCCGAAAACGTGTACGTTTGCACTTCCCGGCCACAGGGAAGCTGCTAGACGGGAATTCTCTGCCTGGTTCTACCCGCTGCCCGGAACGCTACGCAGGGCAAAAGCGATTCTCGTCCTCCGTGCTTGCTTTTTCTCAGAAAGAGCCGTGGTGTGCGTTTTCGCCGGAAAACGCGTTTTCGGCCGAAAACGTGTACGTTTGCACTTCCCGGCCACAGGGAAGCTGCTAGCCGGGAATTCTCTGCCTGGTTCTACCCGCTGCCCGGAACGCTACGCAGGGCAAAAGCGATTCTCGTCCTCCGTGCTTGCTTTTTCTCTCAGGAAGAGCCGTGGTGTGCGTTTTCGCCGGTAAACGCGTTTTCAGCCGAAAACGTGTACGTTTGCACTTCCCGGCCACAGGGAAGCTGCTAGCCGGGAATTCTCTGCCTGGTTCTACCCGCTGCCCGGAACGCTACGCAGGGCAAAAGCGATTCTCATCCTCCGTGTTTGCTTTTTCTCAGAAAGAGCCGTGGTGTGCGTTTTCGCCGGAAAACATGTTTTCGGCGAAAACGTGTACGTTTGCACTTCCCGGCCACAGGGAAGCTGCTAGCCGGGAATTCTCTGCCTGGTTCTACCCGCTGCTCGGAACGCTACGCAGGGCAAAAGCGATTCTCGTCCTCCGTGCTTGCTTTTTCTCAGAAAGAGCCGTGGTGTGCGTTTTCGCCGGAAAACGCGTTTTCGGCCGAAAACGTGTACGTTTGCACTTCCCGGCCACAGGGAAGCTGCTAGACGGGAATTCTCTGCCTGGTTCTACCCGCTGCCCGGAACGCTACGCAGGGCAAAAGCGATTCTCGTCCTCCGTGCTTGCTTTTTCTCAGAAAGAGCCGTGGTGTGCGTTTTCGCCGGAAAACGCGTTTTCGGCCGAAAACGTGTACGTTTGCACTTCCCCGCCACAGGGAAGCTGCTAGACGGGAATTCTCTGCCTGGTTCTACCCGCTGCCCGGAACGCTACGCAGGGCAAAAGCGATTCTCGTCCTCCGTGCTTGCTTTCTCTCAGAAAGAGCCGTGGTGTGCGTTTTCGCCGGTAAACGCGTTTTCGGCCGAAAACGTGTACGTTTGCACTTCCCGGCCACAGGGAAGCTGCTAGCCGGGAATTCTCTGCCTGGTTCTACCCGCTGCCCGGAACGCTACGCAGGGCAAAAGCGATTCTCGTCCTCCGTGCTTGCTTTTTCTCAGAAAGAGCCGTGGTGTGCGTTTTCGCCGGAAAACATGTTTTCGGCGAAAACGTGTACGTTTGCAATTCCCGGCCACAGGGAAGCTGCTAGCCGGGAATTCTCTGCCTGGTTCTACCCGCTGCCCGGAACGCTACGCAGGGCAAAAGCGATTCTCGTCCTCCGTGCTTGCTTTTTCTCAGAAAGAGCCGTGGTGTGCGTTTTCGCCGGAAAACGCGTTTTCGGCCGAAAACGTGTACGTTTGCACTTCCCGGCCACAGGGAAGCTGCTAGCCGGGAATTCTCTGCCTGGTTCTACCCGCTGCCCGGAACGCTACGCAGGGCAAAAGCGATTCTCGTCCTCCGTGCTTGCTTTTTCTCAGAAAGAGCCGTGGTGTGCGTTTTCGCCGGTAAACGCGTTTTCGGCCGAAAACGTGTACGTTTGCACTTCCCGGCCACAGGGAAGCTGCTAGCCGGGAATTCTCTGCCTGGTTCTACCCGCTGCCCGGAACGCTACGCAGGGCAAAAGCGATTCTCGTCCTCCGTGCTTGCTTTTTCTCAGAAAGAGCCGTGGTGTGCGTTTTCGCCGGAAAACATGTTTTCGGCGAAAACGTGTACGTTTGCAATTCCCGGCCACAGGGAAGCTGCTAGCCGGGAATTCTCTGCCTGGTTCTACCCGCTGCCCGGAACGCTACGCAGGGCAAAAGCGATTCTCGTCCTCCGTGCTTGCTTTTTCTCAGAAAGAGCCGTGGTGTGCGTTTTCGCCGGTAAACGCGTTTTCGGCCGAAAACGTGTACGTTTGCACTTCCCGGCCACAGGGAAGCTGCTAGCCGGGAATTCTCTGCCTGGTTCTACCCGCTGCCCGGAACGCTACGCAGGGCAAAAGCGATTCTCGTCCTCCGTGCTTGCTTTTTCTCAGAAAGAGCCGTGGTGTGCGTTTTCGCCGGAAAACGCGTTTTCGGCCGAAAACGTGTACGTTTGCACTTCCCCGCCACAGGGAAGCTGCTAGCCGGGAATTCTCTGCCTTGTTATACCCGCTGCCCGGAACGCTACGCAGGGCAAAAGCGATTCTCGTCCTCCGTGCTTGCTTTTTCTCAGAAAGAGCCGTGGTGTGCGTTTTCGCCGGTAAACGCTTTTTCGGCCGAAAACGTGTACGTTTGCACTTCCCCGCCACAGGGAAGCTGCTAGCCGGGAATTCTCTGCCTGGTTCTACCCGCTGCCCGGAACGCTACGCAGGGCAAAAGCGATTCTCGTCCTCCGTGCTTGCTTTTTCTCAGAAAGAGCCGTGGTGTGCGTTTTCGCCGGAAAACGCGTTTTCGGCCGAAAACGTGTACGTTTGCACTTCCCCGCCACAGGGAAGCTGCTAGCCGGGAATTCTCTGCCTGGTTCTACCCGCTGCCCGGAACGCTACGCAGGGCAAAAGCGATTCTCGTCCTCCGTGCTTGCTTTTTCTCAGAAAGAGCCGTGGTGTGCGTTTTCGCGGGAAAACGCGTTTTCGGCCGAAAACGTGTACGTTTGCACTTCCCGGCCACAGGGAAGCTGCTAGCCGGGAATTCTCTGCCTGGTTCTACCCGCTGCCCGGAACGCTACGCAGGGCAAAAGCGATTCTCGTCCTCCGTTCTTGCTTTTTCTCAGAAAGAGCCGTGGTGTGCTTTTTCGCCGGAAAACGCGTTTTCGGCCGAAAACGTGTACGTTTGCACTTCCCGGCCACAGGGAAGCTGCTAGCCTGCAATTCGCTGCCTATTTCTACCCGCTGCTCAGAACGCTACGCAGGGCAAAAGCGATTCTCGTCCTCCGTGCTTGCTTTCTCTCAGAAAGAGCCGTGGTGTGCGTTTTCGCCGGAAAACGCGTTTTCCGCCGAAAACGTGTACGTTTGCACTTCCCGGCCACAGGGAAGCTGCTAGCCGGGAATTCTCTGCCTGTTTCTACCCGCTGCCCGGAACGCTACGCAGGGCAAAAGCGATTCTCGTCCTCCGTGCTTGCTTTTTCTCAGAAAGAGCCATGGTGTGCTTTTTCGCCGGAAAACGCGTTTTCGGCCGAAAACGTGCACGTTTGCACTTCCCGGCCACAGGGAAGCTGCTAGCCGACAATTCGCTGCCTATTTCTACCCGCTGCTCAGAACGCTACGCAGGGCAAAAGCGATTCTCGTCCTCCGTGCTTGCTTTTTCTCAGAAAGAGCCGTGGTGTGCGTTTTCGCCGGAAAACGCGTTTTCGGCCGAAAACGTGTACGTTTGCACTTCCCCGCCACAGGGAAGCTGCTAGACGGGAATTCTCTACCTGGTTCTACCCGCTGCCCGGAACGCTACGCAGGGCAAAAGCGATTCTCGTCCTCCGTGCTTGCTTTTTCTCAGAAAGAGCCGTGGTGTGCGTTTTCGCCGGAAAACGCGTTTTCGGCCGAAAACGTGTACGTTTGCACTTCCCGGCCACAGGGAAGCTGCTAGCCGGGAATTCTCTGCCTGGTTCTACCCGCTGCCCGGAACGCTACGCAGGGCAAAAGCGATTCTCGTCCTCCGTGCTTGCTTTTTCTCTCAGGAAGAGCCGTGGTGTGCGTTTTCGCCGGTAAACGCGTTTTCAGCCGAAAACGTGTACGTTTGCACTTCCCGGCCACAGGGAAGCTGCTAGCCGGGAATTCTCTGCCTGGTTCTACCCGCTGCCCGGAACGCTACGCAGGGCAAAAGCGATTCTCATCCTCCGTGTTTGCTTTTTCTCAGAAAGAGCCGTGGTGTGCGTTTTCGCCGGAAAACATGTTTTCGGCGAAAACGTGTACGTTTGCACTTCCCGGCCACAGGGAAGCTGCTAGCCGGGAATTCTCTGCCTGGTTCTACCCGCTGCTCGGAACGCTACGCAGGGCAAAAGCGATTCTCGTCCTCCGTGCTTGCTTTTTCTCAGAAAGAGCCGTGGTGTGCGTTTTCGCCGGAAAACGCGTTTTCGGCCGAAAACGTGTACGTTTGCACTTCCCGGCCACAGGGAAGCTGCTAGACGGGAATTCTCTGCCTGGTTCTACCCGCTGCCCGGAACGCTACGCAGGGCAAAAGCGATTCTCGTCCTCCGTGCTTGCTTTTTCTCAGAAAGAGCCGTGGTGTGCGTTTTCGCCGGAAAACGCGTTTTCGGCCGAAAACGTGTACGTTTGCACTTCCCCGCCACAGGGAAGCTGCTAGACGGGAATTCTCTGCCTGGTTCTACCCGCTGCCCGGAACGCTACGCAGGGCAAAAGCGATTCTCGTCCTCCGTGCTTGCTTTCTCTCAGAAAGAGCCGTGGTGTGCGTTTTCGCCGGTAAACGCGTTTTCGGCCGAAAACGTGTACGTTTGCACTTCCCGGCCACAGGGAAGCTGCTAGCCGGGAATTCTCTGCCTGGTTCTACCCGCTGCCCGGAACGCTACGCAGGGCAAAAGCGATTCTCGTCCTCCGTGCTTGCTTTTTCTCAGAAAGAGCCGTGGTGTGCGTTTTCGCCGGAAAACATGTTTTCGGCGAAAACGTGTACGTTTGCAATTCCCGGCCACAGGGAAGCTGCTAGCCGGGAATTCTCTGCCTGGTTCTACCCGCTGCCCGGAACGCTACGCAGGGCAAAAGCGATTCTCGTCCTCCGTGCTTGCTTTTTCTCAGAAAGAGCCGTGGTGTGCGTTTTCGCCGGAAAACGCGTTTTCGGCCGAAAACGTGTACGTTTGCACTTCCCGGCCACAGGGAAGCTGCTAGCCGGGAATTCTCTGCCTGGTTCTACCCGCTGCCCGGAACGCTACGCAGGGCAAAAGCGATTCTCGTCCTCCGTGCTTGCTTTTTCTCAGAAAGAGCCGTGGTGTGCGTTTTCGCCGGTAAACGCGTTTTCGGCCGAAAACGTGTACGTTTGCACTTCCCGGCCACAGGGAAGCTGCTAGCCGGGAATTCTCTGCCTGGTTCTACCCGCTGCCCGGAACGCTACGCAGGGCAAAAGCGATTCTCGTCCTCCGTGCTTGCTTTTTCTCAGAAAGAGCCGTGGTGTGCGTTTTCGCCGGAAAACATGTTTTCGGCGAAAACGTGTACGTTTGCAATTCCCGGCCACAGGGAAGCTGCTAGCCGGGAATTCTCTGCCTGGTTCTACCCGCTGCCCGGAACGCTACGCAGGGCAAAAGCGATTCTCGTCCTCCGTGCTTGCTTTTTCTCAGAAAGAGCCGTGGTGTGCGTTTTCGCCGGTAAACGCGTTTTCGGCCGAAAACGTGTACGTTTGCACTTCCCGGCCACAGGGAAGCTGCTAGCCGGGAATTCTCTGCCTGGTTCTACCCGCTGCCCGGAACGCTACGCAGGGCAAAAGCGATTCTCGTCCTCCGTGCTTGCTTTTTCTCAGAAAGAGCCGTGGTGTGCGTTTTCGCCGGAAAACGCGTTTTCGGCCGAAAACGTGTACGTTTGCACTTCCCCGCCACAGGGAAGCTGCTAGCCGGGAATTCTCTGCCTTGTTATACCCGCTGCCCGGAACGCTACGCAGGGCAAAAGCGATTCTCGTCCTCCGTGCTTGCTTTTTCTCAGAAAGAGCCGTGGTGTGCGTTTTCGCCGGTAAACGCTTTTTCGGCCGAAAACGTGTACGTTTGCACTTCCCCGCCACAGGGAAGCTGCTAGCCGGGAATTCTCTGCCTGGTTCTACCCGCTGCCCGGAACGCTACGCAGGGCAAAAGCGATTCTCGTCCTCCGTGCTTGCTTTTTCTCAGAAAGAGCCGTGGTGTGCGTTTTCGCCGGAAAACGCGTTTTCGGCCGAAAACGTGTACGTTTGCACTTCCCCGCCACAGGGAAGCTGCTAGCCGGGAATTCTCTGCCTGGTTCTACCCGCTGCCCGGAACGCTACGCAGGGCAAAAGCGATTCTCGTCCTCCGTGCTTGCTTTTTCTCAGAAAGAGCCGTGGTGTGCGTTTTCGCGGGAAAACGCGTTTTCGGCCGAAAACGTGTACGTTTGCACTTCCCGGCCACAGGGAAGCTGCTAGCCGGGAATTCTCTGCCTGGTTCTACCCGCTGCCCGGAACGCTACGCAGGGCAAAAGCGATTCTCGTCCTCCGTTCTTGCTTTTTCTCAGAAAGAGCCGTGGTGTGCTTTTTCGCCGGAAAACGCGTTTTCGGCCGAAAACGTGTACGTTTGCACTTCCCGGCCACAGGGAAGCTGCTAGCCTGCAATTCGCTGCCTATTTCTACCCGCTGCTCAGAACGCTACGCAGGGCAAAAGCGATTCTCGTCCTCCGTGCTTGCTTTCTCTCAGAAAGAGCCGTGGTGTGCGTTTTCGCCGGAAAACGCGTTTTCGGCCGAAAACGTGTACGTTTGCACTTCCCGGCCACAGGGAAGCTGCTAGCCGGGAATTCTCTGCCTGTTTCTACCCGCTGCCCGGAACGCTACGCAGGGCAAAAGCGATTCTCGTCCTCCGTGCTTGCTTTTTCTCAGAAAGAGCCATGGTGTGCTTTTTCGCCGGAAAACGCGTTTTCGGCCGAAAACGTGCACGTTTGCACTTCCCGGCCACAGGGAAGCTGCTAGCCGACAATTCGCTGCCTATTTCTACCCGCTGCTCAGAACGCTACGCAGGGCAAAAGCGATTCTCGTCCTCCGTGCTTGCTTTTTCTCAGAAAGAGCCGTGGTGTGCGTTTTCGCCGGAAAACGCGTTTTCGGCCGAAAACGTGTACGTTTGCACTTCCCCGCCACAGGGAAGCTGCTAGACGGGAATTCTCTACCTGGTTCTACCCGCTGCCCGGAACGCTACGCAGGGCAAAAGCGATTCTCGTCCTCCGTGCTTGCTTTTTCTCAGAAAGAGCCGTGGTGTGCGTTTTCGCCGGAAAACGCGTTTTCGGCCGAAAACGTGTACGTTTGCACTTCCCGGCCACAGGGAAGCTGCTAGCCGGGAATTCTCTGCCTGGTTCTACCCGCTGCCCGGAACGCTACGCAGGGCAAAAGCGATTCTCGTCCTCCGTGCTTGCTTTTTCTCTCAGGAAGAGCCGTGGTGTGCGTTTTCGCCGGTAAACGCGTTTTCAGCCGAAAACGTGTACGTTTGCACTTCCCGGCCACAGGGAAGCTGCTAGCCGGGAATTCTCTGCCTGGTTCTACCCGCTGCCCGGAACGCTACGCAGGGCAAAAGCGATTCTCATCCTCCGTGTTTGCTTTTTCTCAGAAAGAGCCGTGGTGTGCGTTTTCGCCGGAAAACATGTTTTCGGCGAAAACGTGTACGTTTGCACTTCCCGGCCACAGGGAAGCTGCTAGCCGGGAATTCTCTGCCTGGTTCTACCCGCTGCTCGGAACGCTACGCAGGGCAAAAGCGATTCTCGTCCTCCGTGCTTGCTTTCTCTCAGAAAGAGCCGTGGTGTGCGTTTTCGCCGGAAAACGCGTTTTCCGCCGAAAACGTGTACGTTTGCACTTCCCGGCCACAGGGAAGCTGCTAGCCGGGAATTCTCTGCCTGTTTCTACCCGCTGCCCGGAACGCTACGCAGGGCAAAAGCGATTCTCGTCCTCCGTGCTTGCTTTTTCTCAGAAAGAGCCATGGTGTGCTTTTTCGCCGGAAAACGCGTTTTCGGCCGAAAACGTGCACGTTTGCACTTCCCGGCCACAGGGAAGCTGCTAGCCGACAATTCGCTGCCTATTTCTACCCGCTGCTCAGAACGCTACGCAGGGCAAAAGCGATTCTCGTCCTCCGTGCTTGCTTTTTCTCAGAAAGAGCCGTGGTGTGCGTTTTCGCCGGAAAACGCGTTTTCGGCCGAAAACGTGTACGTTTGCACTTCCCCGCCACAGGGAAGCTGCTAGACGGGAATTCTCTACCTGGTTCTACCCGCTGCCCGGAACGCTACGCAGGGCAAAAGCGATTCTCGTCCTCCGTGCTTGCTTTTTCTCAGAAAGAGCCATGGTGTGCTTTTTCTCCGGAAAACGCGTTTTCGGCCGGAAACGTGTACGTTTGCACTTCCCGGCCACAGGGAAGCTGCTAGCCGGCAATTCGCTGCCTATTTCTACCCGCTGCTCAGAACGCTACGCAGGGCAAAAGCGATTCTCGTCCTCCGTGCTTTCTTTTTCTCAGAAAGATCCGTGGTGTGCGTTTTCGCGGGAAAACGCGTTTTCGGCCGGAAACGTGTACGTTTGCACTTCCCGGCCACAGGGAAGCTGCTAGCCCGGAATTCTCTGCCTGGTTCTACCCGCTGCCCGGAACGCTACGCAGGGCAAAAGCGATTCTCGTCCTCCGTGCTTGCTTTTTCTCAGAAAGAGCCGTGGTGTGCGTTTTCGCCGGAAAACGCGTTTTCGGCCGAAAACGTGTACGTTTGCACTTCCCGGCCACAGGGAAGCTGCTAGCCGGGAATTCTCTGCCTGGTTCTACCCGCTGCCCGGAACGCTACGCAGGGCAAAAGCGATTCTCGTCCTCCGTGCTTGCTTTTTCTCAGAAAGAGCCGTGGTGTGAGTTTTCGCGGGAAAACGCGTTTTCGGCCGAAAACCTGTACGTTTGCACTTCCCCGCCACAGGGAAGCTGCTAGCCGGGAATTCTCTGCCTGGTTCTACCCGCTGCCCGGAACGCTACGCAGGGCAAAAGCGATTCTCGTCCTCCGTTCTTGCTTTTTCTCAGAAAGAGCCGTGGTGTGCTTTTTCGCCGGAAAACGCGTTTTCGGCCGAAAACGTGTACGTTTGCACTTCCCGGCCACAGGGAAGCTGCTAGCCTGCAATTCGCTGCCTATTTCTACCCGCTGCTCAGAACGCTACGCAGGGCAAAAGCGATTCTCGTCCTCCGTGCTTGCTTTCTCTCAGAAAGAGCCGTGGTGTGCGTTTTCGCCGGAAAACGCGTTTTCCGCCGAAAACGTGTACGTTTGCACTTCCCGGCCACAGGGAAGCTGCTAGCCGGGAATTCTCTGCCTGTTTCTACCCGCTGCCCGGAACGCTACGCAGGGCAAAAGCGATTCTCGTCCTCCGTGCTTGCTTTTTCTCAGAAAGAGCCATGGTGTGCTTTTTCGCCGGAAAACGCGTTTTCGGCCGAAAACGTGCACGTTTGCACTTCCCGGCCACAGGGAAGCTGCTAGCCGACAATTCGCTGCCTATTTCTACCCGCTGCTCAGAACGCTACGCAGGGCAAAAGCGATTCTCGTCCTCCGTGCTTGCTTTTTCTCAGAAAGAGCCGTGGTGTGCGTTTTCGCCGGAAAACGCGTTTTCGGCCGAAAACGTGTACGTTTGCACTTCCCCGCCACAGGGAAGCTGCTAGACGGGAATTCTCTACCTGGTTCTACCCGCTGCCCGGAACGCTACGCAGGGCAAAAGCGATTCTCGTCCTCCGTGCTTGCTTTTTCTCAGAAAGAGCCATGGTGTGCTTTTTCTCCGGAAAACGCGTTTTCGGCCGGAAACGTGTACGTTTGCACTTCCCGGCCACAGGGAAGCTGCTAGACGGGAATTCTCTGCCTGGTTCTACCCGCTGCTCAGAACGCTACGCAGGGCAAAAGCGATTCTCGTCCTCCGTGCTTGCTTTTTCTCAGAAAGAGCCGTGGTGTGCGTTTTTGCCGGAAAACGCGTTTTCGGCCGAAAACGTGTACGTTTGCACTTCCCCGCCACAGGGAAGCTGCTAGACGGGAATTCTCTGCCTGTTTCTACCCGCTGCCCGGAACGCTACGCAGGGCAAAAGCGATTCTCGTCCTCCGTGCTTGCTTTTTCTCAGAAAGAGCCATGGTGTGCTTTTTCGCCGGAAAACGCGTTTTCGGCCGAAAACGTGCACGTTTGCACTTCCCGGCCACTGGGAAGCTGCTAGCCGACAATTCGCTGCCTATTTCTACCCGCTGCTCAGAACGCTACGCAGGGCAAAAGCGATTCTCGTCCTCCGTGCTTGCTTTTTCTCAGAAAGAGCCGTGGTGTGCGTTTTCGCCGGAAAACGCGTTTTCGGCCGAAAACGTGTACGTTTGCACTTCCCCGCCACAGGGAAGCTGCTAGACGGAATTCTCTACCTGGTTCTACCCGCTGCCCGGAACGCTACGCAGGGCAAAAGCGATTCTCGTCCTCCGTGCTTGCTTTTTCTCAGAAAGAGCCATGGTGTGCTTTTTCTCCGGAAAACGCGTTTTCGGCCGAAAACCTGTACGTTTGCACTTCCAGGCCACAGGGAAGCTGCTAGCCGGCAATTCGCTGCCTATTTCTACCCGCTGCTCAGAACGCTACGCAGAGCAAAAGCGATTCTCGTCCTCCGTGCTTTCTTTTTCTCAGAAAGAGCCGTGGTGTGCGTTTTCGCGGGAAAACGCGTTTTCGGCCGGAAAGGTGTACGTTTTCACTTCCCGGCCACAGGGAAGCTGCTAGCCGGGAATTCTCTGCCTGGTTCTACCCGCTGCCCGGAACGCTACGCAGGGCAAAAGCGATTCTCATCCTCCGTGCTTGCTTTTTCTCAGAAAGAGCCGTGGTGTGCTTTTTCGCCGGAAAACGCGTTTTCGGCCGAAAACGTGTACGTTTGCACTTCCCGGCCACAGGGCAGCTGCTAGCCGGCAATTCGCTGCCTGGTTCTACCCGCTGCTCAGAACACTACGCAGGGCAAAAGCGATTCTCGTCCTCCGTGCTTGCTTTTTCTCAGAAAGAGCCGTAGTGTGCGTTTTCGCCGGAAAACGCGTTTTCGGCCGAAAACGTGTACGTTTGCACTTCCCGGCCACAGGGAAGCTGCTAGACGGGAATTCTCTGCCTGGTTCTACCCGCTGCCCGGAACGCTACGCAGGGCAAAAGCGATTCTCGTCCTCCGTGCTTGCTTTTTCCCAGAAAGAGCCGTGGTGTGCGTTTTCGCCGGAAAACGCGTTTTCGGCCGAAAACGTGTACGTTTGCACTTCCCGGCCACAGGGAAGCTGCTAGCCGGGAATTCTCTGCCTGGTTCTACCCGCTGCCCGGAACGCTACGCAGGGCAAAAGCGATTCTCGTCCTCCGTGCTTGCTTTTTCTCAGAAAGAGCCGTGGTGTGAGTTTTCGCGGGAAAACGCGTTTTCGGCCGAAAACCTGTACGTTTGCACTTCCCGGCCACAGGGAAGCTGCTAGCCGGGAATTCTCTGCCTGGTTCTACCCGCTGCCCGGAACTCTACGCAGGGCAAAAGCGATTCTCGTCCTCCGTGCTTGCTTTTTCTCAGAAAGAGCCGTGGTGTGCGTTTTTGCGGGAAAACGCGTTTTCGGCCGAAAACGTGTACGTTTGCACTTCCCGGCCACAGGGAAGCTGCTAGCCGGGAATTCTCTGCCTGGTTATACCCGCTGCCCGGAACGCTACGCAGGGCAAAAGCGATTCTCGTCCTCCGTGCTTGCTTTTTCTCAGAAAGAGCCGTGGTGTGCGTTTTCGCCGGTAAACGCGTTTTCGGCCGAAAACGTGTACGTTTGCACTTCCCGGCCACAGGGAAGCTGCTAGCCGGGAATTCTCTGCCTGGTTCTACCCGCTGCCCGGAACGCTACGCAGGGCAAAAGCGATTCTCGTCCTCCGTGCTTGCTTTTTCTCAGAAAGAGCCGTGGTGTGCGTTTTCGCCGGAAAACGCGTTTTCGGCCGAAAACGTGTACGTTTGCACTTCCCCGCCACAGGGAAGCTGCTAGACGGGAATTCTCTGCCTGGTCTACCCGCTGCCCGGAACGCTACGCAGGGCAAAAGCGATTCTCGTCCTCCGTGCTTGCTTTTTCTCAGAAAGAGCCATGGTGTGCGTTTTCGCCAGAAAACGCGTTTTCGGCCGAAAACGTGTACGTTTGCACTTCCCGGCCACAGGGAAGCTGCTAGCCGACAATTCGCTGCCTGGTTCTACCCGCTGCTCAGAACGCTACGCAGGGCAAAAGCGATTCTCGTCCTCCGTGCTTGCTTTTTCTCAGAAAGAGCCGTGGTGTGCGTTTTTGCCGGAAAACGCGTTTTCGGCCGAAAACGTGTACGTTTGCACTTCCCCGCCACAGGGAAGCTGCTAGACGGGAATTCTCTGCCTGTTTCTACCCGCTGCCCGGAACGCTACGCAGGGCAAAAGCGATTCTCGTACTCCGTGCTTGCTTTTTCTCAGAAAGAGCCATGGTGTGCTTTTTCGCCGGAAAACGCGTTTTCGGCCGAAAACGTGCACGTTTGCACTTCCCGGCCACAGGGAAGCTGCTAGACGGGAATTCTCTGCCTGGTTCTACCCGCTGCCCGGAATGCTACGCAGGGCAAAAGCGATTCTCGTCCTCCGTGCTTGCTTTTTCTCAGAAAGAGCCGTGGTGTGCGTTTTCGCCGGAAAACGCGTTTTCGGCCGAAAACGTGTACGTTTGCACTTCCCGGCCACAGGGAAGCTGCTAGCCGGGAATTCTCTGCCTGGTTCTACCCGCTGCCCGGAACGCTACGCAGGGCAAAAGCGATTCTCGTCCTCCGTGCTTGCTTTTTCTCAGAAAGAGCCGTGGTGTGTGTTTTCGCGGGAAAACGCGTTTTCGGCCGAAAACGTGTACGTTTGCACTTCCCGGCCACAGGGAAGCTGCTAGCCGGGAATTCTCTGCCTGGTTCTACCCGCTGCCCGGAACGCTACGCAGGGCAAAAGCGATTCTCGTCCTCCGTGCTTGCTTTTTCTCAGAAAGAGGCGTGGTGTGCGTTTTCGGCGGAAAACGCGTTTTCGGCCGAAAACGTGTACGTTTGCACTTCCCGGCAACAGGGAAGCTGCTAGCCGGGAATTCTCTGCCTGGTTCTACCCGCTGCCCGGAACGCTACGCAGGGCAAAAGCGATTCTCGTCCTCCGTGCTTGCTTTTTCTCAGAAAGAGCCGTGGTGTGCGTTTTCGCCAGAAAACGCGTTTTCGGCCGAAAAGGTGTACGTTTGCACTTCCCCGCCTCAGGGAAGCTGCTAGCCGGGAATTCTCTGCCTTGTTATACCCGCTGCCCGGAACGCTACGCAGGGCAAAAGCGATTCTCGTCCTCCGTGCTTGCTTTTTCTCAGAAAGAGCCGTGGTGTGCTTTTTCGCCGGAAAACGCGTTTTCGGCCGAAAACGTGTACGTTTGCACTTCCCGGCCACAGGGAAGCTGGTAGCCGGCAATTCGCTGCCTATTTCTACCCGCTGCTCAGAACGCTACGCAGGGCAAAAGCGATTCTCGTCCTCCGTGCTTGCTTTATCTCAGAAAGAGCCGTGGTGTGCGTTTTCACCGGAAAACGCGTTTTCGGCCGAAAACGTGTACGTTTGCACTTCCCGGCCACAGGGAAGCTGCTAGACGGGAATTCTCTGCCTGGTTCTACCCGCTGCTCAGAACGCTACGCAGGGCAAAAGCGATTCTCGTCCTCCGTGCTTGCTTTTTCTCAGAAAGAGCCGTGGTGTGCGTTTTTGCCGGAAAACGCGTTTTCGGCCGAAAACGTGTACGTTTGCACTTCCCCGCCACAGGGAAGCTGCTAGACGGGAATTCTCTGCCTGTTTCTACCCGCTGCCCGGAACGCTACGCAGGGCAAAAGCGATTCTCGTCCTCCGTGCTTGCTTTTTCTCAGAAAGAGCCATGGTGTGCTTTTTCGCCGGAAAACGCGTTTTCGGCCGAAAACGTGCACGTTTGCACTTCCCGGCCACAGGGAAGCTGCTAGCCGACAATTCGCTGCCTATTTCTACCCGCTGCTCAGAACGCTACGCAGGGCAAAAGCGATTCTCGTCCTCTGTGCTTGCTTTTTCTCAGAAAGAGCCGTGGTGTGCGTTTTCGCCGGAAAACGCGTTTTCGGCCGAAAACGTGTACGTTTGCACTTCCCCGCCACAGGGAAGCTGCTAGACGGAATTCTCTACCTGGTTCTACCCGCTGCCCGGAACGCTACGCAGGGCAAAAGCGATTCTCGTCCTCCGTGCTTGCTTTTTCTCAGAAAGAGCCATGGTGTGCTTTTTCTCCGGAAAACGCGTTTTCGGCCGAAAACGTGTACGTTTGCACTTCCCGGCCACAGGGAAGCTGCTAGCCGGCAATTCGCTGCCTATTTCTACCCGCTGCTCAGAACGCTACGCAGAGCAAAAGCGATTCTCGTCCTCCGTGCTTTCTTTTTCTCAGAAAGAGCCGTGGTGTGCGTTTTCGCGGGAAAACGCGTTTTCGGCCGGAAAGGTGTACGTTTGCACTTCCAGGCCACAGGGAAGCTGCTAGCCGGGAATTCTGTGCCTGGTTCTACCCGCTGCCCGGAACGCTACGCAGGGCAAAAGCGATTCTCATCCTCCGTGCTGCTTTTTCTCAGAAAGAGCCGTGGTGTGCTTTTTCGCCAGAAAACGCGTTTTCGGCCGAAAACGTGTACGTTTGCACTTCCAGGCCACAGGGAAGCTGCTAGCCGGGAATTCTCTGCCTGGTTCTACCCGCTGCCCGGAACGCTACGCAGGGCAAAAGCGATTCTCATCCTCCGTGCTTGCTTTTTCTCAGAAAGAGCCGTGGTGTGAGTTTCCGCGGGAAAACGCGTTTTCGGCCGAAAACCTGTACGTTTGCACTTCCCCGCCACAGGGAAGCTGCTAGCCGGGAATTCTCTGCCTGGTTCTACCCGCTGCCCGGAACTCTACGCAGGGCAAAAGCGATTCTCGTCCTCCGTGCTTGCTTTTTCTCAGAAAGAGCCGTGGTGTGCGTTTTTGCGGGAAAACGCGTTTTCGGCCGAAAACGTGTACGTTTGCACTTCCCGGCCACAGGGAAGCTGCTAGCCGGGAATTCTCTGCCTGGTTATACCCGCTGCCCGGAACGCTACGCAGGGCAAAAGCGATTCTCGTCCTCCGTGCTTGCTTTTTCTCAGAAAGAGCCGTGGTGTGCGTTTTCGCCGGAAAACGCGTTTTCGGCCGAAAACGTGTACGTTTGCACTTCCCGGCCACAGGGAAGCTGCTAGCCGGGAATTCTCTGCCTGGTTCTACCCGCTGCCCGGAACGCTACGCAGGGCAAAAGCGATTCTCGTCCTCCGTGCTTGCTTTTTCTCAGAAAGAGCCGTGGTGTGCGTTTTCGCGGGAAAACGCGTTTTCGGCCGGAAAGGTGTACGTTTGCACTTCCAGGCCACAGGGAAGCTGCTAGCCGGGAATTCTCTGCCTGGTTCTACCCGCTGCCCGGAACGCTACGCAGGGCAAAAGCGATTCTCATCCTCCGTGCTTGCTTTTTCTCAGAAAGAGCCGTGGTGTGCGTTTTCGCCGGAAAACGCGTTTTCGGCCGAAAACGTGTACGTTTGCACTTCCCGGCCACAGGGAAGCTGCTAGCCGGGAATTCTCTGCCTGGTTCTACCCGCTGCTCAGAACACTACGCAGGGCAAAAGCGATTCTCGTCCTCCGTGCTTGCTTTTTCTCAGAAAGAGCCGTAGTGTGCGTTTTCGCCGGAAAACGCGTTTTCGGCCGAAAACGTGTACGTTTGCACTTCCCGGCCACAGGGAAGCTGCTAGCCGGGAATTCTCTGCCTGGTTCTACCCGCTGCCCGGAACGCTACGCAGGGCAAAAGCGATTCTCGTCCTCCGTGCTTGCTTTTTCCCAGAAAGAGCCGTGGTGTGCGTTTTCGCCGGAAAACGCGTTTTCGGCCGAAAACCTGTACGTTTGCACTTCCAGGCCACAGGGAAGCTGCTAGCCGGGAATTCTCTGCCTGGTTCTACCCGCTGCCCGGAACGCTACGCAGGGCAAAAGCGATTCTCGTCCTCCGTGCTTGCTTTTTCTCCGAAAGAGCCGTGGTGTGAGTTTTCGCGGGAAAACGCGTTTTCGGCCGAAAACCTGTACGTTTGCACTTCCCCGCCACAGGGAAGCTGCTAGCCGGGAATTCTCTGCCTGGTTCTACCCGCTGCCCGGAACGCTACGCAGGGCAAAAGCGATTCTCGTCCTCCGTGCTTGCTTTTTCTCAGAAAGAGCCGTGGTGTGCGTTTTCACGGGAAAACGCGTTTTCGGCCGAAAACGTGTACGTTTGCACTTCCCGGCCACAGGGAAGCTGCTAGCCGGGAATTCTCTGCCTGGTTCTACCCGCTGCCCGGAACGCTACGCAGGGCAAAAGCGATTCTCGTCCTCCGTGCTTGCTTTTTCTCAGAAAGAGCCGTGGTGTGCGTTTTCGCCGGTAAACGCGTTTTCGGCCGAAAACGTGTACGTTTGCACTTCCCGGCCACAGGGAAGCTGCTAGCCGGGAATTCTCTGCCTGGTTCTACCCGCTGCCCGGAACGCTACGCAGGGCAAAAGCGATTCTCGTCCTCCGTGCTTGCTTTTTCTCAGAAAGAGCCGTGGTGTGCGTTTTCGCCGGAAAACGCGTTTTCGGCCGAAAACGTGTACGTTTGCACTTCCCCGCCACAGGGAAGCTGCTAGACGGGAATACTCTGCCTGGTCTACCCGCTGCCCGGAACGCTACGCAGGGCAAAAACGATTCTCGTCCTCCGTGCTTGCTTTTTCTCAGAAAGAGCCATGGTGTGCTTTTTCTCCGGAAAACGCGTTTTCGGCCGAAAACGTGTACGTTTGCACTTCCCGGCCACAGGGAAGCTGCTAGCCGACAATTCGCTGCCTGGTTCTACCCGCTGCTCAGAACGGTACGCAGGGCAAAAGCGATTCTCGTCCTCCGTGCTTGCTTTTTCTCAGAAAGAGCCGTGGTGTGCGTTTTCGCCGGAAAACGCGTTTTCGGCCGAAAACGTGTACGTTTGCACTTCCCCGCCACAGGGAAGCTGCTAGACGGAATTCTCTACCTGGTTCTACCCGCTGCCCGGAACGCTACGCAGGGCAAAAGCGATTCTCGTCCTCCGTGCTTGCTTTTTCTCAGAAAGAGCCATGGTGTGCTTTTTCTCCGGAAAACGCGTTTTCGGCCGAAAACGTGTACGTTTGCACTTCCCGGCCACAGGGAAGCTGCTAGCCGGCAATTCGCTGCCTATTTCTACCCGCTGCTCAGAACGCTACGCAGAGCAAAAGCGATTCTCGTCCTCCGTGCTTTCTTTTTCTCAGAAAGAGCCGTGGTGTGCGTTTTCGCGGGAAAACGCGTTTTCGGCCGGAAAGGTGTACGTTTGCACTTCCAGGCCACAGGGAAGCTGCTAGCCGGGAATTCTGTGCCTGGTTCTACCCGCTGCCCGGAACGCTACGCAGGGCAAAAGCGATTCTCATCCTCCATGCTTGCTTTTTCTCAGAAAGAGCCGTGGTGTGAGTTTTCGCGGGAAAACGCGTTTTCGGCCGAAAACCTGTACGTTTGCACTTCCCCGCCACAGGGAAGCTGCTAGCCGGGAATTCTCTGCCTGGTTCTACCCGCTGCCCGGAACTCTACGCAGGGCAAAAGCGATTCTCGTCCTCCGTGCTTGCTTTTTCTCAGAAAGAGCCGTGGTGTGCGTTTTTGCGGGAAAACGCGTTTTCGGCCGAAAACGTGTACGTTTGCACTTCCCGGCCACAGGGAAGCTGCTAGCCGGGAATTCTCTGCCTGGTTATACCCGCTGCCCGGAACGCTACGCAGGGCAAAAGCGATTCTCGTCCTCCGTGCTTGCTTTTTCTCAGAAAGAGCCGTGGTGTGCGTTTTCGCCGGTAAACGCGTTTTCGGCCGAAAACGTGTACGTTTGCACTTCCCGGCCACAGGGAAGCTGCTAGCCGGGAATTCTCTGCCTGGTTCTACCCGCTGCCCGGAACGCTACGCAGGGCAAAAGCGATTCTCGTCCTCCGTGCTTGCTTTTTCTCAGAAAGAGCCGTGGTGTGCGTTTTCGCGGGAAAACGCGTTTTCGGCCGGAAAGGTGTACGTTTGCACTTCCAGGCCACAGGGAAGCTGCTAGCCGGGAATTCTCTGCCTGGTTCTACCCGCTGCCCGGAACGCTACGCAGGGCAAAAGCGATTCTCATCCTCCGTGCTTGCTTTTTCTCAGAAAGAGCCGTGGTGTGCGTTTTCGCCGGAAAACGCGTTTTCGGCCGAAAACGTGTACGTTTGCACTTCCCGGCCACAGGGAAGCTGCTAGCCGGGAATTCTCTGCCTGGTTCTACCCGCTGCTCAGAACACTACGCAGGGCAAAAGCGATTCTCGTCCTCCGTGCTTGCTTTTTCTCAGAAAGAGCCGTAGTGTGCGTTTTCGCCGGAAAACGCGTTTTCGGCCGAAAACGTGTACGTTTGCACTTCCCGGCCACAGGGAAGCTGCTAGCCGGGAATTCTCTGCCTGGTTCTACCCGCTGCCCGGAACGCTACGCAGGGCAAAAGCGATTCTCGTCCTCCGTGCTTGCTTTTTCCCAGAAAGAGCCGTGGTGTGCGTTTTCGCCGGAAAACGCGTTTTCGGTCGAAAACCTGTACGTTTGCACTTCCAGGCCACAGGGAAGCTGCTAGCCGGGAATTCTCTGCCTGGTTCTACCCGCTGCCCGGAACGCTACGCAGGGCAAAAGCGATTCTCGTCCTCCGTGCTTGCTTTTTCTCCGAAAGAGCCGTGGTGTGAGTTTTCGCGGGAAAACGCGTTTTCGGCCGAAAACCTGTACGTTTGCACTTCCCCGCCACAGGGAAGCTGCTAGCCGGGAATTCTCTGCCTGGTTCTACCCGCTGCCCGGAACGCTACGCAGGGCAAAAGCGATTCTCGTCCTCCGTGCTTGCTTTTTCTCAGAAAGAGCCGTGGTGTGCGTTTTCGCCGGTAAACGCGTTTTCGGCCGAAAACGTGTACGTTTGCACTTCCCGGCCACAGGGAAGCTGCTAGCCGGGAATTCTCTGCCTGGTTCTACCCGCTGCCCGGAACGCTACGCAGGGCAAAAGCGATTCTCGTCCTCCGTGCTTGCTTTTTCTCAGAAAGAGCCGTGGTGTGCGTTTTCGCCGGAAAACGCGTTTTCGGCCGAAAACGTGTACGTTTGCACTTCCCCGCCACAGGGAAGCTGCTAGACGGGAATACTCTGCCTGGTCTACCCGCTGCCCGGAACGCTACGCAGGGCAAAAACGATTCTCGTCCTCCGTGCTTGCTTTTTCTCAGAAAGAGCCATGGTGTGCTTTTTCTCCGGAAAACGCGTTTTCGGCCGAAAACGTGTACGTTTGCACTTCCCGGCCACAGGGAAGCTGCTAGCCGACAATTCGCTGCCTGGTTCTACCCGCTGCTCAGAACGCTACGCAGGGCAAAAGCGATTCTCGTCCTCCGTGCTTGCTTTTTCTCAGAAAGAGCCGTGGTGTGCGTTTTTGCCGGAAAACGTGTTTTCGGCCGAAAACGTGTACGTTTGCACTTCCCCGCCACAGGGAAGCTGCTAGACGGGAATTCTCTGCCTGTTTCTACCCGCTGCCCGGAACGCTACGCAGGGCAAAAGCGATTCTCGTCCTCCGTGCTTGCTTTTTCTCAGAAAGAGCCATGGTGTGCTTTTTCGCCGGAAAACACGTTTTCGGCCGAAAACGTGCACGTTTGCACTTCCCGGCCACAGGGAAGCTGCTAGCCGACAATTCGCTGCCTATTTCTACGCGCTGCCCGGAACGCTACGCAGGGCAAAAGCGGTTCTCGTCCTCCGTGCTTGCTTTTTCTCAGAAAGAGCCGTGGTGTGCGTTTTCGCCGGAAAACGCGTTTTCGGCCGAAAACGTGTACGTTTGCACTTCCCCGCCACAGGGAAGCTGCTAGCCGGGAATTCTCTGCCTGGTTCTACCCGCTGCCCGGAACGCTACGCAGGGCAAAAGCGATTCTCGTCCTCCGTGCTTGCTTTTTCTCAGAAAGAGCCATGGTGAGCTTTTTCTCCGGAAAACGCGTTTTCGGCCGAAAACGTGTACGTTTGCACTTCCCGGCCACAGGGAAGCTGCTAGCCGGCAATTCGCTGCCTATTTCTACCCGCTGCTCAGAACGCTACGCAGGGCAAAAGCGATTCTCGTCCTCCGTGCTTGCTTTTTCTCAGAAAGAGCCGTGGTGTGCGTTTTCGCCGGAAAACGCGTTTTCGGCCGAAAACGTGTACGTTTGCACTTCCCCGCCACAGGGAAGCTGCTAGCCGGGAATTCTCTGCCTGGTTCTACCCGCTGCCCGGAACGCTACGCAGGGCAAAAGCGATTCTCGTCCTCCGTGCTTGCTTTTTCTCAGAAAGAGCCGTGGTGTGCGTTTTCGCCGGTAAACGCGTTTTCGGCCGAAAACGTGTACGTTTGCACTTCCCGGCCACAGGGAAGCTGCTAGCCGGGAATTCTCTGCCTGGTTCTACCCGCTGCCCGGAACGCTACGCAGGGCAAAAGCGATTCTCGTCCTCCGTGCTTGCTTTTTCTCAGAAAGAGCCGTGGTGTGCGTTTTCGCCGGAAAACGCGTTTTCGGCCGAAAACGTGTACGTTTGCACTTCCCCGCCACAGGGAAGCTGCTAGACGGGAATTCTCTGCCTGGTCTACCCGCTGCCCGGAACGCTACGCAGGGCAAAAGCGATTCTCGTCCTCCGTGCTTGCTTTTTCTCAGAAAGAGCCATGGTGTGCTTTTTCTCCGGAAAACGCGTTTTCGGCCGAAAACGTGTACGTTTGCACTTCCCGGCCACAGGGAAGCTGCTAGCCGGGAATTCTCTGCCTGGTTCTACCCGCTGCCCGGAACGCTACGCAGGGCAAAAGCGATTCTCGTCCTCCGTGCTTGCTTTTTCTCAGAAAGAGCCGTGGTGTGCGTTTTCGCCGGAAAACGCGTTTTCGGCCGAAAACGTGTACGTTTGCACTTCCCCGCCACAGGGAAGCTGCTAGACGGGAATTCTCTGCCTGGTCTACCCGCTGCCCGGAACGCTACGCAGGGCAAAAGCGATTCTCGTCCTCCGTGCTTGCTTTTTCTCAGAAAGAGCCATGGTGTGCTTTTTCTCCGGAAAACGCGTTTTCGGCCGAAAACGTGTACGTTTGCACTTCCCGGCCACAGGGAAGCTGCTAGCCGACAATTCGCTGCCTGGTTCTACCCGCTGCTCAGAACGCTACGCAGGGCAAAAGCGATTCTCGTCCTCCGTGCTTGCTTTTTCTCAGAAAGAGCCGTGGTGTGCGTTTTTGCCGGAAAACGAGTTTTCGGCCGAAAACGTGTACGTTTGCACTTCCCCGCCACAGGGAAGCTGCTAGACGGGAATTCTCTGCCTGTTTCTACCCGCTGCCCGGAACGCTACGCAGGGCAAAAGCGATTCTCGTCCTCCGTGCTTGCTTTTTCTCAGAAAGAGCCATGGTGTGCTTTTTCGCCGGAAAACGCGTTTTCGGCCGAAAACGTGCACGTTTGCACTTCCCCGCCACAGGGAAGCTGCTAGCCGACAATTCGCTGCCTATTTCTACCCGCTGCCCGGAACGCTACGCAGGGCAAAAGCGATTCTCGTCCTCCGTGCTTGCTTTTTCTCAGAAAGAGCCGTGGTGTGCGTTTTCGCCGGAAAACGCGTTTTCGGCCGAAAACGTGTACGTTTGCACTTCCCGGCCACAGGGAAGCTGCTAGCCGGGAATTCTCTGCCTGGTTCTACCCGCTGCCCGGAACGCTACGCAGGGCAAAAGCGATTCTCGTCCTCCGTGCTTGCTTTTTCTCAGAAAGAGCCATGGTGTGCTTTTTCTCCGGAAAACGCGTTTTCGGCCGAAAACGTGTACGTTTGCACTTCCCGGCCACAGGGAAGCTGCTAGCCGGCAATTCGCTGCCTATCTCTACCCGCTGCTCAGAACGCTACGCAGGGCAAAAGCGATTCTCGTCCTCCGTGCTTGCTTTTTCTCAGAAAGAGCCGTGGTGTGCGTTTTCGCCGGAAAACGCGTTTTCGGCCGAAAACGTGTACGTTTGCACTTCCCCGCCACAGGGAAGCTGCTAGCCGGGAATTCTCTGCCTGGTTCTACCCGCTGCCCGGAACGCTACGCAGGGCAAAAGCGATTCTCGTCCTCCGTGCTTGCTTTTTCTCCGAAAGAGCCGTGGTGTGAGTTTTCGCGGGAAAACGCGTTTTCGGCCGAAAACCTGTACGTTTGCACTTCCCCGCCACAGGGAAGCTGCTAGCCGGGAATTCTCTGCCTGGTTCTACCCGCTGCCCGGAACGCTACGCAGGGCAAAAGCGATTCTCGTCCTCCGTGCTTGCTTTTTCTCAGAAAGAGCCGTGGTGTGCGTTTTCGCGGGAAAACGCGTTTTCGGCCGAAAACGTGTATGTTTGCACTTCCCGGCCACAGGGAAGCTGCTAGCCGGTAATTCTCTGCCTGGTTATAACCGCTGCCCGGAACGCTACGCAGGGCAAAAGCGGTTCTCGTCCTCCGTGCTTGCTTTTTCTCAGAAAGAGCCGTGGTGTGCGTTTTCGCCGGAAAACGCGTTTTCGGCCGAAAACGTGTACGTTTGCACTTCCCCGCCACAGGGAAGCTGCTAGCCGGGAATTCTCTGCCTGGTTCTACCCGCTGCCCGGAACGCTACGCAGGGCAAAAGCGATTCTCGTCCTCCGTGCTTGCTTTTTCTCAGAAAGAGCCGTGGTGTGCGTTTTCGCCGGAAAACGCGTTTTCGGCCGAAAACGTGTACGTTTGCACTTCCCCGCCACAGGGAAGCTGCTAGACGGGAATTCTCTGCCTGGTCTACCCGCTGCCCGGAACGCTACGCAGGGCAAAAACGATTCTCGTCCTCCGTGCTTGCTTTTTCTCAGAAAGAGCCATGGTGTGCTTTTTCTCCGGAAAACGCGTTTTCGGCCGAAAACGTGTACGTTTGCACTTCCCGGCCACAGGGAAGCTGCTAGCCGACAATTCGCTGCCTGGTTCTACCCGCTGCTCAGAACGCTACGCAGGGCAAAAGCGATTCTCGTCCTCCGTGCTTGCTTTTTCTCAGAAAGAGCCGTGGTGTGCGTTTTTGCCGGAAAACGCGTTTTCGGCCGAAAACGTGTACGTTTGCACTTCCCGGCCACAGGGAAGCTGCTAGACGGGAATTCTCTGCCTGTTTCTACCCGCTGCCCGGAACGCTACGCAGGGCAAAAGCGATTCTCGTCCTCCGTGCTTGCTTTTTCTCAGAAAGAGCCATGGTGTGCTTTTTCTCCGGAAAACGCGTTTTCGGCCGAAAACGTGCACGTTTGCACTTCCCGGCCACAGGGAAGCTGCTAGCCGACAATTCGCTGCCTATTTCTACCCGCTGCCCGGAACGCTACGCAGGGCAAAAGCGATTCTCGTCCTCCGTGCTTGCTTTTTCTCAGAAAGAGCCGTGGTGTGCGTTTTCGCCGGAAAACGCGTTTTCGGCCGAAAACGTGTACGTTTGCACTTCCCGGCCACAGGGAAGCTGCTAGCCGGCAATTCGCTGCCTGGTTCTACCCGCTGCCCGGAACGCTACGCAGGGCAAAAGCGATTCTCGTCCTCCGTGCTTGCTTTTTCTCAGAAAGAGCCATGGTGAGCTTTTTCTCCGGAAAACGCGTTTTCGGCCGAAAACGTGTACGTTTGCACTTCCCGGCCACAGGGAAGCTGCTAGCCGGCAATTCGCTGCCTATTTCTACCCGCTGCTCAGAACGCTACGCAGGGCAAAAGCGATTCTCGTCCTCCGTGCTTGCTTTTTCTCAGAAAGAGCCGTGGTGTGCGTTTTCGCCGGAAAACGCGTTTTCGGCCGAAAACGTGTACGTTTGCACTTCCCCGCCACAGGGAAGATGCTAGCCGGGAATTCTCTGCCTGGTTATAACCGCTGCCCGGAACGCTACGCAGGGCAAAAGCGGTTCTCGTCCTCCGTGCTTGCTTTTTCTCAGAAAGAGCCGTGGTGTGCGTTTTCGCCGGAAAACGCGTTTTCGGCCGAAAACGTGTACGTTTGCACTTCCCCGCCACAGGGAAGCTGCTAGCCGGGAATTCTCTGCCTGGTTCTACCCGCTGCCCGGAACGCTACGCAGGGCAAAAGCGATTCTCGTCCTCCGTGCTTGCTTTTTCTCAGAAAGAGCCGTGGTGTGCGTTTTCGCCGGAAAACGCGTTTTCGGCCGAAAACGTGTACGTTTGCACTTCCCCGCCACAGGGAAGCTGCTAGACGGGAATTCTCTGCCTGGTCTACCCGCTGCCCGGAACGCTACGCAGGGCAAAAACGATTCTCGTCCTCCGTGCTTGCTTTTTCTCAGAAAGAGCCATGGTGTGCTTTTTCTCCGGAAAACGCGTTTTCGGCCGAAAACGTGTACGTTTGCACTTCCCGGCCACAGGGAAGCTGCTAGCCGACAATTCGCTGCCTGGTTCTACCCGCTGCTCAGAACGCTACGCAGGGCAAAAGCGATTCTCGTCCTCCGTGCTTGCTTTTTCTCAGAAAGAGCCGTGGTGTGCGTTTTTGCCGGAAAACGCGTTTTCGGCCGAAAACGTGTACGTTTGCACTTCCCGGCCACAGGGAAGCTGCTAGACGGGAATTCTCTGCCTGTTTCTACCCGCTGCCCGGAACGCTACGCAGGGCAAAAGCGATTCTCGTCCTCCGTGCTTGCTTTTTCTCAGAAAGAGCCATGGTGTGCTTTTTCTCCGGAAAACGCGTTTTCGGCCGAAAACGTGCACGTTTGCACTTCCCGGCCACAGGGAAGCTGCTAGCCGACAATTCGCTGCCTATTTCTACCCGCTGCCCGGAACGCTACGCAGGGCAAAAGCGATTCTCGTCCTCCGTGCTTGCTTTTTCTCAGAAAGAGCCGTGGTGTGCGTTTTCGCCGGAAAACGCGTTTTCGGCCGAAAACGTGTACGTTTGCACTTCCCGGCCACAGGGAAGCTGCTAGCCGGCAATTCGCTGCCTGGTTCTACCCGCTGCCCGGAACGCTACGCAGGGCAAAAGCGATTCTCGTCCTCCGTGCTTGCTTTTTCTCAGAAAGAGCCATGGTGAGCTTTTTCTCCGGAAAACGCGTTTTCGGCCGAAAACGTGTACGTTTGCACTTCCCGGCCACAGGGAAGCTGCTAGCCGGCAATTCGCTGCCTATTTCTACCCGCTGCTCAGAACGCTACGCAGGGCAAAAGCGATTCTCGTCCTCCGTGCTTGCTTTTTCTCAGAAAGAGCCGTGGTGTGCGTTTTCGCCGGAAAACGCGTTTTCGGCCGAAAACGTGTACGTTTGCACTTCCCCGCCACAGGGAAGATGCTAGCCGGGAATTCTCTGCCTGGTTCTACCCGCTGCCCGGAACGCTACGCAGGGCAAAAGCGATTCTCGTCCTCCGTGCTTGCTTTTTCTCAGAAAGAGCCGTGGTGTGCGTTTTCGCGGGAAAACGCGTTTTCGGCCGAAAACGTGTACGTTTGCACTTCCCCGCCACAGGGAAGCTGCTAGCCGGGAATTCTCTGCCTGGTTCTACCCGCTGCCCGGAACGCTACGCAGGGCAAAAGCGATTCTCGTCCTCCGTGCTTGCTTTTTCTCAGAAAGAGCCATGGTGTGCTTTTTCGCCGGAAAACGCGTTTTCGGCCGAAAACGTGTACGTTTGCACTTCCCGGCCACAGGGAAGCTGCTAGCCGGCAATTCGCTGCCTATTTCTACCCGCTGCTCAGAACGCTACGCAGGGCAAAAGCGATTCTCGTCCTCCGTGCTTTCTTTTTCTCAGAAAGAGCCGTGGTGTGCGTTTTCGCGGGAAAACGCGTTTTCGGCCGAAAACGTGTACGTTTGCACTTCCCGGCCACAGGGAAGCTGCTAGCCGGGAATTCTCTGCCTGGTTCTACCCGCTGCCCGGAACGCTACGCAGGGCAAAAGCGATTCTCGTCCTCCGTGCTTGCTTTTTCTCAGAAAGAGGCGTGGTGTGCGTTTTCGCCGGAAAACGCGTTTTCGGCCGAAAACGTGTACGTTTGCACTTCCCGGCCACAGGGAAGCTGCTAGACGGGAATTCTCTGCCTGGTTCTACCCGCTGCCCGGAACGCTACGCAGGGCAAAAGCGATTCTCGTCCTCCGTGCTTGCTTTTTCTCAGAAAGAGCCGTGGTGTGCGTTTTCGCCGGAAAACGCGTTTTCGGCCGAAAACGTGTACGTTTGCACTTCCCGGCCACAGGGAAGCTGCTAGCCGGGAATTCTCTGCCTGGTTCTACCCGCTGCCCGGAACGCTACGCAGGGCAAAAGCGATTCTCGTCCTCCGTGCTTGCTTTTTCTCTCAGGAAGAGCCGTGGTGTGCGTTTTCGCCGGTAAACGCGTTTTCAGCCGAAAACGTGTACGTTTGCACTTCCCGGCCACAGGGAAGCTGCTAGCCGGGAATTCTCTGCCTGGTTCTACCCGCTGCCCGGAACGCTACGCAGGGCAAAAGCGATTCTCATCCTCCGTGTTTGCTTTTTCTCAGAAAGAGCCGTGGTGTGCGTTTTCGCCGGAAAACATGTTTTCGGCGAAAACGTGTACGTTTGCACTTCCCGGCCACAGGGAAGCTGCTAGCCGGGAATTCTCTGCCTGGTTCTACCCGCTGCTCGGAACGCTACGCAGGGCAAAAGCGATTCTCGTCCTCCGTGCTTGCTTTTTCTCAGAAAGAGCCGTGGTGTGCGTTTTCGCCGGAAAACGCGTTTTCGGCCGAAAACGTGTACGTTTGCACTTCCCGGCCACAGGGAAGCTGCTAGACGGGAATTCTCTGCCTGGTTCTACCCGCTGCCCGGAACGCTACGCAGGGCAAAAGCGATTCTCGTCCTCCGTGCTTGCTTTTTCTCAGAAAGAGCCGTGGTGTGCGTTTTCGCCGGAAAACGCGTTTTCGGCCGAAAACGTGTACGTTTGCACTTCCCCGCCACAGGGAAGCTGCTAGACGGGAATTCTCTGCCTGGTTCTACCCGCTGCCCGGAACGCTACGCAGGGCAAAAGCGATTCTCGTCCTCCGTGCTTGCTTTCTCTCAGAAAGAGCCGTGGTGTGCGTTTTCGCCGGTAAACGCGTTTTCGGCCGAAAACGTGTACGTTTGCACTTCCCGGCCACAGGGAAGCTGCTAGCCGGGAATTCTCTGCCTGGTTCTACCCGCTGCCCGGAACGCTACGCAGGGCAAAAGCGATTCTCGTCCTCCGTGCTTGCTTTTTCTCAGAAAGAGCCGTGGTGTGCGTTTTCGCCGGAAAACATGTTTTCGGCGAAAACGTGTACGTTTGCAATTCCCGGCCACAGGGAAGCTGCTAGCCGGGAATTCTCTGCCTGGTTCTACCCGCTGCCCGGAACGCTACGCAGGGCAAAAGCGATTCTCGTCCTCCGTGCTTGCTTTTTCTCAGAAAGAGCCGTGGTGTGCGTTTTCGCCGGAAAACGCGTTTTCGGCCGAAAACGTGTACGTTTGCACTTCCCGGCCACAGGGAAGCTGCTAGCCGGGAATTCTCTGCCTGGTTCTACCCGCTGCCCGGAACGCTACGCAGGGCAAAAGCGATTCTCGTCCTCCGTGCTTGCTTTTTCTCAGAAAGAGCCGTGGTGTGCGTTTTCGCCGGTAAACGCGTTTTCGGCCGAAAACGTGTACGTTTGCACTTCCCGGCCACAGGGAAGCTGCTAGCCGGGAATTCTCTGCCTGGTTCTACCCGCTGCCCGGAACGCTACGCAGGGCAAAAGCGATTCTCGTCCTCCGTGCTTGCTTTTTCTCAGAAAGAGCCGTGGTGTGCGTTTTCGCCGGAAAACATGTTTTCGGCGAAAACGTGTACGTTTGCAATTCCCGGCCACAGGGAAGCTGCTAGCCGGGAATTCTCTGCCTGGTTCTACCCGCTGCCCGGAACGCTACGCAGGGCAAAAGCGATTCTCGTCCTCCGTGCTTGCTTTTTCTCAGAAAGAGCCGTGGTGTGCGTTTTCGCCGGTAAACGCGTTTTCGGCCGAAAACGTGTACGTTTGCACTTCCCGGCCACAGGGAAGCTGCTAGCCGGGAATTCTCTGCCTGGTTCTACCCGCTGCCCGGAACGCTACGCAGGGCAAAAGCGATTCTCGTCCTCCGTGCTTGCTTTTTCTCAGAAAGAGCCGTGGTGTGCGTTTTCGCCGGAAAACGCGTTTTCGGCCGAAAACGTGTACGTTTGCACTTCCCCGCCACAGGGAAGCTGCTAGCCGGGAATTCTCTGCCTTGTTATACCCGCTGCCCGGAACGCTACGCAGGGCAAAAGCGATTCTCGTCCTCCGTGCTTGCTTTTTCTCAGAAAGAGCCGTGGTGTGCGTTTTCGCCGGTAAACGCTTTTTCGGCCGAAAACGTGTACGTTTGCACTTCCCCGCCACAGGGAAGCTGCTAGCCGGGAATTCTCTGCCTGGTTCTACCCGCTGCCCGGAACGCTACGCAGGGCAAAAGCGATTCTCGTCCTCCGTGCTTGCTTTTTCTCAGAAAGAGCCGTGGTGTGCGTTTTCGCCGGAAAACGCGTTTTCGGCCGAAAACGTGTACGTTTGCACTTCCCCGCCACAGGGAAGCTGCTAGCCGGGAATTCTCTGCCTGGTTCTACCCGCTGCCCGGAACGCTACGCAGGGCAAAAGCGATTCTCGTCCTCCGTGCTTGCTTTTTCTCAGAAAGAGCCGTGGTGTGCGTTTTCGCGGGAAAACGCGTTTTCGGCCGAAAACGTGTACGTTTGCACTTCCCGGCCACAGGGAAGCTGCTAGCCGGGAATTCTCTGCCTGGTTCTACCCGCTGCCCGGAACGCTACGCAGGGCAAAAGCGATTCTCGTCCTCCGTTCTTGCTTTTTCTCAGAAAGAGCCGTGGTGTGCTTTTTCGCCGGAAAACGCGTTTTCGGCCGAAAACGTGTACGTTTGCACTTCCCGGCCACAGGGAAGCTGCTAGCCTGCAATTCGCTGCCTATTTCTACCCGCTGCTCAGAACGCTACGCAGGGCAAAAGCGATTCTCGTCCTCCGTGCTTGCTTTCTCTCAGAAAGAGCCGTGGTGTGCGTTTTCGCCGGAAAACGCGTTTTCCGCCGAAAACGTGTACGTTTGCACTTCCCGGCCACAGGGAAGCTGCTAGCCGGGAATTCTCTGCCTGTTTCTACCCGCTGCCCGGAACGCTACGCAGGGCAAAAGCGATTCTCGTCCTCCGTGCTTGCTTTTTCTCAGAAAGAGCCATGGTGTGCTTTTTCGCCGGAAAACGCGTTTTCGGCCGAAAACGTGCACGTTTGCACTTCCCGGCCACAGGGAAGCTGCTAGCCGACAATTCGCTGCCTATTTCTACCCGCTGCTCAGAACGCTACGCAGGGCAAAAGCGATTCTCGTCCTCCGTGCTTGCTTTTTCTCAGAAAGAGCCGTGGTGTGCGTTTTCGCCGGAAAACGCGTTTTCGGCCGAAAACGTGTACGTTTGCACTTCCCCGCCACAGGGAAGCTGCTAGACGGGAATTCTCTACCTGGTTCTACCCGCTGCCCGGAACGCTACGCAGGGCAAAAGCGATTCTCGTCCTCCGTGCTTGCTTTTTCTCAGAAAGAGCCATGGTGTGCTTTTTCTCCGGAAAACGCGTTTTCGGCCGGAAACGTGTACGTTTGCACTTCCCGGCCACAGGGAAGCTGCTAGCCGGCAATTCGCTGCCTATTTCTACCCGCTGCTCAGAACGCTACGCAGGGCAAAAGCGATTCTCGTCCTCCGTGCTTTCTTTTTCTCAGAAAGATCCGTGGTGTGCGTTTTCGCGGGAAAACGCGTTTTCGGCCGGAAACGTGTACGTTTGCACTTCCCGGCCACAGGGAAGCTGCTAGCCCGGAATTCTCTGCCTGGTTCTACCCGCTGCCCGGAACGCTACGCAGGGCAAAAGCGATTCTCGTCCTCCGTGCTTGCTTTTTCTCAGAAAGAGCCGTGGTGTGCGTTTTCGCCGGAAAACGCGTTTTCGGCCGAAAACGTGTACGTTTGCACTTCCCGGCCACAGGGAAGCTGCTAGCCGGGAATTCTCTGCCTGGTTCTACCCGCTGCCCGGAACGCTACGCAGGGCAAAAGCGATTCTCGTCCTCCGTGCTTGCTTTTTCTCAGAAAGAGCCGTGGTGTGAGTTTTCGCGGGAAAACGCGTTTTCGGCCGAAAACCTGTACGTTTGCACTTCCCCGCCACAGGGAAGCTGCTAGCCGGGAATTCTCTGCCTGGTTCTACCCGCTGCCCGGAACGCTACGCAGGGCAAAAGCGATTCTCGTCCTCCGTTCTTGCTTTTTCTCAGAAAGAGCCGTGGTGTGCTTTTTCGCCGGAAAACGCGTTTTCGGCCGAAAACGTGTACGTTTGCACTTCCCGGCCACAGGGAAGCTGCTAGCCTGCAATTCGCTGCCTATTTCTACCCGCTGCTCAGAACGCTACGCAGGGCAAAAGCGATTCTCGTCCTCCGTGCTTGCTTTCTCTCAGAAAGAGCCGTGGTGTGCGTTTTCGCCGGAAAACGCGTTTTCCGCCGAAAACGTGTACGTTTGCACTTCCCGGCCACAGGGAAGCTGCTAGCCGGGAATTCTCTGCCTGTTTCTACCCGCTGCCCGGAACGCTACGCAGGGCAAAAGCGATTCTCGTCCTCCGTGCTTGCTTTTTCTCAGAAAGAGCCATGGTGTGCTTTTTCGCCGGAAAACGCGTTTTCGGCCGAAAACGTGCACGTTTGCACTTCCCGGCCACAGGGAAGCTGCTAGCCGACAATTCGCTGCCTATTTCTACCCGCTGCTCAGAACGCTACGCAGGGCAAAAGCGATTCTCGTCCTCCGTGCTTGCTTTTTCTCAGAAAGAGCCGTGGTGTGCGTTTTCGCCGGAAAACGCGTTTTCGGCCGAAAACGTGTACGTTTGCACTTCCCCGCCACAGGGAAGCTGCTAGACGGGAATTCTCTACCTGGTTCTACCCGCTGCCCGGAACGCTACGCAGGGCAAAAGCGATTCTCGTCCTCCGTGCTTGCTTTTTCTCAGAAAGAGCCATGGTGTGCTTTTTCTCCGGAAAACGCGTTTTCGGCCGGAAACGTGTACGTTTGCACTTCCCGGCCACAGGGAAGCTGCTAGCCGGCAATTCGCTGCCTATTTCTACCCGCTGCTCAGAACGCTACGCAGGGCAAAAGCGATTCTCGTCCTCCGTGCTTTCTTTTTCTCAGAAAGAGCCGTGGTGTGCGTTTTCGCGGGAAAACGCGTTTTCGGCCGGAAACGTGTACGTTTGAACTTCCCGGCCACAGGGAAGCTGCTAGCCCGGAATTCTCTGCCTGGTTCTACCCGCTGCCCGGAACGCTACGCAGGGCAAAAGCGATTCTCGTCCTCCGTGCTTGCTTTTTCTCAGAAAGAGCCGTGGTGTGCGTTTTCGCCGGAAAACGCGTTTTCGGCCGAAAACGTGTACGTTTGCACTTCCCGGCCACAGGGAAGCTGCTAGCCGGGAATTCTCTGCCTGGTTCTACCCGCTGCCCGGAACGCTACGCAGGGCAAAAGCGATTCTCGTCCTCCGTGCTTGCTTTTTCTCAGAAAGAGCCGTGGTGTGCGTTTTCGCCAGAAAACGCGTTTTTGGCAGAAAACGTGTACGTTTGCACTTCCCGGCCACAGGGAAGCTGCTAGCCGGGAATTCTCTGCCTGGTTCTACCCGCTGCCCGGAACGCTACGCAGGGCAAAAGCGGTTCTCGTCCTCCGTGCTTGCTTTATCTCAGAAAGAGCCGTGGTGTGCGTTTTCGCCGGAAAACGCGTTTTCGGCCGAAAACGTGTACGTTTGCACTTCCCCGCCACAGGGAAGCTGCTAGACGGGAATTCTCTGCCTGGTTCTACCCGCTGCCCGGAACGCTACGCAGGGCAAAAGCGATTCTCGTCCTCCGTGCTTGCTTTTTCTCAGAAAGAGCCATGGTGTGCTTTTTCTCCGGAAAACGCGTTTTCGGCCGAAAACGTGTACGTTTGCACTTCCCGGCCACAGGGAAGCTGCTAGCCGGCAATTCGCTGCCTATTTCTACCCGCTGCTCAGAACGCTACGCAGGGCAAAAGCGATTCTCGTCCTCCGTGCTTGCTTTTTCTCAGAAAGAGCCGTGGTGTGCGTTTTCGCCGGAAAACGCGTTTTCGGCCGAAAACGTGTACGTTTGCACTTCCCGGCCACAGGGAAGCTGCTAGCCGGGAATTCTCTGCCTGGTTCTACCCGCTGCCCGGAACGCTACGCAGGGCAAAAGCGATTCTCGTCCTCCGTGCTTGCTTTTTCTCAGAAAGAGCCGTGGTGTGCGTTTTCGCCGGAAAACGCGTTTTCGGCCGAAAACGTGTACGTTTGCACTTCCCGGCCACAGGGAAGCTGCTAGCCGGCAATTCTCTGCCTGGTTCTACCCGCTGCCCGGAACGCTACGCAGGGCAAAAGCGATTTTCGTCCTCCGTGCTTGCTTTTTCTCAGAAAGAGCCATGGTGTGCTTTTTCTCCGGAAAACGCGTTTTCGGCCGAAAACGTGTACGTTTGCACTTCGCGGCCACAGGGAAGCTGCTAGCCGGCAATTCGCTGCCTATTTCTACCCGCTGCTCAGAACGCTACGCAGGGCAAAAGCGATTCTCGTCCTCCGTGCTTGCTTTTTCTCAGAAAGAGCCGTGGTGTGCGTTTTCGCCGGAAAACGCGTTTTCGGCCGAAAACGTGTACGTTTGCACTTCCCCGCCACAGGGAAGCTGCTAGCCGGGAATTCTCTGCCTGGTTCTACCCGCTGCCCGGAACGCTACGCAGGGCAAAAGCGATTCTCGTCCTCCGTGCTTGCTTTTTCTCAGAAAGAGCCATGGTGTGCTTTTTCTCCGGAAAACGCGTTTTCGGCCGAAAACGTGTACGTTTGCACTTCCCGGCCACAGGGAAGCTGCTAGCCGGCAATTCGCTGCCTAATTCTACCCGCTGCTCAGAACGCTACGCAGGGCAAAAGCGATTCTCGTCCTCCGTGCTTGCTTTTTCTCAGAAAGAGCCGTGGTGTGCGTTTTCGCCGGAAAACGCGTTTTCGGCCGAAAACGTGTACGTTTGCACTTCCCGGCCACAGGGAAGCTGCTAGCCGGGAATTCTCTGCCTGGTTCTACCCGCTTCCCGGAACGCTACGCAGGGCAAAAGCGATTCTCGTCCTCCGTGCTTGCTTTTTCTCAGAAAGAGCCGTGGTGTGCGTTTTCGCCGGAAAACGCGTTTTCGGCCGAAAACGTGTACGTTTGCACTTCCCGGCCACAGGGAAGCTGCTAGCCGGGAATTCTCTGCCTGGTTCTACCCGCTGCCCGGAACGCTACGCAGGGCAAAAGCGATTCTCGTCCTCCGTGCTTGCTTTTTCTCAGAAAGAGCCATGGTGTGCTTTTTCGCCGGAAAACGCGTTTTCGGCCGAAAACGTGTACGTTTGCACTTCCCGGCCACAGGGAAGCTGCTAGCCGGCAATTCGCTGCCTATTTCTACCCGCTGCTCAGAACGCTACGCAGGGCAAAAGCGATTCTCGTCCTCCGTGCTTGCTTTTTCTCAGAAAGAGCCGTGGTGTGCGTTTTCGCCGGAAAACGCGTTTTCGGCCGAAAACGTGTACGTTTGCACTTCCCGGCCACAGGGAAGCTGCTAGCCGGGAATTCTCTGCCTGGTTCTACCCGCTGCCCGGAACGCTACGCAGGGCAAAAGCGATTCTCGTCCTCCGTGCTTGCTTATTCTCAGAAAGAGCCGTGGTGTGCGTTTTCGCCGTTTGCACTTCCCGGCCACAGGGAAGCTGCTAGCCGGGAATTCTCTGCCTGGTTCTACCCGCTTCCCGGAACGCTACGCAGGGCAAAAGCGATTCTCGTCCTCCGTGCTTGCTTTTTCTCATAAAGAGCCGTGGTGTGCGTTTTCGCCGGAAAACGCGTTTTCGGCCGAAAACGTGTACGTTTTCACGTCCCGGCCACAGGGAAGCTGCTAGCCGGCAATTCGCTGCCTAATTCTACCCGCTGCTCAGAACGCTACGCAGGGCAAAAGCGATTCTCGTCCTCCGTGCTTGTTTTTTCTCAGAAAGAGCCGTGGTGTGCGTTTTCGCCGGAAAACGCGTTTTCGGCCGAAAACGTGTACGTTTGCACTTCCCGGCCACAGGGAAGCTGCTAGCCGGGAATTCTCTGCCTGGTTCTACCCGCTTCCCGGAACGCTACGCAGGGCAAAAGCGATTCTCGTCCTCCGTGCTTGCTTTTTCTCAGAAAGAGCCGTGGTGTGCGTTTTCGCCGGAAAACGCGTTTTCGGCCGAAAACGTGTACGTTTGCACTTCCCCGCCACAGGGAAGCTGCTAGCCGGGAATTCTCTGCCTGGTTCTACCCGCTGCTCAGAACGCTACGCAGGGCAAAAGCGATTCTCGTCCTCCGTGCTTGCTTTTTCTCAGAAAGAGCCGTGGTGTGCGTTTTCGCCGGAAAACGCGTTTTCGGCCGAAAACGTGTACGTTTGCACTTCCCGGCCACAGGGAAGCTGCTAGCCGGGAATTCTCTGCCTGGTTCTACCCGCTGCCCGGAACGCTACACAGGGCAAAAGCGATTCTCGTCCTCCGTGCTTGCTTTTTCTCAGAAAGAGCCGTGGTGTGCGTTTTCGCCGTTTGCACTTCCCGGCCACAGGGAAGCTGCTAGCCGGGAATTCTCTGCCTGGTTCTACCCGCTGCCGGGAACGCTACGCAGGGCAAAAGCGATTTTCGTCCTCCGTGCTTGCTTTTTCTCAGAAAGAGCCATGGTGTGCTTTTTCTCCGGAAAACGCGTTTTCGGCCGAAAACGTGTACGTTTGCACTTCCCGGCCACAGGGAAGCTGCTAGCCGGCAATTCGCTGCCTATTTCTACCCGCTGCTCAGAACGCTACGCAGGGCAAAAGCGATTCTCGTCCTCCGTGCTTGCTTTTTCTCAGAAAGAGCCGTGGTGTGCGTTTTCGCCGGAAAACGCGTTTTCGGCCGAAAACGTGTACGTTTGCACTTCCCCGCCACAGGGAAGCTGCTAGACGGGAATTCTCTACCTGGTTCTACCCGCTGCCCGGAACGCTACGCAGGGCAAAAGCGATTCTCGTCCTCCGTGCTTGCTTTTTCTCAGAAAGAGCCATGGTGTGCTTTTTCTCCGGAAAACGCGTTTTCGGCCGGAAACGTGTACGTTTGCACTTCCCGGCCACAGGGAAGCTGCTAGCCGGCAATTCGCTGCCTATTTCTACCCGCTGCTCAGAACGCTACGCAGGGCAAAAGCGATTCTCGTCCTCCGTGCTTTCTTTTTCTCAGAAAGAGCCGTGGTGTGCGTTTTCGCGGGAAAACGCGTTTTCGGCCGGAAACGTGTACGTTTGAACTTCCCGGCCACAGGGAAGCTGCTAGCCCGGAATTCTCTGCCTGGTTCTACCCGCTGCCCGGAACGCTACGCAGGGCAAAAGCGATTCTCGTCCTCCGTGCTTGCTTTTTCTCAGAAAGAGCCGTGGTGTGCGTTTTCGCCGGAAAACGCGTTTTCGGCCGAAAACGTGTACGTTTGCACTTCCCGGCCACAGGGAAGCTGCTAGCCGGGAATTCTCTGCCTGGTTCTACCCGCTGCCCGGAACGCTACGCAGGGCAAAAGCGATTCTCGTCCTCCGTGCTTGCTTTTTCTCAGAAAGAGCCGTGGTGTGCGTTTTCGCCAGAAAACGCGTTTTTGGCAGAAAACGTGTACGTTTGCACTTCCCGGCCACAGGGAAGCTGCTAGCCGGGAATTCTCTGCCTGGTTCTACCCGCTGCCCGGAACGCTACGCAGGGCAAAAGCGGTTCTCGTCCTCCGTGCTTGCTTTATCTCAGAAAGAGCCGTGGTGTGCGTTTTCGCCGGAAAACGCGTTTTCGGCCGAAAACGTGTACGTTTGCACTTCCCCGCCACAGGGAAGCTGCTAGACGGGAATTCTCTGCCTGGTTCTACCCGCTGCCCGGAACGCTACGCAGGGCAAAAGCGATTCTCGTCCTCCGTGCTTGCTTTTTCTCAGAAAGAGCCATGGTGTGCTTTTTCTCCGGAAAACGCGTTTTCGGCCGAAAACGTGTACGTTTGCACTTCCCGGCCACAGGGAAGCTGCTAGCCGGCAATTCGCTGCCTATTTCTACCCGCTGCTCAGAACGCTACGCAGGGCAAAAGCGATTCTCGTCCTCCGTGCTTGCTTTTTCTCAGAAAGAGCCGTGGTGTGCGTTTTCGCCGGAAAACGCGTTTTCGGCCGAAAACGTGTACGTTTGCACTTCCCGGCCACAGGGAAGCTGCTAGCCGGGAATTCTCTGCCTGGTTCTACCCGCTGCCCGGAACGCTACGCAGGGCAAAAGCGATTCTCGTCCTCCGTGCTTGCTTTTTCTCAGAAAGAGCCGTGGTGTGCGTTTTCGCCGGAAAACGCGTTTTCGGCCGAAAACGTGTACGTTTGCACTTCCCGGCCACAGGGAAGCTGCTAGCCGGCAATTCTCTGCCTGGTTCTACCCGCTGCCCGGAACGCTACGCAGGGCAAAAGCGATTTTCGTCCTCCGTGCTTGCTTTTTCTCAGAAAGAGCCATGGTGTGCTTTTTCTCCGGAAAACGCGTTTTCGGCCGAAAACGTGTACGTTTGCACTTCGCGGCCACAGGGAAGCTGCTAGCCGGCAATTCGCTGCCTATTTCTACCCGCTGCTCAGAACGCTACGCAGGGCAAAAGCGATTCTCGTCCTCCGTGCTTGCTTTTTCTCAGAAAGAGCCGTGGTGTGCGTTTTCGCCGGAAAACGCGTTTTCGGCCGAAAACGTGTACGTTTGCACTTCCCCGCCACAGGGAAGCTGCTAGCCGGGAATTCTCTGCCTGGTTCTACCCGCTGCCCGGAACGCTACGCAGGGCAAAAGCGATTCTCGTCCTCCGTGCTTGCTTTTTCTCAGAAAGAGCCATGGTGTGCTTTTTCTCCGGAAAACGCGTTTTCGGCCGAAAACGTGTACGTTTGCACTTCCCGGCCACAGGGAAGCTGCTAGCCGGCAATTCGCTGCCTAATTCTACCCGCTGCTCAGAACGCTACGCAGGGCAAAAGCGATTCTCGTCCTCCGTGCTTGCTTTTTCTCAGAAAGAGCCGTGGTGTGCGTTTTCGCCGGAAAACGCGTTTTCGGCCGAAAACGTGTACGTTTGCACTTCCCGGCCACAGGGAAGCTGCTAGCCGGGAATTCTCTGCCTGGTTCTACCCGCTTCCCGGAACGCTACGCAGGGCAAAAGCGATTCTCGTCCTCCGTGCTTGCTTTTTCTCAGAAAGAGCCGTGGTGTGCGTTTTCGCCGGAAAACGCGTTTTCGGCCGAAAACGTGTACGTTTGCACTTCCCGGCCACAGGGAAGCTGCTAGCCGGGAATTCTCTGCCTGGTTCTACCCGCTGCCCGGAACGCTACGCAGGGCAAAAGCGATTCTCGTCCTCCGTGCTTGCTTTTTCTCAGAAAGAGCCATGGTGTGCTTTTTCGCCGGAAAACGCGTTTTCGGCCGAAAACGTGTACGTTTGCACTTCCCGGCCACAGGGAAGCTGCTAGCCGGCAATTCGCTGCCTATTTCTACCCGCTGCTCAGAACGCTACGCAGGGCAAAAGCGATTCTCGTCCTCCGTGCTTGCTTTTTCTCAGAAAGAGCCGTGGTGTGCGTTTTCGCCGGAAAACGCGTTTTCGGCCGAAAACGTGTACGTTTGCACTTCCCGGCCACAGGGAAGCTGCTAGCCGGGAATTCTCTGCCTGGTTCTACCCGCTGCCCGGAACGCTACGCAGGGCAAAAGCGATTCTCGTCCTCCGTGCTTGCTTATTCTCAGAAAGAGCCGTGGTGTGCGTTTTCGCCGTTTGCACTTCCCGGCCACAGGGAAGCTGCTAGCCGGGAATTCTCTGCCTGGTTCTACCCGCTTCCCGGAACGCTACGCAGGGCAAAAGCGATTCTCGTCCTCCGTGCTTGCTTTTTCTCATAAAGAGCCGTGGTGTGCGTTTTCGCCGGAAAACGCGTTTTCGGCCGAAAACGTGTACGTTTTCACGTCCCGGCCACAGGGAAGCTGCTAGCCGGCAATTCGCTGCCTAATTCTACCCGCTGCTCAGAACGCTACGCAGGGCAAAAGCGATTCTCGTCCTCCGTGCTTGTTTTTTCTCAGAAAGAGCCGTGGTGTGCGTTTTCGCCGGAAAACGCGTTTTCGGCCGAAAACGTGTACGTTTGCACTTCCCGGCCACAGGGAAGCTGCTAGCCGGGAATTCTCTGCCTGGTTCTACCCGCTTCCCGGAACGCTACGCAGGGCAAAAGCGATTCTCGTCCTCCGTGCTTGCTTTTTCTCAGAAAGAGCCGTGGTGTGCGTTTTCGCCGGAAAACGCGTTTTCGGCCGAAAACGTGTACGTTTGCACTTCCCCGCCACAGGGAAGCTGCTAGCCGGGAATTCTCTGCCTGGTTCTACCCGCTGCTCAGAACGCTACGCAGGGCAAAAGCGATTCTCGTCCTCCGTGCTTGCTTTTTCTCAGAAAGAGCCGTGGTGTGCGTTTTCGCCGGAAAACGCGTTTTCGGCCGAAAACGTGTACGTTTGCACTTCCCGGCCACAGGGAAGCTGCTAGCCGGGAATTCTCTGCCTGGTTCTACCCGCTGCCCGGAACGCTACACAGGGCAAAAGCGATTCTCGTCCTCCGTGCTTGCTTTTTCTCAGAAAGAGCCGTGGTGTGCGTTTTCGCCGTTTGCACTTCCCGGCCACAGGGAAGCTGCTAGCCGGGAATTCTCTGCCTGGTTCTACCCGCTGCCGGGAACGCTACGCAGGGCAAAAGCGATTTTCGTCCTCCGTGCTTGCTTTTTCTCAGAAAGAGCCATGGTGTGCTTTTTCTCCGGAAAACGCGTTTTCGGCCGAAAACGTGTACGTTTGCACTTCCCGGCCACAGGGAAGCTGCTAGCCGGCAATTCGCTGCCTATTTCTACCCGCTGCTCAGAACGCTACGCAGGGCAAAAGCGATTCTCGTCCTCCGTGCTTGCTTTTTCTCAGAAAGAGCCGTGGTGTGCGTTTTCGCCGGAAAACGCGTTTTCGGCCGAAAACGTGTACGTTTGCACTTCCCCGCCACAGGGAAGCTGCTAGCCGGGAATTCTCTGCCTGGTTCTACCCGCTGCCCGGAACGCTACGCAGGGCAAAAGCGATTCTCGTCCTCCGTGCTTGCTTTTTCTCAGAAAGAGCCATGGTGTACTTTTTCTCCGGAAAACGCGTTTTCGGCCGAAAACGTGTACGTTTGCACTTCCCGGCCACAGGGAAGCTGCTAGCCGGCAATTCGCTGCCTATTTCTACCCGCTGCTCAGAACGCTACGCAGGGCAAAAGCGATTCTCGTCCTCCGTGCTTGCTTTTTCTCAGAAAGAGCCGTGGTGTGCGTTTTCGCCGGTAAACGCGTTTTCGGCCGAAAACGTGTACGTTTGCACTTCCAGGCCACAGGGAAGCTGCTAGCCGGGAATTCTCTGCCTGGTTCTACCCGCTTCCCGGAACGCTACGCAGGGCAAAAGCGATTCTCGTCCTCCGTGCTTGCTTTTTCTCATAAAGAGCCGTGGTGTGCGTTTTCGCCGGAAAACGCGTTTTCGGCCGAAAACGTGTACGTTTGCACTTCCCCGCCACAGGGAAGCTGCTAGCCGGGAATTCTCTGCCTGGTTCTACCCGCTGCCCGGAACGCTACGCAGGGCAAAAGCGATTCTCGTCCTCCGTGCTTGCTTTTTCTCAGAAAGAGCCGTGGTGTGCGTTTTCGCCGGAAAACGCGTTTTCGGCCGAAAACGTGTACGTTTGCACTTCCCGGCCACAGGGAAGCTGCTAGCCGGCAATTCGCTGCCTGGTTCTACCCGCTGCCCGGAACGCTACGCAGGGCAAAAGCGATTCTCGTCCTCCGTGCTTGCTTTTTCTCAGAAAGAGCCGTGGTGTGCGTTTTCGCCGGTAAACGCGTTTTCGGCCGAAAACGTGTACGTTTGCACTTCCCGGCCACAGGGAAGCTGCTAGCCGGGAATTCTCTGCCTGGTTCTACCCGCTGCCCGGAACGCTACGCAGGGCAAAAGCGATTCTCGTCCTCCGTGCTTGCTTTTTCTCAGAAAGAGCCGTGGTGTGCGTTTTCGCCGGAAAACGCGTTTTCGGCCGAAAACGTGTACGTTTGCACTTCCCGGCCACAGGGAAGCTGCTAGCCGGGAATTCTCTGCCTGGTTCTACCCGCTGCCCGGAACGCTACACAGGGCAAAAGCGATTCTCGTCCTCCGTGCTTGCTTTTTCTCAGAAAGAGCCGTGGTGTGCGTTTTCGCCGTTTGCACTTCCCGGCCACAGGGAAGCTGCTAGCCGGGAATTCTCTGCCTGGTTCTACCCGCTGCCCGGAACGCTACGCAGGGCAAAAGCGATTTTCGTCCTCCGTGCTTGCTTTTTCTCAGAAAGAGCCATGGTGTGCTTTTTCTCCGGAAAACGCGTTTTCGGCCGAAAACGTGTACGTTTGCACTTCCCGGCCACAGGGAAGCTGCTAGCCGGCAATTCGCTGCCTATTTCTACCCGCTGCTCAGAACGCTACGCAGGGCAAAAGCGATTCTCGTCCTCCGTGCTTGCTTTTTCTCAGAAAGAGCCGTGGTGTGCGTTTTCGCCGGTAAACGCGTTTTCGGCCGAAAACGTGTACGTTTGCACTTCCCCGCCACAGGGAAGCTGCTAGCCGGGAATTCTCTGCCTGGTTCTACCCGCTTCCCGGAACGCTACGCAGGGCAAAAGCGATTCTCGTCCTCCGTGCTTGCTTTTTCTCATAAAGAGCCGTGGTGTGCGTTTTCGCCGGAAAACGCGTTTTCGGCCGAAAACGTGTACGTTTGCACTTCCCCGCCACAGGGAAGCTGCTAGCCGGGAATTCTCTGCCTATTTCTACCCGCTGCCCGGAACGCTACGCAGGGCAAAAGCGATTCTCGTCCTCCGTGCTTGCTTTTTCTCAGAAAGAGCCGTGGTGTGCGTTTTCGCCGGAAAACGCGTTTTCGGCCGAAAACGTGTACGTTTGCACTTCCCGGCCACAGGGAAGCTGCTAGCCGGCAATTCGCTGCCTGGTTCTACCCGCTGCCCGGAACGCTACGCAGGGCAAAAGCGATTCTCGTCCTCCGTGCTTGCTTTTTCTCAGAAAGAGCCGTGGTGTGCGTTTTCGCCGGTAAACGCGTTTTCGGCCGAAAACGTGTACGTTTGCACTTCCCGGCCACAGGGAAGCTGCTAGCCGGGAATTCTCTGCCTGGTTCTACCCGCTGCCCGGAACGCTACGCAGGGCAAAAGCGATTCTCGTCCTCCGTGCTTGCTTTTTCTCAGAAAGAGCCGTGGTGTGCGTTTTCGCCGGAAAACGCGTTTTCGGCCGAAAACGTGTACGTTTGCACTTCCCGGCCACAGGGAAGCTGCTAGCCGGGAATTCTCTGCCTGGTTCTACCCGCTGCCCGGAACGCTACACAGGGCAAAAGCGATTCTCGTCCTCCGTGCTTGCTTTTTCTCAGAAAGAGCCGTGGTGTGCGTTTTCGCCGTTTGCACTTCCCGGCCACAGGGAAGCTGCTAGCCGGGAATTCTCTGCCTGGTTCTACCCGCTGCCCGGAACGCTACGCAGGGCAAAAGCGATTTTCGTCCTCCGTGCTTGCTTTTTCTCAGAAAGAGCCATGGTGTGCTTTTTCTCCGGAAAACGCTTTTTCGGCCGAAAACGTGTACGTTTGCACTTCCCGGCCACAGGGAAGCTGCTAGCCGGCAATTCGCTGCCTATTTCTACCCGCTGCTCAGAACGCTACGCAGGGCAAAAGCGATTCTCGTCCTCCGTGCTTGCTTTTTCTCAGAAAGAGCCGTGGTGTGCGTTTTCGCCGGAAAACGCGTTTTCGGCCGAAAACGTGTACGTTTGCACTTCCCCGCCACAGGGAAGCTGCTAGCCGGGAATTCTCTGCCTGGTTCTACCCGCTGCCCGGAACGCTACGCAGGGCAAAAGCGATTCTCGTCCTCCGTGCTTGCTTTTTCTCAGAAAGAGCCATGGTGTGCTTTTTCTCCGGAAAACGCGTTTTCGGCCGAAAACGTGTACGTTTGCACTTCCCGGCCACAGGGAAGCTGCTAGCCGGCAATTCGCTGCCTATTTCTACCCGCTGCTCAGAACGCTACGCAGGGCAAAAGCGATTCTCGTCCTCCGTGCTTGCTTTTTCTCAGAAAGAGCCGTGGTGTGCGTTTTCGCCGGTAAACGCGTTTTCGGCCGAAAACGTGTACGTTTGCACTTCCAGGCCACAGGGAAGCTGCTAGCCGGGAATTCTCTGCCTGGTTCTACCCGCTTCCCGGAACGCTACGCAGGGCAAAAGCGATTCTCGTCCTCCGTGCTTGCTTTTTCTCAGAAAGAGCCGTGGTGTGCGTTTTCGCCGGAAAACGCGTTTTCGGCCGAAAACGTGTACGTTTGCACTTCCCCGCCACAGGGAAGCTGCTAGCCGGGAATTCTCTGCCTGGTTCTACCCGCTGCCCGGAACGCTACGCAGGGCAAAAGCGATTCTCGTCCTCCGTGCTTGCTTTTTCTCAGAAAGAGCCGTGGTGTGCGTTTTCGCCGGAAAACGCGTTTTCGGCCGAAAACGTGTACGTTTGCACTTCCCGGCCACAGGGAAGCTGCTAGCCGGCAATTCGCTGCCTGGTTCTACCCGCTGCCCGGAACGCTACGCAGGGCAAAAGCGATTCTCGTCCTCCGTGCTTGCTTTTTCTCAGAAAGAGCCGTGGTGTGCGTTTTCGCCGGTAAACGCGTTTTCGGCCGAAAACGTGTACGTTTGCACTTCCCGGCCACAGGGAAGCTGCTAGCCGGGAATTCTCTGCCTGGTTCTACCCGCTGCCCGGAACGCTACGCAGGGCAAAAGAGATTCTCGTCCTCCGTGCTTGCTTTTTCTCAGAAAGAGCCGTGGTGTGCGTTTTCACCAGAAAACGAGTTTTCGGCCGAAAACGTGTACGTTTGCACTTCCCGGCCACAGGGAAGCTGCTAGCCGGGAATTCTCTGCCTGGTTCTACCCGCTGCCCGGAACGCTACGCAGGGAAAAGCGATTCTCGTCCTCCGTGCTTGCTTTTTCTCAGAAAGAGCCGTGGTGTGCGTTTTCGCCAGAAAACGCGTTTTCGGCCGAAAACGTGTACGTTTGCACTTCCCCGCCACAGGGAAGCTGCTAGCCGGCAATTCGCTGCGTATTTCTACCCGCTGCCCGGAACACTACGCAGGGCAAAAGAGATTCTCGTCCTCCGTGCTTGCTTTTTCTCAGAAAGAGCCGTGGTGTGCGTTTTCGCTAGAAAACGCGTTTTCGGCCGAAAACGTGTACGTTTGCACTTCCCGGCCACAGGGAAGCTGCTAGCCGGGAATTCTCTGCCTGGTTCTACCCGCTGCCCGGAACGCTACGCAGGGCAAAAGCGATTCTCGTCCTCCGTGCTTGCTTTTTCTCAGAAAGAGCCGTGGTGTGCGTTTTCGCCGGAAAATGCGTTTTCGGCCGAAAACGTGTACGTTTGCACTTCCCCGCCACAGGGAAGCTGCTAGCCGGGAATTCTCTGCCTGGTTCTACCCGCTGCCCGGAACGCTACGCAGGGCAAAAGCGATTCTCGTCCTCCGTGCTTGCTTTTTCTCAGAAAGAGCCATGGTGTGCTTTTTCGCCGGAAAACGCGTTTTCGGCCGAAAACGTGTACGTTTGCACTTCCCGGCCACAGGGAAGCTGCTAGCCGGCAATTCGCTGCCTATTTCTACCCGCTGCTCAGAACGCTACGCAGGGCAAAAGCGATTCTCGTCCTCCGTGCTTGCTTTTTCTCAGAAAGAGCCGTGGTGTGTGTTTTCGCCGGAAAACGCGTTTTCGGCCGAAAACGTGTACGTTTGCACTTCCCCGCCACAGGGAAGCTGCTAGCCGGGAATTCTCTGCCTGGTTCTACCCGCTGCCCGGAACGCTACGCAGGGCAAAAGCGATTCTCGTCCTCCGTGCTTGCTTTTTCTCAGAAAGAGCCGTGGTGTGCGTTTTCGCCGGAAAACGCGTTTTCGGCTGAAAACGTGTACGTTTGCACTTCCCGACCACAGGGAAGCTGCTAGCCGGCAATTCGCTGCCTGGTTCTACCCGCTGCCCGGAACGCTACGCAGGGCAAAAGCGATTCTCGTCCTCCGTGCTTGCTTTTTCTCAGAAAGAGCCGTGGTGTGCGTTTTCGCCGGTAAACGCGTTTTCGGCCGAAAACGTGTACGTTTGCACTTCCCGGCCACAGGGAAGCTGCTAGCCGGCAATTCGCTGCCTATTTCTACCCGCTGCTCAGAACGCTACGCAGGGCAAAAGCGATTCTCGTCCTCCGTGCTTGCTTTTTCTCAGAAAGAGCCGTGGTGTGCGTTTTCGCCGGAAAACGCGTTTTCGGCCGAAAACGTGTACGTTTGCACTTCCCCGCCACAGGGAAGCTGCTAGCCGGGAATTCTCTGCCTGGTTCTACCCGCTGCCCGGAACGCTACGCAGGGCAAAAGCGGTTCTCGTCCTCCGTGCTTGCTTTTTCTCAGAAAGAGCCATGGTGTGCTTTTTCTCCGGAAAACGCGTTTTCGGCCGGAAACGTGTACGTTTGCACTTCCCGGCCACAGAGAAGCTGCCAGCCGGCAATTCGCTGCCTATTTCTACCCACTGCTCAGAACGATACGCAGGGCAAAAGCGATTCTCGTCCTCCGTGCTTGCTTTTTCTCAGAAAGAGCCGTGGTGTGCGTTTTCGCCGGAAAACGCGTTTTCGGCCGAAAACGTGTACGTTTGCACTTCCCGGCCACAGGGAAGCTGCTAGACGGGAATTCTCTGCCTGGTTCTACCCGCTGCCCGGAACGCTACGCAGGGCAAAAGCGATTCTCGTCCTCCGTGCTTGCTTTTTCTCAGAAAGAGCCGTGGTGTGCGTTTTCGCCGGAAAACGCGTTTTCGGCCGAAAACGTGTACGTTTGCACTTCCCGGCCACAGGGAAGCTGCTAGCCGGGAATTCTCTGCCTGGTTCTACCCGCTGCCCAGAACACTACGCAGGGCAAAAGCGATTCTCGTCCTCCGTGCTTGCTTTTTCTCAGAAAGAGCCGTGGTGTGCGTTTTCGCCAGAAAACGCGTTTTCGGCCGAAAACGTGTACGTTTGCACTTCCCGGCCACAGGGAAGCTGCTAGCCGGGAATTCTCTGCCTGGTTCTACCCGCTGCCCGGAACGCTACGCAGGGCAAAAGCGATTTTCGTCCTCCGTGCTTGCTTTTTCTCAGAAAGAGCCGTGGTGTGCGTTTTCGCCGGAAAACGCGTTTTCGGCCGAAAACGTGTACGTTTGCACTTCCCGGCCACAGGGAAGCTGCTAGCCGGCAATTCGCTGCCTATTTCTACCCGCTGCTCAGAACGCTACGCAGGGCAAAAGCGATTCTCGTCCTCCGTGCTTGCTTTTTCTCAGAAAGAGCCGTGGTGTGCGTTTTCGCCGGAAAACGCGTTTTCGGCCGAAAACGTGTACGTTTGCACTTCCCCGCCACAGGGAAGCTGCTAGCCGGGAATTCTCTGCCTGGTTCTACCCGCTGCCCGGAACGCTACGCAGGGCAAAAGCGATTCTCGTCCTCCGTGCTTGCTTTTTCTCAGAAAGAGCCATGGTGTGCTTTTTCTCCGGAAAACGCGTTTTCGGCCGAAAACGTGTACGTTTGCACTTCCCGGCCACAGGGAAGCTGCTAGCCGGCAATTCGCTGCCTATTTCTACCCGCTGCTCAGAACGCTACGCAGGGCAAAAGCGATTCTCGTCCTCCGTGCTTGCTTTTTCTCAGAAAGAGCCGTGGTGTGCGTTTTCGCCGGAAAACGCGTTTTCGGCCGAAAACGTGTACGTTTGCACTTCCCCGCCACAGGGAAGCTGCTAGCCGGGAATTCTCTGCCTGGTTCTACCCGATGCCCGGAACGCTACGCAGGGCAAAAGTGATTCTCGTCCTCCGTGCTTGCTTTTTCTCAGAAAGAGCCATGGTGTGCTTTTTCTCCGGAAAACGCGTTTTCGGCCGAAAACGTGTACGTTTGCACTTCCCGGCCACAGGGAAGCTGCTAGCCGGCAATTCGCTGCCTATTTCTACCCGCTGCTCAGAACGCTACGCAGGGCAAAAGCGATTCTCGTCCTCCGTGCTTGCTTTTTCTCAGAAAGAGCCGTGGTGTGCGTTTTCGCCGGAAAACGCGTTTTCGGCCGAAAACGTGTACGTTTGCACTTCCCCGCCACAGGGAAGCTGCTAGCCGGGAATTCTCTGCCTGGTTCTACCCGATGCCCGGAACGCTACGCAGGGCAAAAGTGATTCTCGTCCTCCGTGCTTGCTTTTTCTCAGAAAGAGCCATGGTGTGCTTTTTCTCCGGAAAACGCGTTTTCGGCCGAAAACGTGTACGTTTGCACTTCCCGGCCACAGGGAAGCTGCTAGCCGGCAATTCGCTGCCTATTTCTACCCGCTGCTCAGAACGCTACGCAGGGCAAAAGCAATTCTCGTCCTCCGTGCTTGCTTTTTCTCAGAAAGAGCCGTGGTGTGCGTTTTCGCCGCAAAACGCGTTTTCGGCCGAAAACGTGTACGTTTGCACTTCCAGGCCACAGGGAAGCTGCTAGCCGGGAATTCTCTGCCTGGTTCTACCCGCTTCCCGGAACGCTACGCAGGGCAAAAGCGATTCTCGTCCTCCGTGCTTGCTTTTTCTCAGAAAGAGCCGGGGTGTGCGTTTTCGCGGGAAAACGCGTTTTCGGACGAAAACGTGTACGTTTGCACTTCCCGGCCACAGGGAAGCTGCTAGCCGGGAATTCTCTGCCTGGTTCTACCCGCTGCCCGGAACGCTACGCAGGGCAAAAGCGATTCTCGTCCTCCGTGCTTGCTTTTTCTCAGAAAGAGCCGTGGTGTGCGTTTTCGCCGGAAAACGCATTTTCGGCCGAAAACGTGTACGTTTGCACTTCCCCGCCACAGGGAAGCTGCTAGACGGGAATTCTCTGCCTGGTTCTACCCGCTGCCCGGAACGCTACGCAGGGCAAAAGCGATTCTCGTCCTCCGTGCTTGCTTTTTCTCAGAAAGAGCCGTGGTGTGCGTTTTCGCCGGAAAACGCGTTTTCGTCCGAAAACGTGTACGTTTGCACTTCCCGGCCACAGGGAAGCTGCTAGCCGGGAATTCTCTGCCTATTTCTACCCGCTGCTCAGAACGCTACGCAGGGCAAAAGCGATTCTCGTCCTCCGTGCTTGCTTTTTCTCAGAAAGAGCCGTGGTGTGCGTTTTCGCCGGAAAACGCGTTTTCGGCCGAAAACGTGTACGTTTGCACTTCCCCGCCACAGGGAAGCTGCTAGACGGGAATTCTCTGCCTGGTTCTACCCGCTGCCCGGAGCGCTACGCAGGGCAAAAGCGATTCTCGTCCTCCGTGCTTGCTTTTTCTCAGAAAGAGCCATGGTGTGCTTTTTCTCCGGAAAACGCGTTTTCGGCCGGAAACGTGTACGTTTGCACTTCCCGGCCACAGAGAAGCTGCCAGCCGGCAATTCGCTGCCTATTTCTACCCACTGCTCAGAACGATACGATGGGCAAAAGCGATTCTCGTCCTCCGTGCTTGCTTTTTCTCAGAAAGAGCCGTGGTGTGCGTTTTCGCCGGAAAACGCGTTTTCGGCCGAAAACGTGTACGTTTGCACTTCCCGGCCACAGGGAAGCTGCTAGACGGGAATTCTCTGCCTGGTTCTACCCGCTGCCCGGAACGCTACGCAGGGCAAAAGCGATTCTCGTCCTCCGTGCTTGCTTTTTCTCAGAAAGAGCCGTGGTGTGCGTTTTCGCCGGAAAACGCGTTTTCGGCCGAAAACGTGTACGTTTGCACTTCCCGGCCACAGGGAAGCTGCTAGCCGGGAATTCTCTGCCTGGTTCTACCCGCTGCCCAGAACACTACGCAGGGCAAAAGCGATTCTCGTCCTCCGTGCTTGCTTTTTCTCAGAAAGAGCCGTGGTGTGCGTTTTCGCCAGAAAACGCGTTTTCGGCCGAAAACGTGTACGTTTGCACTTCCCGGCCACAGGGAAGCTGCTAGCCGGGAATTCTCTGCCTGGTTCTACCCGCTGCCCGGAACGGTACGCAGGGCAAAAGCGATTCTCGTCCTCCGTGCTTGCTTTTTCTCAGAAAGAGCCGTGGTGTGCGTTTTCGCCGGAAAACGCGTTTTCGGCCGAAAACGTGTACGTTTGCACTTCCCCGCCACAGGGAAGCTGCTAGCCGGGAATTCTCTGCCTGGTTCTACCCGCTGCCCGGAACGCTACGCAGGGCAAAAGCGATTCTCGTCCTCCGTGCTTGCTTTTTCTCAGAAAGAGCCATGGTGTGCTTTTTCGCCGGAAAACGCGTTTTCGGCCGAAAACGTGTACGTTTGCACTTCCCGGCCACAGGGAAGCTGCTAGCCGGGAATTCTCTGCCTGGTTCTACCCGCTGCCCGGAACGCTACGCAGGGCAAAAGCGATTCTCGTCCTCCGTGCTTGCTTTTTCTCAGAAAGAGCCGTGGTGTGCGTTTTCGCCGTTTGCACTTCCCGGCCACAGGGAAGCTGCTAGCCGGGAATTCTCTGCCTGGTTCTACCCGCTTCCCGGAACGCTACGCAGGGCAAAAGCGATTTTCGTCCTCCGTGCTTGCTTTTTCTCAGAAAGAGCCATGGTGTGCTTTTTCTCCGGAAAACGCGTTTTCGGCCGAAAACGTGTACGTTTGCACTTCCCGGCCACAGGGAAGCTGCTAGCCGGCAATTCGCTGCCTATTTCTACCCGCTGCTCAGAACGCTACGCAGGGCAAAAGCGATTCTCGTCCTCCGTGCTTGCTTTTTCTCAGAAAGAGCCGTGGTGTGCGTTTTCGCCGGAAAACGCGTTTTCGGCCGAAAACGTGTAGGTTTGCACTTCCCCGCCACAGGGAAGCTGCTAGCAGGGAATTCGCTGCCTGGTTCTACCCGCTGCCCGGAACGCTACGCAGGGCAAAAGCGATTCTCGTCCTCCGTGCTTGCTTTTTCTCAGAAAGAGCCGTGGTGTGCGTTTTCGCTGGAAAACGCGTTTTCGGCCGAAAACGTGTACGTTTGCACTTCCCGGCCACAGAGAAGCTGCCAGCCGGCAATTCGCTGCCTATTTCTACCCGCTGCTCAGAACGCTACGCAGGGCAAAAGCGATTCTCGTCCTCCGTGCTTGCTTTTTCTCAGAAAGAGCCGTGGTGTGCGTTTTCGCCGGAAAACGCGTTTTCGGCCGAAAACGTGTACGTTTGCACTTCCCGGCCACAGGGAAGCTGCTAGCCGGGAATTCTCTGCCTGGTTCTACCCGCTGCCCGGAACGGTACGCAGGGCAAAAGCGATTCTCGTCCTCCGTGCTTGCTTTTTCTCAGAAAGAGCCGTGGTGTGCGTTTTCGCGGGAAAACGCGTTTTCGGCCGAAAACGTGTACGTTTGCACTTCCCCGCCACAGGGAAGCTGCTAGCCGGGAATTCTCTGCCTGGTTCTACCCGCTGCCCGGAACGCTACGCAGGGCAAAAGCGATTCTCGTCCTCCGTGCTTGCTTTTTCTCAGAAAGAGCCATGGTGTGCTTTTTCTCCGGAAAACGCGTTTTCGGCCGAAAACGTGTACGTTTGCACTTCCCGGCCACAGGGAAGCTGCTAGCCGGGAATTCTCTGCCTGGTTCTACCCGCTGCCCGGAACGCTACGCAGGGCAAAAGCGATTCTCGTCCTCCGTGCTTGCTTTTTCTCAGAAAGAGCCGTGGTGTGCGTTTTCGCCGTTTGCACTTCCCGGCCACAGGGAAGCTGCTAGCCGGGAATTCTCTGCCTGGTTCTACCCGCTTCCCGGAACGCTACGCAGGGCAAAAGCGATTTTCGTCCTCCGTGCTTGCTTTTTCTCAGAAAGAGCCATGGTGTGCTTTTTCTCCGGAAAACGCGTTTTCGGCCGAAAACGTGTACGTTTGCACTTCCCGGCCACAGGGAAGCTGCTAGCCGGCAATTCGCTGCCTATTTCTACCCGCTGCTCAGAACGCTACGCAGGGCAAAAGCGATTCTCGTCCTCCGTGCTTGCTTTTTCTCAGAAAGAGCCGTGGTGTGCGTTTTCGCCGGAAAACGCGTTTTCGGCCGAAAACGTGTAGGTTTGCACTTCCCCGCCACAGGGAAGCTGCTAGCAGGGAATTCGCTGCCTGGTTCTACCCGCTGCCCGGAACGCTACGCAGGGCAAAAGCGATTCTCGTCCTCCGTGCTTGCTTTTTCTCAGAAAGAGCCGTGGTGTGCGTTTTCGCTGGAAAACGCGTTTTCGGCCGAAAACGTGTACGTTTGCACTTCCCCGCCACAGGGAAGCTGCCAGCCGGCAATTCGCTGCCTATTTCTACCCGCTGCTCAGAACGCTACGCAGGGCAAAAGCGATTCTCGTCCTCCGTGCTTGCTTTTTCTCAGAAAGAGGCGTGGTGTGCGTTTTCGCCGGAAAACGCGTTTTCGGCCGAAAACGTGTACGTTTGCACTTCCCGGCCACAGGGAAGCTGCTAGCCGGGAATTCTCTGCCTGGTTCTACCCGCTGCCCGGAACGCTACGCAGGGCAAAAGCGATTCTCGTCCTCCGTGCTTGCTTTTTCTCAGAAAGAGCCATGGTGTGCTTTTTCGCCGGAAAAAGCGTTTTCAGCCGAAAACGTGTACGTTTGCACTTCCCCGCCACAGGGAAGCTGCTAGACGGGAATTCTCTGCCTATTTCTACCCGCTGCTCAGAACGCTACGCAGGGCAAAAGCGATTCTCGTCCTCCGTGCTTGCTTTTTCTCAGAAAGAGCCATGGTGTGGTTTTTCGCCGGAAAACGCTTTTTCGGCCGAAAACGTGTACGTTTGCACTTCCCCGCCACAGGGAAGCTGCTAGCCGGCAATTCGCTGCCTATTTCTACCCGCTGCTCAGAACGCTACGCAGGGCAAAAGCGATTCTCGTCCTCCGTGCTTGCTTTTTCTCAGAAAGAGCCGTGGTGTGCGTTTTCGCGGGAAAACGCGTTTTCGCCCGAAAACGTGTACGTTCGCACTTCCCCGCCACAGGGAAGCTGCTAGCCGGGAATTCTCTGCCTGGTTCTAACCGCTGCCTGGAACGCTACGCAGGGCAAAAGCGATTCTCGTCCTCCGTGCTTGCTTTTTCTCTCAGGAAGAGCCGTGGTGTGCGTTTTCGCCGGTAAACGCGTTTTCAGCCGAAAACGTGTACGTTTGCACTTCCCGGCCACAGGGAAGATGCTAGCCGGGAATTCTCTGCCTGGTTCTACCCGCTGCCCGGAACGCTACGCAGAGCAAAAGCGATTCTCGTCCTCCGTGCTTGCTTTTTCTCAGAAAGAGCCGTGGTGTGCGTTTTCGCCGGAAAACGCGTTTTCGGCCGAAAACGTGTACGTTTGCACTTCCCCGCCACAGGGAAGCTGCTAGCAGGGAATTCGCTGCCTGGTTCTACCCGCTGCCCGGAACGCTACGCAGGGCAAAAGCGATTCTCGTCCTCCGTGCTTGCTTTTTCTCAGAAAGAGCCGTGGTGTGCGTTTTCGCTGGAAAACGCGTTTTTGGCCGAAAACGTGTACGTTTGCACTTCCCCGCCACAGGGAAGCTGCTAGCCGGGAATTCTCTGCCTGGTTCTACCCGCTGCCCGGAACGCTACGCAGGGCAAAAGCGATTCTCGTCCTCCGTGCTTGCTTTTTCTCAGAAAGAGCCATGGTGTGCTTTTTCGCCGGAAAACGCGTTTTCGGTCGAAAACGTGTACGTTTGCACTTCCCGGCCACAGGGAAGCTGCTAGCCGGCAATTCGCTGCCTATTTCTACCCGCTGCTCAGAACGCTACGCAGGGCAAAAGCGATTCTCGTCCTCCGTGCTTGCTTTTTCTCAGAAAGAGCCGTGGTGTGCGTTTTCGCGGGAAAACGCGTTTTCGCCCGAAAACGTGGACGTTTGCACTTCCCGGCCACAGGGAAGCTGCTAGACGGGAATTCTCTGCCTGGTTCTACCCGCTGCCCGGAACGCTACGCAGAGCAAAAGCGATTCTCGTCCTCCGTGCTTGCTTTTTCTCAGAAAGAGCCGTGGTGTGCTTTTTCGCCGGAAAAAGCGTTTTCGGCCGAAAACGTGTACGTTTGCACTTCCCCGCCACAGGGAAGCTGCTAGACGGGAATTCTCTGCCTGGTTCTACCCGCTGCCAGGAACGCTACGCAGGGCAAAAACGATTCTCGTCCTCCGTGCTTGCTTTTTCTCAGAAAGAGCCATGGTGTACTTTTTCGCCGGAAAACGCTTTTTCGGCCGAAAACGTGTACGTTTGCACTTCCCCGCCACAGGGAAGCTGCTAGCCGGCAATTCGCTGCCTATTTCTACCCGCTGCTCAGAACGCTACGCAGGGCAAAAGCGATTCTCGTCCTCCGTGCTTGCTTTTTCTCAGAAAGAGCCGTGGTGTGCGTTTTCGCGGGAAAACGCGTTTTCACCCGAAAACGTGTACGTTTGCACTTCCCCGCCACAGGGAAGCTGCTAGCAGGGAATTCGCTGCCTGGTTCTACCCGCTGCCCGGAACGCTACGCAGGGCAAAAGCGATTCTCGTCCTCCGTGCTTGCTTTTTCTCAGAAAGAGCCGTGGTGTGCGTTTTCGCTGGAAAACGCGTTTTCGGCCGAAAACGTGTACGTTTGCACTTCCCCGCCACAGGGAAGCTGCTAGCCGGCAATTCGCTGCCTATTTCTACCCGCTGCTCAGAACGCTACGCAGGGCAAAAGCGATTCTCGTCCTCCGTGCTTGCTTTTTCTCAGAAAGAGCCGTGGTGTGCGTTTTCGCCGGAAAACGCGTTTTCGGCCGAAAACGTGTACGTTTGCACTTCCCGGCCACAGGGAAGCTGCTAGCCGGGAATTCTCTGCCTGGTTCTACCCGCTGCCCGGAACGCTACGCAGGGCAAAAGCGATTCTCGTCCTCCGTGCTTGCTTTTTCTCAGAAAGGGCCATGGTGTGCGTTTTCGCCGGAAAAAGCGTTTTCAGCCAAAAACGTGTACGTTTGCACTTCCCCGCCACAGGGAAGCTGCTAGACGGGAATTCTCTGCCTGGTTCTACCCGCTGCCAGGAACGCTACGCAGGGCAAAAACGATTTTCATCCTCCGTGCTTGCTTTTTCTCAGAAAGAGCCATGGTGTGCTTTTTCGCCGGAAAACGCGTTTTCGGCCGAAAACGTGTAAGTTTGCACTTCCCGGCCACAGGGAAGCTGCTAGCCGGCAATTCGCTGCCTATTTCTACCCGCTGCTCAGAACGCTACGCAGGGCAAAAGCGATTCTCGTCCTCCGTGCTTGCTTTTTCTCAGAAAGAGCCGTGGTGTGCGTTTTCGCCGGAAAAAGCGTTTTCGGCCGAAAACGTGTACGTTTGCACTTCCCCTCCGCAGGGAAGCTGCTAGCCGGCAATTCGCTGCCTGGTTCTAACCGCTGCCCGGAACGCTACGCAGGGCAAAAGCGATTCTCGTCCTCCGTGCTTGCTTTTTCTCAGAAAGAGCCGTGGTGTGCGTTTTCGCCGGAAAACGCGTTTTCGGCCGAAAACGTGTACGTTTGCACTTCCCGGCCACAGGGAAGCTGCTAGCCGGGAATTCTCTGCCTGGTTCTACCCGCTGCCCGGAACGCTACGCAGGGCAAAAGCGATTCTCGTCCTCCGTGCTTGCTTTTTCTCAGAAAGAGCCGTGGTGTGCGTTTTCGCCAGAAAACGCGTTTTCGGCCGAAAACGTGTACGTTTGCACTTCCCGGCCACAGGGAAGCTGCTAGACGGGAATTCTCTGCCTGGTTCTACCCGCTGCCCGGAACGCTACGCAGGGCAAAAGCGATTCTCGTCCTCCGTGCTTGCTTTTTCTCAGAAAGAGCCGTGGTGTGCGTTTTCGCCGGAAAACGTGTTTTCGGCGAAAACGTGTACGTTTGCACTTCCCGGCCACAGGGAAGCTGCTAGCCGGGAATTCTCTGCCTGGTTCTACCCGCTGCCCGGAACGCTACGCAGGGCAAAAGCGATTCTCGTCGTCCGTGCTTGCTTTTTCTCAGAAAGAGCCGTGGTGTGCGTTTTCGCGGGAAAACGCGTTTTCGGCCGAAAACGTGTACGTTTGCACTTCCCGGCCACAGGGAAGCTGCTAGCCGGGAATTCTCTGCCTGGTTCTACCCGCTGCCCGGAACGCTACGCAGGGCAAAAGCGATTCTCGTCCTCCGTGCTTTCTTTTTCTCAGAAAGAGCCGTGGTGTGCGTTTTCGCCGCAAAACGCGTTTTCGGCCGAAAACGTGTACGTTTGCACTTCCCGGCCACAGGGAAGCTGCTAGCCGGGAATTCTCTGCCTGGTTCTACCCGCTGCCCGGAACGCTACGCAGGGCAAAAGCGATTCTCGTCCTCCGTGCTTGCTTTTTCTCAGAAAGAGCCGTGGTGTGCGTTTTCGCCGGTAAACGCGTTTTCGGCCGAAAACGTGTACGTTTGCACTTCCCGGCCACAGGGAAGCTGCTAGCCGGGAATTCTCTGCCTGGTTCTATCCGCTGCCCGGAACACTACGCAGGGCAAAAGCGATTCTCGTCCTCCGTGCTTGCTTTTTCTCAGAAAGAGCCGTGGTGTGCGTTTTCGCCGGAAAACGCGTTTTCGGCCGAAAACGTGTACGTTTGCACTTCCCCGCCACAGGGAAGCTGCTAGCCGGGAATTCTCTGCCTGGTTCTACCCGCTGCCCGGAACGCTACGCAGGGCAAAATCGATTCTCGTCCTCCGTGCTTGCTTTTTCTCAGAAAGAGCCGTGGTGTGCGTTTTCGCCGGAAAACGCGTTTTCGGCCGAAAACGTGTACGTTTGCACTTCCCGGCCACAGGGAAGCTGCTAGCCGGGAATTCTCTGCCTGGTTCTACCCGCTGCCCGGAACGCTACGCAGGGCAAAAGCGATTCTCGTCCTCCGTGCTTGCTTTTTCTCAGAAAGAGCCGTGGTGTGCGTTTTCGCCGGAAAACGCGTTTTCGGCCGAAAACGTGTACGTTTGCACTTCCCGGCCACAGGGAAGCTGCTAGCAGGGAATTCTCTGCCTGGTTCTACCCGCTGCCCGGAACGCTACGCAGAGCAAAAGCGATTCTCGTCCTCCGTGCTTGCTTTTTCTCATAAAGAGCCGTGGTGTGCGTTTTCGCCGGAAAACGCGTTTTCGGCCGAAAACGTGTACGTTTGCACTTCCCCGCCACAGGGAAGCTGCTAGCAGGGAATTCTCTGCCTGGTTCTACCCGCTGCCCGGAACGCTACGCAGGGCAAAAGCGATTCTCGTCCTCCGTGCTTGCTTTTTCTCAGAAAGAGCCGTGGTGTGCGTTTTCGCCGGAAAACGCGTTTTCGGCCGAAAACGTGTACGTTTGCACTTCCCGGCCACAGGGAAGCTGCTAGCCGGGAATTCTCTGCCTGGTTCTACCCGCTGCCCGGAACGCTACGCAGGGCAAAAGCGATTCTCGTCCTCCGTGCTTGCTTTTTCTCAGAAAGAGCCGTGGTGTGCGTTTTCGCCAGAAAACGCGTTTTCGGCCGAAAACGTGTACGTTTGCACTTCCCGGCCACAGGGAAGCTGCTAGACGGGAATTCTCTGCCTGGTTCTACCCGCTGCCCGGAACGCTACGCAGGGCAAAAGCGATTCTCGTCCTCCGTGCTTGCTTTTTCTCAGAAAGAGCCGTGGTGTGCGTTTTCGCCGGAAAACGTGTTTTCTGCGAAAACGTGTACGTTTGCACTTCCCGGCCACAGGGAAGCTGCTAGCCGGGAATTCTCTGCCTGGTTCTACCCGCTGCCCGGAACGCTACGCAGGGCAAAAGCGATTCTCGTCCTCCGTGCTTGCTTTTTCTCAGAAAGAGCCGTGGTGTGCGTTTTCGCGGGAAAACGCGTTTTCGGCCGAAAACGTGTACGTTTGCACTTCCCGGCCACAGGGAAGCTGCTAGCCGGGAATTCTCTGCCTGGTTCTACCCGCTGCCCGGAACGCTACGCAGGGCAAAAGCGATTCTCGTCCTCCGTGCTTGCTTTTTCTCAGAAAGAGCCGTGGTGTGCGTTTTCGCCGGAAAACGCGTTTTCGGCCGAAAACGTGTACGTTTGCACTTCCCCGCCACAGGGAAGCTGCTAGCCGGGAATTCTCTGCCTGGTTCTACCCGCTGCCCGGAACACTACGCAGGGCAAAAGCGATTCTCGTCCTCCGTGCTTGCTTTTTCTCAGAAAGAGCCGTGGTGTGCGTTTTCGCCAGAAAACGCGTTTTCGGCCGAAAACGTGTACGTTTGCACTTCCCCGCCACAGGGAAGCTGCTAGCCGGGAATTCTCTGCCTGGTTCTACCCGCTGCCCGGAACGCTACGCAGGGCAAAAGCGATTCTCGTCCTCCGTGCTTGCTTTTTCTCAGAAAGAGCCGTGGTGTGCGTTTTCGCCGGAAAACGCGTTTTCGGCCGAAAACGTGTACGTTTGCACTTCCCGGCCACAGGGAAGCTGCTAGCCGGGAATTCTCTGCCTGGTTCTACCCGCTGCCCGGAACGCTACGCAGGGCAAAAGCGATTCTCGTCCTCCGTGCTTGCTTTTTCTCAGAAAGAGCCGTGGTGTGCGTTTTCGCTGGAAAACGCGTTTTCGGCCGAAAACGTGTACGTTTGCACTTCCCGGCCACAGGGAAGCTGCTAGCAGGGAATTCGCTGCCTGGTTCTACCCGCTGCCCGGAACGCTACGCAGGGCAAAAGCGATTCTCGTCCTCCGTGCTTGCTTTTTCTCAGAAAGAGCCGTGGTGTGCGTTTTCGCCGGAAAACGCGTTTTCGGCCGAAAACGTGTACGTTTGCACTTCCCCGCCACAGGGAAGCTGCTAGCCGGGAATTCTCTGCCTGGTTCTACCCGCTGCCCGGAACGCTACGCAGGGCAAAAGCGATTCTCGTCCTCCGTGCTTGCTTTTTCTCAGAAAGAGCCGTGGTGTGCGTTTTCGCCGGAAAACGCGTTTTCGGCCGAAAACATGTACGTTTGCACTTCCCCGCCACAGTGAAGCTGATAGCAGGGAATTCGCTGCCTGGTTCTACCCGCTGCCCGGAACGCTACGCAGGGCAAAAGCGATTCTCGTCCTCCGTGCTTGCTTTTTCTCAGAAAGAGCCATGGTGTGGTTTTTCGCCGGAAAACGCGTTTTCGGCCGAAAACGTGTACGTTTGCACTTCCCCGCCACAGGGAAGCTGCTAGCCGGGAATTCTCTGCCTCGTTCTACCCGCTGCCTGGAACGCTACGCAGGGCAAAAGCGATTCTCGTCCTCCGTGCTTGCTTTTTCTCAGAAAGAGCAGTGGTGTGCGTTTTCGCCGGAAAACGCGTTTTCGGCCGAAAACGTGTACGTTTGCACTTCCCGGCCACAGGGAAGCTGCTAGCCGGGAATTCTCTGCCTGGTTCTACCCGCTGCCCAGAACGCTACGCAGGGCAAAAGCGATTCTCGTCCTCCGTGCTTGCTTTTTCTCAGAAAGAGCCGTGGTGTGCGTTTTCGCTAGAAAACGCGTTTTCGGCCGAAAACGCGTACATTTGCACTTCCCCGCCACAGGGAAGCTGCTAGCCGGGAATTCTCTGCCTGGTTCTACCCGCTGCCCGGAACGCTACGCAGGGCAAAAGCGATTCTCGTCCTCCGTGCTTGCTTTTTCTCAGAAAGAGCCGTGGTGTGCGTTTTCGCGGGAAAACGCGTTTTCGGCCGAAAACGTGTACGTTTGCACTTCCCGGCCACAGGGAAGCTGCTAGCCGGGAATTCTCTGCCTGGTTCTACCCGCTGCCCGGAACGCTACGCAGGGCAAAAGCGATTCTCGTCCTCCGTGCTTGCTTTTTCTCAGAAAGAGCCGTGGTGTGCGTTTTCGCCGGAAAACGCGTTTTCGGCCGAAAACGTGTACGTTTGCACTTCCCCGCCACAGGGAAGCTGCTAGACGGGATTTCGCTGCCTGGTTCTACCCGCTGCCCGGAACGCTACGCAGGGCAAAAGCGATTCTCGTCCTCCGTGCTTGCTTTTTCTCAGAAAGAGGCGTGGTGTGCGTTTTCGCCGGAAAACGCGTTTTCGGCCGAAAACGTGTACGTTTGCACTTCCCCGCCACAGGGAAGCTGCTAGCCGGGAATTCTCTGCCTGGTTCTACCCGCTGCCCGGAACGCTACGCAGGGCAAAAGCGATTCTCGTCCTCCGTGCTTGCTTTTTCTCAGAAAGAGCCGTGGTGTGCGTTTTCGCCAGAAAACGCATTTTCGGCCGAAAACGTGTACGTTTGCACTTCCCGGCCACAGGGAAGCTGCTAGACGGGAATTCTCTGCCTGGTTCTACCCGCTGCCCGGAACACCAAGCAGGGCAAAAGCGATTCTCGTCCTCCGTGCTTGCTTTTTCTCAGAAAGAGCCGTGGTGTGCGTTTTCGCCGGAAAACGCGTTTTCGGCCGAAAACGTGTACGTTTGCACATCCCGGAAACAGGGAAGCTGCTAGCCGGGAATTCTCTGCCTGGTTCTACCCGCTGCCCGGAACGCTACGCAGGGCAAAAGCGATTCTCGTCCTCTTTGCTTGCTTTTTCTCAGAAAGAGCCGTGGTGTGCGTTTTCGCCGGAAAACGCGTTTTCGGCCGAAAACGTGTACGTTTGCACTTCCCCGCCACAGGGAAGCTGCTAGCCGGGAATTCTCTGCCTGGTTCTACCCGCTGCCCGGAACGCTACGCAGGGCAAAAGCGGTTCTCGTCCTCCGTGCTTGCTTTTTCTCAGAAAGAGCCGTGGTGTGCGTTTTCGCCGGTAAACGCGTTTTCGGCCGAAAACGTGTACGTTTGCACTTCCCCGCCACAGGGAAGCTGCTAGCCGGGAATTCTCTGCCTGGTTCTACCCGCTGCCTGGAACGCTACGCAGGGCAAAAGCGATTCTCGTCCTCCGTGCTTGCTTTTTCTCAGAAAGAGCCGTGGTGTGCGTTTTCGCTAGAAAACGCGTTTTCGGCCGAAAACGCGTACGTTTGCACTTCCCCGCCACAGGGAAGCTGCTAGCCGGGAATTCTCTGCCTGGTTCTACCCGCTGCCCGGAACGCTACGCAGGGCAAAAGCGATTCTCGTCCTCCGTGCTTGCTTTTTCTCAGAAAGAGCCGTGGTGTGCGTTTTCGCAGGAAAACGCGTTTTCGGCCGAAAACGTGTACGTTTGCACTTCCCGGCCACAGGGAAGCTGCTACCCGGGAATTCTCTGCCTGGTTCTACCCGCTGCCCGGAACGCTACGCAGGGCAAAAGCGATTATCGTCATCTTTGCTTGCTTTTTCTCAGAAAGAGCCGTGGTGTGCGTTTTCGCCGGAAAACGCGTTTTCGGCCGAAAACGTGTACGTTTGCACTTCCCCGCCACAGGGAAGCTGCTAGACGGGATTTCGCTGCCTGGTTCTACCCGCTGCCCGGAACGCTACGCAGGGCAAAAGCGATTCTCGTCCTCCGTGCTTGCTTTTTCTCAGAAAGAGCCGTGGTGTGCGTTTTCGCCGCAAAACGCGTTTTCGGCCGAAAACGTGTACGTTTGGACTTCCCCGCCACAGGGAAGCTGCTAGCCGTTAATTCTCTGCCTGGTTCTACCCGCTGCCCGGAACGCTACGCAGGGCAAAAGCGATTCTCGTCCTCCGTGCTTGCTTTTTCTCAGAAAGAGCCGTGGTGTGCGTTCTCGCCGGAAAACGCGTTTTCGGCCTAAAACGTGTACGTTTGCACTTCCCGGCCACAGGGAAGCTGCTAGCCGGGAATTCTCTGCCTGGTTCTACCCGCTGCCCGGAACGCTACGAAGGGCAAAAGCGATTCTCGTCCTCCGTGCTTGCTTTTTCTCAGAAAGAGCCGTGGTGTGCGTTTTCTCCGGAAAACGTGTTTTCGGCCGAAAACGTGTACATTTGCACTTCCCGGCCACAGGGAAGCTGCTAGCCGGGAATTCGCTGCCTGGTTCTACCCGCTGCCCGGAACGCTACGCAGGGCAAAAGCGATTCTCGTCCTCCGTGCTTGCTTTTTCTCAGAAAGAGCCGTGGTGTGCGTTTTCGCCGGAAAACGCGTTTTCGGCCGAAAACGTGTACGTTTGCACTTCCCCGCCACAGGGAAGCTGCTAGCCGGGAATTCTCTGCCTGGTTCTACCCGCTGCCCGGAACACTACGCAGGGCAAAAGCGATTCACGTCCTCCGTGCTTGCTTTTTCTCAGAAAGAGCCGTGGTGTGCGTTTTCGCCGGAAAACGCGTTTTCGGCCGAAAACGTGTACGTTTGCACTTCCCGGCCACAGGGAAGCTGCTAGACGGGAATTCTCTGCCTGGTTCTACCCGCTGCCCGGAACACCAAGCAGGGCAAAAGCGATTCTCGTCCTCCATGCTTGCTTTTTCTCAGAAAGAGCCGTGGTGTGCGTTTTCGCCGGAAAACGCGTTTTCGGCCGAAAACGTGTACGCTTGCACATCCCGGCTACAGGGAAGCTGCTAGCCGGGAATTCTCTGCCTGGTTCTACCCGCTGCCCGGAACACCAAGCAGGGCAAAAGCGATTCTCGTCCTCCATGCTTGCTTTTTCTCAGAAAGAGCCGTGGTGTGCGTTTTCGCCGGAAAACGCGTTTTCGGCCGAAAACGTGTACGCTTGCACATCCCGGCCACAGGGAAGCTGCTAGCCGGGAATTCTCTGCCTGGTTCTACCCGCTGCCCGGAACGCTACGCAGGGCAAAAGCGATTCTCGTCCTCTTTGCTTGCTTTTTCTCAGAAAGAGCCGTGGTGTGCGTTTTCGCCGGAAAACGCGTTTTCGGCCGAAAACGTGTACGTTTGCACTTCCCCGCCACAGGGAAGCTGCTAGCCGGGAATTCTCTGCCTGGTTCTACCCGCTGCCCGGAACGCTACGCAGGGCAAAAGCGGTTCTCGTCCTCCGTGCTTGCTTTTTCTCAGAAAGAGCCGTGGTGTGCGTTTTCGCCGCAAAACGCGTTTTCGGCCGAAAACGTGTACGTTTGGACTTCCCCGCCACAGGGAAGCTGCTAGCCGTTAATTCTCTGCCTGGTTCTACCCGCTGCCCGGAACGCTACGCAGGGCAAAAGCGGTTCTCGTCCTCCGTGCTTGCTTTTTCTCAGAAAGAGCCGTGGTGTGCGTTCTCGCCGGAAAACGCGTTTTCGGCCTAAAACGTGTACGTTTGCACTTCCCGGCCACAGGGAAGCTGCTAGCCGGGAATTCTCTGCCTGGTTCTACCCGCTGCCCGGAACGCTACGCAGGGCAAAAGCGATTCTCGTCCTCCGTGCTTGCTTTTTCTCAGAAAGAGCCGTGGTGTGCGTTTTCGCCGGAAAGCGTGTTTTCGGCCGAAAACGTGTACGTTTGCACATCCCGGAAACAGGGAAGCTGCTAGCCGGGAATTCTCTGCCTGGTTCTACCCGCTGCCCGGAAAGCTACGCAGGGCAAAAGCGATTCTCGTCCTCCGTGCTTGCTTTTTCTCAGAAAGAGCCGTGGTGTGCGTTTTCGCCGGAAAACGCGTTTTCGGCCGAAAACGTGTACGTTTGCACTTCCCCGCCACAGCGAAGCTGCTAGCCGGGAATTCTCTGCCTGGTTCTACCCGCTGCCCGGAACGCTACGCAGGGCAAAAGCGATTCTCGTCCTCCGTGCTTGCTTTTTCTCAGAAAGAGCCGTGGTGTGCGTTTTCGCCGCAAAACGCGTTTTCGGCCGAAAACGTGTACGTTTGCACTTCCCGGCCACAGGGAAGCTGCTAGCCGGGACTTCTCTGCCTGGTTCTACCCGCTGCCCGGAACGCTACGCAGGGCAAAAGCGATTCTCGTCCTCCTTGCTTACTTTTTCTCAGAAAGATCCGTGGTGTGCGTTTTCGCGGGAAAACGTGTTTTCGGCCGAAAACGTGTACGTTTGCACTTCCCGGCCACAGGGAAGCTGCTAGCCGGGAATTCTCTGCCTGGTTCTACCCGCTGCCCGGAACGCTACGCAGGGCAAAAGCGATTCTCGTCCTCCGTGCTTGCTTTTTCTCAGAAAGAGCCGTGGTGTGCGTTTTCGCCGCAAAACGCGTTTTCGGCCGAAAACGTGTACGTTTGCACTTCCCCGCCACAGGGAAGCTGCTAGCCGGGAATTCTCTGCCTGGTTCTACCCGCTGCCCGGAACGCTACGCAGGGCAAAAGCGATTCTCGTCCTCCGTGCTTGCTTTTTCTCAGAAAGAGCCGTGGTGTGCGTTTTCGCCGGAAAACGCGTTTTCGGCCGAAAACGTGTACGTTTGCACTTCCCCGCCACAGCGAAGCTGCTAGCAGGGAATTCTCTGCCTGGTTCTACCCGCTGCCCGGAACGCTACGCAGGGCAAAAGCGATTCTCGTCCTCCGTGCTTGCTTTTTCTCAGAAAGAGCCGTGGTGTGCTTTTTCGCCGGAAAACGCGTTTTCGGCCGAAAACGTGTACGTTTGCACTTCCCGGCCACAGGGAAGCTGCTAGCCGGGAATTCTCTGCCTGGTTCTACCCGCTGCCCGGAACGCTACGCAGGGCAAAAGCGGTTCTCGTCCTCCGTGCTTGCTTTTTCTCAGAAAGAGCCGTGGTGTGCGTTTTCGCCGGAAAACGCGTTTTCGGCCGAAAACGTGTACGTTTGCACTTCCCGGCCACAGGGAAGCTGCTAGCCGGCAATTCACTGCCTATTTCTACCCGCTGCTCAGAACGCTACGCAGGGCAAAAGCGATTCTCGTCCTCCGTGCTTGCTTTTTCTCAGAAAGAGCCGTGGTGTGCGTTTTCGCCGGAAAACGCGTTTTCGACCGAAAACGTGTACGTTTGCACTTCCCGGCCACAGGGAAGCTGCTAGCCGGGAATTCTCTGCCTGGTTCTACCCGCTGCCCGGAACGCTACACAGGGCAAAAGCGATTCTCGTCCTCCGTGCTTGCTTTTTCTCAGAAAGAGCCATGGTGTGCTTTTTCTCCGGAAAACGCGTTTTCGGCCGAAAACGTGTACGTTTGCACTTCCCCGCCACAGGGAAGCTGCTAGCCGACAATTCGCTGCCTATTTCTACGCGCTGCCCGGAACGCTACGCAGGGCAAAAGCGATTCTCTTCCTCCGTGCTTGCTTTTTCTCAGAAAGAGCCGTGGTGTGCGTTTTCGCCGGAAAACGTGTTTTCGGCGAAAACGTGTACGTTTGCACTTCCCGGCCACAGGGAAGCTGCTAGCCGGGAATTCTCTGCCTGGTTCTACCCGCTGCCCGGAACGCTACGCAGGGCAAAAGCGATTCTCGTCCTCCGTGCTTGCTTTTTCTCAGAAAGAGCCGTGGTGTGCGTTTTCGCCGGAAAACGCGTTTTCGGCCGAAAACGTGTACGTTTGCACTTCCCGGCCACAGGGAAGCTGCTAGCCGGGAATTCTCTGCCTGGTTCTACCCGCTGCCCGGAACGCTACGCAGGGCAAAAGCGATTCTCGTCCTCCGTGCTTTCTTTTTCTCAGAAAGAGCCGTGGTGTGCGTTTTCGCGGGAAAACGCGTTTTCGGCCGAAAACGTGTACGTTTGCACTTCCCGGCCACAGGGAAGATGCTAGCCGGGAATTCTCTGCCTGGTTCTACCCGCTGCCCGGAACGCTACGCAGGGCAAAAGCGATTCTCGTCCTCCGTGCTTGCTTTTTCTCAGAAAGAGCCGTGGTGTGCGTTTTCGCCGGAAAACGCGTTTTCGGCCGAAAACGTGTACGTTTGCACTTCCCCGCCACAGGGAAGCTGCTAGCCGGGAATTCTCTGCCTGGTTCTACCCGCTGCCCGGAACGCTACGCAGGGCAAAAGCGATTCTCGTCCTCCGTGCTTGCTTTTTCTCAGAAAGAGCCGTGGTGTGCGTTTTCACCGGAAAACGCGTTTTCGGCCGAAAACGTGTACGTTTGCACTTCCCGGCCACAGGGAAGCTGCTAGCCGGGAATTCTCTGCCTGGTTCTACCCGCTGCCCGGAACGCTACGCAGGGCAAAAGCGATTCTCGTCCTCCGTGCTTGCTTTTTCTCAGAAAGAGCCGTGGTGTGCGTTTTCGCCGCAAAACGCGTTTTCGGCCGAAAACGTGTACGTTTGCACTTCCCGGCCACAGGGAAGCTGCTAGCAGGGAATTCGCTGCCTGGTTCTACCCGCTGCCCGGAACGCTACGCAGGGCAAAAGCGATTCTCGTCCTCCGTGCTTGCTTTTTCTCAGAAAGAGCCGTGGTGTGCGTTTTCGCCGGAAAACGCGTTTTCGGCCGAAAACGTGTACGTTTGCACTTCCCCGCCACAGGGAAGCTGCTAGCCGGGAATTCTCTGCCTGGTTCTACCCGCTGCCCGGAACGCTACGCAGGGCAAAAGCGATTCTCGTCCTCCGTGCTTGCTTTTTCTCAGAAAGAGCCGTGGTGTGCGTTTTCGCGGGAAAACGCGTTTTCGGCCGAAAACCTGTACGTTTGCACTTCCCGGCCACAGGGAAGCTGCTAGCCGGGAATTCTCTGCCTGGTTCTACCCGCTGCCCGGAACGCTACGCAGGGCAAAAGCGATTCTCGTCCTCCGTGCTTGCTTTTTCTCAGAAAGAGCCGTGGTGTGCGTTTTCGCCGCAAAACGCGTTTTCGGCCGAAAACGTGTACGTTTGCACTTCCCGGCCACAGGGAAGCTGCTAGCCGGGAATTCTCTGCCTGGTTCTACCCGCTGCCCGGAACGCTACGCAGGGCAAAAGCGATTCTCGTCCTCCGTGCTTGCTTTTTCTCAGAAAGAGCCGTGGTGTGCGTTTTCGCCGGAAAACGCGTTTTCGGCCGAAAACGTGTACGTTTGCACTTCCCGGCCACAGGGAAGATGCTAGCCGGGAATTCTCTGCCTGGTTCTACCCGCTGCCCGGAACGCTACGCAGAGCAAAAGCGATTCTCGTCCTCCGTGCTTGCTTTTTCTCAGAAAGAGCCGTGGTGTGCGTTTTCGCCGGAAAACGCGTTTTCGGCCGAAAACGTGTACGTTTGCACTTCCCCGCCACAGGGAAGCTGCTAGCCGGGAATTCTCTGCCTGGTTCTACCCGCTGCCCGGAACGCTACGCAGGGCAAAAGCGATTCTCGTCCTCCGTGCTTGCTTTTTCTCAGAAAGAGCCGTGGTGTGCGTTTTCGCTGGAAAACGCGTTTTCGGCCGAAAACGTGTACGTTTGCACTTCCCCGCCACAGGGAAGCTGCTAGCCGGGAATTCTCTGCCTGGTTCTACCCGCTGCCCGGAACGCTACGCAGGGCAAAAGCGATTCTCGTCCTCCGTGCTTGCTTTTTCTCAGAAAGAGCCATGGTGTGCTTTTTCGCCGGAAAACGCGTTTTCGGTCGAAAACGTGTACGTTTGCACTTCCCGGCCACAGTTAAGCTGCTAGCCGGGAATTCTCTGCCTGGTTCTACCCGCTGCTCAGAACGCTACGCAGGGCAAAAGCGATTCTCGTCCTCCGTGCTTGCTTTTTCTCAGAAAGAGCCGTGGTGTGCGTTTTCGCCGGAAAACGCGTTTTCGGCCGAAAACGTGTACGTTTGCACTTCCCGGCCACAGGGAAGCTGCTAGCCGGGAATTCTCTGCCTGGTTCTACCCGCTGCCCGGAACGCTACGCAGGGCAAAAGCGATTCTCGTCCTCCGTGCTTTCTTTTTCTCAGAAAGAGCCGTGGTGTGCGTTTTCGCGGGAAAACGCGTTTTCGGCCGAAAACGTGTACGTTTGCACTTCCCGGCCACAGGGAAGCTGCTAGCCGGGAATTCTCTGCCTGGTTCTACCCGCTGCCCGGAACGCTACGCAGGGCAAAAGCGATTCTCGTCCTCCGTGCTTGCTTTTTCTCAGAAAGAGCCGTGGTGTGCGTTTTCGCCGGTAAACGCGTTTTCGGCCGAAAACGTGTACGTTTGCACTTCCCGGCCACAGGGAAGCTGCTAGCCGGGAATTCTCTGCCTGGTTCTACCCGCTGCCCGGAACACTACGCAGGGCAAAAGCGATTCTCGTCCTCCGTGCTTGCTTTTTCTCAGAAAGAGCCGTGGTGTGCGTTTTCGCCGGTAAACGCGTTTTCGGCCGAAAACGTGTACGTTTGCACTTCCCCGCCACAGGGAAGCTGCTAGCCGGGAATTCTCTGCCTGGTTCTACCCGCTGCCCGGAACGCTACGCAGGGCAAAAGCGATTCTCGTCCTCCGTGCTTGCTTTTTCTCAGAAAGAGCCGTGGTGTGCGTTTTCGCCGGAAAACGCGTTTTCGGCCGAAAACGTGTGCGTTTGCACTTCTGTGCCACAGGGAAGCTGCTAGCCGGGAATTCTCTGCCTGGTTCTACCCGCTGCCCGGAACGCTACGCAGGGCAAAAGCGATTCTCGTCCTCCGTGCTTGCTTTTTCTCAGAAAGAGCCGTGGTGTGCGTTTTCGCGGGAAAACGCGTTTTCGGCCGAAAACGTGTACGTTTGCACTTCCCGGCCACAGGGAAGCTGCTAGACGGGAATTCTCTGCCTGGTTCTACCCGCTGCCCGGAACGCTACGCAGGGCAAAAGCGATTCTCGTCCTCCGTGCTTGCTTTTTCTCAGAAAGAGCCATGGTGTGGTTTTTCGCCGGAAAACGCGTTTTCGGCCGAAAACGTGTACGTTTGCACTTCCCGGCCACAGGGAAGCTGCTAGCCGGGAATTCTCTGCCTGGTTCTACCTGCTGCCCGGAACGCTACGCAGGGCAAAAGCGATTCTCGTCCTCCGTGCTTGCTTTTTCTCAGAAAGAGCCGTGGTGTGCGTTTTCGCCGGAAAACGCATTTTCGGCCGAAAACGTGTACGTTTGCACTTCCCGGCCACAGGAAAGCTGCTAGACGGGAATTCTCTGCCTGGTTCTACCCGCTGCCCGGAACACTACGCAGGGCAAAAGCGATTCTCGTCCTCCGTGCTTGCTTTTTCTCAGAAAGAGCCGTGGTGTGCGTTTTCGCCGGAAAACGCGTTTTCGGCCGAAAACGTGTACGTTTGCACTTCCCCGCCACAGTGAAGCTGAGAGCAGGGAATTCTCTGCCTGGTTCTACCCGCTGCCCGGAACGCTACGCAGGGCAAAAGCGATTCTCGTCCTCCGTGCTTGCTTTTTCTCAGAAAGAGCCGTGGTGTGCGTTTTCGCTAGAAAACGCGTTTTCGGCCGAAAACGCGTACGTTTGCACTTCCACGCCACAGGGAAGCTGCTAGCCGGGAATTCTCTGCCTGGTTCTACCCGCTGCCCGGAACGCTACGCAGGGCAAAAGCGATTCTCGTCCTCCGTGCTTGCTTTTTCTCAGAAAGAGCCGTGGTGTGCGTTTTCGGGGGAAAACGCGTTTTCGGCCGAAAACGTGTACGTTTGCACTTCCCGGCCACAGGGAAGCTGCTAGCCGGGAATTCTCTGCCTGGTTCTACCCGCTGCCCGGAACGCTACGCAGGGCAAAAGCGATTCTCGTCCTCCGTGCTTGCTTTTTCTCAGAAAGAGCCGTGGTGTGCGTTTTCGCCGGAAAACGCGTTTTCGGCCGAAAACGTGTACGTTTGCACTTCCCCGCCACAGGGAAGCTGCTAGACGGGATTTCGCTGCCTGGTTCTACCCGCTGCCCGGAACGCTACGCAGGGCAAAAGCGATTCTCGTCCTCCGTGCTTGCTTTTTCTCAGAAAGAGGCGTGGTGTGCGTTTTCGCCGGAAAATGCGTTTTCGGCCGAAAACGTGTACGTTTGCACTTCCCCGCCACAGCGAAGCTGCTAGCCGGGAATTCTCTGCCTGGTTCTACCCGCTGCCCGGAACACTACGCAGGGCAAAAGCGATTCTCGTCCTCCGTGCTTGCTTTTTCTCAGAAAGAGCCGTGGTGTGCGTTTTCGCCAGAAAACGCATTTTCGGCCGAAAACGTGTACGTTTGCACTTCCCGGCCACAGGGAAGCTGCTAGACGGGAATTCTCTGCCTGGTTCTACCCGCTGCCCGGAACACCAAGCAGGGCAAAAGCGATTCTGTCCTCCGTGCTTGCTTTTTCTCAGAAAGAGCCGTGGTGTGCGTTTTCGCCGGAAAACGCGTTTTCGGCCGAAAACGTGTACGTTTGCACATCCCGGAAACAGGGAAGCTGCTAGCCGGGAATTCTCTGCCTGGTTCTACCCGCTGCCCGGAACGCTACGCAGGGCAAAAGCGATTCTCGTCCTCTTTGCTTGCTTTTTCTCAGAAAGAGCCGTGGTGTGCGTTTTCGCGGGAAAACGCGTTTTCGGCCGAAAACGTGTACGTTTGCACTTCCCGGCCACAGGGAAGATGCTAGCCGGGAATTCTCTGCCTGGTTCTACCCGCTGCCCGGAACGCTACGCAGGGCAAAAGCGATTCTCGTCCTCCGTGCTTGCTTTTTCTCAGAAAGAGCCGTGGTGTGCGTTTTCGCCGGAAAACGCGTTTTCGGCCGAAAACGTGTACGTTTGCACTTCCCCGCCACAGGGAAGCTGCTAGCCGGGAATTCTCTGCCTGGTTCTACCCGCTGCCCGGAACGCTACGCAGGGCAAAAGCGATTCTCGTCCTCCGTGCTTGCTTTTTCTCAGAAAGAGCCGTGGTGTGCGTTTTCACCGGAAAACGCGTTTTCGGCCGAAAACGTGTACGTTTGCACTTCCCGGCCACAGGGAAGCTGCTAGCCGGGAATTCTCTGCCTGGTTCTACCCGCTGCCCGGAACGCTACGCAGGGCAAAAGCGATTCTCGTCCTCCGTGCTTGCTTTTTCTCAGAAAGAGCCGTGGTGTGCGTTTTCGCCGCAAAACGCGTTTTCGGCCGAAAACGTGTACGTTTGCACTTCCCGGCCACAGGGAAGCTGCTAGCAGGGAATTCGCTGCCTGGTTCTACCCGCTGCCCGGAACGCTACGCAGGGCAAAAGCGATTCTCGTCCTCCGTGCTTGCTTTTTCTCAGAAAGAGCCGTGGTGTGCGTTTTCGCCGGAAAACGCGTTTTCGGCCGAAAACGTGTACGTTTGCACTTCCCCGCCACAGGGAAGCTGCTAGCCGGGAATTCTCTGCCTGGTTCTACCCGCTGCCCGGAACGCTACGCAGGGCAAAAGCGATTCTCGTCCTCCGTGCTTGCTTTTTCTCAGAAAGAGCCGTGGTGTGCGTTTTCGCGGGAAAACGCGTTTTCGGCCGAAAACCTGTACGTTTGCACTTCCCGGCCACAGGGAAGCTGCTAGCCGGGAATTCTCTGCCTGGTTCTACCCGCTGCCCGGAACGCTACGCAGGGCAAAAGCGATTCTCGTCCTCCGTGCTTGCTTTTTCTCAGAAAGAGCCGTGGTGTGCGTTTTCGCCGCAAAACGCGTTTTCGGCCGAAAACGTGTACGTTTGCACTTCCCGGCCACAGGGAAGCTGCTAGCCGGGAATTCTCTGCCTGGTTCTACCCGCTGCCCGGAACGCTACGCAGGGCAAAAGCGATTCTCGTCCTCCGTGCTTGCTTTTTCTCAGAAAGAGCCGTGGTGTGCGTTTTCGCCGGAAAACGCGTTTTCGGCCGAAAACGTGTACGTTTGCACTTCCCGGCCACAGGGAAGATGCTAGCCGGGAATTCTCTGCCTGGTTCTACCCGCTGCCCGGAACGCTACGCAGAGCAAAAGCGATTCTCGTCCTCCGTGCTTGCTTTTTCTCAGAAAGAGCCGTGGTGTGCGTTTTCGCCGGAAAACGCGTTTTCGGCCGAAAACGTGTACGTTTGCACTTCCCCGCCACAGGGAAGCTGCTAGCCGGGAATTCTCTGCCTGGTTCTACCCGCTGCCCGGAACGCTACGCAGGGCAAAAGCGATTCTCGTCCTCCGTGCTTGCTTTTTCTCAGAAAGAGCCGTGGTGTGCGTTTTCGCTGGAAAACGCGTTTTCGGCCGAAAACGTGTACGTTTGCACTTCCCCGCCACAGGGAAGCTGCTAGCCGGGAATTCTCTGCCTGGTTCTACACGCTGCCCGGAACGCTACGCAGGGCAAAAGCGATTCTCGTCCTCCGTGCTTGCTTTTTCTCAGAAAGAGCCATGGTGTGCTTTTTCGCCGGAAAACGCGTTTTCGGTCGAAAACGTGTACGTTTGCACTTCCCGGCCACAGTTAAGCTGCTAGCCGGGAATTCTCTGCCTGGTTCTACCCGCTGCTCAGAACGCTACGCAGGGCAAAAGCGATTCTCGTCCTCCGTGCTTGCTTTTTCTCAGAAAGAGCCGTGGTGTGCGTTTTCGCCGGAAAACGCGTTTTCGGCCGAAAACGTGTACGTTTGCACTTCCCGGCCACAGGGAAGCTGCTAGCCGGGAATTCTCTGCCTGGTTCTACCCGCTGCCCGGAACGCTACGCAGGGCAAAAGCGATTCTCGTCCTCCGTGCTTTCTTTTTCTCAGAAAGAGCCGTGGTGTGCGTTTTCGCGGGAAAACGCGTTTTCGGCCGAAAACGTGTACGTTTGCACTTCCCGGCCACAGGGAAGCTGCTAGCCGGGAATTCTCTGCCTGGTTCTACCCGCTGCCCGGAACGCTACGCAGGGCAAAAGCGATTCTCGTCCTCCGTGCTTGCTTTTTCTCAGAAAGAGCCGTGGTGTGCGTTTTCGCCGGTAAACGCGTTTTCGGCCGAAAACGTGTACGTTTGCACTTCCCGGCCACAGGGAAGCTGCTAGCCGGGAATTCTCTGCCTGGTTCTACCCGCTGCCCGGAACACTACGCAGGGCAAAAGCGATTCTCGTCCTCCGTGCTTGCTTTTTCTCAGAAAGAGCCGTGGTGTGCGTTTTCGCCGGTAAACGCGTTTTCGGCCGAAAACGTGTACGTTTGCACTTCCCCGCCACAGGGAAGCTGCTAGCCGGGAATTCTCTGCCTGGTTCTACCCGCTGCCCGGAACGCTACGCAGGGCAAAAGCGATTCTCGTCCTCCGTGCTTGCTTTTTCTCAGAAAGAGCCGTGGTGTGCGTTTTCGCCGGAAAACGCGTTTTCGGCCGAAAACGTGTGCGTTTGCACTTCTGTGCCACAGGGAAGCTGCTAGCCGGGAATTCTCTGCCTGGTTCTACCCGCTGCCCGGAACGCTACGCAGGGCAAAAGCGATTCTCGTCCTCCGTGCTTGCTTTTTCTCAGAAAGAGCCGTGGTGTGCGTTTTCGCGGGAAAACGCGTTTTCGGCCGAAAACGTGTACGTTTGCACTTCCCGGCCACAGGGAAGCTGCTAGACGGGAATTCTCTGCCTGGTTCTACCCGCTGCCCGGAACGCTACGCAGGGCAAAAGCGATTCTCGTCCTCCGTGCTTGCTTTTTCTCAGAAAGAGCCATGGTGTGGTTTTTCGCCGGAAAACGCGTTTTCGGCCGAAAACGTGTACGTTTGCACTTCCCGGCCACAGGGAAGCTGCTAGCCGGGAATTCTCTGCCTGGTTCTACCTGCTGCCCGGAACGCTACGCAGGGCAAAAGCGATTCTCGTCCTCCGTGCTTGCTTTTTCTCAGAAAGAGCCGTGGTGTGCGTTTTCGCCGGAAAACGCATTTTCGGCCGAAAACGTGTACGTTTGCACTTCCCGGCCACAGGAAAGCTGCTAGACGGGAATTCTCTGCCTGGTTCTACCCGCTGCCCGGAACACTACGCAGGGCAAAAGCGATTCTCGTCCTCCGTGCTTGCTTTTTCTCAGAAAGAGCCGTGGTGTGCGTTTTCGCCGGAAAACGCGTTTTCGGCCGAAAACGTGTACGTTTGCACTTCCCCGCCACAGTGAAGCTGAGAGCAGGGAATTCTCTGCCTGGTTCTACCCGCTGCCCGGAACGCTACGCAGGGCAAAAGCGATTCTCGTCCTCCGTGCTTGCTTTTTCTCAGAAAGAGCCGTGGTGTGCGTTTTCGCTAGAAAACGCGTTTTCGGCCGAAAACGCGTACGTTTGCACTTCCACGCCACAGGGAAGCTGCTAGCCGGGAATTCTCTGCCTGGTTCTACCCGCTGCCCGGAACGCTACGCAGGGCAAAAGCGATTCTCGTCCTCCGTGCTTGCTTTTTCTCAGAAAGAGCCGTGGTGTGCGTTTTCGGGGGAAAACGCGTTTTCGGCCGAAAACGTGTACGTTTGCACTTCCCGGCCACAGGGAAGCTGCTAGCCGGGAATTCTCTGCCTGGTTCTACCCGCTGCCCGGAACGCTACGCAGGGCAAAAGCGATTCTCGTCCTCCGTGTTTGCTTTTTCTCAGAAAGAGCCGTGGTGTGCGTTTTCGCCGGAAAACGCGTTTTCGGCCGAAAACGTGTACGTTTGCACTTCCCCGCCACAGGGAAGCTGCTAGACGGGATTTCGCTGCCTGGTTCTACCCGCTGCCCGGAACGCTACGCAGGGCAAAAGCGATTCTCGTCCTCCGTGCTTGCTTTTTCTCAGAAAGAGGCGTGGTGTGCGTTTTCGCCGGAAAATGCGTTTTCGGCCGAAAACGTGTACGTTTGCACTTCCCCGCCACAGCGAAGCTGCTAGCCGGGAATTCTCTGCCTGGTTCTACCCGCTGCCCGGAACACTACGCAGGGCAAAAGCGATTCTCGTCCTCCGTGCTTGCTTTTTCTCAGAAAGAGCCGTGGTGTGCGTTTTCGCCAGAAAACGCATTTTCGGCCGAAAACGTGTACGTTTGCACTTCCCGGCCACAGGGAAGCTGCTAGACGGGAATTCTCTGCCTGGTTCTACCCGCTGCCCGGAACACCAAGCAGGGCAAAAGCGATTCTGTCCTCCGTGCTTGCTTTTTCTCAGAAAGAGCCGTGGTGTGCGTTTTCGCCGGAAAACGCGTTTTCGGCCGAAAACGTGTACGTTTGCACATCCCGGAAACAGGGAAGCTGCTAGCCGGGAATTCTCTGCCTGGTTCTACCCGCTGCCCGGAACGCTACGCAGGGCAAAAGCGATTCTCGTCCTCTTTGCTTGCTTTTTCTCAGAAAGAGCCGTGGTGTGCGTTTTCGCCGGAAAACGCGTTTTCGGCCGAAAACGTGTACGTTTGCACTTCCCCGCCACAGGGAAGCTGCTAGCCGGGAATTCTCTGCCTGGTTCTACCCGCTGCCCGGAACGCTACGCAGGGCAAAAGCGGTTCTCGTCCTCCGTGCTTGCTTTTTCTCAGAAAGAGCCGTGGTGTGCGTTCTCACCGGAAAACGCGTTTTCGGCCTAAAACGTGTACGTTTGCACTTCCCCGCCACAGGGAAGCTGCTAGCCGGGAATTCTCTGCCTGGTTCTACGCGCTGCCCGGAACGCTACGCAGGGCAAAAGCGATTCTCGTCCTCCGTGCTTGCTTTTTCTCAGAAAGAGTCGTGGTGTGCTTTTTCGCCGGAAAACGCGTTTTCGGCCGAAAACGTGTACGTTTGCACTTCCCGGCCACAGGGAAGCTGCTAGCCGGGAATTTTCTGCCTGGTTCTACCCGCTGCCCGGAACGCTACGCAGGGCAAAAGCGATTCTCGTCCTCCGTGCTTGCTTTTTCTCAGAAAGAGCCGTGGTGTGCGTTTTCGCCGGAAAACGCGTTTTCGGCCGAAAACGTGTAAGTTTGCACTTCCCGGCCACAGGGAAGCTGCTAGCCGGGAATTCTCTGCCTGGTTCTACCCGCTGCCCGGAACGCTACGCAGGGCAAAAGCGATTCTCGTCCTCTTTGCTTGCTTTCTCTCAGAAAGAGCCGTGGTGTGCGTTTTCGCCGGAAAACGCGTTTTCGGCCGAAAACGTGTACGTTTGCACTTCCCCGCCACAGGGAAGCTGCTAGCCGGGAATTCTCTGCCTGGTTCTACCCGCTGCCCGGAACGCTACGCAGGGCAAAAGCGATTCTCGTCCTCCGTGCTTGCTTTTTCTCAGAAAGAGCCGTGGTGTGCGTTTTCGCGGGAAAACGTGTTTTCGGCCGAAAAGGTGTACGTTTGCACTTCCCGGCCACAGGGAAGATGCTAGCCGGGAATTCTCTGCCTGGTTCTACCCGCTGCCCGGAACGCTACGCAGGGCAAAAGCGATTCTCGTCCTCCGTGCTTGCTTTTTCTCAGAAAGAGCCGTGGTGTGCGTTTTCGCCGCAAAACGTGTTTTCGGCCGAAAACGTGTACGTTTGCACTTCCCCGCCACAGGGAAGCTGCTAGCCGGGAATTCTCTGCCTGGTTCTACCCGCTGCCCGGAACGCTACGCAGGGCAAAAGCGATTCTCGTCCTCCGTGCTTGCTTTTTCTCAGAAAGAGCCGTGGTGTGCGTTTTCGCCGGAAAACGCGTTTTCGGCCGAAAACGTGTACGTTTGCACTTCCCCGCCACAGGGAAGCTGCTAGCAGGGAATTCTCTGCCTGGTTCTACCCGCTGCCCGGAACGCTACGCAGGGCAAAAGCGATTCTCGTCCTCCGTGCTTGCTTTTTCTCAGAAAGAGCCGTGGTGTGCTTTTTCGCCGGAAAACGCGTTTTCGGCCGAAAACGTGTACGTTTGCACTTCCCGGCCACAGGGAAGCTGCTAGCCGGGAATTCTCTGCCTGGTTCTACCCGCTGCCCGGAACGCTACGCAGGGCAAAAGCGATTTTCGTCCTCCGTGCTTGCTTTTTCTCAGAAAGAGCCGTGGTGTGCGTTTTCGCCGGAAAACGCGTTTTCGGCCGAAAACGTGTACGTTTGCACTTCCCGGCCACAGGGAAGCTGCTAGCCGGCAATTCGCTGCCTATTTCTACCCGCTGCTCAGAACGCTACGCAGGGCAAAAGCGATTCTCGTCCTCCGTGCTTGCTTTTTCTCAGAAAGAGCCGTGGTGTGCGTTTTCGCCGGAAAACGCGTTTTCGGCCGAAAACGTGTACGTTTGCACTTCCCCGCCACAGGGAAGCTGCTAGCCGGGAATTCTCTGCCTGGTTCTACCCGCTGCCCGGAACGCTACGCAGGGCAAAAGCGATTCTCGTCCTCCGTGCTTGCTTTTTCTCAGAAAGAGCCATGGTGTGCTTTTTCTCCGGAAAACGCGTTTTCGGCCGAAAACGTGTACGTTTGCACTTCCCGGCCACAGGGAAGCTGCTAGCCGGGAATTCTCTGCCTGGTTCTACCCGCTGCCCGGAACGCTAAGCAGGGCAAAAGCGATTCTCGTCCTCCGTGCTTGCTTTTTCTCAGAAAGAGCCATGGTGTTTTTTTCGCCGGAAAACGCGTTTTCGGCCGAAAACGTGTACGTTTGCACTTCCCCGCCACAGGGAAGCTGCTAGCAGGGAATTCTCTGCCTGGTTCTACCCGCTGCCCGGAACGCTACGCAGGGCAAAAGCGATTCTCGTCCTCCGTGCTTGCTTTTTCTCAGAAAGAGCCGTGGTGTGCGTTTTCGCCGGAAAACGCGTTTTCGGCCGAAAACGTGTGCGTTTGCACTTCCCGGCCACAGGGAAGCTGCTAGCCGGGAATTCTCTGCCTGGTTCTACCCGCTGCCCGGAACGCTACGCAGGGCAAAAGCGATTCTCGTCCTCCGTGCTTGCTTTTTCTCAGAAAGAGCCGTGGTGTGCGTTTTCGCCGGAAAACGCGTTTTCGGCCGAAAACGTGTACGTTTGCACTTCCCGGCCACAGCGAAGCTACTAGCCGGGAATTCTCTGCCTGGTTCTACCCGCTGCCCGGAACGCTACGCAGGGCAAAAGCGATTCTCGTCCTCCGTGCTTGCTTTTTCTCAGAAAGAGCCGTGGTGTGCGTTTTCGCCAGAAAACGCGTTTTCGGCCGAAAACGTGTACGTTTGCACTTCCCCGCCACAGGGAAGATGCTAGCCGGGAATTCTCTGCCTGGTTCTACCCGCTGCCCGGAACGCTACGCAGGGCAAAAGCGATTCTCGTCCTCTTTGCTTGCTTTTTCTCAGAAAGAGCCGTGGTGTGCGTTTTCGCCGGAAAACGCGTTTTCGGCCGAAAACGTGTACGTTTGCACTTCCCCGCCACAGGGAAGCTGCTAGCCGGGAATTCTCTGCCTGGTTCTACCCGCTGCCCGGAACGCTACGCAGGGCAAAAGCGATTCTCGTCCTCCGTGCTTGCTTTTTCTCAGAAAGAGCCGTGGTGTGCGTTTTCGCGGGAAAACGTGTTTTCGGCCGAAAAGGTGTACGTTTGCACTTCCCGGCCACAGGGAAGATGCTAGCCGGGAATTCTCTGCCTGGTTCTACCCGCTGCCCGGAACGCTACGCAGGGCAAAAGCGATTCTCGTCCTCCGTGCTTGCTTTTTCTCAGAAAGAGCCGTGGTGTGCGTTTTCGCCGCAAAACGCGTTTTCGGCCGAAAACGTGTACGTTTGCACTTCCCCGCCACAGGGAAGCTGCTAGCCGGGAATTCTCTGCCTGGTTCTACCCGCTGCCCGGAACGCTACGCAGGGCAAAAGCGATTCTCGTCCTCCGTGCTTGCTTTTTCTCAGAAAGAGCCGTGGTGTGCGTTTTCGCCGGAAAACGCGTTTTCGGCCGAAAACGTGTACGTTTGCACTTCCCCGCCACAGCGAAGCTGCTAGCAGGGAATTCTCTGCCTGGTTCTACCCGCTGCCCGGAACGCTACGCAGGGCAAAAGCGATTCTCGTCCTCCGTGCTTGCTTTTTCTCAGAAAGAGCCGTGGTGTGCTTTTTCGCCGGAAAACGCGTTTTCGGCCGAAAACGTGTACGTTTGCACTTCCCGGCCACAGGGAAGCTGCTAGCCGGGAATTCTCTGCCTGGTTCTACCCGCTGCCCGGAACGCTACGCAGGGCAAAAGCGATTTTCGTCCTCCGTGCTTGCTTTTTCGCAGAAAGAGCCGTGGTGTGCGTTTTCGCCGGAAAACGCGTTTTCGGCCGAAAACGTGTACGTTTGCACTTCCCGGCCACAGGGAAGCTGCTAGCCGGCAATTCGCTGCCTATTTCTACCCGCTGCTCAGAACGCTACGCAGGGCAAAAGCGATTCTCGTCCTCCGTGCTTGCTTTTTCTCAGAAAGAGCCGTGGTGTGCGTTTTCGCCGGAAAACGCGTTTTCGGCCGAAAACGTGTACGTTTGCACTTCCCCGCCACAGCGAAGCTGCTAGCAGGGAATTCTCTGCCTGGTTCTACCCGCTGCCCGGAACGCTACGCAGGGCAAAAGCGATTCTCGTCCTCCGTGCTTGCTTTTTCTCAGAAAGAGCCGTGGTGTGCTTTTTCGCCGGAAAACGCGTTTTCGGCCGAAAACGTGTACGTTTGCACTTCCCGGCCACAGGGAAGCTGCTAGCCGGCAATTCACTGCCTATTTCTACCCGCTGCTCAGAACGCTACGCAGGGCAAAAGCGATTCTCGTCCTCCGTGCTTGCTTTTTCTCAGAAAGAGCCGTGGTGTGCGTTTTCGCCGGAAAACGCGTTTTCGACCGAAAACGTGTACGTTTGCACTTCCCGGCCACAGGGAAGCTGCTAGCCGGGAATTCTCTGCCTGGTTCTACCCGCTGCCCGGAACGCTACGCAGGGCAAAAGCGATTCTCGTCCTCCGTGCTTGCTTTTTCTCAGAAAGAGCCATGGTGTGCTTTTTCTCCGGAAAACGCGTTTTCGGCCGAAAACGTGTACGTTTGCACTTCCCCGCCACAGGGAAGCTGCTAGCCGACAATTCGCTGCCTATTTCTACGCGCTGCCCGGAACGCTACGCAGGGCAAAAGCGATTCTCTTCCTCCGTGCTTGCTTTTTCTCAGAAAGAGCCGTGGTGTGCGTTTTCGCCGGAAAACGTGTTTTCGGCGAAAACGTGTACGTTTGCACTTCCCGGCCACAGGGAAGCTGCTAGCCGGGAATTCTCTGCCTGGTTCTACCCGCTGCCCGGAACGCTACGCAGGGCAAAAGCGATTCTCGTCCTCCGTGCTTGCTTTTTCTCAGAAAGAGCCGTGGTGTGCGTTTTCGCCGGAAAACGCGTTTTCGGCCGAAAACGTGTACGTTTGCACTTCCCGGCCACAGGGAAGCTGCTAGCCGGGAATTCTCTGCCTGGTTCTACCCGCTGCCCGGAACGCTACGCAGGGCAAAAGCGATTCTCGTCCTCCGTGCTTTCTTTTTCTCAGAAAGAGCCGTGGTGTGCGTTTTCGCGGGAAAACGCGTTTTCGGCCGAAAACGTGTACGTTTGCACTTCCCGGCCACATGGAAGATGCTAGCCGGGAATTCTCTGCCTGGTTCTACCCGCTGCCCGGAACGCTACGCAGGGCAAAAGCGATTCTCGTCCTCCGTGCTTGCTTTTTCTCAGAAAGAGCCGTGGTGTGCGTTTTCGCCGGAAAACGCGTTTTCGGCCGAAAACGTGTACGTTTGCACTTCCCCGCCACAGGGAAGCTGCTAGCCGGGAATTCTCTGCCTGGTTCTACCCGCTGCCCGGAACGCTACGCAGGGCAAAAGCGATTCTCGTCCTCCGTGCTTGCTTTTTCTCAGAAAGAGCCGTGGTGTGCGTTTTCACCGGAAAACGCGTTTTCGGCCGAAAACGTGTACGTTTGCACTTCCCGGCCACAGGGAAGCTGCTAGCCGGGAATTCTCTGCCTGGTTCTACCCGCTGCCCGGAACGCTACGCAGGGCAAAAGCGATTCTCGTCCTCCGTGCTTGCTTTTTCTCAGAAAGAGCCGTGGTGTGCGTTTTCGCCGCAAAACGCGTTTTCGGCCGAAAACGTGTACGTTTGCACTTCCCGGCCACAGGGAAGCTGCTAGCAGGGAATTCGCTGCCTGGTTCTACCCGCTGCCCGGAACGCTACGCAGGGCAAAAGCGATTCTCGTCCTCCGTGCTTGCTTTTTCTCAGAAAGAGCCGTGGTGTGCGTTTTCGCCGGAAAACGCGTTTTCGGCCGAAAACGTGTACGTTTGCACTTCCCCGCCACAGGGAAGCTGCTAGCCGGGAATTCTCTGCCTGGTTCTACCCGCTGCCCGGAACGCTACGCAGGGCAAAAGCGATTCTCGTCCTCCGTGCTTGCTTTTTCTCAGAAAGAGCCGTGGTGTGCGTTTTCGCGGGAAAACGCGTTTTCGGCCGAAAACCTGTACGTTTGCACTTCCCGGCCACAGGGAAGCTGCTAGCCGGGAATTCTCTGCCTGGTTCTACCCGCTGCCCGGAACGCTACGCAGGGCAAAAGCGATTCTCGTCCTCCGTGCTTGCTTTTTCTCAGAAAGAGCCGTGGTGTGCGTTTTCGCCGCAAAACGCGTTTTCGGCCGAAAACGTGTACGTTTGCACTTCCCGGCCACAGGGAAGCTGCTAGCCGGGAATTCTCTGCCTGGTTCTACCCGCTGCCCGGAACGCTACGCAGGGCAAAAGCGATTCTCGTCCTCCGTGCTTGCTTTTTCTCAGAAAGAGCCGTGGTGTGCGTTTTCGCCGGAAAACGCGTTTTCGGCCGAAAACGTGTACGTTTGCACTTCCCGGCCACAGGGAAGATGCTAGCCGGGAATTCTCTGCCTGGTTCTACCCGCTGCCCGGAACGCTACGCAGAGCAAAAGCGATTCTCGTCCTCCGTGCTTGCTTTTTCTCAGAAAGAGCCGTGGTGTGCGTTTTCGCCGGAAAACGCGTTTTCGGCCGAAAACGTGTACGTTTGCACTTCCCCGCCACAGGGAAGCTGCTAGCCGGGAATTCTCTGCCTGGTTCTACCCGCTGCCCGGAACGCTACGCAGGGCAAAAGCGATTCTCGTCCTCCGTGCTTGCTTTTTCTCAGAAAGAGCCGTGGTGTGCGTTTTCGCTGGAAAACGCGTTTTCGGCCGAAAACGTGTACGTTTGCACTTCCCCGCCACAGGGAAGCTGCTAGCCGGGAATTCTCTGCCTGGTTCTACCCGCTGCCCGGAACGCTACGCAGGGCAAAAGCGATTCTCGTCCTCCGTGCTTGCTTTTTCTCAGAAAGAGCCATGGTGTGCTTTTTCGCCGGAAAACGCGTTTTCGGTCGAAAACGTGTACGTTTGCACTTCCCGGCCACAGTTAAGCTGCTAGCCGGGAATTCTCTGCCTGGTTCTACCCGCTGCTCAGAACGCTACGCAGGGCAAAAGCGATTCTCGTCCTCCGTGCTTGCTTTTTCTCAGAAAGAGCCGTGGTGTGCGTTTTCGCCGGAAAACGCGTTTTCGGCCGAAAACGTGTACGTTTGCACTTCCCGGCCACAGGGAAGCTGCTAGCCGGGAATTCTCTGCCTGGTTCTACCCGCTGCCCGGAACGCTACGCAGGGCAAAAGCGATTCTCGTCCTCCGTGCTTTCTTTTTCTCAGAAAGAGCCGTGGTGTGCGTTTTCGCGGGAAAACGCGTTTTCGGCCGAAAACGTGTACGTTTGCACTTCCCGGCCACAGGGAAGCTGCTAGCCGGGAATTCTCTGCCTGGTTCTACCCGCTGCCCGGAACGCTACGCAGGGCAAAAGCGATTCTCGTCCTCCGTGCTTGCTTTTTCTCAGAAAGAGCCGTGGTGTGCGTTTTCGCCGGTAAACGCGTTTTCGGCCGAAAACGTGTACGTTTGCACTTCCCGGCCACAGGGAAGCTGCTAGCCGGGAATTCTCTGCCTGGTTCTACCCGCTGCCCGGAACACTACGCAGGGCAAAAGCGATTCTCGTCCTCCGTGCTTGCTTTTTCTCAGAAAGAGCCGTGGTGTGCGTTTTCGCCGGTAAACGCGTTTTCGGCCGAAAACGTGTACGTTTGCACTTCCCCGCCACAGGGAAGCTGCTAGCCGGGAATTCTCTGCCTGGTTCTACCCGCTGCCCGGAACGCTACGCAGGGCAAAAGCGATTCTCGTCCTCCGTGCTTGCTTTTTCTCAGAAAGAGCCGTGGTGTGCGTTTTCGCCGGAAAACGCGTTTTCGGCCGAAAACGTGTGCGTTTGCACTTCTGTACCACAGGGAAGCTGCTAGCCGGGAATTCTCTGCCTGGTTCTACCCGCTGCCCGGAACGCTACGCAGGGCAAAAGCGATTCTCGTCCTCCGTGCTTGCTTTTTCTCAGAAAGAGCCGTGGTGTGCGTTTTCGCGGGAAAACGCGTTTTCGGCCGAAAACGTGTACGTTTGCACTTCCCGGCCACAGGGAAGCTGCTAGACGGGAATTCTCTGCCTGGTTCTACCCGCTGCCCGGAACGCTACGCAGGGCAAAAGCGATTCTCGTCCTCCGTGCTTGCTTTTTCTCAGAAAGAGCCATGGTGTGGTTTTTCGCCGGAAAACGCGTTTTCGGCCGAAAACGTGTACGTTTGCACTTCCCGGCCACAGGGAAGCTGCTAGCCGGGAATTCTCTGCCTGGTTCTACCTGCTGCCCGGAACGCTACGCAGGGCAAAAGCGATTCTCGTCCTCCGTGCTTGCTTTTTCTCAGAAAGAGCCGTGGTGTGCGTTTTCGCCGGAAAACGCATTTTCGGTCGAAAACGTGTACGTTTGCACTTCCCGGCCACAGGAAAGCTGCTAGACGGGAATTCTCTGCCTGGTTCTACCCGCTGCCCGGAACACTACGCAGGGCAAAAGCGATTCTCGTCCTCCGTGCTTGCTTTTTCTCAGAAAGAGCCGTGGTGTGCGTTTTCGCCGGAAAACGCATTTTCGGTCGAAAACGTGTACGTTTGCACTTCCCGGCCACAGGAAAGCTGCTAGACGGGAATTCTCTGCCTGGTTCTACCCGCTGCCCGGAACACTACGCAGGGCAAAAGCGATTCTCGTCCTCCGTGCTTGCTTTTTCTCAGAAAGAGCCGTGGTGTGCGTTTTCGCCGGAAAACGCGTTTTCGGCCGAAAACGTGTACGTTTGCACTTCCCCGCCACAGGGAAGCTGCTAGACGGGATTTCGCTGCCTGGTTCTACCCGCTGCCCGGAACGCTACGCAGGGCAAAAGCGATTCTCGTCCTCCGTGCTTGCTTTTTCTCAGAAAGAGGCGTGGTGTGCGTTTTCGCCGGAAAATGCGTTTTCGGCCGAAAACGTGTACGTTTGCACTTCCCCGCCACAGCGAAGCTGCTAGCCGGGAATTCTCTGCCTGGTTCTACCCGCTGCCCGGAACACTACGCAGGGCAAAAGCGATTCTCGTCCTCCGTGCTTGCTTTTTCTCAGAAAGAGCCGTGGTGTGCGTTTTCGCCAGAAAACGCATTTTCGGCCGAAAACGTGTACGTTTGCACTTCCCGGCCACAGGGAAGCTGCTAGACGGGAATTCTCTGCCTGGTTCTACCCGCTGCCCGGAACACCAAGCAGGGCAAAAGCGATTCTGTCCTCCGTGCTTGCTTTTTCTCAGAAAGAGCCGTGGTGTGCGTTTTCGCCGGAAAACGCGTTTTCGGCCGAAAACGTGTACGTTTGCACATCCCGGAAACAGGGAAGCTGCTAGCCGGGAATTCTCTGCCTGGTTCTACCCGCTGCCCGGAACGCTACGCAGGGCAAAAGCGATTCTCGTCCTCTTTGCTTGCTTTCTCTCAGAAAGAGCCGTGGTGTGCGTTTTCGCCGGAAAACGCGTTTTCGGCCGAAAACGTGTACGTTTGCACTTCCCCGCCACAGGGAAGCTGCTAGCCGGGAATTCTCTGCCTGGTTCTACCCGCTGCCCGGAACGCTACGCAGGGCAAAAGCGGTTCTCGTCCTCCGTGCTTGCTTTTTCTCAGAAAGAGCCGTGGTGTGCGTTCTCACCGGAAAACGCGTTTTCGGCCTAAAACGTGTACGTTTGGACTTCCCGGCCACAGGGAAGCTGCTAGCCGGGAATTCTCTGCCTGGTTCTACCCGCTGCCCGGAACGCTACGCAGGGCAAAAGCGATTCTCGTCCTCCGTGCTTGCTTTTTCTCAGAAAGAGCCGTGGTGTGCGTTTTCGCCGGAAAACGCGTTTTCGGCCGAAAACGTGTACGTTTGCGCATCCCGGCCACAGGGAAGCTGCTAGCCGGGAATTCTCTGCCTGGTTCTACACGCTGCCCGGAACGCTACGCAGGGCAAAAGCGATTCTCGTCCTCCGTGCTTGCTTTTTCTCAGAAAGAGCCGTGGTGTGCGTTTTCGCCGGAAAACGCGTTTTCGGCCGAAAACGTGTACGTTTGCACTTCCCCGCCACAGGGAAGCTGCTAGCCGGGAATTCTCTGCCTGGTTCTACCCGCTGCCCGGAACGCTACGCAGGGCAAAAGCGATTCTCGTCCTCCGTGCTTGCTTTTTCTCAGAAAGAGCCGTGGTGTGCGTTTTCGCCGGAAAACGCGTTTTCGGCCGAAAACGTGTACCTTTGCACTTCCAGGCCACAGGGAAGCTGCTAGCCGGGAATTTTCTGCCTGGTTCTACCCGCTGCCCGGAACGCTACGCAGGGCAAAAGCGATTCTCGTCCTCCGTGCTTGCTTTTTCTCAGAAAGAGCCGTGGTGTGCGTTTTCGCCGGAAAACGCGTTTTCGGCCGAAAACGTATACCTTTGCACTTCCCGGCCACAGGGAAGCTGCTAGCCGGGAATTCTCTGCCTGGTTCTACCCGCTGCCCGGAACGCTACGCAGGGCAAAAGCGATTCTCGTCCTCCGTGCTTGCTTTTTCTCAGAAAGAGCCGTGGTGTGCGTTTTCGCCGGAAAACGCGTTTTCGGCCGAAAACGTGTACGTTTGCACTTCCCCGCCACAGCGAAGCTGCTAGCCGGGAATTCTCTGCCTGGTTCTACCCGCTGCCCGGAACGCTACGCAGGGCAAAAGCGATTCTCGTCCTCCGTGCTTGCTTTTTCTCAGAAAGAGCCGTGGTGTGCGTTTTCGCCGGGAAACGCGTTTTCGGCCGAAAACGTGTACGTTTGCACTTCCCCGCCACAGGGAAGCTGCTAGCCGGGAATTCTCTGCCTGGTTCTACGCGCTGCCCGGAACGCTACGCAGGGCAAAAGCGATTCTCGTCCTCCGTGCTTGCTTTTTCTCAGAAAGAGTCGTGGTGTGCTTTTTCGCCGGAAAACGCGTTTTCGGCCGAAAACGTGTACGTTTGCACTTCCCGGCCACAGGGAAGCTGCTAGCCGGGAATTTTCTGCCTGGTTCTACCCGCTGCCCGGAACGCTACGCAGGGCAAAAGCGATTCTCGTCCTCCGTGCTTGCTTTTTCTCAGAAAGAGCCGTGGTGTGCGTTTTCGCCGGAAAACGCGTTTTCGGCCGAAAACGTGTAAGTTTGCACTTCCCGGCCACAGGGAAGCTGCTAGCCGGGAATTCTCTGCCTGGTTCTACCCGCTGCCCGGAACGCTACGCAGGGCAAAAGCGATTCTCGTCCTCTTTGCTTGCTTTCTCTCAGAAAGAGCCGTGGTGTGCGTTTTCGCCGGAAAACGCGTTTTCGGCCGAAAACGTGTACGTTTGCACTTCCCCGCCACAGGGAAGCTGCTAGCCGGGAATTCTCTGCCTGGTTCTACCCGCTGCCCGGAACGCTACGCAGGGCAAAAGCGATTCTCGTCCTCCGTGCTTGCTTTTTCTCAGAAAGAGCCGTGGTGTGCGTTTTCGCGGGAAAACGTGTTTTCGGCCGAAAAGGTGTACGTTTGCACTTCCCGGCCACAGGGAAGATGCTAGCCGGGAATTCTCTGCCTGGTTCTACCCGCTGCCCGGAACGCTACGCAGGGCAAAAGCGATTCTCGTCCTCCGTGCTTGCTTTTTCTCAGAAAGAGCCGTGGTGTGCGTTTTCGCCGCAAAACGTGTTTTCGGCCGAAAACGTGTACGTTTGCACTTCCCCGCCACAGGGAAGCTGCTAGCCGGGAATTCTCTGCCTGGTTCTACCCGCTGCCCGGAACGCTACGCAGGGCAAAAGCGATTCTCGTCCTCCGTGCTTGCTTTTTCTCAGAAAGAGCCGTGGTGTGCGTTTTCGCCGGAAAACGCGTTTTCGGCCGAAAACGTGTACGTTTGCACTTCCCCGCCACAGGGAAGCTGCTAGCAGGGAATTCTCTGCCTGGTTCTACCCGCTGCCCGGAACGCTACGCAGGGCAAAAGCGATTCTCGTCCTCCGTGCTTGCTTTTTCTCAGAAAGAGCCGTGGTGTGCTTTTTCGCCGGAAAACGCGTTTTCGGCCGAAAACGTGTACGTTTGCACTTCCCGGCCACAGGGAAGCTGCTAGCCGGGAATTCTCTGCCTGGTTCTACCCGCTGCCCGGAACGCTACGCAGGGCAAAAGCGATTTTCGTCCTCCGTGCTTGCTTTTTCTCAGAAAGAGCCGTGGTGTGCGTTTTCGCCGGAAAACGCGTTTTCGGCCGAAAACGTGTACGTTTGCACTTCCCGGCCACAGGGAAGCTGCTAGCCGGCAATTCGCTGCCTATTTCTACCCGCTGCTCAGAACGCTACGCAGGGCAAAAGCGATTCTCGTCCTCCGTGCTTGCTTTTTCTCAGAAAGAGCCGTGGTGTGCGTTTTCGCCGGAAAACGCGTTTTCGGCCGAAAACGTGTACGTTTGCACTTCCCCGCCACAGGGAAGCTGCTAGCCGGGAATTCTCTGCCTGGTTCTACCCGCTGCCCGGAACGCTACGCAGGGCAAAAGCGATTCTCGTCCTCCGTGCTTGCTTTTTCTCAGAAAGAGCCATGGTGTGCTTTTTCTCCGGAAAACGCGTTTTCGGCCGAAAACGTGTACGTTTGCACTTCCCGGCCACAGGGAAGCTGCTAGCCGGGAATTCTCTGCCTGGTTCTACCCGCTGCCCGGAACGCTAAGCAGGGCAAAAGCGATTCTCGTCCTCCGTGCTTGCTTTTTCTCAGAAAGAGCCATGGTGTTTTTTTCGCCGGAAAACGCGTTTTCGGCCGAAAACGTGTACGTTTGCACTTCCCGGCCACAGGGAAGCTGCTAGCAGGGAATTCTCTGCCTGGTTCTACCCGCTGCCCGGAACGCTACGCAGGGCAAAAGCGATTCTCGTCCTCCGTGCTTTCTTTTTCTCAGAAAGAGCCGTGGTGTGCGTTTTCGCGGGAAAACGCGTTTTCGGCCGAAAACGTGTACGTTTGCACTTCCCGGCCACAGGGAAGCTGCTAGCCGGGAATTCTCTGCCTGGTTCTACCCGCTGCCCGGAACGCTACGCAGGGCAAAAGCGATTCTCGTCCTCCGTGCTTGCTTTTTCTCAGAAAGAGCCGTGGTGTGCGTTTTCGCCGGTAAACGCGTTTTCGGCCGAAAACGTGTACGTTTGCACTTCCCGGCCACAGGGAAGCTGCTAGCCGGGAATTCTCTGCCTGGTTCTACCCGCTGCCCGGAACACTACGCAGGGCAAAAGCGATTCTCGTCCTCCGTGCTTGCTTTTTCTCAGAAAGAGCCGTGGTGTGCGTTTTCGCCGGTAAACGCGTTTTCGGCCGAAAACGTGTACGTTTGCACTTCCCCGCCACAGGGAAGCTGCTAGCCGGGAATTCTCTGCCTGGTTCTACCCGCTGCCCGGAACGCTACGCAGGGCAAAAGCGATTCTCGTCCTCCGTGCTTGCTTTTTCTCAGAAAGAGCCGTGGTGTGCGTTTTCGCCGGAAAACGCGTTTTCGGCCGAAAACGTGTGCGTTTGCACTTCTGTGCCACAGGGAAGCTGCTAGCCGGGAATTCTCTGCCTGGTTCTACCCGCTGCCCGGAACGCTACGCAGGGCAAAAGCGATTCTCGTCCTCCGTGCTTGCTTTTTCTCAGAAAGAGCCGTGGTGTGCGTTTTCGCGGGAAAACGCGTTTTCGGCCGAAAACGTGTACGTTTGCACTTCCCGGCCACAGGGAAGCTGCTAGACGGGAATTCTCTGCCTGGTTCTACCCGCTGCCCGGAACGCTACGCAGGGCAAAAGCGATTCTCGTCCTCCGTGCTTGCTTTTTCTCAGAAAGAGCCATGGTGTGGTTTTTCGCCGGAAAACGCGTTTTCGGCCGAAAACGTGTACGTTTGCACTTCCCGGCCACAGGGAAGCTGCTAGCCGGGAATTCTCTGCCTGGTTCTACCTGCTGCCCGGAACGCTACGCAGGGCAAAAGCGATTCTCGTCCTCCGTGCTTGCTTTTTCTCAGAAAGAGCCGTGGTGTGCGTTTTCGCCGGAAAACGCATTTTCGGCCGAAAACGTGTACGTTTGCACTTCCCGGCCACAGGAAAGCTGCTAGACGGGAATTCTCTGCCTGGTTCTACCCGCTGCCCGGAACACTACGCAGGGCAAAAGCGATTCTCGTCCTCCGTGCTTGCTTTTTCTCAGAAAGAGCCGTGGTGTGCGTTTTCGCCGGAAAACGCGTTTTCGGCCGAAAACGTGTACGTTTGCACTTCCCCGCCACAGTGAAGCTGAGAGCAGGGAATTCTCTGCCTGGTTCTACCCGCTGCCCGGAACGCTACGCAGGGCAAAAGCGATTCTCGTCCTCCGTGCTTGCTTTTTCTCAGAAAGAGCCGTGGTGTGCGTTTTCGCTAGAAAACGCGTTTTCGGCCGAAAACGCGTACGTTTGCACTTCCACGCCACAGGGAAGCTGCTAGCCGGGAATTCTCTGCCTGGTTCTACCCGCTGCCCGGAACGCTACGCAGGGCAAAAGCGATTCTCGTCCTCCGTGCTTGCTTTTTCTCAGAAAGAGCCGTGGTGTGCGTTTTCGGGGGAAAACGCGTTTTCGGCCGAAAACGTGTACGTTTGCACTTCCCGGCCACAGGGAAGCTGCTAGCCGGGAATTCTCTGCCTGGTTCTACCCGCTGCCCGGAACGCTACGCAGGGCAAAAGCGATTCTCGTCCTCCGTGCTTGCTTTTTCTCAGAAAGAGCCGTGGTGTGCGTTTTCGCCGGAAAACGCGTTTTCGGCCGAAAACGTGTACGTTTGCACTTCCCCGCCACAGGGAAGCTGCTAGACGGGATTTCGCTGCCTGGTTCTACCCGCTGCCCGGAACGCTACGCAGGGCAAAAGCGATTCTCGTCCTCCGTGCTTGCTTTTTCTCAGAAAGAGGCGTGGTGTGCGTTTTCGCCGGAAAATGCGTTTTCGGCCGAAAACGTGTACGTTTGCACTTCCCCGCCACAGCGAAGCTGCTAGCCGGGAATTCTCTGCCTGGTTCTACCCGCTGCCCGGAACACTACGCAGGGCAAAAGCGATTCTCGTCCTCCGTGCTTGCTTTTTCTCAGAAAGAGCCGTGGTGTGCGTTTTCGCCAGAAAACGCATTTTCGGCCGAAAACGTGTACGTTTGCACTTCCCGGCCACAGGGAAGCTGCTAGACGGGAATTCTCTGCCTGGTTCTACCCGCTGCCCGGAACACCAAGCAGGGCAAAAGCGATTCTGTCCTCCGTGCTTGCTTTTTCTCAGAAAGAGCCGTGGTGTGCGTTTTCGCCGGAAAACGCGTTTTCGGCCGAAAACGTGTACGTTTGCACATCCCGGAAACAGGGAAGCTGCTAGCCGGGAATTCTCTGCCTGGTTCTACCCGCTGCCCGGAACGCTACGCAGGGCAAAAGCGATTCTCGTCCTCTTTGCTTGCTTTTTCTCAGAAAGAGCCGTGGTGTGCGTTTTCGCCGGAAAACGCGTTTTCGGCCGAAAACGTGTACGTTTGCACTTCCCCGCCACAGGGAAGCTGCTAGCCGGGAATTCTCTGCCTGGTTCTACCCGCTGCCCGGAACGCTACGCAGGGCAAAAGCGGTTCTCGTCCTCCGTGCTTGCTTTTTCTCAGAAAGAGCCGTGGTGTGCGTTCTCACCGGAAAACGCGTTTTCGGCCTAAAACGTGTACGTTTGGACTTCCCGGCCACAGGGAAGCTGCTAGCCGGGAATTCTCTGCCTGGTTCTACCCGCTGCCCGGAACGCTACGCAGGGCAAAAGCGATTCTCGTCCTCCGTGCTTGCTTTTTCTCAGAAAGAGCCGTGGTGTGCGTTTTCGCCGGAAAACGCGTTTTCGGCCGAAAACGTGTACGTTTGCACATCCCGGCCACAGGGAAGCTGCTAGCCGGGAATTCTCTGCCTGGTTCTACACGCTGCCCGGAACGCTACGCAGGGCAAAAGCGATTCTCGTCCTCCGTGCTTGCTTTTTCTCAGAAAGAGCCGTGGTGTGCGTTTTCGCCGGAAAACGCGTTTTCGGCCGAAAACGTGTACGTTTGCACTTCCCCGCCACAGGGAAGCTGCTAGCCGGGAATTCTCTGCCTGGTTCTACCCGCTGCCCGGAACGCTACGCAGGGCAAAAGCGATTCTCGTCCTCCGTGCTTGCTTTTTCTCAGAAAGAGCCGTGGTGTGCGTTTTCGCCGGAAAACGCGTTTTCGGCCGAAAACGTGTACCTTTGCACTTCCAGGCCACAGGGAAGCTGCTAGCCGGGAATTTTCTGCCTGGTTCTACCCGCTGCCCGGAACGCTACGCAGGGCAAAAGCGATTCTCGTCCTCCGTGCTTGCTTTTTCTCAGAAAGAGCCGTGGTGTGCGTTTTCGCCGGAAAACGCGTTTTCGGCCGAAAACGTATACCTTTGCACTTCCCGGCCACAGGGAAGCTGCTAGCCGGGAATTCTCTGCCTGGTTCTACCCGCTGCCCGGAACGCTACGCAGGGCAAAAGCGATTCTCGTCCTCCGTGCTTGCTTTTTCTCAGAAAGAGCCGTGGTGTGCGTTTTCGCCGGAAAACGCGTTTTCGGCCGAAAACGTGTACGTTTGCACTTCCCCGCCACAGCGAAGCTGCTAGCCGGGAATTCTCTGCCTGGTTCTACCCGCTGCCCGGAACGCTACGCAGGGCAAAAGCGATTCTCGTCCTCCGTGCTTGCTTTTTCTCAGAAAGAGCCGTGGTGTGCGTTTTCGCCGGGAAACGCGTTTTCGGCCGAAAACGTGTACGTTTGCACTTCCCCGCCACAGGGAAGCTGCTAGCCGGGAATTCTCTGCCTGGTTCTACGCGCTGCCCGGAACGCTACGCAGGGCAAAAGCGATTCTCGTCCTCCGTGCTTGCTTTTTCTCAGAAAGAGTCGTGGTGTGCTTTTTCGCCGGAAAACGCGTTTTCGGCCGAAAACGTGTACGTTTGCACTTCCCGGCCACAGGGAAGCTGCTAGCCGGGAATTTTCTGCCTGGTTCTACCCGCTGCCCGGAACGCTACGCAGGGCAAAAGCGATTCTCGTCCTCCGTGCTTGCTTTTTCTCAGAAAGAGCCGTGGTGTGCGTTTTCGCCGGAAAACGCGTTTTCGGCCGAAAACGTGTAAGTTTGCACTTCCCGGCCACAGGGAAGCTGCTAGCCGGGAATTCTCTGCCTGGTTCTACCCGCTGCCCGGAACGCTACGCAGGGCAAAAGCGATTCTCGTCCTCTTTGCTTGCTTTCTCTCAGAAAGAGCCGTGGTGTGCGTTTTCGCCGGAAAACGCGTTTTCGGCCGAAAACGTGTACGTTTGCACTTCCCCGCCACAGGGAAGCTGCTAGCCGGGAATTCTCTGCCTGGTTCTACCCGCTGCCCGGAACGCTACGCAGGGCAAAAGCGATTCTCGTCCTCCGTGCTTGCTTTTTCTCAGAAAGAGCCGTGGTGTGCGTTTTCGCGGGAAAACGTGTTTTCGGCCGAAAAAGTGTACGTTTGCACTTCCCGGCCACAGGGAAGATGCTAGCCGGGAATTCTCTGCCTGGTTCTACCCGCTGCCCGGAACGCTACGCAGGGCAAAAGCGATTCTCGTCCTCCGTGCTTGCTTTTTCTCAGAAAGAGCCGTGGTGTGCGTTTTCGCCGCAAAACGTGTTTTCGGCCGAAAACGTGTACGTTTGCACTTCCCCGCCACAGGGAAGCTGCTAGCCGGGAATTCTCTGCCTGGTTCTACCCGCTGCCCGGAACGCTACGCAGGGCAAAAGCGATTCTCGTCCTCCGTGCTTGCTTTTTCTCAGAAAGAGCCGTGGTGTGCGTTTTCGCCGGAAAACGCGTTTTCGGCCGAAAACGTGTACGTTTGCACTTCCCCGCCACAGGGAAGCTGCTAGCAGGGAATTCTCTGCCTGGTTCTACCCGCTGCCCGGAACGCTACGCAGGGCAAAAGCGATTCTCGTCCTCCGTGCTTGCTTTTTCTCAGAAAGAGCCGTGGTGTGCTTTTTCGCCGGAAAACGCGTTTTCGGCCGAAAACGTGTACGTTTGCACTTCCCGGCCACAGGGAAGCTGCTAGCCGGGAATTCTCTGCCTGGTTCTACCCGCTGCCCGGAACGCTACGCAGGGCAAAAGCGATTTTCGTCCTCCGTGCTTGCTTTTTCTCAGAAAGAGCCGTGGTGTGCGTTTTCGCCGGAAAACGCGTTTTCGGCCGAAAACGTGTACGTTTGCACTTCCCGGCCACAGGGAAGCTGCTAGCCGGCAATTCGCTGCCTATTTCTACCCGCTGCTCAGAACGCTACGCAGGGCAAAAGCGATTCTCGTCCTCCGTGCTTGCTTTTTCTCAGAAAGAGCCGTGGTGTGCGTTTTCGCCGGAAAACGCGTTTTCGGCCGAAAACGTGTACGTTTGCACTTCCCCGCCACAGGGAAGCTGCTAGCCGGGAATTCTCTGCCTGGTTCTACCCGCTGCCCGGAACGCTACGCAGGGCAAAAGCGATTCTCGTCCTCCGTGCTTGCTTTTTCTCAGAAAGAGCCATGGTGTGCTTTTTCTCCGGAAAACGCGTTTTCGGCCGAAAACGTGTACGTTTGCACTTCCCGGCCACAGGGAAGCTGCTAGCCGGGAATTCTCTGCCTGGTTCTACCCGCTGCCCGGAACGCTAAGCAGGGCAAAAGCGATTCTCGTCCTCCGTGCTTGCTTTTTCTCAGAAAGAGCCATGGTGTTTTTTTCGCCGGAAAACGCGTTTTCGGCCGAAAACGTGTACGTTTGCACTTCCCGGCCACAGGGAAGCTGCTAGCAGGGAATTCTCTGCCTGGTTCTACCCGCTGCCCGGAACGCTACGCAGGGCAAAAGCGATTCTCGTCCTCCGTGCTTGCTTTTTCTCAGAAAGAGCCGTGGTGTGCGTTTTCGCCGGAAAACGCGTTTTCGGCCGAAAACGTGTGCGTTTGCACTTCCCGGCCACAGGGAAGCTGCTAGCCGGGAATTCTCTGCCTGGTTCTACCCGCTGCCCGGAACGCTACGCAGGGCAAAAGCGATTCTCGTCCTCCGTGCTTGCTTTTTCTCAGAAAGAGCCGTGGTGTGCGTTTTCGCCGGAAAACGCGTTTTCGGCCGAAAACGTGTACGTTTGCACTTCCCGGCCACAGCGAAGCTACTAGCCGGGAATTCTCTGCCTGGTTCTACCCGCTGCCCGGAACGCTACGCAGGGCAAAAGCGATTCTCGTCCTCCGTGCTTGCTTTTTCTCAGAAAGAGCCGTGGTGTGCGTTTTCGCCAGAAAACGCGTTTTCGGCCGAAAACGTGTACGTTAGCACTTCCCAGCCACAGTGAAGCTGCTAGACGGGAATTCGCTGCCTATTTCTACCCGCTGCTCAGAACTCTACGCAGGGCAAAAGCGATTCTCGTCCTCCGTGCTTGCTTTTTCTCAGAAAGAGCCGTGGTGTGCGTTTTCGCCGGTAAACGCGTTTTCGGCCGAAAACGTGTACGTTTGCACTTCCCGGCCACAGGGAAGCTGCTAGCCGGGAATTCTCTGCCTGGTTCTACCCGCTGCCCGGAACGCTACGCAGGGCAAAAGCGATTCTCGTCCTCCGTGCTTGCTTTTTCTCAGAAAGAGCCGTGGTGTGCGTTTTCGCCGGAAAACGCGTTTTCGGCCGAAAACGTGTACGTTTGCACTTCCCCGCCACAGGGAAGATGCTAGCCGGGAATTCTCTGCCTGGTTCTACCCGCTGCCCGGAACGCTACGCAGGGCAAAAGCGATTCTCGTCCTCTTTGCTTGCTTTTTCTCAGAAAGAGCCGTGGTGTGCGTTTTCGCCGGAAAACGCGTTTTCGGCCGAAAACGTGTACGTTTGCACTTCCCCGCCACAGGGAAGCTGCTAGCCGGGAATTCTCTGCCTGGTTCTACCCGCTGCCCGGAACGCTACGCAGGGCAAAAGCGATTCTCGTCCTCCGTGCTTGCTTTTTCTCAGAAAGAGCCGTGGTGTGCGTTTTCGCGGGAAAACGTGTTTTCGGCCGAAAAGGTGTACGTTTGCACTTCCCGGCCACAGGGAAGATGCTAGCCGGGAATTCTCTGCCTGGTTCTACCCGCTGCCCGGAACGCTACGCAGGGCAAAAGCGATTCTCGTCCTCCGTGCTTGCTTTTTCTCAGAAAGAGCCGTGGTGTGCGTTTTCGCCGCAAAACGCGTTTTCGGCCGAAAACGTGTACGTTTGCACTTCCCCGCCACAGGGAAGCTGCTAGCCGGGAATTCTCTGCCTGGTTCTACCCGCTGCCCGGAACGCTACGCAGGGCAAAAGCGATTCTCGTCCTCCGTGCTTGCTTTTTCTCAGAAAGAGCCGTGGTGTGCGTTTTCGCCGGAAAACGCGTTTTCGGCCGAAAACGTGTACGTTTGCACTTCCCCGCCACAGCGAAGCTGCTAGCAGGGAATTCTCTGCCTGGTTCTACCCGCTGCCCGGAACGCTACGCAGGGCAAAAGCGATTCTCGTCCTCCGTGCTTGCTTTTTCTCAGAAAGAGCCGTGGTGTGCTTTTTCGCCGGAAAACGCGTTTTCGGCCGAAAACGTGTACGTTTGCACTTCCCGGCCACAGGGAAGCTGCTAGCCGGGAATTCTCTGCCTGGTTCTACCCGCTGCCCGGAACGCTACGCAGGGCAAAAGCGATTTTCGTCCTCCGTGCTTGCTTTTTCTCAGAAAGAGCCGTGGTGTGCGTTTTCGCCGGAAAACGCGTTTTCGGCCGAAAACGTGTACGTTTGCACTTCCCGGCCACAGGGAAGCTGCTAGCCGGCAATTCGCTGCCTATTTCTACCCGCTGCTCAGAACGCTACGCAGGGCAAAAGCGATTCTCGTCCTCCGTGCTTGCTTTTTCTCAGAAAGAGCCGTGGTGTGCGTTTTCGCCGGAAAACGCGTTTTCGGCCGAAAACGTGTACGTTTGCACTTCCCCGCCACAGGGAAGCTGCTAGCCGGGAATTCTCTGCCTGGTTCTACCCGCTGCCCGGAACGCTACGCAGGGCAAAAGCGATTCTCGTCCTCCGTGCTTGCTTTTTCTCAGAAAGAGCCATGGTGTGCTTTTTCTCCGGAAAACGCGTTTTCGGCCGAAAACGTGTACGTTTGCACTTCCCGGCCACAGGGAAGCTGCTAGCCGGGAATTCTCTGCCTGGTTCTACCCGCTGCCCGGAACGCTAAGCAGGGCAAAAGCGATTCTCGTCCTCCGTGCTTGCTTTTTCTCAGAAAGAGCCATGGTGTTTTTTTCGCCGGAAAACGCGTTTTCGGCCGAAAACGTGTACGTTTGCACTTCCCCGCCACAGGGAAGATGCTAGCCGGGAATTCTCTGCCTGGTTCTACCCGCTGCCCGGAACGCTACGCAGGGCAAAAGCGATTCTCGTCCTCCGTGCTTGCTTTTTCTCAGAAAGAGCCGTAGTGTGCGTTTTCGCCGCAAAACGCGTTTTCGGCCGAAAACGTGTACGTTTGCACTTCCCCGCCACAGCGAAGCTACTAGCCGGGAATTCTCTGCCTGGTTCTACCCGCTGCCCGGAACGCTACGCAGGGCAAAAGCGATTCTCGTCCTCCGTGCTTGCTTTTTCTCAGAAAGAGCCGTGGTGTGCGTTTTCGCCGGAAAACGCGTTTTCGGCCGAAAACGTGTACGTTTGCACTTCCCCGCCACAGGGAAGCTGCTAGACGGGAATTCGCTGCCTATTTCTACCCGCTGCTCAGAACGCTACGCAGGGCAAAAGCGATTCTCGTCCTCCGTGCTTGCTTTTTCTCAGAAAGAGCCGTGGTGTGCGTTTTCGCCAGAAAACGCGTTTTCGGCCGAAAACGTGTACGTTTGCACTTCCCCGCCACAGCGAAGCTGCTAGCCGGGAATTCTCTGCCTGGTTCTACCCGCTGCCCGGAACGCTACGCAGGGCAAAAGCGATTCTCGTCCTCCGTGCTTGCTTTTTCTCAGAAAGAGCCGTGGTGTGCGTTTTCGCCGGAAAACGCGTTTTCGGCCGAAAACGTGTACGTTTGCACTTCCAGGCCACAGGGAAGCTGCTAGCCGGGAATTCTCTGCCTGGTTCTACCCGCTGCCCGGAACGCTACGCAGGGCAAAAGCGATTCTCGTCCTCCGTACTTGCTTTTTCTCAGAAAGAGCCGTGGTGTGCGTTTTCGCCGGAAAACGCATTTTCGGCTGAAAACGTGTACGTTTGCACTTCCCCGCCACAGGGAAGCTGCTAGCCGGGAATTCTCTGCCTGGTTCTACCCGCTGCCCGGAACGCTACGCAGGGCAAAAGCGATTCTCGTCCTCCGTGCTTGCTTTTTCTCAGAAAGAGCCGTGGTGTGCGTTTTCGCGGGAAAACGTGTTTTCGGCCGAAAAGGTGTACGTTTGCACTTCCCGGCCACAGGGAAGATGCTAGCCGGGAATTCTCTGCCTGGTTCTACCCGCTGCCCGGAACGCTACGCAGGGCAAAAGCGATTCTCGTCCTCCGTGCTTGCTTTTTCTCAGAAAGAGCCGTGGTGTGCGTTTTCGCCGCAAAACGCGTTTTCGGCCGAAAACGTGTACGTTTGCACTTCCCCGCCACAGGGAAGCTGCTAGCCGGGAATTCTCTGCCTGGTTCTACCCGCTGCCCGGAACGCTACGCAGGGCAAAAGCGATTCTCGTCCTCCGTGCTTGCTTTTTCTCAGAAAGAGCCGTGGTGTGCGTTTTCGCCGGAAAACGCGTTTTCGGCTGAAAACGTGTACGTTTGCACTTCCCCGCCACAGCGAAGCTGCTAGCAGGGAATTCTCTGCCTGGTTCTACCCGCTGCCCGGAACGCTACGCAGGGCAAAAGCGATTCTCGTCCTCCGTGCTTGCTTTTTCTCAGAAAGAGCCGTGGTGTGCTTTTTCGCCGGAAAACGCGTTTTCGGCCGAAAACGTGTACGTTTGCACTTCCCGGCCACAGGGAAGCTGCTAGCCGGGAATTCTCTGCCTGGTTCTACCCGCTGCCCGGAACGCTACGCAGGGCAAAAGCGATTTTCGTCCTCCGTGCTTGCTTTTTCTCAGAAAGAGCCGTGGTGTGCGTTTTCGCCGGAAAACGCGTTTTCGGCCGAAAACGTGTACGTTTGCACTTCCCGGCCACAGGGAAGCTGCTAGCCGGCAATTCGCTGCCTATTTCTACCCGCTGCTCAGAACGCTACGCAGGGCAAAAGCGATTCTCGTCCTCCGTGCTTGCTTTTTCTCAGAAAGAGCCGTGGTGTGCGTTTTCGCCGGAAAACGCGTTTTCGGCCGAAAACGTGTACGTTTGCACTTCCCCGCCACAGGGAAGCTGCTAGCCGGGAATTCTCTGCCTGGTTCTACCCGCTGCCCGGAACGCTACGCAGGGCAAAAGCGATTCTCGTCCTCCGTGCTTGCTTTTTCTCAGAAAGAGCCATGGTGTGCTTTTTCTCCGGAAAACGCGTTTTCGGCCGAAAACGTGTACGTTTGCACTTCCCGGCCACAGGGAAGCTGCTAGCCGGGAATTCTCTGCCTGGTTCTACCCGCTGCCCGGAACGCTAAGCAGGGCAAAAGCGATTCTCGTCCTCCGTGCTTGCTTTTTCTCAGAAAGAGCCATGGTGTTTTTTTCGCCGGAAAACGCGTTTTCGGCCGAAAACGTGTACGTTTGCACTTCCCCGCCACAGGGAAGATGCTAGCCGGGAATTCTCTGCCTGGTTCTACCCGCTGCTCGGAACGCTACGCAGGGCAAAAGCGATTCTCGTCCTCCGTGCTTGCTTTTTCTCAGAAAGAGCCGTGGTGTGCGTTTTCGCCGCAAAACGCGTTTTCGGCCGAAAACGTGTACGTTTGCACTTCCCCGCCACAGCGAAGCTACTAGCCGGGAATTCTCTGCCTGGTTCTACCCGCTGCCCGGAACGCTACGCAGGGCAAAAGCGATTCTCGTCCTCCGTGCTTGCTTTTTCTCAGAAAGAGCCGTGGTGTGCGTTTTCGCCGGAAAACGCGTTTTCGGCCGAAAACGTGTACGTTTGCACTTCCCCGCCACAGGGAAGCTGCTAGACGGGAATTCGCTGCCTATTTCTACCCGCTGCTCAGAACGCTACGCAGGGCAAAAGCGATTCTCGTCCTCCGTGCTTGCTTTTTCTCAGAAAGAGCCGTGGTGTGCGTTTTCGCCAGAAAACGCGTTTTCGGCCGAAAACGTGTACGTTTGCACTTCCCCGCCACAGCGAAGCTGCTAGCCGGGAATTCTCTGCCTGGTTCTACCCGCTGCCCGGAACGCTACGCAGGGCAAAAGCGATTCTCGTCCTCCGTGCTTGCTTTTTCTCAGAAAGAGCCGTGGTGTGCGTTTTCGCCGGAAAACGCGTTTTCGGCCGAAAACGTGTACGTTTGCACTTCCCCGCCACAGGGAAGCTGCTAGCCGGGAATTCTCTGCCTGGTTCTACCCGCTGCCCGGAACGCTACGCAGGGCAAAAGCGATTCTCGTCCTCCGTACTTGCTTTTTCTCAGAAAGAGCCGTGGTGTGCGTTTTCGCCGGAAAACGCGTTTTCGGCCGAAAACGTGTACGTTTGCACTTCCCGGCCACAGGGAAGCTGCTAGCCGGGAATTTTCTGCCTGGTTCTACCCGCTGCCCGGAACGCTACGCAGGGCAAAAGCGATTCTCGTCCTCCGTGCTTGCTTTTTCTCAGAAAGAGCCGTGGTGTGCGTTTTCGCCGGAAAACGCGTTTTCGGCCGAAAACGTGTACGTTTGATCTTCCCCGCCACAGGGAAGCTGCTAGCCGGGAATTCTCTGCCTGGTTCTACCCGCTGCCCGGAACGCTACGCAGGGCAAAAGCGATTCTCGTCCTCCGTGCTTGCTTTTTCTCAGAAAGAGCCGTGGTGTGCTTTTTCTCCGGAAAACGCGTTTTCGGCCGGAAACGTGTACGTTTGCACATCCCGGCCACAGGGAAGCTGCTAGACGGGAATTCTCTGCCTGGTTCTACCCGCTGCCGGGAACGCTACGCAGGGCAAAAGCGATTCTCGTCCTCCGTGCTTGCTTTTTCTCAGAAAGAGCCGTGGTGTGCGTTTTCGCCGGAAAACGCGTTTTCGGCCGAAAACATGTACGTTTGCACTTCCCGGCCACAGGGAAGCTGCTAGACGGGAATTCTCTGCCTGGTTCTACCCGCTGCCCGGAACGCTACGCAGGGCAAAAGCGATTCTCGTCCTCCGTGCTTGCTTTTTCTCAGAAAGAGCCGTGGTGTGCGTTTTCGCCGGAAAACGCGTTTTCGGCCGAAAACGTGTTCGTTTGCAATTCCCCGCCACAGAGAAGCTGCTAGCCGGGAATTCTCTGCCTGGTTCTACCCGCTGCCCGGAACGCTACGCAGGGCAAAAGCGATACTCGTCCTCCGTGCTTGCTTTTTCTCAGAAAGAGCCGTGGTGTGCGTTTTCGCGGGAAAACGCGTTTTCGGCCGAAAACGTGTACGTTTGCACTTCCCGACCACAGGGAAGCTGCTAGCCGGGAATTTTCTGCCTGGTTCTACCCGCTGCCCGGAACGCTACGCAGGGCAAAAGCGATTCTCGTCCTCCGTGCTTGCTTTTTCTCAGAAAGAGCCGTGGTGTGCGTTTTCGCCGGAAAACGCGTTTTCGGCCGAAAACGTGTACGTTTGCACTTCCCGGCCACAGGGAAGCTGCTAGCCGGGAATTCTCTGCCTGGTTCTACCCGCTGCCCGGAACGCTACGCAGGGCAAAAGCGATTCTCCTCCTCCGTGCTTGCTTTTTCTCAGAAAGAGCCGTGGTGTGCGTTTTCGCCGGAAAACGCGTTTTCGGCCGAAAACGTGTACGTTTGCACTTCCCGGCCACAGGGAAGCTGCTAGCCGGCAATTCGCTGCCTATTTCTACCCGCTGCTCAGAACGCTACGCAGGGCAAAAGCGATTCTCGTCCTCCGTGCTTGCTTTTTCTCAGAAAGAGCCGTGGTGTGCGTTTTCGCCGGAAAACGCGTTTTCGGCCGAAAACGTGTACGTTTGCACTTCCCGGCCACAGGGAAGCTGCTAGACGGGAATTCTCTGCCTGGTTCTACCCGCTGCCCGGAACGCTACGCAGGGCAAAAGCGATTCTCGTCCTCCGTGCTTGCTTTTTCTCAGAAAGAGCCATGGTGTGCTTTTTCTCCGGAAAACGCGTTTTCGGCCGAAAACGTGTACGTTTGCACTTCCCCGCCACAGGGAAGCTGCTAGCCGGGAATTCTCTGCCTGGTTCTACCCGCTGCCCGGAACGCTACGCATGGCAAAAGCGATTCTCGTCCTCCGTGCTTGCTTTTTCTCAGAAAGAGCCCTGGTGTGCTTTTTCGCCGGAAAACGCGTTTTCGGTCGAAAACGTGTACGTTTGCACTTCCCGGCCACAGGGAAGCTGCTAGCCGGCAATTCGCTGCCTATTTCTACCCGCTGCTCAGAACGCTACGCAGGGCAAAAGCGATTCTCTTCCTCCGTGCTTGCTTTTTCTCAGAAAGAGCCGTGGTGTGCGTTTTCGCCGGAAAACGCGTTTTCGGCCGAAAACGTGTACGTTTGCACTTCCCGGCCACAGGGAAGCTGCTAGACGGGAGTTCTCTGCCTGGTTCTACCCGCTGCCCGGAACGCTACGCAGGGCAAAAGCGATTCTCGTCCTCCGTGCTTGCTTTTTCTCAGAAAGAGCCGTGGTGTGCTTTTTCTCCGGAAAACGCATTTTCGGCCGAAAACGTGAACGTTTGCACTTCCCGGCCACAGGGAAGCTGCTAGCCGGGAATTTTCTGCCTGGTTCTACCCGCTGCCCGGAACGCTACGCAGGGCAAAAGCGATTCTCGTCCTCCGTGCTTGCTTTTTCTCAGAAAGAGCCGTGGTGTGCGTTTTCGCCGGAAAACGCGTTTTCGGCCGAAAACGTGTACGTTTGCACTTCCCCGCCACAGGGAAGCTGCTAGCCGGGAATTCTCTGCCTGGTTCTACCCGCTGCCCGGAACGCTACGCAGGGCAAAAGCGATTCTCGTCCTCCGTGCTTGCTTTTTCTCAGAAAGAGCCGTGGTGTGCTTTTTCTCCGGAAAACGCGTTTTCGGCCGGAAACGTGTACGTTTGCACATCCCGGCCACAGGGAAGCTGCTAGCCGGGAATTCTCTGCCTGGTTCTACCCGCTGCCGGGAACGCTACGTAGGGCAAAAGCGATTCTCGTCTTCCGTGCTTGCTTTTTCTCAGAAAGAGCCGTGGTGTGCGTTTTCGCCGGAAAACGCGTTTTCGGCTGAAAACATGTACGTTTGCACTTCCCGGCCACAGGGAAGCTGCTAGACGGGAATTCTCTGCCTGGTTCTACCCGCTGCCCGGAACGCTACGCAGGGCAAAAGCGATTCTCGTCCTCCGTGCTTGCTTTTTCTCAGAAAGAGCCGTGGTGTGCGTTTTCGCCGGAAAACGCGTTTTCGGCCGAAAACGTGTACGTTTGCACTTCCCCGCCACAGCGAAGCTGCTAGCCGGGAATTCTCTGCCTGGTTCTACCCGCTGCCCGGAACGCTACGCAGGGCAAAAGCGATTCTCGTCCTCCGTGCTTGCTTTTTCTCAGAAAGAGCCGTGGTGTGCGTTTTCGCCGGAAAACGCGTTTTCGGCCGAAAACGTGTACGTTTGCACTTCCCGGCCACAGGGAAGCTGCTAGCCGGGAATTCTCTGCCTGGTTCTACCCGCTGCCCGGAACGCTACGCAGGGCAAAAGCGATTCTCGTCCTCCGTGCTTGCTTTTTCTCAGAAAGAGCCGTGGTGTGCGTTTTCGCCGGAAAACGCGTTTTCGGCCGAAAACGTGTACGTTTGCACTTCCCGGCCACAGGGAAGCTGCTAGCCGGGAATTCTCTGCCTGGTTCTACCCGCTGCCCGGAACGCTACGCAGGGCAAAAGCGATTCTCCTCCTCCGTGCTTGCTTTTTCTCAGAAAGAGCCGTGGTGTGCGTTTTCGCCTGAAAACGCGTTTTCGGCCGAAAACGTGTACGTTTGCACTTCCCGGCCACAGGGAAGCTGCTAGCCGGGAATTTTCTGCCTGGTTCTACCCGCTGCCCGGAACGCTACGCAGGGCAAAAGCGATTCTCGTCCTCCGTGCTTGCTTTTTCTCAGAAAGAGCCGTGGTGTGCGTTTTCGCCGGAAAACGCGTTTTCGGCCGAAAACGTGTACGTTTGCACTTCCCCACCACAGGGAAGCTGCTAGCCGGGAATTCTCTGCCTGGTTCTACCCGCTGCCCGGAACGCTACGCAGGGCAAAAGCGATTCTCGTCCTCCGTGCTTGCTTTTTCTCAGAAAGAGCCATGGTGTGCTTTTTCTCCGGAAAACGCGTTTTCGGCCGAAAACGTGTACGTTTGCACTTCCCCGCCACAGGGAAGAAGCTAGCCGGGAATTCTCTGCCTAGTTCTACCCGCTGCCCGGAACGCTACGCAGGGCAAAAGCGATTCTCGTCCTCCGTGCTTGCTTTTTCTCAGAAAGAGCCGTGGTGTGCGTTTTCGCCGGAAAACGCGTTTTCGGCCGAAAACGTGTACGTTTGCACTTCCTCGCCACAGGGAAGCTGCTAGACGGGAATTCGCTGCCTATTTCTACCCGCTGCTCAGAACGCTACGCAGGGCAAAAGCGATTCTCGTCCTCCGTGCTTGCTTTTTCTCAGAAAGAGCCGTGGTGTGCGTTTTCGCCGGAAAACGCGTTTTCGGCCGAAAACGTGTACGTTTGCACTTCCCGGCCACAGGGAAGCTGCTAGCCGGGAATTCTCTGCCTGGTTCTACCCGCTGCCCGGAACGCTACGCAGGGCAAAAGCGATTCTCGTCCTCCGTGCTTGCTTTTTCTCAGAAAGAGCCGTGGTGTGCGTTTTAGCCGGAAAACGCGTTTTCGGCCGAAAACGTGTACGTTTGCACTTCCCCGCCACAGGGAAGCTGCTAGCCGGGAATTCTCTGCCTGGTTCTACCCGCTGCACGGAACGCTACGCAGGGCAAAAGCGATTCTCGTCCTCCGTGCTTGCTTTTTCTCAGAAAGAGCCGTGGTGTGCGTTTTCGCCGGAAAACGCGTTTTCGGCCGAAAACGTGTACGTTTGCACTTCCCGGCCACAGGGAAGCTGCTAGCCGGGAATTCTCTGCCTGGTTCTACCCGCTGCCCGGAACGCTACGCAGGGCAAAAGCGATTCTCGTCCTCCGTGCTTGCTTTTTCTCAGAAAGAGCCGTGGTGTGCGTTTTCGCCGGAAAACGCGTTTTCGGCCGAAAACGTGTACGTTTGCACTTCCCGGCCACAGGGAAGCTGCTAGCCGGGAATTTTCTGCCTGGTTCTACCCGCTGCCCGGAACGCTACGCAGGGCAAAAGCGATTCTCGTCCTCCGTGCTTGCTTTTTCTCAGAAAGAGCCGTGGTGTGCGTTTTCGCCGGAAAACGCGTTTTCGGCCGAAAACGTGTACGTTTGCACTTCCCGGCCACAGGGAAGCTGCTAGCCGGGAATTCTCTGCCTGGTTCTACCCGCTGCCCGGAACGCTACGCAGGGCAAAAGCGATTCTCGTCCTCCGTGCTTGCTTTTTCTCAGAAAGAGCCGTGGTGTGCGTTTTCGCCGGAAAACGCGTTTTCGGCCGAAAACGTGTACGTTTGCACTTCCCCGCCACAGGGAAGCTGCTAGCCGGGAATTCTCTGCCTGGTTCTACCCGCTGCCCGGAACGCTACGCAGGGCAAAAGCGATTCTCGTCCTCCGTGCTTGCTTTTTCTCAGAAAGAGCCATGGTGTGCTTTTTCTCCGGAAAACGCGTTTTCGGCCGAAAACGTGTACGTTTGCACTTCCCCGCCACAGGGAAGAAGCTAGCCGGGAATTCTCTGCCTAGTTCTACCCGCTGCCCGGAACGCTACGCAGGGCAAAAGCGATTCTCGTCCTCCGTGCTTGCTTTTTCTCAGAAAGAGCCGTGGTGTGCGTTTTCGCCGGAAAACGCGTTTTCGGCCGAAAACGTGTACGTTTGCACTTCCTCGCCACAGGGAAGCTGCTAGACGGGAATTCGCTGCCTATTTCTACCCGCTGCTCAGAACGCTACGCAGGGCAAAAGCGATTCTCGTCCTCCGTGCTTGCTTTTTCTCAGAAAGAGCCGTGGTGTGCGTTTTCGCCGGAAAACGCGTTTTCGGCCGAAAACGTGTACGTTTGCACTTCCCGGCCACAGGGAAGCTGCTAGCCGGGAATTCTCTGCCTGGTTCTACCCGCTGCCCGGAACGCTACGCAGGGCAAAAGCGATTCTCGTCCTCCGTGCTTGCTTTTTCTCAGAAAGAGCCGTGGTGTGCGTTTTCGCCGGAAAACGCGTTTTCGGCCGAAAACGTGTACGTTTGCACTTCCCCGCCACAGGGAAGCTGCTAGCCGGGAATTCTCTGCCTGGTTCTACCCGCTGCACGGAACGCTACGCAGGGCAAAAGCGATTCTCGTCCTCCGTGCTTGCTTTTTCTCAGAAAGAGCCGTGGTGTGCGTTTTCGCCGGAAAACGCGTTTTCGGCCGAAAACGTGTACGTTTGCACTTCCCGGCCACAGGGAAGCTGCTAGCCGGGAATTCTCTGCCTGGTTCTACCCGCTGCCCGGAACGCTACGCAGGGCAAAAGCGATTCTCGTCCTCCGTGCTTGCTTTTTCTCAGAAAGAGCCGTGGTGTGCGTTTTCGCCGGAAAACGCGTTTTCGGCCGAAAACGTGTACGTTTGCACTTCCCGGCCACAGGGAAGCTGCTAGCCGGGAATTTTCTGCCTGGTTCTACCCGCTGCCCGGAACGCTACGCAGGGCAAAAGCGATTCTCGTCCTCCGTGCTTGCTTTTTCTCAGAAAGAGCCGTGGTGTGCGTTTTCGCCGGAAAACGCGTTTTCGGCCGAAAACGTGTACGTTTGCACTTCCCGGCCACAGGGAAGCTGCTAGCCGGGAATTCTCTGCCTGGTTCTACCCGCTGCCCGGAACGCTACGCAGGGCAAAAGCGATTCTCGTCCTCCGTGCTTGCTTTTTCTCAGAAAGAGCCGTGGTGTGCGTTTTCGCCGGAAAACGCGTTTTCGGCCGAAAACGTGTACGTTTGCACTTCCCCGCCACAGGGAAGCTGCTAGCCGGGAATTCTCTGCCTGGTTCTACCCGCTGCCCGGAACGCTACGCAGGGCAAAAGCGATTCTCGTCCTCCGTGCTTGCTTTTTCTCAGAAAGAGCCGTGGTGTGCGTTTTCGCCGGAAAACGCGTTTTCGGCCGAAAACGTGTACGTTTGCACTTCCCGGCCACAGGGAAGCTGCTAGCCGGGAATTCTCTGCCTGGTTCTACCGCTGCCCGGAACGCTACGCAGGGCAAAAGCGATTCTCGTCCTCCGTGCTTGCTTTTTCTCAGAAAGAGCCGTGGTGTGCGTTTTCGCCGGAAAACGCGTTTTCGGCCGAAAACGTGTACGTTTGCACTTCCCCGACACAGGGAAGCTGCTAGACGGGAATTCTCTGCCTGGTTCTACCCGCTGCCCGGAACGCTACGCAGGGCAAAAGCGATTCTCGTCCTCCGTGCTTGCTTTTTCTCAGAAAGAGCCGTGGTGTGCTTTTTCTCCGGAAAACGAGTTTTCGGCCGGAAACGTGTACGTTTGCACATCCCGGCCACAGGGACGCTGCTAGCCGGGAATTCTCTGCCTGGTTCTACCCGCTGCCGGGAACGCTACGCAGGGCAAAAGCGATTCTCGTCCTCCGTGCTTGCTTTTTCTCAGAAAGAGCCGTGGTGTGCGTTTTCGCGGGAAAACGCGTTTTCGGCCGAAAACGTGTACGTTTGCACTTCCCGGCCACAGGGAAGCTGCTAGACGGGAATTCTCTGCCTGGTTCTACCCGCTGCCCGGAACGCTACGCAGGGCAAAAGCGATTCTCGTCCTCCGTGCTTGCTTTTTCTCAGAAAGAGCCGTGGTGTGCGTTTTCGCCGGAAAACGCGTTTTCGGCCGAAAACGTGTACGTTTGCACTTCCCCGCCACAGGGAAGCTGCTAGCCGGGAATTCTCTGCCTGGTTATACCCGCTGCCCGGAACGCTACGCAGGGCAAAAGCGATTCTCGTCCTCCGTGCTTGCTTTTTCTCAGAAAGAGCCGTGGTGTGCGTTTTCGCCGGAAAACGCGTTTTCGGCCGAAAACGTGTACGTTTGCACTTCCCGGTCACAGGGAAGCTGCTAGCCGGGAATTCTCTGCCTGGTTCTACCCGCTGCCCGGAACGCTACGCAGGGCAAAAGCGATTCTCGTCCTCCGTGCTTGCTTTTTCTCAGAAAGAGCCGTGGTGTGCGTTTTCGCCGGAAAACGCGTTTTCGGCCGAAAACGTGTACGTTTGCACTTCCCGGCCACAGGGAAGCTGCTAGCCGGGAATTCTCTGCCTGGTTCTACCCGCTGCCCGGAACGCTACGCAGGGCAAAAGCGATTCTCCTCCTCCGTGCTTGCTTTTTCTCAGAAAGAGCCGTGGTGTGCGTTTTCGCCGGAAAACGCGTTTTCGGCCGAAAACGTGTACGTTTGCACTTCCCGGCCACAGGGAAGCTGCTAGCCGGGAATTCGCTGCCTATTTCTACCCGCTGCTCAGAACGCTACGCAGGGCAAAAGCGATTCTCGTCCTCCGTGCTTGCTTTTTCTCAGAAAGAGCCGTGGTGTGCGTTTTCGCCGGAAAACGCGTTTTCGGCCGAAAACGTGTACGTTTGCACTTCCCCACCACAGGGAAGCTGCTAGCCGGGAATTCTCTGCCTGGTTCTACCCGCTGCCCGGAACGCTACGCAGGGCAAAAGCGATTCTCGTCCTCCGTGCTTGCTTTTTCTCAGAAAGAGCCGTGGTGTGCGTTTTCGCCGGAAAACGCGTTTTCGGCCGAAAACGTGTACGTTTGCACTTCCCCGCCACAGGGAAGCTGCTAGCCGGGAATTCTCTGCCTGGTTCTACCCGTTGCCCGGAACACTACGCAGGGCAAAAGCGATTCTCGTCCTCCGTGCTTGCTTTTTCTCAGAAAGAGCCGTGGTGTGCGTTTTCGCCGGAAAACGCGTTTTCGGCCGAAAACGTGTACGTTTGCACTTCCCGGCCACAGGGAAGCTGCTAGACGGGAGTTCTCTGCCTGGTTCTACCCGCTGCCCGGAACGCTACGCAGGGCAAAAGCGATTCTCGTCCTCCGTGCTTGCTTTTTCTCAGAAAGAGCCGTGGTGTGCGTTTTCGCCGGAAAACGCGTTTTCGGCCGAAAACGTGTACGTTTGCACTTCCCCGCCACAGGGAAGCTGCTACCCGGGAATTTTCTGCCTGGTTCTACCCGCTGCCCGGAACGCTACGCAGGGCAAAAGCGATTCTCGTCCTCCATGCTTGCTTTTTCTCAGAAAGAGCCGTGGTGTGCGTTTTCGCCGGAAAACGCGTTTTCGGCCGGAAACGTGTACGTTTGCACATCCCAGCCACAGGGAAGCTGCTAGCCGGGAATTCTCTGCCTGGTTCTACCCGCTGCCCGGAACGCTACGCAGGGCAAAAGCGATTCTCGTCCTCCGTGCTTGCTTTTTCTCAGAAAGAGCCGTGGTGTGCGTTTTCGCCGGAAAACGCGTTTTCGGCCGAAAACGTGTACGTTTGCACTTCCCCGCCACAGGGAAGCTGCTAGACGGGAATTCTCTGCCTGGTTCTACCCGCTGCCCGGAACGCTACGCAGGGCAAAAGCGATTCTCGTCCTCCGTGCTTGCTTTTTCTCAGAAAGAGCCGTGGTGTGCGTTTTCGCCGGAAAACGCGTTTTCGGCCGAAAACGTGTACGTTTGCACTTCCCCGCCACAGGGAAGCTGCTAGCCGGCAATTCGCTGCCTATTTCTACCCGCTGCTCAGAACGCTACGCAGGGCAAAAGCGATTCTCGTCCTCCGTGCTTGCTTTTTCTCAGAAAGAGCCGTGGTGTGCGTTTTCGCCGGAAAACGCGTTTTCGGCCGAAAACGTGTACGTTTGCACTTTCCCGCCACAGGGAAGAAGCTAGCCGGGAATTCTCTGCCTGGTTCTACCCGCTGCCCGGAACGCTACGCAGGGCAAAAGCGATTCTCGTCCTCCGTGCTTGCTTTTTCTCAGAAAGTGCCGTGGTGTGCGTTTTCGCCGGAAAACGCGTTTTCGGCCGAAAACGTGTACGTTTGCACTTCCCCGCCACAGGGAAGCTGCTAGCCGGGAATTCTCTGCCTGGTTCTACCCGCTGCACGGAACGCTACGCAGGGCAAAAGCGATTCTCGTCCTCCGTGCTTGCTTTTTCTCAGAAAGAGCCGTGGTGTGCGTTTTCGCCGGAAAACGCGTTTTCGGCCGAAAACGTGTACGTTTGCACTTCCCGACCACAGGGAAGCTGCTAGCCGGGAATTCTCTGCCTGGTTCTACCCGCTGCCCGGAACGCTACGCAGGGCAAAAGCGATTCTCGTCCTCCGTGCTTGCTTTTTCTCAGAAAGAGCCGTGGTGTGCGTTTTCGCCGGAAAACGCGTTTTCGGCCGAAAACGTGTACGTTTGCACTTCCCGGCCACAGGGAAGCTGCTAGCCGTCAATTCGCTGCCTATTTCTACCCGCTGCTCAGAACGCTACGCAGGGCAAAAGCGATTCTCGTGCTCCGTGCTTGCTTTTTCTCAGAAAGAGCCGTGGTGTGCGTTTTCGCCGGAAAACGCGTTTTCGGCCGAAAACGTGTACGTTTGCACTTTCCCGCCACAGGGAAGAAGCTAGCCGGGAATTCTCTGCCTGGTTTTACCCGCTGCCCGGAACGCTACGCAGGGCAAAAGCGATTCTCGTCCTCCGTGCTTGCTTTTTCTCAGAAAGAGCCGTGGTGTGCGTTTTCGCCGGAAAACGCGTTTTCGGCCGAAAACGTGTACGTTTGCACTTCCCGGCCACAGGGAAGCTGCTAGCCGGGAATTCTCTGCCTGGTTCTACCCGCTGCCCGGAACGCTACGCAGGGCAAAAGCGATTCTCGTCCTCCGTGCTTGCTTTTTCTCAGAAAGAGCCGTGGTGTGCGTTTTCGCCGGAAAACGCGTTTTCGGCCGAAAACGTGTACGTTTGCACTTCCCCGCCACAGCGAAGCTGCTAGCCGGGAAATCTCTGCCTGGTTCTACCCGCTGCCCGGAACGCTACGCAGGGCAAAAGCGATTCTCGTCCTCCGTGCTTGCTTTTTCTCAGAAAGAGCCGTGGTGTGCGTTTTCGCCGGAAAACGCGTTTTCGGCCGAAAACGTGTACGTTTGCACTTCCCGGCCACAGGGAAGCTGCTAGCCGGGAATTCTCTGCCTGGTTCTACCCGCTGCCCGGAACGCTACGCAGGGCAAAAGCGATTCTCGTCCTCCGTGCTTGCTTTTTCTCAGAAAGAGCCGTGGTGTGCGTTTTCGCCGGAAAACGCGTTTTCGGCCGAAAACGTGTACGTTTGCACTTCCCCGCCACAGGGAAGCTGCTAGCCGGGAATTTTCTGCCTGGTTCTACCCGCTGCCCGGAACGCTACGCAGGGCAAAAGCGATTCTCGTCCTCCGTGCTTGCTTTTTCTCAGAAAGAGCCGTGGTGTGCTTTTTCTCCGGAAAACGCGTTTTCGGCCGAAAACGTGTACGTTTGCACTTCCCGGCCACAGGGAAGCTGCTAGCCGGGAATTCTCTGCCTGGTTCTACCCGCTGCCCGGAACACTACGCAGGGCAAAAGCGATTCTCGTCCTCCGTGCTTGCTTTTTCTCAGAAAGAGCCGTGGTGTGCGTTTTCGCCGGAAAACGCGTTTTCGGCCGAAAACGTGTACGTTTGCACTTCCCCGCCACAGGGAAGCTGCTACCCGGGAATTTTCTGCCTGGTTCTACCCGCTGCCCGGAACGCTACGCAGGGCAAAAGCGATTCTCGTCCTCCATGCTTGCTTTTTCTCAGAAAGAGCCGTGGTGTGCGTTTTCGCCGGAAAACGCGTTTTCGGCCGGAAACGTGTACGTTTGCACATCCCAGCCACAGGGAAGCTGCTAGCCGGGAATTCTCTGCCTGGTTCTACCCGCTGCCCGGAACGCTACGCAGGGCAAAAGCGATTCTCGTCCTCCGTGCTTGCTTTTTCTCAGAAAGAGCCGTGGTGTGCGTTTTCGCCGGAAAACGCGTTTTCGGCCGAAAACGTGTACGTTTGCACTTCCCGGCCACAGGGAAGCTGCTAGCCGGGAATTCTCTGCCTGGTTCTACCCGCTGCCCGGAACGCTACGCAGGGCAAAAGCGATTCTCGTCCTCCGTGCTTGCTTTTTCTCAGAAAGAGCCGTGGTGTGCGTTTTCGCCGGAAAACGCGTTTTCGGCCGAAAACGTGTACGTTTGCACTTCCCGACCACAGGGAAGCTGCTAGCCGGGAATTCTCTGCCTGGTTCTACCCGCTGCCCGGAACGCTACGCAGGGCAAAAGCGATTCTCGTCCTCCGTGCTTGCTTTTTCTCAGAAAGAGCCGTGGTGTGCGTTTTCGCCGGAAAACGCGTTTTCGGCCGAAAACGTGTACGTTTGCACTTCCCGGCCACAGGGAAGCTGCTAGCCGGCAATTCGCTGCGTATTTCTACCCGCTGCTCAGAACGCTACGCAGGGCAAAAGCGATTCTCGTCCTCCGTGCTTGCTTTTTCTCAGAAAGAGCCGTGGTGTGCGTTTTCGCCGGAAAACGCGTTTTCGGCCGAAAACGTGTACGTTTGCACTTTCCCGCCACAGGGAAGAAGCTAGCCGGGAATTCTCTGCCTGGTTTTACCCGCTGCCCGGAACGCTACGCAGGGCAAAAGCGATTCTCGTCCTCCGTGCTTGCTTTTTCTCAGAAAGAGCCGTGGTGTGCGTTTTCGCCGGAAAACGCGTTTTCGGCCGAAAACGTGTACGTTTGCACTTCCCCGCCACAGCGAAGCTGCTAGCCGGGAAATCTCTGCCTGGTTCTACCCGCTGCCCGGAACGCTACGCAGGGCAAAAGCGATTCTCGTCCTCCGTGCTTGCTTTTTCTCAGAAAGAGCCGTGGTGTGCGTTTTCGCCGGAAAACGCGTTTTCGGCCGAAAACGTGTACGTTTGCACTTCCCGGCCACAGGGAAGCTGCTAGCCGGGAATTCTCTGCCTGGTTCTACCCGCTGCCCGGAACGCTACGCAGGGCAAAAGCGATTCTCGTCCTCCGTGCTTGCTTTTTCTCAGAAAGAGCCGTGGTGTGCGTTTTCGCCGGAAAACGCGTTTTCGGCCGAAAACGTGTACGTTTGCACTTCCCCGCCACAGGGAAGCTGCTAGCCGGGAATTTTCTGCCTGGTTCTACCCGCTGCCCGGAACGCTACGCAGGGCAAAAGCGATTCTCGTCCTCCGTGCTTGCTTTTTCTCAGAAAGAGCCGTGGTGTGCTTTTTCTCCGGAAAACGCGTTTTCGGCCGAAAACGTGTACGTTTGCACTTCCCGGCCACAGGGAAGCTGCTAGCCGGGAATTCTCTGCCTGGTTCTACCCGCTGCCCGGAACACTACGCAGGGCAAAAGCGATTCTCGTCCTCCGTGCTTGCTTTTTCTCAGAAAGAGCCGTGGTGTGCGTTTTCGCCGGAAAACGCGTTTTCGGCCGAAAACGTGTACGTTTGCACTTCCCGGCCACAGGGAAGATGCTAGCCGGGACTTCTCTGCCTGGTTCTACCCGCTGCCCGGAACGCTACGCAGGGCAAAAGCGATTCTCGTCCTCCGTGCTTGCTTTTTCTCAGAAAGAGCCGTGGTGTGCGTTTTCGCCGGAAAACGCGTTTTCGGCCGAAAACGTGTACGTTTGCACATCCCGGCCACAGGGAAGCTGCTAGCCGGGAATTCTCTGCCTGGTTCTACCCGCTGCCCGGAACGCTACGCAGGGCAAAAGCGATTCTCGTCCTCCGTGCTTGCTTTTTCTCAGAAAGAGCCGTGGTGTGCGTTTTCGCCGGAAAACGCGTTTTCGGCCGAAAACGTGTACGTTTGCACTTCCCGGCCACAGGGAAGCTGCTAGCCGGCAATTCGCTGCCTGGTTCTACCCGCTGCCCGGAACGCTACGCAGGGCAAAAGCGATTCTCGTCCTCCGTGCTTGCTTTTTCTCAGAAAGAGCCGTGGTGTGCGTTTTCGCCGGAAAACGCGTTTTCGGCCGAAAACGTGTACGTTTGCACTTCCCGGCCACAGGGAAGCTGCTAGCCGGGAATTTTCTGCCTGGTTCTACCCGCTGCCCGGAACGCTACGCAGGGCAAAAGCGATTCTCGTCCTCCGTGCTTGCTTTTTCTCAGAAAGAGCCGTGGTGTGCTTTTTCTCCGGAAAACGCGTTTTCGGCCGAAAACGTGTACGTTTGCACTTCCCCGCCACAGGGAAGCTGCTAGCCGGGAATTCTCTGCCTGGTTCTACCCGCTGCCCGGAACACTACGCAGGGCAAAAGCGATTCTCGTCCTCCGTGCTTGCTTTTTCTCAGAAAGAGCCGTGGTGTGCGTTTTCGCCGGAAAACGCGTTTTCGGCCGAAAACGTGTACGTTTGCACTTCCCCGCCACAGGGAAGCTGCTAGCCGGGACTTCTCTGCCTGGTTCTACCCGCTGCCCGGAACGCTACGCAGGGCAAAAGCGATTCTCGTCCTCCGTGCTTGCTTTTTCTCAGAAAGAGCCGTGGTGTGCGTTTTCGCCGGAAAACGCGTTTTCGGCCGAAAACGTGTACGTTTGCATATCCCGGCCACAGGGAAGCTGCTAGCCGGGAATTCTCTGCCTGGTTCTACCCGCTGCCCGGAACGCTACGCAGGGCAAAAGCGATTCTCGTCCTCCGTGCTTGCTTTTTCTCAGAAAGAGCCGTGGTGTGCGTTTTCGCCGGAAAACGCGTTTTCGGCCGAAAACGTGTACGTTTGCACTTCCCGGCCACAGGGAAGCTGCTAGCCGGCAATTCGCTGCCTGGTTCTACCCGCTGCCCGGAAAGCTACGCAGGGCAAAAGCGATTCTCGTCCTCCGTGCTTGCTTTTTCTCAGAAAGAGCCATGGTGTGCTTTTTCGCTGGAAAACGCGTTTTCGGCCGAAAACGTGTACGTTTGCACTTCCCGGCCACAGGGAAGCTGCTAGCCGGCAATTCGCTGCCTATTTCTACCCGCTGCTCAGAACGCTACGCAGGGCAAAAGCGATTCTCGTCCTCCGTGCTTGCTTTTTCTCAGAAAGATCCGTGGTGTGCGTTTTCGCCGGAAAACGCGTTTTCGGCCGAAAACGTGTACGTTTGCACTTCCCCGCCACAGCGAAGCTGCTAGCCGGGAATTCTCTGCCTGGTTCTACCCGCTGCCCGGAACGCTACGCAGGGCAAAAGCGATTCTCGTCCTCCGTGCTTGCTTTTTCTCAGAAAGAGCCGTGGTGTGCGTTTTCGCCGGAAAACGCGTTTTCGGCCGAAAACGTGTACGTTTGCACTTCCCAGCCACAGGGAAGCTGCTAGACGGGAATTCTCTGCCTGGTTCTACCCGCTGCCCGGAACGCTACGCAGGGCAAAAGCGATTCTCGTCCTCCGTGCTTGCTTTTTCTCAGAAAGAGCCGTGGTGTGCGTTTTCGCCGGAAAACGCGTTTTCGGCCGAAAACGTGTACGTTTGCACTTCCCGGCCACAGGGAAGCTGCTAGACGGGAGTTCTCTGCCTGGTTCTACCCGCTGCCCGGAACGCTACGCAGGGCAAAAGCGATTCTCGTCCTCCGTGCTTGCTTTATCTCAGAAAGAGCCGTGGTGTGCGTTTTCGCCGGAAAACGCGTTTTAGGCCGAAAACGTGTACGTTTGCACTTCCCGGCCACAGGGAAGCTGCTAGCCGGGACTTCTCTGCCTGGTTCTACCCGCTGCCCGGAACGCTACGCAGGGCAAAAGCGATTCTCGTCCTCCGTGCTTGCTTTTTCTCAGAAAGAGCCGTGGTGTGCGTTTTCGCCGGAAAACGCGTTTTCGGCCGGAAACGTGTACGTTTGCACATCCCGGCCACAGGGAAGCTGCTAGCCGGCAATTCTCTGCCTGGTTCTACCCGCTGCCCGGAACGCTACGCAGGGCAAAAGCGATTCTCGTCCTCCGTGCTTGCTTTTTCTCAGAAAGAGCCGTGGTGTGCGTTTTCGCCGGAAAACGCGTTTTCGGCCGAAAACGTGTACGTTTGCACTTCCCCGCCACAGGGAAGCTGCTAGCCGGGAATTCTCTGCCTGGTTCTACCCGCTGCCCGGAACGCTACGCAGGGCAAAAGCGATTCTCGTCCTCCGTGCTTGCTTTTTCTCAGAAAGAGCCGTGGTGTGCGTTTTCGCTGGAAAACGCGTTTTCGGCCGAAAACGTGTACGTTTGCACTTCCCGGCCACAGGGAAGCTGCTATCCGGGAATTCTCTGCCTGGTTCTACCCGCTGCCCGGAACGCTACGCAGGGCAAAAGCGATTCTCGTCCTCCGTGCTTGCTTTTTCTCAGAAAGAGCCGTGGTGTGCGTTTTCGCCGGAAAACGCGTTTTCGGCCAAAAACGTGTACGTTTGCACTTCCCGGCCACAGGGAAGCTGCTAGCCGGGAATTCTCTGCCTGGTTCTACCCGCTGCCCGGAACGCTACGCAGGGCAAAAGCGATTCTCGTCCTCCGTGCTTGCTTTTTCTCAGAAAGAGCCGTGGTGTGCGTTTTCGCCGGAAAACGCGTTTTCGGCCGAAAACGTGTACGTTTGCACTTCCCGGCCACAGGGAAGCTGCTAGCCGGGAATTCTCTGCCTGGTTCTACCCGCTGCCCGGAACGCTACGCAGGGCAAAAGCGATTCTCGTCCTCCGTGCTTGCTTTTTCTCAGAAAGAGCCGTGGTGTGCGTTTTCGCCGGAAAACGCGTTTTCGGCCGAAAACGTGTACGTTTGCACTTCCCGGCCACAGGGAAGCTGCTAGCCGGCAATTCGCTGCCTGGTTCTACCCGCTGCCCGGAACGCTACGCAGGGCAAAAGCGATTCTCGTCCTCCGTGCTTGCTTTTTCTCAGAAAGAGCCGTGGTGTGCGTTTTCGCCGGAAAACGCGTTTTCGGCCGAAAACGTGTACGTTTGCACTTCCCGGCCACAGGGAAGCTGCTAGCCGGGAATTTTCTGCCTGGTTCTACCCGCTGCCCGGAACGCTACGCAGGGCAAAAGCGATTCTCGTCCTCCGTGCTTGCTTTTTCTCAGAAAGAGCCGTGGTGTGCTTTTTCTCCGGAAAACGCGTTTTCGGCCGAAAACGTGTACGTTTGCACTTCCCGGCCACAGGGAAGCTGCTAGCCGGGAATTCTCTGCCTGGTTCTACCCGCTGCCCGGAACGCTACGCAGGGCAAAAGCGATTCTCGTCCTCCGTGCTTGCTTTTTCTCAGAAAGAGCCGTGGTGTGCGTTTTCGCCGGAAAACGCGTTTTCGGCCGAAAACGTGTACGTTTGCACTTCCGCGCCACAGGGAAGCTGCTAGCCGGGACTTCTCTGCCTGGTTCTACCCGCTGCCCGGAACGCTACGCAGGGCAAAAGCGATTCTCGTCCTCCGTGCTTGCTTTTTCTCAGAAAGAGCCGTGGTGTGCGTTTTCGCCGGAAAACGCGTTTTCGGCCGAAAACGTGTACGTTTGCACATCCCGGCCACAGGGAAGCTGCTAGCCGGGAATTCACTGCCTGGTTCTACCCGCTGCCCGGAACGCTACGCAGGGCAAAAGCGATTCTCGTCCTCCGTGCTTGCTTTTTCTCAGAAAGAGCCGTGGTGTGCGTTTTCGCCGGAAAACGCGTTTTCGGCCGAAAACGTGTACGTTTGCACTTCCCGGCCACAGGGAAGCTGCTAGCCGGCAATTCGCTGCCTGGTTCTACCCGCTGCCCGGGAAGCTACGCAGGGCAAAAGCGATTCTCGTCCTCCGTGCTTGCTTTTTCTCAGAAAGAGCCATGGTGTGCTTTTTCGCTGGAAAACGCGTTTTCGGCCGAAAACGTGTACGTTTGCACTTCCCGGCCACAGGGAAGCTGCTAGCCGGCAATTCGCTGCCTATTTCTACCCGCTGCTCAGAACGCTACGCAGGGCAAAAGCGATTCTCGTCCTCCGTGCTTGCTTTTTCTCAGAAAGATCCGTGGTGTGCGTTTTCGCCGGAAAACGCGTTTTCGGCCGAAAACGTGTACGTTTGCACTTCCCCGCCACAGCGAAGCTGCTAGCCGGGAATTCTCTGCCTGGTTCTACCCGCTGCCCGGAACGCTACGCAGGGCAAAAGCGATTCTCGTCCTCCGTGCTTGCTTTTTCTCAGAAAGAGCCGTGGTGTGCGTTTTCGCCGGAAAACGCGTTTTCGGCCGAAAACGTGTACGTTTGCACTTCCCAGCCACAGGGAAGCTGCTAGACGGGAATTCTCTGCCTGGTTCTACCCGCTGCCCGGAACGCTACGCAGGGCAAAAGCGATTCTCGTCCTCCGTGCTTGCTTTTTCTCAGAAAGAGCCGTGGTGTGCGTTTTCGCCGGAAAACGCGTTTTCGGCCGAAAACGTGTACGTTTGCACTTCCCGGCCACAGGGAAGCTGCTAGACGGGAGTTCTCTGCCTGGTTCTACCCGCTGCCCGGAACGCTACGCAGGGCAAAAGCGATTCTCGTCCTCCGTGCTTGCTTTTTCTCAGAAAGAGCCGTGGTGTGCGTTTTCGCCGGAAAACGCGTTTTAGACCGAAAACGTGTACGTTTGCACTTCCCGGCCACAGGGAAGCTGCTAGCCGGGAATTTTCTGCCTGGTTCTACCCGCTGCCCGGAACGCTACGCAGGGCAAAAGCGATTCTCGTCCTCCGTGCTTGCTTTTTCTCAGAAAGAGCCGTGGTGTGCGTTTTCGCCGGAAAACCCGTTTTCGGCCGAAAACGTGTACGTTTGCACTTCCCCGCCACAGGGAAGCTGCTAGCCGGGAATTCTCTGCCTGGTTCTACCCGCTGCCCGGAACGCTACGCAGGGCAAAAGCGATTCTCGTCCTCCGTGCTTGCTTTTTCTCAGAAAGAGCCGTGGTGTGCGTTTTCGCCGGAAAACGCGTTTTCGGCCGAAAACGTGTACGTTTGCACTTCCCCGCCACAGGGAAGCTGCTAGCCGGGAATTCTCTGCCTGGTTCTACCCGCTGCCCGGAACGCTACGCAGGGCAAAAGCGATTCTCGTCCTCCGTGCTTGCTTTTTCTCAGAAAGAGCCGTGGTGTGCGTTTTCGCTGGAAAACGCGTTTTCGGCCGAAAACGTGTACGTTTGCACTTCCCGGCCACAGGGAAGCTGCTAGCCGGGACTTCTCTGCCTGGTTCTACCCGCTGCCCAGAACGCTACGCAGGGCAAAAGCGATTCTCGTCCTCCGTGCTTGCTTTTTCTCAGAAAGAGCCGTGGTGTGCGTTTTCGCCGGAAAACGCGTTTTCGGCCAAAAACGTGTACGTTTGCACTTCCCGGCCACAGGGAAGCTGCTAGCCGGGAATTCTCTGCCTGGTTCTACCCGCTGCCCGGAACGCTACGCAGGGCAAAAGCGATTCTCGTCCTCCGTGCTTGCTTTTTCTCAGAAAGAGCCGTGGTGTGCGTTTTCGCCGGAAAACGCGTTTTCGGCCGAAAACGTGTACGTTTGCACTTCCCGGCCACAGGGAAGCTGCTAGCCGGGAATTCTCTGCCTGGTTCTACCCGCTGCCCGGAACGCTACGCAGGGCAAAAGCGATTCTCGTCCTCCGTGCTTGCTTTTTCTCAGAAAGAGCCGTGGTGTGCGTTTTCGCGGGAAAACGCGTTTTCGGCCGAAAACGTGTACGTTTGCACTTCCCGGCCACAGGGAAGCTGCTAGCCGGGAATTCTCTGCCTGGTTCTACCCGCTGCCCGGAACGCTACGCAGGGCAAAAGCGATTCTCGTCCTCCGTGCTTGCTTTTTCTCAGAAAGAGCCGTGGTGTGCGTTTTCGCCGGAAAACGCGTTTTCGGCCGAAAACGTGTACGTTTGCACTTCCCGGCCACAGGGAAGCTGCTAGCCGGGAATTTTCTGCCTGGTTCTACCCGCTGCCCGGAACGCTACGCAGGGCAAAAGCGATTCTCGTCCTCCGTGCTTGCTTTTTCTCAGAAAGAGCCGTGGTGTGCGTTTTCGCCGGAAAACCCGTTTTCGGCCGAAAACGTGTACGTTTGCACTTCCCCGCCACAGGGAAGCTGCTAGCCGGGAATTCTCTGCCTGGTTCTACCCGCTGCCCGGAACGCTACGCAGGGCAAAAGCGATTCTCGTCCTCCGTGCTTGCTTTTTCTCAGAAAGAGCCGTGGTGTGCTTTTTCTCCGGAAAACGCGTTTTCGGCCGGAAACCTGTACGTTTGCACATCCCGGCCACAGGGAAGCTGCTAGCCGGGAATTCTCTGCCTGGTTCTACCCGCTGCCCGGAACGCTACGCAGGGCAAAAGCGATTCTCGTCCTCCGTGCTTGCTTTTTCTCAGAAAGAGCCGTGGTGTGCGTTTTCGCCGGAAAACGCGTTTTCGGCCGAAAACATGTACGTTTGCACTTCCCGGCCACAGGGAAGCTGCTAGACGTGAATTCTCTGCCTGGTTCTACCCGCTGCCCGGAACGCTACGCAGGGCAATAGCGATTCTCGTCCTCCGTGCTTGCTTTTTCTCAGAAAGAGCCGTGGTGTGCGTTTTCGCCGGAAAACGCGTTTTCGGCCGAAAACGTGTACGTTTGCACTTCCCCGCCACAGCGAAGCTGCTAGCCGGGAATTCTCTGCCTGGTTCTACCCGCTGCCCGGAACGCTACGCAGGGCAAAAGCGATTCTCGTCCTCCGTGCTTGCTTTTTCTCAGAAAGAGCCGTGGTGTGCGTTTTTGCCGGAAAACGCGTTTTCGGCCGAAAACGTGTACGTTTGCACTTCCCGGCCACAGGGAAGCTGCTAGCCGGGAATTCTCTGCCTGGTTCTACCCGCTGCCAGGAACGCTACGCAGGGCAAAAGCGATTCTCGTCCTCCGTGCTTGCTTTTTCTCAGAAAGAGCCGTGGTGTGCGTTTTCGCCGCAAAACGCGTTTTCGGCCGAAAACGTGTACGTTTGCACTTCCCCGCCACAGGGAAGCTGCTAGCCGGGAATTCTCTGCCTGGTTCTACCCGCTGCCCGGAACGCTACGCAGGGCAAAAGCGATTCTCGTCCTCCGTGCTTGCTTTTTCTCAGAAAGAGCCGTGGTGTGCGTTTTCGCCGGAAAACGCGTTTTCGGCCGAAAACGTGTACGTTTGCACTTCCCGGCCACAGGGAAGCTGCTAGCCGGGAATTCTCTGCCTGGTTCTACCCGCTGCCCGGAACGCTACGCAGGGCAAAAGCGATTCTCGTCCTCCGTGCTTGCTTTTTCTCAGAAAGAGCCGTGGTGTGCGTTTTCGCCGGAAAACGCGTTTTCGGCCGAAAACGTGTACGTTTGCACTTCCCGGCCACAGGGAAGCTGCTAGCCGGCAATTCGCTGCCTGGTTCTACCCGCTGCCCGGAACGCTACGCAGGGCAAAAGCGATTCTCGTCCTCCGTGCTTGCTTTTTCTCAGAAAGAGCCGTGGTGTGCGTTTTCGCCGGAAAACGCGTTTTCGGCCGAAAACGTGTACGTTTGCACTTCCCGGCCACAGGGAAGCTGCTAGCCGGGAATTTTCTGCCTGGTTCTACCCGCTGCCCGGAACGCTACGCAGGGCAAAAGCGATTCTCGTCCTCCGTGCTTGCTTTTTCTCAGAAAGAGCCGTGGTGTGCTTTTTCTCCGGAAAACGCGTTTTCGGCCGAAAACGTGTACGTTTGCACTTCCCGGCCACAGGGAAGCTGCTAGCCGGGAATTCTCTGCCTGGTTCTACCCGCTGCCCGGAACGCTACGCAGGGCAAAAGCGATTCTCGTCCTCCGTGCTTGCTTTTTCTCAGAAAGAGCCGTGGTGTGCGTTTTCGCCGGAAAACGCGTTTTCGGCCGAAAACGTGTACGTTTGCACTTCCGCGCCACAGGGAAGCTGCTAGCCGGGACTTCTCTGCCTGGTTCTACCCGCTGCCCGGAACGCTACGCAGGGCAAAAGCGATTCTCGTCCTCCGTGCTTGCTTTTTCTCAGAAAGAGCCGTGGTGTGCGTTTTCGCCGGAAAACGCGTTTTCGGCCGAAAACGTGTACGTTTGCACATCCCGGCCACAGGGAAGCTGCTAGCCGGGAATTCACTGCCTGGTTCTACCCGCTGCCCGGAACGCTACGCAGGGCAAAAGCGATTCTCGTCCTCCGTGCTTGCTTTTTCTCAGAAAGAGCCGTGGTGTGCGTTTTCGCCGGAAAACGCGTTTTCGGCCGAAAACGTGTACGTTTGCACTTCCCGGCCACAGGGAAGCTGCTAGCCGGCAATTCGCTGCCTGGTTCTACCCGCTGCCCGGGAAGCTACGCAGGGCAAAAGCGATTCTCGTCCTCCGTGCTTGCTTTTTCTCAGAAAGAGCCATGGTGTGCTTTTTCGCTGGAAAACGCGTTTTCGGCCGAAAACGTGTACGTTTGCACTTCCCGGCCACAGGGAAGCTGCTAGCCGGCAATTCGCTGCCTATTTCTACCCGCTGCTCAGAACGCTACGCAGGGCAAAAGCGATTCTCGTCCTCCGTGCTTGCTTTTTCTCAGAAAGATCCGTGGTGTGCGTTTTCGCCGGAAAACGCGTTTTCGGCCGAAAACGTGTACGTTTGCACTTCCCCGCCACAGCGAAGCTGCTAGCCGGGAATTCTCTGCCTGGTTCTACCCGCTGCCCGGAACGCTACGCAGGGCAAAAGCGATTCTCGTCCTCCGTGCTTGCTTTTTCTCAGAAAGAGCCGTGGTGTGCGTTTTCGCCGGAAAACGCGTTTTCGGCCGAAAACGTGTACGTTTGCACTTCCCAGCCACAGGGAAGCTGCTAGACGGGAATTCTCTGCCTGGTTCTACCCGCTGCCCGGAACGCTACGCAGGGCAAAAGCGATTCTCGTCCTCCGTGCTTGCTTTTTCTCAGAAAGAGCCGTGGTGTGCGTTTTCGCCGGAAAACGCGTTTTCGGCCGAAAACGTGTACGTTTGCACTTCCCGGCCACAGGGAAGCTGCTAGACGGGAGTTCTCTGCCTGGTTCTACCCGCTGCCCGGAACGCTACGCAGGGCAAAAGCGATTCTCGTCCTCCGTGCTTGCTTTTTCTCAGAAAGAGCCGTGGTGTGCGTTTTCGCCGGAAAACGCGTTTTAGACCGAAAACGTGTACGTTTGCACTTCCCGGCCACAGGGAAGCTGCTAGCCGGGAATTTTCTGCCTGGTTCTACCCGCTGCCCGGAACGCTACGCAGGGCAAAAGCGATTCTCGTCCTCCGTGCTTGCTTTTTCTCAGAAAGAGCCGTGGTGTGCGTTTTCGCCGGAAAACCCGTTTTCGGCCGAAAACGTGTACGTTTGCACTTCCCCGCCACAGGGAAGCTGCTAGCCGGGAATTCTCTGCCTGGTTCTACCCGCTGCCCGGAACGCTACGCAGGGCAAAAGCGATTCTCGTCCTCCGTGCTTGCTTTTTCTCAGAAAGAGCCGTGGTGTGCGTTTTCGCCGGAAAACGCGTTTTCGGCCGAAAACGTGTACGTTTGCACTTCCCCGCCACAGGGAAGCTGCTAGCCGGGAATTCTCTGCCTGGTTCTACCCGCTGCCCGGAACGCTACGCAGGGCAAAAGCGATTCTCGTCCTCCGTGCTTGCTTTTTCTCAGAAAGAGCCGTGGTGTGCGTTTTCGCTGGAAAACGCGTTTTCGGCCGAAAACGTGTACGTTTGCACTTCCCGGCCACAGGGAAGCTGCTAGCCGGGACTTCTCTGCCTGGTTCTACCCGCTGCCCGGAACGCTACGCAGGGCAAAAGCGATTCTCGTCCTCCGTGCTTGCTTTTTCTCAGAAAGAGCCGTGGTGTGCGTTTTCGCCGGAAAACGCGTTTTCGGCCAAAAACGTGTACGTTTGCACTTCCCGGCCACAGGGAAGCTGCTAGCCGGGAATTCTCTGCCTGGTTCTACCCGCTGCCCGGAACGCTACGCAGGGCAAAAGCGATTCTCGTCCTCCGTGCTTGCTTTTTCTCAGAAAGAGCCGTGGTGTGCGTTTTCGCCGGAAAACGCGTTTTCGGCCGAAAACGTGTACGTTTGCACTTCCCGGCCACAGGGAAGCTGCTAGCCGGGAATTCTCTGCCTGGTTCTACCCGCTGCCCGGAACGCTACGCAGGGCAAAAGCGATTCTCGTCCTCCGTGCTTGCTTTTTCTCAGAAAGAGCCGTGGTGTGCGTTTTCGCGGGAAAACGCGTTTTCGGCCGAAAACGTGTACGTTTGCACTTCCCGGCCACAGGGAAGCTGCTAGCCGGGAATTCTCTGCCTGGTTCTACCCGCTGCCCGGAACGCTACGCAGGGCAAAAGCGATTCTCGTCCTCCGTGCTTGCTTTTTCTCAGAAAGAGCCGTGGTGTGCGTTTTCGCCGGAAAACGCGTTTTCGGCCGAAAACGTGTACGTTTGCACTTCCCGGCCACAGGGAAGCTGCTAGCCGGGAATTTTCTGCCTGGTTCTACCCGCTGCCCGGAACGCTACGCAGGGCAAAAGCGATTCTCGTCCTCCGTGCTTGCTTTTTCTCAGAAAGAGCCGTGGTGTGCGTTTTCGCCGGAAAACCCGTTTTCGGCCGAAAACGTGTACGTTTGCACTTCCCCGCCACAGGGAAGCTGCTAGCCGGGAATTCTCTGCCTGGTTCTACCCGCTGCCCGGAACGCTACGCAGGGCAAAAGCGATTCTCGTCCTCCGTGCTTGCTTTTTCTCAGAAAGAGCCGTGGTGTGCTTTTTCTCCGGAAAACGCGTTTTCGGCCGGAAACCTGTACGTTTGCACATCCCGGCCACAGGGAAGCTGCTAGCCGGGAATTCTCTGCCTGGTTCTACCCGCTGCCGGGAACGCTACGCAGGGCAAAAGCGATTCTCGTCCTCCGTGCTTGCTTTTTCTCAGAAAGAGCCGTGGTGTGCGTTTTCGCCGGAAAACGCGTTTTCGGCCGAAAACATGTACGTTTGCACTTCCCGGCCACAGGGAAGCTGCTAGACGTGAATTCTCTGCCTGGTTCTACCCGCTGCCCGGAACGCTACGCAGGGCAATAGCGATTCTCGTCCTCCGTGCTTGCTTTTTCTCAGAAAGAGCCGTGGTGTGCGTTTTCGCCGGAAAACGCGTTTTCGGCCGAAAACGTGTACGTTTGCACTTCCCCGCCACAGCGAAGCTGCTAGCCGGGAATTCTCTGCCTGGTTCTACCCGCTGCCCGGAACGCTACGCAGGGCAAAAGCGATTCTCGTCCTCCGTGCTTGCTTTTTCTCAGAAAGAGCCGTGGTGTGCGTTTTCGCCGGAAAACGCGTTTTCGGCCGAAAACGTGTACGTTTGCACTTCCCGGCCACAGGGAAGCTGCTAGCCGGGAATTCTCTGCCTGGTTCTACCCGCTGCCAGGAACGCTACGCAGGGCAAAAGCGATTCTCGTCCTCCGTGCTTGCTTTTTCTCAGAAAGAGCCGTGGTGTGCGTTTTCGCCGGAAAACGCGTTTTCGGCCGAAAACGTGTACGTTTGCACTTCCCCGCCACAGCGAAGCTGCTAGCCGGGAAATCTCTGCCTGGTTCTACCCGCTGCCCGGAACGCTACGCAGGGCAAAAGCGATTCTCGTCCTCCGTGCTTGCTTTTTCTCAGAAAGAGCCGTGGTGTGCGTTTTCGCCGGAAAACGCGTTTTCGGCCGAAAACGTGTACGTTTGCACTTCCCGGCCACAGGGAAGCTGCTAGCCGGGAATTCTCTGCCTGGTTCTACCCGCTGCCCGGAACGCTACGCAGGGCAAAAGCGATTCTCGTCCTCCGTGCTTGCTTTTTCTCAGAAAGAGCCGTGGTGTGCGTTTTCGCCGGTAAACGTGTTTTCGGCCGAAAACGTGTACGTTTGCACTTCCCGGCCACAGGGAAGCTGCTAGCCGGCAATTCGCTGCCTATTTCTACCCGCTGCTCAGAACGCTACGCAGGGCAAAAGCGATTCTCGTCCTCCGTGCTTGCTTTTTCTCAGAAAGAGCCGTGGTGTGCGTTTTCGCCGGAAAACGCGTTTTCGGCCGAAAACGTGTACGTTTGCACTTCCCCACCACAAGGAAGCTGCTAGCCGGGAATTCTCTGCCTGGTTCTACCCGCTGCCCGGAACGCTACGCAGGGCAAAAGCGATTCTCGTCCTCCGTGCTTGCTTTTTCTCAGAAAGAGCCGTGGTGTGCGTTTTCGCCGGAAAACGCGTTTTCGGCCGAAAACGTGTACGTTTGCACTTCCCCGACACAGGGAAGCTGCTAGCCGGGAATTCTCTGCCTGGTTCTACCCGTTGCCCGGAACGCTACGCAGGGCAAAAGCGATTCTCGTCCTCCGTGCTTGCTTTTTCTCAGAAAGAGCCGTGGTGTGCGTTTTCGCCGGAAAACGCGTTTTCGGCCGAAAACGTGTACGTTTGCACTTCCCGGCCACAGGGAAGCTGCTAGCCGGGAATTTTCTGCCTGGTTCTACCCGCTGCCCGGAACGCTACGCAGGGCAAAAGCGATTCTCGTCCTCCGTGCTTGCTTTTTCTCAGAAAGAGCCGTGGTGTGCGTTTTCGCCGTAAAACGCGTTTTCGGCCGAAAACGTGTACGTTTGCACTTCCCGGCCACAGGGAAGCTGCTAGCCGGGAATTTTCTGCCTGGTTCTACCCGCTGCCCGGAACGCTACGCAGGGCAAAAGCGATTCTCTTCCTCCGTGCTTGCTTTTTCTCAGAAAGAGCCGTGGTGTGCGTTTTCGCCGGAAAACGCGTTTTCGGCCGAAAACGTGTACGTTTGCACTTCCCCGCCACAGGGAAGCTGCTAGCCGGGAATTCTCTGCCTGGTTCTACCCGCTGCCCGGAACGCTACACAGGGCAAATGCGATTCTCGTCCTCCGTGCTTGCTTTTTCTCAGAAAGAGCCGTGGTGTGCGTTTTCGCCGGAAAACGCGTTTTCGGCCGAAAACGTGTACGTTTGCACTTCCCGGCCACAGGGAAGCTGCTAGCCGGGAATTCTCTGCCTGGTTCTACCCGCTGCCCGGAACGCTACGCAGGGCAAAAGCGATTCTCGTCCTCCGTGCTTGCTTTTTCTCAGAAAGAGCCGTGGTGTGCGTTTTCGCCGGAAAACGCGTTTTCGGCCGAAAACGTGTACGTTTGCACTTCCCGACCACAGGGAAGCTGCTAGCCGGGAATTCTCTGCCTGGTTCTACCCGCTGCCCGGAACGCTACGCAGGGCAAAAGCGATTCTCGTCCTCCGTGCTTGCTTTTTCTCAGAAAGAGCCGTGGTGTGCGTTTTCGCCGGAAAACGCGTTTTCGGCCGAAAACGTGTACGTTTGCACTTCCCCACCACAAGGAAGCTGCTAGCCGGCAATTCGCTGCCTATTTCTACCCGCTGCTCAGAACGCTACGCAGGGCAAAAGCGATTCTCGTCCTCCGTGCTTGCTTTTTCTCAGAAAGAGCCGTGGTGTGCGTTTTCGCCGGAAAACGCGTTTTCGGCCGAAAACGTGTACGTTTGCACTTCCCCGCCACAGGGAAGCTGCTAGCCGGGAATTCTCTGCCTGGTTCTACCCGGTGCCCGGAACGCTACGCAGGGCAAAAGCGATTCTCGTCCTCCGTGCTTGCTTTTTCTCAGAAAGAGCCATGGTGTGCTTTTTCTCCGGAAAAAGCGTTTTCGGCCGAAAACGTGTACGTTTGCACTTCCCGGCCACAGGGAAGCTGCTAGCCGGGAATTCTCTGCCTGGTTCTACCCGCTGCCCGGAACGCTACGCAGGGCAAAAGCGATTCTCGTCCTCCGTGCTTGCTTTTTCTCAGAAAGAGCCGTGGTGTGCGTTTTCGCCGGAAAACGCGTTTTCGGCCGAAAACGTGTACGTTCGCACTTCCCCGCCACAGCGAAGCTGCTAGCCGGGAAATCTCTGCCTGGTTCTACCCGCTGCCCGGAACGCTACGCAGGGCAAAAGCGATTCTCGTCCTCCGTGCTTGCTTTTTCTCAGAAAGAGCCGTGGTGTGCGTTTTCGCCGGAAAACGCGTTTTCGGCCGAAAACGTGTACGTTTGCACTTCCCGGCCACAGGGAAGCTGCTAGCCGGGAATTCTCTGCCTGGTTCTACCCGCTGCCCGGAACGCTACGCAGGGCAAAAGCGATTCTCGTCCTCCGTGCTTGCTTTTTCTCAGAAAGTGCCGTGGTGTGCGTTTTCGCCGGAAAACGCGTTTTCGGCCGAAAACGTGTACGTTTGCACTTCCCGGCCACAGGGAAGCTGCTAGCCGGGAATTTTCTGCCTGGTTCTACCCGCTGCCCGGAACGCTACGCAGGGCAAAAGCGATTCTCGTCCTCCGTGCTTGCTTTTTCTCAGAAAGAGCCGTGGTGTGCTTTTTCTCGGGAAAACGCGTTTTCGGCCGAAAACGTGTACGTTTGCACTTCCCGGCCACAGGGAAGCTGCTAGCCGGGAATTCTCTGCCTGGTTCTACCCGCTGCCCGGAACACTACGCAGGGCAAAAGCGATTCTCGTCCTCCGTGCTTGCTTTTTCTCAGAAAGAGCCGTGGTGTGCGTGTTCGCCGGAAAACGCGTTTTCGGCCGAAAACGTGTACGTTTGCACTTCCCCGCCACAGGGAAGCTGCTAGCCGGGAATTATCTGCCTGGTTCTACCCGCTGCCCGGAACGCTACGCAGGGCAAAAGCGATTCTCGTCCTCCGTGCTTGCTTTTTCTCAGAAAGAGCCGTGTTGTGCGTTTTCGCCGTAAAACATGTTTTCGGCCGAAAACGTGTACGTTTGCACTTCCCGGCCACAGGGAAGCTGCTAGCCGGGAATTCTCTGCCTGGTTCTACCCGCTGCCCGGAACGCTACGCAGGGCAAAAGCGATTCTCGTCCTCCGTGCTTGCTTTTTCTAAGATAGAGCCATGGTGTGCTTTTTCGCCGGAAAACGCGTTTTCGGCCGAAAACGTGTACGTTTGCACTTCCCGGCCACAGGGAAGCTGCTAGCCGGGACTTCTCTGCCTGGTTCTACCCGCTGCCCGGAACGCTACGCAGGGCAAAAGCGATTCTCGTCCTCCGTGCTTGCTTTTTCTCAGAAAGAGCCGTGGTGTGCGTTTTCGCCGGAAAACGCGTTTTCGGCCGAAAACGTGTACGTTTGCACTTCCCGGCCACAGGGAAGCTGCTAGCCGGGAATTCTCTGCCTGGTTCTACCCGCTGCCCGGAACGCTACGCAGGGCAAAAGCGATTCTCGTCCTCCGTGCTTGCTTTTTCTCAGAAAGAGCCGTGGTGTGCGTTTTCGCCGGAAAACGCGTTTTCGGCCGAAAACGTGTACGTTTGCACTTCCCCGCCACAGCGAAGCTGCTAGCAGGGAATTCTCTGCCTGGTTCTACCCGCTGCCCGGAACGCTACGCAGGGCAAAAGCGATTCTCGTCCTCCGTGCTTGCTTTTTCTCAGAAAGAGCCGTGGTGTGCTTTTTCGCCGGAAAACGCGTTTTCGGCCGAAAACGTGTACGTTTGCACTTCCCCGCCACAGGGAAGCTGCTAGCCGGGAATTCTCTGCCTGGTTCTACCCGCTGCTCGGAACGCTACGCAGGGCAAAAGCGATTCCCGTCCTCCGTGCTTGCTTTTTCTCAGAAAGAGCCGTGGTGTGCGTTTTCGCCGGAAAACGCGTTTTCGGCCGAAAACGTGTACGTTTGCACTTCCCCGCCACAGGGAAGCTGCTAGCCGGGAATTTTCTGCCTGGTTCTACCCGCTGCCCGGAACGCTACGCAGGGCAAAAGCGATTCTCGTCCTCCGTGCTTGCTTTTTCTCAGAAAGAGCCGTGGTGTGCTTTTTCTCCGGAAAACGCGTTTTCGGCCGAAAACGTGTACGTTTGCACTTCCCGGCCACAGGGAAGCTGCTAGACGGGAATTCTCTGCCTGGTTCTACCCGCTGCCCGGAACACTACGCAGGGCAAAAGCGATTCTCGTCCTCCGTGCTTGCTTTTTCTCAGAAAGAGCCGTGGTGTGCGTGTTCGCCGGAAAACGCGTTTTCGGCCGAAAACGTGTACGTTTGCACTTCCCCGCCACAGGGAAGCTGCTAGCCGGGAATTATCTGCCTGGTTCTACCCGCTGCCCGGAACGCTACGCAGGGCAAAAGCGATTCTCGTCCTCCGTGCTTGCTTTTTCTCAGAAAGAGCCGTGTTGTGCGTTTTCGCCGTAAAACGCGTTTTCGGCCGAAAACGTGTACGTTTGCACTTCCCGGCCACAGGGAAGCTGCTAGCCGGGAATTCTCTGCCTGGTTCTACCCGCTGCCCGGAACGCTACGCAGGGCAAAAGCGATTCTCGTCCTCCGTGCTTGCTTTTTCTAAGATAGAGCCATGGTGTGCTTTTTCGCCGGAAAACGCGTTTTCGGCCGAAAACATGTACGTTTGCACTTCCCGGCCACAGGGAAGCTGCTAGCCGGGACTTCTCTGCCTGGTTCTACCCGCTGCCCGGAACGCTACGCAGGGCAAAAGCGATTCTCGTCCTCCGTGCTTGCTTTTTCTCAGAAAGAGCCGTGGTGTGCGTTTTCACCGGAAAACGCGTTTTCGGCCGAAAACGTGTACGTTTGCACTTCCCGGCCACAGGGAAGCTGCTAGCCGGGAATTCTCTGCCTGGTTCTACCCGCTGCCCGGAACGCTACGCAGGGCAAAAGCGATTCTCGTCCTCCGTGCTTGCTTTTTCTCAGAAAGAGCCGTGGTGTGCGTTTTCGCCGGAAAACGCGTTTTCGGCCGAAAACGTGTACGTTTGCACTTCCCCGCCACAGCGAAGCTGCTAGCAGGGAATTCTCTGCCTGGTTCTACCCGCTGCCCGGAACGCTACGCAGGGCAAAAGCGATTCTCGTCCTCCGTGCTTGCTTTTTCTCAGAAAGAGCCGTGGTGTGCGTTTTCGCGGGAAAACGCGTTTTCGGCCGAAAACGTGTACGTTTGCACTTCCCCGCCACAGGGAAGCTGCTAGCCGGGAATTCTCTGCCTGGTTCTACCCGCTGCTCGGAACGCTACGCAGGGCAAAAGCGATTCCCGTCCTCCGTGCTTGCTTTTTCTCAGAAAGAGCCGTGGTGTGCGTTTTCGCCGGAAAACGCGTTTTCGGCCGAAAACGTGTACTTTTGCACTTCCCCGCCACAGGGAAGCTGCTAGACGGGAATTCTCTGCCTGGTTCTACCCGCTGCCCGGAACGCTACGCAGGGCAAAAGCGATTCTCGTCCTCCGTGCTTGCTTTTTCTCAGAAAGAGCCATGGTGTGCTTTTTCGCTGGAAAACGCGTTTTCGGCCGAAAACGTGTACGTTTGCACTTCCCGGCCACAGGGAAGCTGCTAGCCGGCAATTCGCTGCCTATTTCTACCCGCTGCTCAGAACGCTACGCAGGGCAAAAGCGATTCTCGTCCTCCGTGCTTGCTTTTTCTCAGAAAGATCCGTGGTGTGCGTTTTCGCCGGAAAACGCGTTTTCTGCCGAAAACGTGTACGTTTGCACTTCCCCGCCACAGCGAAGCTGCTAGCCGGGAATTCTCTGCCTGGTTCTACCCGCTGCCCGGAACGTTACGCAGGGCAAAAGCGATTCTCGTCCTCCGTGCTTGCTTTTTCTCAGAAAGAGCCGTGGTGTGCGTTTTCGCCGGAAAACGCGTTTTCGGCCGAAAACGTGTACGTTTGCACTTCCCGGCCACAGGGAAGCTGCTAGCCGGGAATTCTCTGCCTGGTTCTACCCGCTGCCCGGAACGCTACGCAGGGCAAAAGCGATTCTCGTCCTCCGTGCTTGCTTTTTCTCAGAAAGAGCCGTGGTGTGCGTTTTCGCCGGAAAACGCGTTTTCGGCCGAAACTTGTACGTTTGCACTTCCCGGCCACAGGGAAGCTGCTAGACGTGAATTCTCTGCCTGGTTCTACCCGCTGCCCGGAACGCTACGCAGGGCAAAAGCGATTCTCGTCCTCCGTGCTTGCTTTTTCTCAGAAAGAGCCGTGGTGTGCGTTTTCGCCGGTAAACGCGTTTTCGGCCGAAAACGTGTACGTTTGCACTTCCCCGCCACAGGGAAGCTGCTAGCCGGGAATTCTCTGCCTGGTTCTACCCGCTGCCCGGAACGCTACGCAGGGCAATAGCGATTCTCGTCCTCCGTGCTTGCTTTTTCTCAGAAAGAGCCGTGGTGTGCGTTTTCGCCGGAAAACGCGTTTTCGGCCGAAAACGTGTACGTTTGCACTTCCCGGCCACAGGGAAGATGCTAGCCGGGAATTCTCTGCCTGGTTCTACCCGCTGCCCGGAACGCTACGCAGGGCAAAAGCGATTCTCGTCCTCCGTGCTTGCTTTTTCTCAGAAAGAGCCGTGGTGTGCGTTTTCGCCGGAAAACGCGTTTTCGGCCGAAAACGTGTACGTTTGCACTTCCCGGCCACAGGGAAGCTGCTAGCAGGGAATTCGCTGCCTGGTTCTACCCGCTGCCCGGAACGCTACGCAGGGCAAAAGCGATTCTCGTCCTCCGTGCTTGCTTTTTCTCAGAAAGTCCGTGGTGTGCGTTTTCGCTGGAAAACGCGTTTTCGGCCGAAAACGTGTACGTTTGCACTTCCCGGCCACAGGGAAGCTGCTAGCCGGGAATTCTCTGCCTGGTTCTACCCGCTGCCCGGAACGCTACGCAGGGCAAAAGCGATTTTCGTCCTCCGTGCTTGCTTTTTCTCAGAAAGAGCCATGGTGTGCTTTTTCGCCGGAAAACGCGTTTTCGGTCGAAAACGTGTATGTTTGCACTTCCCGGCCACAGGGAAGCTGCTAGCCGGCAATTCGCTGCTTATTTCTACCCGCTGCTCAGAACGCTACGCAGGGCAAAAGCGATTCTCGTCCTCCGTGCTTGCTTTTTCTCAGAAAGAGCCGTGGTGTGCGTTTTCGCGGGAAAACGCGTTTTCGGCCGAAAACGCGTACGTTTGCACTTCCCCGCCACAGGGAAGCTGCTAGCCGGGAATTCTCTGCCTGGTTCTACCCGCTGCCCGGAACGCTACGCAGGGCAAAAGCGATTCTCGTCCTCCGTGCTTGCTTTTTCTCAGAAAGAGCCGTGGTGTGCGTTTTCGCCGGAAAACGCGTTTTCGGCCGAAAACGTGTACGTTTGCACTTCCCGGCCACAGGGAAGCTGCTAGCCGGGAATTCTCTGCCTGGTTCTACCCGCTGCCCGGAACGCTACGCAGGGCAAAAGCGATTCTCGTCCTCCGTGCTTGCTTTTTCTCAGAAAGAGCCGTGGTGTGCGTTTTCGCCAGAAAACGCGTTTTCGGCCGAAAACGTGTACATTTGCACTTCCCGACCACAGGGAAGCTGCTAGCCGGGAATTCTCTGCCTGGTTCTACCCGCTGCCCGGAACGCTACGGAGGGCAAAAGCGATTCTCGTCCTCCGTGCTTGCTTTTTCTCAGAAAGAGCCGTGGTGTGCGTTTTCGCCGGAAAACGCGTTTTCGGCCGAAAACGTGTACGTTTGCACTTCCCCGCCACAGGGAAGCTGCTAGCCGGGAATTCTCTGCCTGGTTCTACCCGCTGCCCGGAACGCTACGCAGGGCAAAAGCGATTCTCGTACTCCGTGCTTGCTTTTTCTCAGAAAGAGCCATGGTGTGCTTTTTCTCCGGAAAAAGCGTTTTCGGCCGAAAACGTGTACGTTTGCACTTCCCGGCCACAGGGAAGCTGCTAGCCGGGAATTCTCTGCCTGGTTCTACCCGCTGCCCGGAACGCTACGCAGGGCAAAAGCGATTCTCGTCCTCCGTGCTTGCTTTTTCTCAGAAAGAGCCATGGTGTGCTTTTTCGCCGGAAAACGCGTTTTCGGCCGAAAACGTGTACGTTTGCACTTTCCCGCCACAGGGAAGAAGCTAGCCGGGAATTCTCTGCCTGGTTCTACCCGCTGCCCGGAACGCTACGCAGGGCAAAAGCGATTCTCGTCCTCCGTGCTTGCTTTTTCTCAGAAAGAGCCGTGGTGTGCGTTTTCGCCGGAAAACGCGTTTTCGGCCGAAAACGTGTACGTTTGCACTTCCCCGCCATAGGGAAGCTGCTAGCCGGGAATTCTCTGCCTGGTTCTACCCGCTGCCCGGAACGCTACGCAGGGCAAAAGCGATTCTCGTCCTCCGTGCTTGCTTTTTCTCAGAAAGAGCCGTGGTGTGCGTTTTCGCCGGAAAACGCATTTTCGGCCGAAAACGTGTACGTTTGCACTTCCCGGCCACAGGGAAGCTGCTAGCCGGCAATTCGCTGCCTATTTCTACCCGCTGCTCAGAACGCTACGCAGGGCAAAAGCGATTCTCGTCCTCCGTGCTTGCTTTTTCTCAGAAAGAGCCGTGGTGTGCGTTTTCGCCGGAAAACGCGTTTTCGGCCGAAAACGTGTACGTTTGCACTTCCCGGCCACAGGGAAGCTGCTAGCCGGGAATTCTCTGCCTGGTTCTACCCGCTGCCAGGAACGCTACGCAGGGCAAAAGCGATTCTCGTCCTCCGTGCTTGCTTTTTCTCAGAAAGAGCCGTGGTGTGCGTTTTCGCCGGAAAACGCGTTTTCGGCCGAAAACGTGTACGTTTGCACTTCCCGGCCACAGGGAAGCTGCTAGCCGGGAATTCTCTGCCTGGTTCTACCCGCTGCCCGGAACGCTACGCAGGGCAAAAGCGATTCTCGTCCTCCGTGCTTGCTTTTTCTCAGAAAGAGCCGTGGTGTGCGTTTTCGCCGGAAAACGCGTTTTCGGCCGAAAACTTGTACGTTTGCACTTCCCGGCCACAGGGAAGCTGCTAGCCGGGAATTTTCTGCCTGGTTCTACCCGCTGCCCGGAACGCTACGCAGGGCAAAAGCGATTCTCGTCCTCCGTGCTTGCTTTTTCTCAGAAAGAGCCGTGGTGTGCGTTTTCGCCGGTAAACGCGTTTTCGGCCGAAAACGTGTACGTTTGCACTTCCCCGCCACAGGGAAGCTGCTAGCCGGGAATTCTCTGCCTGGTTCTACCCGCTGCCCGGAACGCTACGCAGGGCAATAGCGATTCTCGTCCTCCGTGCTTGCTTTTTCTCAGAAAGAGCCGTGGTGTGCGTTTTCGCCGGAAAACGCGTTTTCGGCCGAAAACGTGTACGTTTGCACTTCCCGGCCACAGGGAAGATGCTAGCCGGGAATTCTCTGCCTGGTTCTACCCGCTGCCCGGAACGCTACGCAGGGCAAAAGCGATTCTCGTCCTCCGTGCTTGCTTTTTCTCAGAAAGAGCCGTGGTGTGCGTTTTCGCCGGAAAACGCGTTTTCGGCCGAAAACGTGTACGTTTGCACTTCCCGGCCACAGGGAAGCTGCTAGCAGGGAATTCGCTGCCTGGTTCTACCCGCTGCCCGGAACGCTACGCAGGGCAAAAGCGATTCTCGTCCTCCGTGCTTGCTTTTTCTCAGAAAGTCCGTGGTGTGCGTTTTCGCTGGAAAACGCGTTTTCGGCCGAAAACGTGTACGTTTGCACTTCCCGGCCACAGGGAAGCTGCTAGCCGGGAATTCTCTGCCTGGTTCTACCCGCTGCCCGGAACGCTACGCAGGGCAAAAGCGATTCTCGTCCTCCGTGCTTGCTTTTTCTCAGAAAGAGCCATGGTGTGCTTTTTCGCCGGAAAACGCGTTTTCGGTCGAAAACGTGTACGTTTGCACTTCCCGGCCACAGGGAAGCTGCTAGCCGGCAATTCGCTGCTTATTTCTACCCGCTGCTCAGAACGCTACGCAGGGCAAAAGCGATTCTCGTCCTCCGTGCTTGCTTTTTCTCAGAAAGAGCCGTGGTGTGCGTTTTCGCGGGAAAACGCGTTTTCGGCCGAAAACGCGTACGTTTGCACTTCCCCGCCACAGGGAAGCTGCTAGCCGGGAATTCTCTGCCTGGTTCTACCCGCTGCCCGGAACGCTACGCAGGGCAAAAGCGATTCTCGTCCTCCGTGCTTGCTTTTTCTCAGAAAGAGCCGTGGTGTGCGTTTTCGCCGGAAAACGCGTTTTCGGCCGAAAACGTGTACGTTTGCACTTCCCGGCCACAGGGAAGCTGCTAGCCGGGAATTCTCTGCCTGGTTCTACCCGCTGCCCGGAACGCTACGCAGGGCAAAAGCGATTCTCGTCCTCCGTGCTTGCTTTTTCTCAGAAAGAGCCGTGGTGTGCGTTTTCGCCGGAAAACGCGTTTTCGGCCGAAAACGTGTACGTTTGCACTTCCCGACCACAGGGAAGCTGCTAGCCGGGAATTCTCTGCCTGGTTCTACCCGCTGCCCGGAACGCTACGGAGGGCAAAAGCGATTCTCGTCCTCCGTGCTTGCTTTTTCTCAGAAAGAGCCGTGGTGTGCGTTTTCGCCGGAAAACGCGTTTTCGGCCAAAAACGTGTACGTTTGCACTTCCCGGCCACAGGGAAGCTGCTAGCCGGCAATTCGCTGCCTATTTCTACCCGCTGCTCAGAACGCTACGCAGGGCAAAAGCGATTCTCGTCCTCCGTGCTTGCTTTTTCTCAGAAAGAGCCGTGGTGTGCGTTTTCGCCGGAAAACGCGTTTTCGGCCGAAAACGTGTACGTTTGCACTTCCCCGCCACAGGGAAGCTGCTAGCCGGGAATTCTCTGCCTGGTTCTACCCGCTGCCCGGAACGCTACGCAGGGCAAAAGCGATTCTCGTACTCCGTGCTTGCTTTTTCTCAGAAAGAGCCATGGTGTGCTTTTTCTCCGGAAAAAGAGTTTTCGGCCGAAAACGTGTACGTTTGCACTTCCCGGCCACAGGGAAGCTGCTAGCCGGGAATTCTCTGCCTGGTTCTACCCGCTGCCCGGAACGCTACGCAGGGCAAAAGCGATTCTCGTCCTCCGTGCTTGCTTTTTCTCAGAAAGAGCCATGGTGTGCTTTTTCGCCGGAAAACGCGTTTTCGTCCGAAAACGTGTACGTTTGCACTTTCCCGCCACAGGGAAGAAGCTAGCCGGGAATTCTCTGCCTGGTTCTACCCGCTGCCCGGAACGCTACGCAGGGCAAAAGCGATTCTCGTCCTCCGTGCTTGCTTTTTCTCAGAAAGAGCCGTGGTGTGCGTTTTCGCCGGAAAACGCGTTTTCGGCCGAAAACGTGTACGTTTGCACTTCCCCGCCACAGGGAAGCTGCTAGCCGGGAATTCTCTGCCTGGTTCTACCCGCTGCCCGGAACGCTACGCAGGGCAAAAGCGATTCTCGTCCTCCGTGCTTGCTTTTTCTCAGAAAGAGCCGTGGTGTGCGTTTTCGCCGGAAAACGCATTTTCGGCCGAAAACGTGTACGTTTGCACTTCCCGGCCACAGGGAAGCTGCTAGCCGGCAATTCGCTGCCTATTTCTACCCGCTGCTCAGAACGCTACGCAGGGCAAAAGCGATTCTCGTCCTCCGTGCTTGCTTTTTCTCAGAAAGAGCCGTGGTGTGCGTTTTCGCCGGAAAACGCGTTTTCGGCCGAAAACGTGTACGTTTGCACTTCCCGGCCACAGGGAAGCTGCTAGCCGGGAATTATCTGCCTGGTTCTACCCGCTGCCCGGAACGCTACGCAGGGCAAAAGCGATTCTCGTCCTCCGTGCTTGCTTTTTCTCAGAAAGAGCCGTGGTGTGCGTTTTCACCGGTAAACGCGTTTTCGGCCGAAAACGTGTTCGTTTGCACTTCCCGGCCACAGGGAAGCTGCTAGCCGGGAATTCTCTGCCTGGTTCTACCCGCTGCCCGGAACGCTACGCAGGGCAAAAGCGATTCTCGTCCTCCGTGCTTGCTTTTTCTCAGAAAGAGCCGTGGTGTGCGTTTTCGCCGGAAAACGCGTTTTCGGCCGAAAACGTGTACGTTTGCACTTCCCGGCCACAGGGAAGCTGCTAGCCGGGAATTCTCTGCCTGGTTCTACCCGCTGCCCGGAACGTTAGCAGGGCAAAAGCGATTCTCGTCCTCCGTGCTTTCTTTTTCTCAGAAAGAGCCGTGGTGTGCGTTTTCGCGGGAAAACGCGTTTTCGGCCGAAAACGTGTACGTTTGCACTTCCCGGCCACAGGGAAGCTGCTAGCCGGGAATTCTCTGCCTGGTTCTACCCGCTGCCCGGAACGCTACGCAGGGCAAAAGCGATTCTCGTCCTCCGTGCTTGCTTTTTCTCAGAAAGAGCCGTGGTGTGCGTTTTCGCCGGAAAACGCGTTTTCGGCCGAAAACGTGTACGTTTGCACTTCCCGGCCACAGGGAAGCTGCTAGCCGGCAATTCGCTGCCTGGTTCTACCCGCTGCCCGGAACACTACGCAGGGCAAAAGCGATTCTCGTCCTCCGTGCTTGCTTTTTCTCAGAAAGAGCCGTGGTGTGCGTTTTCGCCAGAAAACGCGTTTTCGGCCGAAAACGTGTACGTTTGCACTTCCCGGCCACAGGGAAGCTGCTAGCCGGGAATTCTCTGCCTGGTTCTACCCGCTGCCCGGAACGCTACGCAGGGCAAAAGCGATTCTCGTCCTCCGTGCTTGCTTTTTCTCAGAAAGAGCCGTGGTGTGCGTTTTCGCCGGAAAACGCGTTTTCGGCCGAAAACGTGTACGTTTGCACTTCCCGGCCACAGGGAAGCTGCTAGCAGGGAATTCGCTGCCTGGTTCTACCCGCTGCCCGGAACGCTACGCAGGGCAAAAGCGATTCTCGTCCTCCGTGCTTGCTTTTTCTCAGAAAGTCCGTGGTGTGCGTTTTCGCTGGAAAACGCCTTTTCGGTCGAAAACGTGTACGTTTGCACTTCCCGGCCACAGGGAAGCTGCTAGCCGGGAATTCTCTGCCTGGTTCTACCCGCTGCCCGGAACGCTACGCAGGGCAATAGCGATTCTCGTCCTCCGTGCTTGCTTTTTCTCAGAAAGAGCCGTGGTGTGCGTTTTCGCCGGAAAACGCGTTTTCGGCCGAAAACGTGTACGTTTGCACTTCCCGGCCACAGGGAAGATGCTAGCCGGGAATTCTCTGCCTGGTTCTACCCGCTGCCCGGAACGCTACGCAGGGCAAAAGCGATTCTCGTCCTCCGTGCTTGCTTTTTCTCAGAAAGAGCCGTGGTGTGCGTTTTCGCCGGAAAACGCGTTTTCGGCCGAAAACGTGTACGTTTGCACTTCCCGGCCACAGGGAAGCTGCTAGCAGGGAATTCGCTGCCTGGTTCTACCCGCTGCCCGGAACGCTACGCAGGGCAAAAGCGATTCTCGTCCTCCGTGCTTGCTTTTTCTCAGAAAGTCCGTGGTGTGCGTTTTCGCTGGAAAACGCGTTTTCGGCCGAAAACGTGTACGTTTGCACTTCCCGGCCACAGGGAAGCTGCTAGCCGGGAATTCTCTGCCTGGTTCTACCCGCTGCCCGGAACGCTACGCAGGGCAAAAGCGATTCTCGTCCTCCGTGCTTGCTTTTTCTCAGAAAGAGCCATGGTGTGCTTTTTCGCCGGAAAACGCGTTTTCGGTCGAAAACGTGTACGTTTGCACTTCCCGGCCACAGGGAAGCTGCTAGCCGGCAATTCGCTGCTTATTTCTACCCGCTGCTCAGAACGCTACGCAGGGCAAAAGCGATTCTCGTCCTCCGTGCTTGCTTTTTCTCAGAAAGAGCCGTGGTGTGCGTTTTCGCGGGAAAACGCGTTTTCGGCCGAAAACGCGTACGTTTGCACTTCCCCGCCACAGGGAAGCTGCTAGCCGGGAATTCTCTGCCTGGTTCTACCCGCTGCCCGGAACGCTACGCAGGGCAAAAGCGATTCTCGTCCTCCGTGCTTGCTTTTTCTCAGAAAGAGCCGTGGTGTGCGTTTTCGCCGGAAAACGCGTTTTCGGCCGAAAACGTGTACGTTTGCACTTCCCGGCCACAGGGAAGCTGCTAGCCGGGAATTCTCTGCCTGGTTCTACCCGCTGCCCGGAACGCTACGCAGGGCAAAAGCGATTCTCGTCCTCCGTGCTTGCTTTTTCTCAGAAAGAGCCGTGGTGTGCGTTTTCGCCGGAAAACGCGTTTTCGGCCGAAAACGTGTACGTTTGCACTTCCCGACCACAGGGAAGCTGCTAGCCGGGAATTCTCTGCCTGGTTCTACCCGCTGCCCGGAACGTTAGCAGGGCAAAAGCGATTCTCGTCCTCCGTGCTTGCTTTTTCTCAGAAAGAGCCGTGGTGTGCGTTTTCGCCGGAAAACGCGTTTTCGGCCAAAAACGTGTACGTTTGCACTTCCCGGCCACAGGGAAGCTGCTAGCCGGCAATTCGCTGCCTATTTCTACCCGCTGCTCAGAACGCTACGCAGGGCAAAAGCGATTCTCGTCCTCCGTGCTTGCTTTTTCTCAGAAAGAGCCGTGGTGTGCGTTTTCGCCGGAAAACGCGTTTTCGGCCGAAAACGTGTACGTTTGCACTTCCCCGCCACAGGGAAGCTGCTAGCCGGGAATTCTCTGCCTGGTTCTACCCGCTGCCCGGAACGCTACGCAGGGCAAAAGCGATTCTCGTACTCCGTGCTTGCTTTTTCTCAGAAAGAGCCATGGTGTGCTTTTTCTCCGGAAAAAGAGTTTTCGGCCGAAAACGTGTACGTTTGCACTTCCCGGCCACAGGGAAGCTGCTAGCCGGGAATTCTCTGCCTGGTTCTACCCGCTGCCCGGAACGCTACGCAGGGCAAAAGCGATTCTCGTCCTCCGTGCTTGCTTTTTCTCAGAAAGAGCCATGGTGTGCTTTTTCGCCGGAAAACGCGTTTTCGTCCGAAAACGTGTACGTTTGCACTTTCCCGCCACAGGGAAGAAGCTAGCCGGGAATTCTCTGCCTGGTTCTACCCGCTGCCCGGAACGCTACGCAGGGCAAAAGCGATTCTCGTCCTCCGTGCTTGCTTTTTCTCAGAAAGAGCCGTGGTGTGCGTTTTCGCCGGAAAACGCGTTTTCGGCCGAAAACGTGTACGTTTGCACTTCCCCGCCACAGGGAAGCTGCTAGCCGGGAATTCTCTGCCTGGTTCTACCCGCTGCCCGGAACGCTACGCAGGGCAAAAGCGATTCTCGTCCTCCGTGCTTGCTTTTTCTCAGAAAGAGCCGTGGTGTGCGTTTTCGCCGGAAAACGCATTTTCGGCCGAAAACGTGTACGTTTGCACTTCCCGGCCACAGGGAAGCTGCTAGCCGGCAATTCGCTGCCTATTTCTACCCGCTGCTCAGAACGCTACGCAGGGCAAAAGCGATTCTCGTCCTCCGTGCTTGCTTTTTCTCAGAAAGAGCCGTGGTGTGCGTTTTCGCCGGAAAACGCGTTTTCGGCCGATAACGTGTACGTTTGCACTTCCCCGCCACAGGGAAGCTGCTAGCCGGGAATTCTCTGCCTGGTTCTAACCGCTGCCCGGAACGCTACGCAGGGCAAAAGCGATTCTCGTCCTCCGTGCTTGCTTTTTCTCAGAAAGAGCCGTGGTGTGCGTTTTCGCCGGAAAACGCGTTTTCGGCCGAAAACGTGTACGTTTGCACTTCCCGGCCACAGGGAAGCTGCTAGCCGGGAATTATCTGCCTGGTTCTACCCGCTGCCCGGAACGCTACGCAGGGCAAAAGCGATTCTCGTCCTCCGTGCTTGCTTTTTCTCAGAAAGAGCCGTGGTGTGCGTTTTCACCGGTAAACGCGTTTTTGGCCGAAAACGTGTTCCTTTGCACGTCCCGGCCACAGGGAAGCTGCTAGCCGGGAATTCTCTGCCTGGTTCTACCCGCTGCCCGGAACGCTACGCAGGGCAAAAGCGATTCTCGTCCTCCGTGCTTGCTTTTTCTCAGAAAGAGCCGTGGTGTGCGTTTTCGCCGGAAAACGCGTTTTCGGCCGAAAACGTGTACGTTTGCACTTCCCGGCCACAGGGAAGCTGCTAGCCGGGAATTCTCTGCCTGGTTCTACCCGCTGCCCGGAACGTTAGCAGGGCAAAAGCGATTCTCGTCCTCCGTGCTTTCTTTTTCTCAGAAAGAGCCGTGGTGTGCGTTTTCGCGGGAAAACGCGTTTTCGGCCGAAAACGTGTACGTTTGCACTTCCCGGCCACAGGGAAGCTGCTAGCCGGGAATTCTCTGCCTGGTTCTACCCGCTGCCCGGAACGCTACGCAGGGCAAAAGCGATTCTCGTCCTCCGTGCTTGCTTTTTCTCAGAAAGAGCCGTGGTGTGCGTTTTCGCCGGAAAACGCGTTTTCGGCCGAAAACGTGTACGTTTGCACTTCCCGGCCACAGGGAAGCTGCTAGCCGGGAATTCTCTGCCTGGTTCTACCCGCTGCCCGGAACACTACGCAGGGCAAAAGCGATTCTCGTCCTCCGTGCTTGCTTTTTCTCAGAAAGAGCCGTGGTGTGCGTTTTCGCCAGAAAACGCGTTTTCGGCCGAAAACGTGTACGTTTGCACTTCCCGGCCACAGGGAAGCTGCTAGCCGGGAATTCTCTGCCTGGTTCTACCCGCTGCCCGGAACGCTACGCAGGGCAAAAGCGATTCTCGTCCTCCGTGCTTGCTTTTTCTCAGAAAGAGCCGTGGTGTGCGTTTTCGCCGGAAAACGCGTTTTCGGCCGAAAACGTGTACGTTTGCACTTCCCGGCCACAGGGAAGCTGCTAGCAGGGAATTCGCTGCCTGGTTCTACCCGCTGCCCGGAACGCTACGCAGGGCAAAAGCGATTCTCGTCCTCCGTGCTTGCTTTTTCTCAGAAAGTCCGTGGTGTGCGTTTTCGCTGGAAAACGCGTTTTCGGTCGAAAACGTGTACGTTTGCACTTCCCGGCCACAGGGAAGCTGCTAGCCGGCAATTCGCTGCTTATTTCTACCCGCTGCTCAGAACGCTACGCAGGGCAAAAGCGATTCTCGTCCTCCGTGCTTGCTTTTTCTCAGAAAGAGCCGTGGTGTGCGTTTTCGCGGGAAAACGCGTTTTCGGACGAAAACGCGTACGTTTGCACTTCCCCGCCACAGGGAAGCTGCTAGCCGGGAATTCTCTGCCTGGTTCTACCCGCTGCCCGGAACGCTACGCAGGGCAAAAGCGATTCTCGTCCTCCGTGCTTGCTTTTTCTCAGAAAGAGCCGTGGTGTGCGTTTTCGCCGGAAAACGCGTTTTCGGCCGAAAACGTGTACGTTTGCACTTCCCGGCCACAGGGAAGCTGCTAGCCGGGAATTCTCTGCCTGGTTCTACCCGCTGCCCGGAACGTTAGCAGGGCAAAAGCGATTCTCGTCCTCCGTGCTTGCTTTTTCTCAGAAAGAGCCGTGGTGTGCGTTTTCGCCGGAAAACGCGTTTTCGGCCAAAAACGTGTACGTTTGCACTTCCCGGCCACAGGGAAGCTGCTAGCCGGCAATTCGCTGCCTATTTCTACCCGCTGCTCAGAACGCTACGCAGGGCAAAAGCGATTCTCGTCCTCCGTGCTTGCTTTTTCTCAGAAAGAGCCGTGGTGTGCGTTTTCGCCGGAAAACGCGTTTTCGGCCGAAAACGTGTACGTTTGCACTTCCCCGCCACAGGGAAGCTGCTAGCCGGGAATTCTCTGCCTGGTTCTACCCGCTGCCCGGAACGCTACGCAGGGCAAAAGCGATTCTCGTACTCCGTGCTTGCTTTTTCTCAGAAAGAGCCATGGTGTGCTTTTTCTCCGGAAAAAGAGTTTTCGGCCGAAAACGTGTACGTTTGCACTTCCCGGCCACAGGGAAGCTGCTAGCCGGGAATTCTCTGCCTGGTTCTACCCGCTGCCCGGAACGCTACGCAGGGCAAAAGCGATTCTCGTCCTCCGTGCTTGCTTTTTCTCAGAAAGAGCCATGGTGTGCTTTTTCGCCGGAAAACGCGTTTTCGTCCGAAAACGTGTACGTTTGCACTTTCCCGCCACAGGGAAGAAGCTAGCCGGGAATTCTCTGCCTGGTTCTACCCGCTGCCCGGAACGCTACGCAGGGCAAAAGCGATTCTCGTCCTCCGTGCTTGCTTTTTCTCAGAAAGAGCCGTGGTGTGCGTTTTCGCCGGAAAACGCGTTTTCGGCCGAAAACGTGTACGTTTGCACTTCCCCGCCACAGGGAAGCTGCTAGCCGGGAATTCTCTGCCTGGTTCTACCCGCTGCCCGGAACGCTACGCAGGGCAAAAGCGATTCTCGTCCTCCGTGCTTGCTTTTTCTCAGAAAGAGCCGTGGTGTGCGTTTTCGCCGGAAAACGCATTTTCGGCCGAAAACGTGTACGTTTGCACTTCCCGGCCACAGGGAAGCTGCTAGCCGGCAATTCGCTGCCTATTTCTACCCGCTGCTCAGAACGCTACGCAGGGCAAAAGCGATTCTCGTCCTCCGTGCTTGCTTTTTCTCAGAAAGAGCCGTGGTGTGCGTTTTCGCCGGAAAACGCGTTTTCGGCCGATAACGTGTACGTTTGCACTTCCCCGCCACAGGGAAGCTGCTAGCCGGGAATTCTCTGCCTGGTTCTAACCGCTGCCCGGAACGCTACGCAGGGCAAAAGCGATTCTCGTCCTCCGTGCTTGCTTTTTCTCAGAAAGAGCCGTGGTGTGCGTTTTCGCCGGAAAACGCGTTTTCGGCCGAAAACGTGTACGTTTGCACTTCCCGGCCACAGGGAAGCTGCTAGCCGGGAATTATCTGCCTGGTTCTACCCGCTGCCCGGAACGCTACGCAGGGCAAAAGCGATTCTCGTCCTCCGTGCTTGCTTTTTCTCAGAAAGAGCCGTGGTGTGCGTTTTCACCGGTAAACGCGTTTTTGGCCGAAAACGTGTTCCTTTGCACGTCCCGGCCACAGGGAAGCTGCTAGCCGGGAATTCTCTGCCTGGTTCTACCCGCTGCCCGGAACGCTACGCAGGGCAAAAGCGATTCTCGTCCTCCGTGCTTGCTTTTTCTCAGAAAGAGCCGTGGTGTGCGTTTTCGCCGGAAAACGCGTTTTCGGCCGAAAACGTGTACGTTTGCACTTCCCGGCCACAGGGAAGCTGCTAGCCGGGAATTCTCTGCCTGGTTCTACCCGCTGCCCGGAACGTTAGCAGGGCAAAAGCGATTCTCGTCCTCCGTGCTTTCTTTTTCTCAGAAAGAGCCGTGGTGTGCGTTTTCGCGGGAAAACGCGTTTTCGGCCGAAAACGTGTACGTTTGCACTTCCCGGCCACAGGGAAGCTGCTAGCCGGGAATTCTCTGCCTGGTTCTACCCGCTGCCCGGAACGCTACGCAGGGCAAAAGCGATTCTCGTCCTCCGTGCTTGCTTTTTCTCAGAAAGAGCCGTGGTGTGCGTTTTCGCCGGAAAACGCGTTTTCGGCCGAAAACGTGTACGTTTGCACTTCCCGGCCACAGGGAAGCTGCTAGCCGGGAATTCTCTGCCTGGTTCTACCCGCTGCCCGGAACACTACGCAGGGCAAAAGCGATTCTCGTCCTCCGTGCTTGCTTTTTCTCAGAAAGAGCCGTGGTGTGCGTTTTCGCCAGAAAACGCGTTTTCGGCCGAAAACGTGTACGTTTGCACTTCCCGGCCACAGGGAAGCTGCTAGCCGGGAATTCTCTGCCTGGTTCTACCCGCTGCCCGGAACGCTACGCAGGGCAAAAGCGATTCTCGTCCTCCGTGCTTGCTTTTTCTCAGAAAGAGCCGTGGTGTGCGTTTTCGCCGGAAAACGCGTTTTCGGCCGAAAACGTGTACGTTTGCACTTCCCGGCCACAGGGAAGCTGCTAGCAGGGAATTCGCTGCCTGGTTCTACCCGCTGCCCGGAACGCTACGCAGGGCAAAAGCGATTCTCGTCCTCCGTGCTTGCTTTTTCTCAGAAAGTCCGTGGTGTGCGTTTTCGCTGGAAAACGCGTTTTCGGTCGAAAACGTGTACGTTTGCACTTCCCGGCCACAGGGAAGCTGCTAGCCGGCAATTCGCTGCTTATTTCTACCCGCTGCTCAGAACGCTACGCAGGGCAAAAGCGATTCTCGTCCTCCGTGCTTGCTTTTTCTCAGAAAGAGCCGTGGTGTGCGTTTTCGCGGGAAAACGCGTTTTCGGACGAAAACGCGTACGTTTGCACTTCCCCGCCACAGGGAAGCTGCTAGCCGGGAATTCTCTGCCTGGTTCTACCCGCTGCCCGGAACGCTACGCAGGGCAAAAGCGATTCTCGTCCTCCGTGCTTGCTTTTTCTCAGAAAGAGCCGTGGTGTGCGTTTTCGCCGGAAAACGCGTTTTCGGCCGAAAACGTGTACGTTTGCACTTCCCGGCCACAGGGAAGCTGCTAGCCGGGAATTCTCTGCCTGGTTCTACCCGCTGCCCGGAACGCTACGCAGGGCAAAAGCGATTCTCGTCCTCCGTGCTTGCTTTTTCTCAGAAAGAGCCGTGGTGTGCGTTTTCGCCGGAAAACGCGTTTTCGGCCGAAAACGTGTACGTTTGCACTTCCCGACCACAGGGAAGCTGCTAGCCGGGAATTCTCTGCCTGGTTCTACCCGCTGCCCGGAACGCTACGGAGGGCAAAAGCGATTCTCGTCCTCCGTGCTTGCTTTTTCTCAGAAAGAGCCGTGGTGTGCGTTTTCGCTGGAAAACGCGTTTTCGGCCGAAAACGTGTACGTTTGCACTTCCCGGCCACAGGGAAGCTGCTAGCCGGCAATTCGCTGCCTATTTCTACCCGCTGCTCAGAACGCTACGCAGGGCAAAAGCGATTCTCGTCCTCCGTGCTTGCTTTTTCTCAGAAAGAGCCGTGGTGTGCGTTTTCGCCGGAAAACGCGTTTTCGGCCGAAAACGTGTACGTTTGCACTTCCCCGCCACAGGGAAGCTGCTAGCCGGGAATTCTCTGCCTGGTTCTACCCGCTGCCCGGAACGCTACGCAGGGCAAAAGCGATTCTCGTACTCCGTGCTTGCTTTTTCTCAGAAAGAGCCATGGTGTGCTTTTTCTCCGGAAAAAGCGTTTTCGGCCGAAAACGTGTACGTTTGCACTTCCCGGCCACAGGGAAGCTGCTAGCCGGGAATTCTCTGCCTGGTTCTACCCGCTGCCCGGAACGCTACGCAGGGCAAAAGCGATTCTCGTCCTCCGTGCTTGCTTTTTCTCAGAAAGAGCCGTGGTGTGCGTTTTCGCCGGAAAACGCATTTTCGGCCGAAAACGTGTACGTTTGCACTTCCCGGCCACAGGGAAGCTGCTAGCCGGCAATTCGCTGCCTATTTCTACCCGCTGCTCAGAACGCTACGCAGGGCAAAAGCGATTCTCGTCCTCCGTGCTTGCTTTTTCTCAGAAAGAGCCGTGGTGTGCGTTTTCGCCGGAAAACGCGTTTTCGGCCGAAAACGTGTACGTTTGCACTTCCCCGCCACAGGGAAGCTGCTAGCCGGGAATTCTCTGCCTGGTTCTACCCGCTGCCCGGAACGCTACGCAGGGCAAAAGCGATTCTCGTACTCCGTGCTTGCTTTTTCTCAGAAAGAGCCATGGTGTGCTTTTTCTCCGGAAAAAGAGTTTTCGGCCGAAAACGTGTACGTTTGCACTTCCCGGCCACAGGGAAGCTGCTAGCCGGGAATTCTCTGCCTGGTTCTACCCGCTGCCCGGAACGCTACGCAGGGCAAAAGCGATTCTCGTCCTCCGTGCTTGCTTTTTCTCAGAAAGAGCCATGGTGTGCTTTTTCGCCGGAAAACGCGTTTTCGGCCGAAAACGTGTACGTTTGCACTTTCCCGCCTCAGGGAAGAAGCTAGCCGGGAATTCTCTGCCTGGTTCTACCCGCTGCCCGGAACGCTACGCAGGGCAAAAGCGATTCTCGTCCTCCGTGCTTGCTTTTTCTCAGAAAGAGCCGTGGTGTGCGTTTTCGCCGGAAAACGCGTTTTCGGCCGAAAACGTGTACGTTTGCACTTCCCCGCCACAGGGAAGCTGCTAGCCGGGAATTCTCTGCCTGGTTCTACCCGCTGCCCGGAACGCTACGCAGGGCAAAAGCGATTCTCGTCCTCCGTGCTTGCTTTTTCTCAGAAAGAGCCGTGGTGTGCGTTTTCGCCGGAAAACGCATTTTCGGCCGAAAACGTGTACGTTTGCACTTCCCGGCCACAGGGAAGCTGCTAGCCGGCAATTCGCTGCCTATTTCTACCCGCTGCTCAGAACGCTACGCAGGGCAAAAGCGATTCTCGTCCTCCGTGCTTGCTTTTTCTCAGAAAGAGCCGTGGTGTGCGTTTTCGCCGGAAAACGCGTTTTCGGCCGATAACGTGTACGTTTGCACTTCCCCGCCACAGGGAAGCTGCTAGCCGGGAATTCTCTGCCTGGTTCTAACCGCTGCCCGGAACGCTACGCAGGGCAAAAGCGATTCTCGTCCTCCGTGCTTGCTTTTTCTCAGAAAGAGCCGTGGTGTGCGTTTTCGCCGGAAAACGCGTTTTCGGCCGAAAACGTGTACGTTTGCACTTCCCGGCCACAGGGAAGCTGCTAGCCGGGAATTATCAGCCTGGTTCTACCCGCTGCCCGGAACGTTAGCAGGGCAAAAGCGATTCTCGTCCTCCGTGCTTGCTTTTTCTCAGAAAGAGCCGTGGTGTGCGTTTTCACCGGTAAACGCGTTTTCGGCCGAAAACGTGTTCGTTTGCACTTCCCGGCCACAGGGAAGCTGCTAGCCGGGAATTCTCTGCCTGGTTCTACCCGCTGCCCGGAACGCTACGCAGGGCAAAAGCGATTCTCGTCCTCCGTGCTTGCTTTTTCTCAGAAAGAGCCGTGGTGTGCGTTTTCGCCGGAAAACGCGTTTTCGGCCGAAAACGTGTACGTTTGCACTTCCCGGCCACAGGGAAGCTGCTAGCCGGGAATTCTCTGCCTGGTTCTACCCGCTGCCCGGAACGTTACGCAGGGCAAAAGCGATTCTCGTCCTCCGTGCTTTCTTTTTCTCAGAAAGAGCCGTGCTGTGCGTTTTCGCGGGAAAACGCGTTTTCGGCCGAAAACGTGTACGTTTGCACTTCCCGGCCACAAGGAAGCTGCTAGCCGGGAATTCTCTGCCTGGTTCTACCCGCTGCCCGGAACGCTACGCAGGGCAAAAGCGATTCTCGTCCTCCGTGCTTGCTTTTTCTCAGAAAGAGCCGTGGTGTGCGTTTTCGCCGGAAAACGCGTTTTCGGCCGAAAACGTGTACGTTTGCACTTCCCGGCCACAGGGAAGCTGCTAGCCGGGAATTCTCTGCCTGGTTCTACCCGCTGCCCGGAACACTACGCAGGGCAAAAGCGATTCTCGTCCTCCGTGCTTGCTTTTTCTCAGAAAGAGCCGTGGTGTGCGTTTTCGCCAGAAAACGCGTTTTCGGCCGAAAACGTGTACGTTTGCACTTCCCGGCCACAGGGAAGCTGCTAGCCGGGAATTCTCTGCCTGGTTCTACCCGCTGCCCGGAACGCTACGCAGGGCAAAAGCGATTCTCGTCCTCCGTGCTTGCTTTTTCTCAGAAAGAGCCGTGGTGTGCGTTTTCGCCGGAAAACGCGTTTTCGGCCGAAAACGTGTACGTTTGCACTTCCCGGCCACAGGGAAGCTGCTAGCAGGGAATTCGCTGCCTGGTTCTACCCGCTGCCCGGAACGCTACGCAGGGCAAAAGCGATTCTCGTCCTCCGTGCTTGCTTTTTCTCAGAAAGTCCGTGGTGTGCGTTTTCGCTGGAAAACGCGTTTTCGGTCGAAAACGTGTACGTTTGCACTTCCCGGCCACAGGGAAGCTGCTAGCCGGCAATTCGCTGCTTATTTCTACCCGCTGCTCAGAACGCTACGCAGGGCAAAAGCGATTCTCGTCCTCCGTGCTTGCTTTTTCTCAGAAAGAGCCGTGGTGTGCGTTTTCGCGGGAAAACGCGTTTTCGGACGAAAACGCGTACGTTTGCACTTCCCCGCCACAGGGAAGCTGCTAGCCGGGAATTCTCTGCCTGGTTCTACCCGCTGCCCGGAACGCTACGCAGGGCAAAAGCGATTCTCGTCCTCCGTGCTTGCTTTTTCTCAGAAAGAGCCGTGGTGTGCGTTTTCGCCGGAAAACGCGTTTTCGGCCGAAAACGTGTACGTTTGCACTTCCCCGCCACAGGGAAGCTGCTAGCCGGGAATTCTCTGCCTGGTTCTACCCGCTGCCCGGAACGCTACGCAGGGCAAAAGCGATTCTCGTCCTCCGTGCTTGCTTTTTCTCAGAAAGAGCCGTGGTGTGCGTTTTCGCCGGAAAACGCGTTTTCGGCCGAAAACGTGTACATTTGCACTTCCCGACCACAGGGAAGCTGCTAGCCGGGAATTCTCTGCCTGGTTCTACCCGCTGCCCGGAACGCTACGGAGGGCAAAAGCGATTCTCGTCCTCCGTGCTTGCTTTTTCTCAGAAAGAGCCGTGGTGTGCGTTTTCGCCGGAAAACGCGTTTTCGGCCGAAAACGTGTACGTTTGCACTTCCCGGCCACAGGGAAGCTGCTAGCCGGCAATTCGCTGCCTATTTCTACCCGCTGCTCAGAACGCTACGCAGGGCAAAAGCGATTCTCGTCCTCCGTGCTTGCTTTTTCTCAGAAAGAGCCGTGGTGTGCGTTTTCGCCGGAAAACGCGTTTTCGGCCGAAAACGTGTACGTTTGCACTTCCCCGCCACAGGGAAGCTGCTAGCCGGGAATTCTCTGCCTGGTTCTACCCGCTGCCCGGAACGCTACGCAGGGCAAAAGCGATTCTCGTACTCCGTGCTTGCTTTTTCTCAGAAAGAGCCATGGTGTGCTTTTTCTCCGGAAAAAGCGTTTTCGGCCGAAAACGTGTACGTTTGCACTTCCCGGCCACAGGGAAGCTGCTAGCCGGGAATTCTCTGCCTGGTTCTACCCGCTGCCCGGAACGCTACGCAGGGCAAAAGCGATTCTCGTCCTCCGTGCTTGCTTTTTCTCAGAAAGTCCGTGGTGTGCGTTTTCGCTGGAAAACGCGTTTTCGGTCGAAAACGTGTACGTTTGCACTTCCCGGCCACAGGGAAGCTGCTAGCCGGCAATTCGCTGCTTATTTCTACCCGCTGCCCGGAACGCTACGCAGGGCAAAAGCGATTCTCGTCCTCCGTGCTTGCTTTTTCTCAGAAAGAGCCGTGGTGTGCGTTTTCGCGGGAAAACGCGTTTTCGGACGAAAACGCGTACGTTTGCACTTCCCCGCCACAGGGAAGCTGCTAGCCGGGAATTCTCTGCCTGGTTCTACCCGCTGCCCGGAACGCTACGCAGGGCAAAAGCGATTCTCGTCCTCCGTGCTTGCTTTTTCTCAGAAAGAGCCGTGGTGTGCGTTTTCGCCGGAAAACGCGTTTTCGGCCGAAAACGTGTACGTTTGCACTTCCCGGCCACAGGGAAGCTGCTAGCCGGGAATTCTCTGCCTGGTTCTACCCGCTGCCCGGAACGCTACGCAGGGCAAAAGCGATTCTCGTCCTCCGTGCTTGCTTTTTCTCAGAAAGAGCCGTGGTGTGCGTTTTCGCCGGAAAACGCGTTTTCGGCCGAAAACGTGTACATTTGCACTTCCCGACCACAGGGAAGCTGCTAGCCGGGAATTCTCTGCCTGGTTCTACCCGCTGCCCGGAACGCTACGGAGGGCAAAAGCGATTCTCGTCCTCCGTGCTTGCTTTTTCTCAGAAAGAGCCGTGGTGTGCGTTTTCGCCGGAAAACGCGTTTTCGGCCGAAAACGTGTACGTTTGCACTTCCCGGCCACAGGGAAGCTGCTAGCCGGCAATTCGCTGCCTATTTCTACCCGCTGCTCAGAACGCTACGCAGGGCAAAAGCGATTCTCGTCCTCCGTGCTTGCTTTTTCTCAGAAAGAGCCGTGGTGTGCGTTTTCGCCGGAAAACGCGTTTTCGGCCGAAAACGTGTACGTTTGCACTTCCCCGCCACAGGGAAGATGCTAGCCGGGAATTCTCTGCCTGGTTCTACCCGCTGCCCGGAACGCTACGCAGGGCAAAAGCGATTCTCGTACTCCGTGCTTGCTTTTTCTCAGAAAGAGCCATGGTGTGCTTTTTCTCCGGAAAAAGCGTTTTCGGCCGAAAACGTGTACGTTTGCACTTCCCGGCCACAGGGAAGCTGCTAGCCGGGAATTCTCTGCCTGGTTCTACCCGCTGCCCGGAACGCTACGCAGGGCAAAAGCGATTCTCGTCCTCCGTGCTTGCTTTTTCTCAGAAAGAGCCGTGGTGTGCGTTTTCGCCGGAAAACGCATTTTCGGCCGAAAACGTGTACGTTTGCACTTCCCGGCCACAGGGAAGCTGCTAGCCGGCAATTCGCTGCCTATTTCTACCCGCTGCTCAGAACGCTACGCAGGGCAAAAGCGATTCTCGTCCTCCGTGCTTGCTTTTTCTCAGAAAGAGCCGTGGTGTGCGTTTTCGCCGGAAAACGCGTTTTCGGCCGATAACGTGTACGTTTGCACTTCCCCGCCACAGGGAAGCTGCTAGCCGGGAATTCTCTGCCTGGTTCTACCCGCTGCCCGGAACGCTACGCAGGGCAAAAGCGATTCTCGTCCTCCGTGCTTGCTTTTTCTCAGAAAGAGCCGTGGTGTGCGTTTTCGCCGGAAAACGCGTTTTCGGCCGAAAACGTGTACGTTTGCACTTCCCGGCCACAGGGAAGCTGCTAGCAGGGAATTCGCTGCCTGGTTCTACCCGCTGCCCGGAACGCTACGCAGGGCAAAAGCGATTCTCGTCCTCCGTGCTTGCTTTTTCTCAGAAAGTCCGTGGTGTGCGTTTTCGCTGGAAAACGCGTTTTCGGTCGAAAACGTGTACGTTTGCACTTCCCGGCCACAGGGAAGCTGCTAGCCGGCAATTCGCTGCTTATTTCTACCCGCTGCTCAGAACGCTACGCAGGGCAAAAGCGATTCTCGTCCTCCGTGCTTGCTTTTTCTCAGAAAGAGCCGTGGTGTGCGTTTTCGCGGGAAAACGCGTTTTCGGACGAAAACGCGTACGTTTGCACTTCCCCGCCACAGGGAAGCTGCTAGCCGGGAATTCTCTGCCTGGTTCTACCCGCTGCCCGGAACGCTACGCAGGGCAAAAGCGATTCTCGTCCTCCGTGCTTGCTTTTTCTCAGAAAGAGCCGTGGTGTGCGTTTTCGCGGGAAAACGCGTTTTCGGCCGAAAACGTGTACGTTTGCACTTCCCGGCCACAGGGAAGCTGCTAGCCGGGAATTCTCTGCCTGGTTCTACCCGCTGCCCGGAACGCTACGCAGGGCAAAAGCGATTCTCGTCCTCCGTGCTTGCTTTTTCTCAGAAAGAGCCGTGGTGTGCGTTTTCGCCGGAAAACGCGTTTTCGGCCGAAAACGTGTACATTTGCACTTCCCGACCACAGGGAAGCTGCTAGCCGGGAATTCTCTGCCTGGTTCTACCCGCTGCCCGGAACGCTACGCAGGGCAAAAGCGATTCTCGTCCTCCGTGCTTGCTTTTTCTCAGAAAGAGCCGTGGTGTGCGTTTTCGCCGGAAAACGCGTTTTCGGCCGAAAACGTGTACGTTTGCACTTCCCGGCCACAGGGAAGCTGCTAGCCGGCAATTCGCTGCCTATTTCTACCCGCTGCTCAGAACGCTACGCAGGGCAAAAGCGATTCTCGTCCTCCGTGCTTGCTTTTTCTCAGAAAGAGCCGTGGTGTGCGTTTTCGCCGGAAAACGCGTTTTCGGCCGAAAACGTGTACGTTTGCACTTCCCCGCCACAGGGAAGCTGCTAGCCGGGAATTCTCTGCCTGGTTCTACCCGCTGCCCGGAACGCTACGCAGGGCAAAAGCGATTCTCGTACTCCGTGCTTGCTTTTTCTCAGAAAGAGCCATGGTGTGCTTTTTCTCCGGAAAAAGCGTTTTCGGCCGGAAACGTGTACGTTTGCACTTCCCGGCCACAGGGAAGCTGCTAGCCGGGAATTCTCTGCCTGGTTCTACCCGCTGCCCGGAACGCTACGCAGGGCAAAAGCGATTCTCGTCCTCCGTGCTTGCTTTTTCTCAGAAAGAGCCGTGGTGTGCGTTTTCGCCGGAAAACGCATTTTCGGCCGAAAACGTGTACGTTTGCACTTCCCGGCCACAGGGAAGCTGCTAGCCGGCAATTCGCTGCCTATTTCTACCCGCTGCTCAGAACGCTACGCAGGGCAAAAGCGATTCTCGTCCTCCGTGCTTGCTTTTTCTCAGAAAGAGCCGTGGTGTGCGTTTTCGCCGGAAAACGCGTTTTCGGCCGATAACGTGTACGTTTGCACTTCCCCGCCACAGGGAAGCTGCTAGCCGGGAATTCTCTGCCTGGTTCTACCCGCTGCCCGGAACGCTACGCAGGGCAAAAGCGATTCTCGTCCTCCGTGCTTGCTTTTTCTCAGAAAGAGCCGTGGTGTGCGTTTTCGCCGGAAAACGCGTTTTCGGCCGAAAACGTGTACGTTTGCACTTCCCGGCCACAGGGAAGCTGCTAGCAGGGAATTCGCTGCCTGGTTCTACCCGCTGCCCGGAACGCTACGCAGGGCAAAAGCGATTCTCGTCCTCCGTGCTTGCTTTTTCTCAGAAAGTCCGTGGTGTGCGTTTTCGCTGGAAAACGCGTTTTCGGTCGAAAACGTGTACGTTTGCACTTCCCGGCCACAGGGAAGCTGCTAGCCGGCAATTCGCTGCTTATTTCTACCCGCTGCTCAGAACGCTACGCAGGGCAAAAGCGATTCTCGTCCTCCGTGCTTGCTTTTTCTCAGAAAGAGCCGTGGTGTGCGTTTTCGCGGGAAAACGCGTTTTCGGACGAAAACGCGTACGTTTGCACTTCCCCGCCACAGGGAAGCTGCTAGCCGGGAATTCTCTGCCTGGTTCTACCCGCTGCCCGGAACGCTACGCAGGGCAAAAGCGATTCTCGTCCTCCGTGCTTGCTTTTTCTCAGAAAGAGCCGTGGTGTGCGTTTTCGCCGGAAAACGCGTTTTCGGCCGAAAACGTGTACGTTTGCACTTCCCGGCCACAGGGAAGCTGCTAGCCGGGAATTCTCTGCCTGGTTCTACCCGCTGCCCGGAACGCTACGCAGGGCAAAAGCGATTCTCGTACTCCGTGCTTGCTTTTTCTCAGAAAGAGCCATGGTGTGCTTTTTCTCCGGAAAAAGCGTTTTCGGCCGAAAACGTGTACGTTTGCACTTCCCGGCCACAGGGAAGCTGCTAGCCGGGAATTCTCTGCCTGGTTCTACCCGCTGCCCGGAACGCTACGCAGGGCAAAAGCGATTCTCGTCCTCCGTGCTTGCTTTTTCTCAGAAAGAGCCGTGGTGTGCGTTTTCGCCGGAAAACGCATTTTCGGCCGAAAACGTGTACGTTTGCACTTCCCGGCCACAGGGAAGCTGCTAGCCGGCAATTCGCTGCCTATTTCTACCCGCTGCTCAGAACGCTACGCAGGGCAAAAGCGATTCTCGTCCTCCGTGCTTGCTTTTTCTCAGAAAGAGCCGTGGTGTGCGTTTTCGCCGGAAAACGCGTTTTCGGCCGATAACGTGTACGTTTGCACTTCCCCGCCACAGGGAAGCTGCTAGCCGGGAATTCTCTGCCTGGTTCTACCCGCTGCCCGGAACGCTACGCAGGGCAAAAGCGATTCTCGTCCTCCGTGCTTGCTTTTTCTCAGAAAGAGCCGTGGTGTGCGTTTTCGCCGGAAAACGCGTTTTCGGCCGAAAACGTGTACGTTTGCACTTCCCGGCCACAGGGAAGCTGCTAGCCGGGAATTATCTGCCTGGTTCTACCCGCTGCCCGGAACGCTACGCAGGGCAAAAGCGATTCTCGTCCTCCGTGCTTGCTTTTTCTCAGAAAGAGCCGTGGTGTGCGTTTTCACCGGTAAACGCGTTTTCGGCCGAAAACGTGTTCGTTTGCACTTCCCGGCCACAGGGAAGCTGCTAGCCGGGAATTCTGGGCCTGGTTCTACCCGCTGCCCGGAACGCTACGCAGGGCAAAAGCGATTCTCGTCCTCCGTGCTTGCTTTTTCTCAGAAAGAGCCGTGGTGTGCGTTTTCGCCGGAAAACGCGTTTTCGGCCGAAAACGTGTACGTTTGCACTTCCCCGCCACAGGGAAGCTGCTAGCCGGGAATTCTCTGCCTGGTTCTACCCGCTGCCCGGAACGTTACGCAGGGCAAAAGCGATTCTCGTCCTCCGTGCTTTCTTTTTCTCAGAAAGAGCCGTGCTGTGCGTTTTCGCGGGAAAACGCGTTTTCGGCCGAAAACGTGTACGTTTGCACTTCCCGGCCACAGGGAAGCTGCTAGCCGGGAATTCTCTGCCTGGTTCTACCCGCTGCCCGGAACGCTACGCAGGGCAAAAGCGATTCTCGTCCTCCGTGCTTGCTTTTTCTCAGAAAGAGCCGTGGTGTGCGTTTTCGCCGGAAAACGCGTTTTCGGCCGAAAACGTGTACGTTTGCACTTCCCGGCCACAGGGAAGCTGCTAGCCGGGAATTCTCTGCCTGGTTCTACCCGCTGCCCGGAACACTACGCAGGGCAAAAGCGATTCTCGTCCTCCGTGCTTGCTTTTTCTCAGAAAGAGCCGTGGTGTGCGTTTTCGCCAGAAAACGCGTTTTCGGCCGAAAACGTGTACGTTTGCACTTCCCGGCCACAGGGAAGCTGCTAGCCGGGAATTCTCTGCCTGGTTCTACCCGCTGCCCGGAACGCTACGCAGGGCAAAAGCGATTCTCGTCCTCCGTGCTTGCTTTTTCTCAGAAAGAGCCGTGGTGTGCGTTTTCGCCGGTAAACGCGTTTTCGGCCGAAAACGTGTACGTTTGCACTTCCCCGCCACAGGGAAGCTGCTAGCCGGGAATTCTCTGCCTGGTTCTACCCGCTGCCCGGAACGCTACGCAGGGCAAAAGCGATTCTCGTCCTCCGTGCTTGCTTTTTCTCAGAAAGAGCCGTGGTGTGCGTTTTCGCCGGAAAACGCGTTTTCGGCCGAAAACGTGTACGTTTGCACTTCCCGGCCACAGGGAAGCTGCTAGCAGGGAATTCGCTGCCTGGTTCTACCCGCTGCCCGGAACGCTACGCAGGGCAAAAGCGATTCTCGTCCTCCGTGCTTGCTTTTTCTCAGAAAGTCCGTGGTGTGCGTTTTCGCTGGAAAACGCGTTTTCGGCCGAAAACGTGTACGTTTGCACTTCCCGGCCACAGGGAAGCTGCTAGCCGGGAATTCTCTGCCTGGTTCTACCCGCTGCCCGGAACGCTACGCAGGGCAAAAGCGATTCTCGTCCTCCGTGCTTGCTTTTTCTCAGAAAGAGCCATGGTGTGCTTTTTCACCGGAAAACGCGTTTTCGGTCGAAAACGTGTACGTTTGCACTTCCCGGCCACAGGGAAGCTGCTAGCCGGCAATTCGCTGCCTATTTCTACCCGCTGCTCAGAACGCTACGCAGGGCAAAAGCGATTCTCGTCCTCCGTGCTTGCTTTTTCTCAGAAAGAGCCGTGGTGTGCGTTTTCGCGGGAAAACGCGTTTTCGGCCGAAAACGTGTACGTTTGCACTTCCCGACCACAGGGAAGCTGCTAGCCGGGAATTCTCTGCCTGGTTCTACCCGCTGCCCGGAACGCTACGGAGGGCAAAAGCGATTCTCGTCCTCCGTGCTTGCTTTTTCTCAGACAGAGCCGTGGTGTGCGTTTTCGCCGGAAAACGCGTTTTCGGCCGAAAACGTGTACGTTTGCACTTCCCGGCCACAGGGAAGCTGCTAGCCGGCAATTCGCTGCCTATTTCTACCCGCTGCTCAGAACGCTACGCAGGGCAAAAGCGATTCTCGTCCTCCGTGCTTGCTTTTTCTCAGAAAGAGCCGTGGTGTGCGTTTTCGCCGGAAAACGCGTTTTCGGCCGAAAACGTGTACGTTTGCACTTCCCCGCCACAGGGAAGCTGCTAGCCGGGAATTCTCTGCCTGGTTCTACCCGCTGCCCGGAACGCTACGCAGGGCAAAAGCGATTCTCGTCCTCCGTGCTTGCTTTTTCTCAGAAAGAGCCATGGTGTGCTTTTTCTCTGGAAAAAGCGTTTTCGGCCGAAAACGTGTACGTTTGCACTTCCCGGCCACAGGGAAGCTGCTAGCCGGGAATTTTCTGCCTGGTTCTACCCGCTGCCCGGAACGCTACGCAGGGCAAAAGCGATTCTCGTCCTCCGTGCTTGCTTTTTCTCAGAAAGAGCCATGGTGTGCTTTTTCGCCGGAAAACGCGTTTTCGGCCGAAAACGTGTACGTTTGCACTTTCCCGCCACAGGGAAGAAGCTAGCCGGGAATTCTCTGCCTGGTTCTACCCGCTGCCCGGAACGCTACGCAGGGCAAAAGCGATTCTCGTCCTCCGTGCTTGCTTTTTCTCAGAAAGAGCCGTGGTGTGCGTTTTCACCGGAAAACGCGTTTTCGGCCGAAAACGTGTACGTTTGCACTTCCCGGCCACAGGGAAGCTGCTAGACGGGAATTCTCTGCCTGGTTCTACCCGCTGCCCGGAATGCTACGCAGGGCAAAAGCGATTCTCGTCCACCGTGCTTGCTTTTTCTCAGAAAGAGCCGTGGTGTGCGTTTTCGCGGGAAAACGCGTTTTCGGCCGAAAACGTGTACGTTTGCACTTCCCGGTCACAGGGAAGCTGCTAGCCGGGAATTCTCTGCCTGGTTCTACCCGCTGCCCGGAACGCTACGCAGGGCAAAAGCGATTCTCGTCCTCCGTGCTTGCTTTTTCTCAGAAAGAGCCGTGGTGTGCGTTTTCGCCGGAAAACGCGTTTTCGGCCGAAAACGTGTACGTTTGCACTTCCCGGCCACAGGGAAGCTGCTAGACGGGAATTCGCTGCCTATTTCTACTCGCTGCTCAGAACGTTACGCAGGGCAAAAGCGATTCTCGTCCTCCGTGCTTGCTTTTTCTCAGAAAGATCCGTGGTGTGCGTTTTCGCCGGAAAACGCGTTTTCGGCCGAAAACGTGTACGTTTGCACTTCCCGGCCACAGGGAAGCTGCTAGCCGGGAATTCTCTGCCTGGTTCTACCCGCTGCCCGGAACGCTACGCAGGGCAAAAGCGATTCTCGTCCTCGTGCTTGCTTTTTCTCAGAAAGAGCCGTGGTGTGCGTTTTCGCCGGAAAACGCGTTTTCGGCCGAAAACGTGTACGTTTGCACTTCCCGGCCACAGGGAAGCTGCTAGCCGGGAATTCTCTGCCTGGTTCTACCCGCTGCCCGGAACGCTACGCAGGGCAAAAGCGATTCTCGTCCTCCGTGCTTGCTTTTTCTCAGAAAGAGCCGTGGTGTGCGTTTTCGCCGGAAAACGCGTTTTCGGCCGAAAACGTGTACGTTTGCACTTCCCGGCCACAGGGAAGCTGCTAGCCGGGAATTTTCTGCCTGGTTCTACCCGCTGCCCGGAACGCTACGCAGGGCAAAAGCGATTCTCGTCCTCCGTGCTTGCTTTTTCTCAGAAAGAGCCGTGGTGTGCTTTTTCTCCGGAAAACGCGTTTTCGGCCGAAAACGTGTACGTTTGCACTTCCCCGCCACAGGGAAGCTGCTAGCCGGGAATTCTCTGCCTGGTTCTACCCGCTGCCCGGAACGCTACGCAGGGCAAAAGCGATTCTCGTCCTCCGTGCTTGCTTTTTCTCAGAAAGAGCCGTGGTGTGCGTTTTCGCCGGAAAACGCGTTTTCGGCCGAAAACGTGTACGTTTGCACTTCCCGGCCACAGGGAAGCTGCTAGCCGGGAATTCTCTGCCTGGTTCTACCCGCTGCCCGGAACGCTACGCAGGGCAAAAGCGATTCTCGTCCTCCGTGCTTGCTTTTTCTCAGATAGAGCCATGGTGTGCTTTTTCGCCGGAAAACGCGTTTTCGGCCGAAAACATGTACGTTTGCACTTCCCGGCCACAGGGAAGCTGCTAGCCGGGACTTCTCTGCCTGGTTCTACCCGCTGCCCGGAACGCTACGCAGGGCAAAAGCGATTCTCGTCCTCCGTGCTTGCTTTTTCTCAGAAAGAGCCGTGGTGTGCTTTTTCGCCGGAAAACGCGTTTTCGGCCGAAAACGTGTACGTTTGCACATCCCGGCCACAGGGAAGCTGCTAGCCGGGAATTCTCTGCCTGGTTCTACCCGCTGCCCGGAACGCTACGCAGGGCAAAAGCGATTCTCGTCCTCCGTGCTTGCTTTTTCTCAGAAAGAGCCGTGGTGTGCGTTTTCGCCGGAAAACGCGTTTTCGGCCGAAAACGTGTACGTTTGCACTTCCCCGCCACAGCGAAGCTGCTAGCAGGGAATTCTCTGCCTGGTTCTACCCGCTGCCCGGAACGCTACGCAGGGCAAAAGCGATTCTCGTCCTCCGTGCTTGCTTTTTCTCAGAAAGAGCCGTGGTGTGCGTTTTCGCCAGAAAACGCGTTTTCGGCCGAAAACGTGTACGTTTGCACTTCCCGGCCACAGGGAAGCTGCTAGACGGGAATTCTCTGCCTGGTTCTACCCGCTGCCCGGAACGCTACGCAGGGCAAAAGCGATTCTCGTCCTCCGTGCTTGCTTTTTCTCTGAAAGAGCCGTGGTGTGCGTTTTCGCCGGTAAACGCGTTTTCGGCCGAAAACGTGTACGTTTGCACTTCCCCGCCACAGGGAAGCTGCTAGCCGGGAATTCTCTGCCTGGTTCTACCCGCTGCCCGGAACGCTACGCAGGGCAAAAGCGATTCTCGTCCTCCGTGCTTGCTTTTTCTCAGAAAGAGCCGTGGTGTGCGTTTTCGCCGGAAAACGCGTTTTCGGCCGAAAACGTGTACGTTTGCACTTCCCGGCCACAGGGATACTGCTAGCCGGGAATTCTCTGCCTGGTTCTACCCGCTGCCCGGAACGCTACGCAGGGCAAAAGCGATTCTCGTCCTCCGTGCTTGCTTTTTCTCAGAAAGAGCCGTGGTGTGCGTTTTCGCCGGAAAACGCGTTTTCGGCCGAAAACGTGTACGTTTGCACTTCCCGGCCACAGGGAAGCTGCTAGCAGGGAATTCGCTGCCTGGTTCTACCCGCTGCCCGGAACGCTACGCAGGGCAAAAGCGATTCTCGTCCTCCGTGCTTGCTTTTTCTCAGAAAGTCCGTGGTGTGCGTTTTCGCCGGAAAACGCGTTTTCGGCCGAAAACGTGTACGTTTGCACTTCCCGGCCACAGGGAAGCTGCTAGCCGGGAATTCTCTGCCTGGTTCTACCCGCTGCCCGGAACGCTACGCAGGGCAAAAGCGATTCTCGTCCTCCGTGCTTGCTTTTTCTCAGAAAGAGCCATGGTGTGCTTTTTCGCCGGAAAACGCGTTTTCGGTCGAAAACGTGTACGTTTGCACTTCCCGGCCACAGGGAAGCTGCTAACCGGCAATTCGCTGCCTATTTCTACCCGCTGCTCAGAACGCTACGCAGGGCAAAAGCGATTCTCGTCCTCCGTGCTTGCTTTTTCTCAGAAAGAGCCGTGGTGTGCGTTTTCGCGGGAAAACGCGTTTTCGGCCGAAAACGTGTACGTTTGCACTTCCCGACCACAGGGAAGCTGCTAGCCGGGAATTCTCTGCCTGGTTCTACACGCTGCCCGGAACGCTACGCAGGGCAAAAGCGATTCTCGTCCTCCGTGCTTGCTTTTTCTCAGACAGAGCCGTGGTGTGCGTTTTCGCCGGAAAACGCGTTTTCGGCCGAAAACGTGTACGTTTGCACTTCCCGGCCACAGGGAAGCTGCTAGCCGGCAATTCGCTGCCTATTTCTACCCGCTGCTCAGAACGCTACGCAGGGCAAAAGCGATTCTCGTCCTCCGTGCTTGCTTTTTCTCAGAAAGAGCCGTGGTGTTCGTTTTCGCCGGAAAACGCGTTTTCGGCCGAAAACGTGTACGTTTGCACTTCCCCGCCACAGGGAAGCTGCTAGCCGGGAATTCTCTGCCTGGTTCTACCCGCTGCCCGGAACGCTACGCAGGGCAAAAGCGATTCTCGTCCTCCGTGCTTGCTTTTTCTCAGAAAGAGCCATGGTGTGCTTTTTCTCCGGAAAAAGCGTTTTCGGCCGAAAACGTGTACGTTTGCACTTCCCGGCCACAGGGAAGCTGCTAGCCGGGAATTTTCTGCCTGGTTCTACCCGCTGCCCGGAACGCTACGCAGGGCAAAAGCGATTCTCGTCCTCCGTGCTTGCTTTTTCTCAAAAAGAGCCATGGTGTGCTTTTTCGCCGGAAAACGCGTTTTCGGCCGAAAACGTGTACGTTTGCACTTTCCCGCCACAGGGAAGAAGCTAGCCGGGAATTCTCTGCCTGGTTCTACCCGCTGCCCGGAACGCTACGCAGGGCAAAAGCGATTCTCGTCCTCCGTGCTTGCTTTTTCTCAGAAAGAGCCGTGGTGTGCGTTTTCGCCGGAAAACGCGTTTTCGGCCGAAAACGTGTACGTTTGCACTTCCCGGCCACAGGGAAGCTGCTAGACGGGAATTCTCTGCCTGGTTCTACCCGCTGCCCGGAACGCTACGCAGGGCAAAAGCGATTCTCGTCCTCCGTGCTTGCTTTTTCTCAGAAAGAGCCGTGGTGTGCGTTTTCGCCGGAAAACGCGTTTTCGGCCGAAAACGTGTACGTTTGCACTTCCCGACCACAGGGAAGCTGCTAGCCGGGAATTCTCTGCCTGGTTCTACCCGCTGCCCGGAACGCTACGCAGGGCAAAAGCGATTCTCGTCCTCCGTGCTTGCTTTTTCTCAGACAGAGCCGTGGTGTGCGTTTTCGCCGGAAAACGCGTTTTCGGCCGAAAACGTGTACGTTTGCACTTCCCGGCCACAGGGAAGCTGCTAGCCGGCAATTCGCTGCCTATTTCTACCCGCTGCTCAGAACGCTACGCAGGGCAAAAGCGATTCTCGTCCTCCGTGCTTGCTTTTTCTCAGAAAGAGCCGTGGTGTGCGTTTTCGCCGGAAAACGCGTTTTCGGCCGAAAACGTGTACGTTTGCACTTCCCCGCCACAGGGAAGCTGCTAGCCGGGAATTCTCTGCCAGGTTCTACCCGCTGCCCGGAACGCTACGCAGGGCAAAAGCGATTCTCGTCCTCCGTGCTTGCTTTTTCTCAGAAAGAGCCATGGTGTGCTTTTTCTCCGGAAAAAGCGTTTTCGGCCGAAAACGTGTACGTTTGCACTTCCCGGCCACAGGGAAGCTGCTAGCCGGGAATTTTCTGCCTGGTTCTACCCGCTGCCCGGAACGCTACGCAGGGCAAAAGCGATTCTCGTCCTCCGTGCTTGCTTTTTCTCAAAAAGAGCCATGGTGTGCTTTTTCGCCGGAAAACGCGTTTTCGGCCGAAAACGTGTACGTTTGCACTTTCCCGCCACAGGGAAGAAGCTAGCCGGGAATTCTCTGCCTGGTTCTACCCGCTGCCCGGAACGCTACGCAGGGCAAAAGCGATTCTCGTCCTCCGTGCTTGCTTTTTCTCAGAAAGAGCCGTGGTGTGCGTTTTCGCCGGAAAACGCGTTTTCGGCCGAAAACGTGTACGTTTGCACTTCCCGGCCACAGGGAAGCTGCTAGACGGGAATTCTCTGCCTGGTTCTACCCGCTGCCCGGAACGCTACGCAGGGCAAAAGCGATTCTCGTCCACCGTGCTTGCTTTTTCTCAGAAAGAGCCGTGGTGTGCGTTTTCGCGGGAAAACGCGTTTTCGGCCGAAAACGTGTACGTTTGCACTTCCCGGTCACAGGGAAGCTGCTAGCCGGGAATTCTCTGCCTGGTTCTACCCGCTGCCCGGAACGCTACGCAGGGCAAAAGCGATTCTCGTCCTCCGTGCTTGCTTTTTCTCAGAAAGAGCCGTGGTGTGCGTTTTCGCTGGAAAACGCGTTTTCGGCCGAAAACGTGTACGTTTGCACTTCCCGGCCACAGGGAAGCTGCTAGACGGGAATTCGCTGCCTATTTCTACTCGCTGCTCAGAACGTTACGCAGGGCAAAAGCGATTCTCGTCCTCCGTGCTTGCTTTTTCTCAGAAAGATCCGTGGTGTGCGTTTTCGCCGGAAAACGCGTTTTCGGCCGAAAACGTGTACGTTTGCACTTCCCGGCCACAGGGAAGCTGCTAGCCGGGAATTCTCTGCCTGGTTCTACCCGCTGCCCGGAACGCTACGCAGGGCAAAAGCGATTCTCGTCCTCGTGCTTGCTTTTTCTCAGAAAGAGCCGTGGTGTGCGTTTTCGCCGGAAAACGCGTTTTCGGCCGAAAACGTGTACGTTTGCACTTCCCCGCCACAGGGAAGCTGCTAGCCGGGAATTCTCTGCCTGGTTCTACCCGCTGCCCGGAACGCTACGCAGGGCAAAAGCGATTCTCGTCCTCCGTGCTTGCTTTTTCTCAGAAAGAGCCGTGGTGTGCGTTTTCGCCGGTAAACGCGTTTTCGGCCGAAAACGTGTACGTTTGCACTTCCCGGCCACAGGGAAGCTGCTAGCCGGGAATTTTCTGCCTGGTTCTACCCGCTGCCCGGAACGCTACGCAGGGCAAAAGCGATTCTCGTCCTCCGTGCTTGCTTTTTCTCAGAAAGAGCCGTGGTGTGCTTTTTCTCCGGAAAACGCGTTTTCGGCCGAAAACGTGTACGTTTGCACTTCCCGGCCACAGGGAAGCTGCTAGCCGGGAATTCTCTGCCTGGTTCTACCCGCTGCCCGGAACACTACGCAGGGCAAAAGCGATTCTCGTCCTCCGTGCTTGCTTTTTCTCAGAAAGAGCCGTGGTGTGCGTTTTCGCCGGAAAACGCGTTTTCGGCCGAAAACGTGTACGTTTGCACTTCCCCGCCACAGGGAAGCTGCTAGCCGGGAATTCTCTGCCTGGTTCTACCCGCTGCCCGGAACGCTACGCAGGGCAAAAGCGATTCTCGTCCTCGTGCTTGCTTTTTCTCAGAAAGAGCCGTGGTGTGCGTTTTCGCCGGAAAACGCGTTTTCGGCCGAAAACGTGTACGTTTGCACTTCCCGGCCACAGGGAAGCTGCTAGCCGGGAATTCTCTGCCTGGTTCTACCCGCTGCCCGGAACGCTACGCAGGGCAAAAGCGATTCTCGTCCTCCGTGCTTGCTTTTTCTCAGAAAGAGCCGTGGTGTGCGTTTTCGCCGGAAAACGCGTTTTCGGCCGAAAACGTGTACGTTTGCACTTCCCCGCCACAGCGAAGCTGCTAGCAGGGAATTCTCTGCCTGGTTCTACCCGCTGCCCGGAACGCTACGCAGGGCAAAAGCGATTCTCGTCCTCCGTGCTTGCTTTTTCTCAGAAAGAGCCGTGGTGTGCGTTTTCGCCGGAAAACGCGTTTTCGGCCGAAAACGTGTACGTTTGCACTTCCCCGCCACAGGGAAGCTGCTAGCCGGGAATTCTCTGCCTGGATCTACCCGCTGCTCGGAACGCTACGCAGGGCAAAAGCGATTCCCGTCCTCCGTGCTTGCTTTTTCTCAGAAAGAGCCGTGGTGTGCGTTTTCGCCGGAAAACGCCTTTTCGGCCGAAAACGTGTACGTTTGCACTTCCCCGCCACAGGGAAGCTGCTAGACGGGAATTCTCTGCCTGGTTCTACCCGCTGCCCGGAACGCTACGCAGGGCAAAAGCGATTCTCGTCCTCCGTGCTTGCTTTTTCTCAGAAAGAGCCATGGTGTGCTTTTTCGCTGGAAAACGCGTTTTCGGCCGAAAACGTGTACGTTTGCACTTCCCGGCCACAGGGAAGCTGCTAGCCGGCAATTCGCTGCCTATTTCTACCCGCTGCTCAGAACGCTACGCAGGGCAAAAGCGATTCTCGTCCTCCGTGCTTGCTTTTTCTCAGAAAGAGCCGTGGTGTGCGTTTTCGCGGGAAAACGCGTTTTCGGCCGAAAACGTGTACGTTTGCACTTCCCCGCCTCAGGGAGGCTGCTAGCCGGGAATTCTCTGCCTGGTTCTACCCGCTGCCCGGAACGGTACGCAGGGCAAAAGCGATTCTCGTCCTCCGTGCTTGCTTTATCTCAGAAAGAGCCGTGGTGTGCGTTTTCGCCGGAAAACGCGTTTTCGGCCGAAAACGTGTACGTTTGCACTTCCCCGCCACAGGGAAGCTGCTAGACGGGAATTCGCTGCCTATTTCTACTCGCTGCTCAGAACGCTACGCAGGGTTAAAGCCATTCTCGTCCTCCGTGCTTGCTTTTTCTCAGAAAGATCCGTGGTGTGCGTTTTCGCCGGAAAACGCGTTTTCGGCCGAAAACGTGTACGTTTGCACTTCCCCGCCACAGCGAAGCTGCTAGCCGGGAATTCTCTGCCTGGTTCTACCCGCTGCCCGGAACGCTACGCAGGGCAAAAGCGATTCTCGTCCTCCGTGCTTGCTTTTTCTCAGAAAGAGCCGTGGTGTGCGTTTTCGCCGGAAAACGCATTTTCGGCCGAAAACGTGTACGTTTGCACTTCCCGGCCACAGGGAAGCTGCTAGCCGGGAATTCTCTGCCTGGTTCTACCCGCTGCCCGGAACGCTACGCAGGGCAAAAGCGATTCTCGTCCTCCGTGCTTGCTTTTTCTCAGAAAGAGCCGTGGTGTGCGTTTTCGCCGGAAAACGCGTTTTCGGCCGAAAACGTGTACGTTTGCACTTCCCGGCCACAGGGAAGCTGCTAGCCGGGAATTCTCTGCCTGGTTCTACCCGCTGCCCGGAACGCTACGCAGGGCAAAAGCGATTCTCGTCCTCCGTGCTTGCTTTTTCTCAGAAAGAGCCGTGGTGTGCGTTTTCGCCGGAAAACGCGTTTTCGGCCGAAAACGTGTACGTTTGCACTTCCCGGCCACAGGGAAGCTGCTAGCCGGGAATTTTCTGCCTGGTTCTACCCGCTGCCCGGAACGCTACGCAGGGCAAAAGCGATTCTCGTCCTCCGTGCTTGCTTTTTCTCAGAAAGAGCCGTGGTGTGCTTTTTCTCCGGAAAACGCGTTTTCGGCCGAAAACGTGTACGTTTGCACTTCCCGGCCACAGGGAAGCTGCTAGCCGGGAATTCTCTGCCTGGTTCTACCCGCTGCCCGGAACGCTACGCAGGGCAAAAGCGATTCTCGTCCTCCGTGCTTGCTTTTTCTCAGAAAGAGCCGTGGTGTGCGTTTTCGCGGGAAAACGCGTTTTCGGCCGAAAACGTGTACGTTTGCACTTCCCGGCCACAGGGAAGCTGCTAGCCGGGAATTCTCTGCCTGGTTCTACCCGCTGCCCGGAACGCTACGCAGGGCAAAAGCGATTCTCGTCCTCCGTGCTTGCTTTTTCTCAGATAGAGCCATGGTGTGCTTTTTCGCCGGAAAACGCGTTTTCGGCCGAAAACATGTACGTTTGCACTTCCCGGCCACAGGGAAGCTGCTAGCCGGGACTTCTCTGCCTGGTTCTACCCGCTGCCCGGAACGCTACGCAGGGCAAAAGCGATTCTCGTCCTCCGTGCTTGCTTTTTCTCAGAAAGAGCCGTGGTGTGCGTTTTCGCCGGAAAACGCGTTTTCGGCCAAAAACGTGTACGTTTGCACTTCCCCGCCACAGCGAAGCTGCTAGCAGGGAATTCTCTGCCTGGTTCTACCCGCTGCCCGGAACGCTACGCAGGGCAAAAGCGATTCTCGTCCTCCGTGCTTGCTTTATCTCAGAAAGAGCCGTGGTGTGCTTTTTCGCCGGAAAACGCGTTTTCGGCCGAAAACGTGTACGTTTGCACTTCCCCGCCACAGGGAAGCTGCTAGACGGGAATTCTCTGCCTGGTTCTACCCGCTGCCCGGAACGCTACGCAGGGCAAAAGCGATTCTCGTCCTCCGTGCTTGCTTTTTCTCAGAAAGAGCCGTGGTGTGCTTTTTCGCTGGAAAACGCGTTTTCGGCCGAAAACGTGTACGTTTGCACTTCCCGGCCACAGGGAAGCTGCTAGCCGGCAATTCGCTGCCTATTTCTACCCGCTGCTCAGAACGCTACGCAGGGCAAAAGCGATTCTCGTCCTCCGTGCTTGCTTTTTCTCAGAAAGAGCCGTGGTGTGCGTTTTCGCGGGAAAACGCGTTTTCGGCCGAAAAAGTGTACGTTTGCACTTCCCCGCCTCAGGGAGGCTGCTAGCCGGGAATTCTCTGCCTGGTTCTACCCGCTGCACGGAACGCTACGCAGGGCAAAAGCGATTCTCGTCCTCCGTGCTTGCTTTTTCTCAGAAAGAGCCGTGGTGTGCGTTTTCGCCGGAAAACGCGTTTTCGGCCGAAAACGTGTACGTTTGCACTTCCCCGCCACAGGGAAGCTGCTAGCCGGGAATTCTCTGCCTGGTTCTACCCGCTGCCCGGAACGCTACGCAGGGCAAAAGCGATTCTCGTCCTCCGTGCTTGCTTTTTCTCAGAAAGAGCCATGGTGTGCTTTTTCGCTGGAAAACGCGTTTTCGGCCGAAAACGTGTACGTTTGCACTTCCCGGCCACAGGGAAGCTGCTAGCCGGCAATTCGCTGCCTATTTCTACCCGCTGCTCAGAACGCTACGCAGGGCAAAAGCGATTCTCGTCCTCCGTGCTTGCTTTTTCTCAGAAAGAGCCGTGGTGTGCGTTTTCGCTAGAAAACGCGTTTTCGGCCGAAAACGTGTACGTTTGCACTTCCCCGCCTCAGGGAGGCTGCTAGCCGGGAATTCTCTGCCTGGTTCTACCCGCTGCCCGGAACGGTACGCAGGGCAAAAGCGATTCTCGTCCTCCGTGCTTGCTTTTTCTCAGAAAGAGCCGTGGTGTGCGTTTTCGCCGGAAAACGCGTTTTCGGCCGAAAACGTGTACGTTTGCTCTTCCCCGCCACAGGGAAGCTGCTAGCCGGGAATTCTCTGCCTGGTTCTACCCGCTGCCCGGAACGCTACGCAGGGCAAAAGCGATTCTCGTCCTCCGTGCTTGCTTTTTCTCAGAAAGATCCGTGGTGTGCGTTTTCGCCGGAAAACGCGTTTTCTGCCGAAAACGTGTACGTTTGCACTTCCCCGCCACAGCGAAGCTGCTAGCCGGGAATTCTCTGCCTGGTTCTACCCGCTGCCCGGAACGCTACGCAGGGCAAAAGCGGTTCTCGTCCTCCGTGCTTGCTTTTTCTCAGAAAGAGCCGTGGTGTGCGTTTTCGCCGGAAAACGCGTTTTCGGCCGAAAACGTGTACGTTTGCACTTCCCGGCCACAGGGAAGCTGCTAGCCGGGAATTCTCTGCCTGGTTCTACCCGCTGCCCGGAACGCTACGCAGGGCAAAAGCGATTCTCGTCCTCCGTGCTTGCTTTTTCTCAGAAAGAGCCGTGGTGTGCGTTTTCGCCGGAAAACGCGTTTTCGGCCGAAAACGTGTACGTTTGCACTTCCCGGCCACAGGGAAGATGCTAGCCGGGAATTTTCTGCCTGGTTCTACCCGCTGCCCGGAACGCTACGCAGGGCAAAAGCGATTCTCGTCCTCCGTGCTTGCTTTTTCTCAGAAAGAGCCGTGGTGTGCTTTTTCTCCGGAAAACGCGTTTTCGGCCGAAAACGTGTACGTTTGCACTTCCCGGCCACAGGGAATCTGCTAGCCGGGAATTCTCTGCCTGGTTCTACCCGCTGCCCGGAACACTACGCAGGGCAAAAGCGATTCTCGTCCTCCGTGCTTGCTTTTTCTCAGAAAGAGCCGTGGTGTGCGTTTTCGCCGTAAAACGCGTTTTCGGCCGAAAACGTGTACGTTTGCACTTCCCGGCCACAGGGAAGCTGCTAGCCGGGAATTCTCTGGCTGGTTCTACCCGCTGCCCGGAACGCTACGCAGGGCAAAACGATTCTCGTCCTCCGTGCTTGCTTTTTCTCAGATAGAGCCATGGTGTGCTTTTTCGCCGGAAAACGCGTTTTCGGCCGAAAACATGTACGTTTGCACTTCCCGGCCACAGGGAAGCTGCTAGCCGGGACTTCTCTGCCTGGTTCTACCCGCTGCCCGGAACGCTACGCAGGGCAAAAGCGATTCTCGTCCTCCGTGCTTGCTTTTTCTCAGAAAGAGCCGTGGTGTGCGTTTTCGCCGGAAAACGCGTTTTCGGCCGAAACGTGTACGTTTGCACATCCCGGCCACAGGGAAGCTGCTAGCCGGGAATTCTCTGCCTGGTTCTACCCGCTGCCCGGAACGCTACGCAGGGCAAAAGCGATTCTCGTCCTCCGTGCTTGCTTTTTCTCAGAAAGAGCCGTGGTGTGCTTTTTCGCCGGAAAACGCGTTTTCGGCCGAAAACGTGTACGTTTGCACTTCCCCGCCACAGGGAAGCTGCTAGCCGGGAATTCTCTGCCTGGATCTACCCGCTGCTCGGAACGCTACGCAGGGCAAAAGCGATTCCCGTCCTCCGTGCTTGCTTTTTCTCAGAAAGAGCCGTGGTGTGCGTTTTCGCCGGAAAACGCGTTTTCGGCCGAAAACGTGTACGTTTGCACTTCCCCGCCACAGGGAAGCTGCTAGACGGGAATTCTCTGCCTGGTTCTACCCGCTGCCCGGAACGCTACGCAGGGCAAAAGCGATTCTCGTCCTCCGTGCTTGCTTTTTCTCAGAAAGAGCCGTGGTGTGCTTTTTCGCTGGAAAACGCGTTTTCGGCCGAAAACGTGTACGTTTGCACTTCCCGGCCACAGGGAAGCTGCTAGCCGGCAATTCGCTGCCTATTTCTACCCGCTGCTCAGAACGCTACGCAGGGCAAAAGCGATTCTCGTCCTCCGTGCTTGCTTTTTCTCAGAAAGAGCCGTGGTGTGCGTTTTCGCGGGAAAACGCGTTTTCGGCCGAAAACGTGTACGTTTGCAATTCCCCGCCTCAGGGAGGCTGCTAGCCGGGAATTCTCTGCCTGGTTCTACCCGCTGCCCGGAACGCTACGCAGGGCAAAAGCGATTCTCGTCCTCCGTGCTTTCTTTTTCTCAGAAAGAGCCGTGGTGTGCGTTTTCGCCGGAAAACGCGTTTTCGGCCGAAAACGTGTACGTTTGCACTTCCCCGCCACAGGGAAGCTGCTAGCCGGGAATTCTCTGCCTGGTTCTACCCGCTGCCCGGAACGCTACGCAGGGCAAAAGCGGTACTCGTCCTCCGTGCTTGCTTTTTCTCAGAAAGAGCCGTGGTGTGCGTTTTCGCCGGAAAACGCGTTTTCGGCCGAAAACGTGTACGTTTGCACTTCCCGGCCACAGGGAAGCTGCTAGCCGGGAATTCTCTGCCTGGTTCTACCCGCTGCCCGGAACGCTACGCAGGGCAAAAGCGATTCTCGTCCTCCGTGCTTGCTTTTTCTCAGAAAGAGCCGTGGTGTGCGTTTTCGCCGGAAAACGCGTTTTCGGCCGAAACGTGTACGTTTGCACATCCCGGCCACAGGGAAGCTGCTAGCCGGGAATTCTCTGCCTGGTTCTACCCGCTGCCCGGAACGCTACGCAGGGCAAAAGCGATTCTCGTCCTCCGTGCTTGCTTTTTCTCAGAAAGAGCCGTGGTGTGCTTTTTCGCCGGAAAACGCGTTTTCGGCCGAAAACGTGTACGTTTGCACTTCCCCGCCACAGGGAAGCTGCTAGCCGGGAATTCTCTGCCTGGATCTACCCGCTGCTCGGAACGCTACGCAGGGCAAAAGCGATTCCCGTCCTCCGTGCTTGCTTTTTCTCAGAAAGAGCCGTGGTGTGCGTTTTCGCCGGAAAACGCGTTTTCGGCCGAAAACGTGTACGTTTGCACTTCCCCGCCACAGGGAAGCTGCTAGACGGGAATTCTCTGCCTGGTTCTACCCGCTGCCCGGAACGCTACGCAGGGCAAAAGCGATTCTCGTCCTCCGTGCTTGCTTTTTCTCAGAAAGAGCCATGGTGTGCTTTTTCGCTGGAAAACGCGTTTTCGGCCGAAAACGTGTACGTTTGCACTTCCCGGCCACAGGGAAGCTGCTAGCCGGCAATTCGCTGCCTATTTCTACCCGCTGCTCAGAACGCTACGCAGGGCAAAAGCGATTCTCGTCCTCCGTGCTTGCTTTTTCTCAGAAAGAGCCGTGGTGTGCGTTTTCGCCGGAAAACGCGTTTTCGGCCGAAAACGTGTACGTTTGCACTTCCCGGCCACAGGGAAGCTGCTAGCCGGCAATTCTCTGCCTGGTTCTACCCGCTGCCCGGAACGCTACGCAGGGCAAAAGCGATTCTCGTCCTCCGTGCTTGCTTTTTCTCAGAAAGAGCCGTAGTGTGCTTTTTCGCCGGAAAACGCGTTTTCGGCCGAAAACGTGTACGTTTGCACTTCCCCGCCACAGGGAAGCTGCTAGCCGGGAATTCTCTGCCTCGTTCTACGCGCTGCCCGGAACGCTACGCAGGGCAAAAGCGATTCTCGTCCTCCGTGCTTGCTTTTTCTCAGAAAGAGCCGTGGTGTGCGTTTTCGCCGGAAAACGCGTTTTCGGCCGAAAACGTGTACGTTTGCACTTCCCGGCCACAGGGAAGCTGCTAGCCGGCAATTCGCTGCCTGGTTCTACCCGCTGCTCAGAACGCTACGCAGGGCAAAAGCGATTCTCGTCCTCCGTGCTTGCTTTTTCTCAGAAAGAGCCGTGGTGTGCGTTTTCGCGGGAAAACGCGTTTTCGGCCGAAAACGCGTACGTTTGCACTTCCCCTCCACAGGGAAGCTGCTAGCCGGGAATTCTCTGCCTGGTTCTACCCGCTGCCCGGAACGCTATGCAGGGCAAAAGCGATTCTCGTCCTCCGTGCTTGCTTTTTCTCAGAAAGAGCCGTGGTGTGCGTTTTCGCCGGAAAACGCGTTTTCGGCCGAAAACGTGTACGTTTGCACTTCCCGGCCACAGGGAAGCTGCTAGCCGGGAATTCTCTGCCTGGTTCTACCCGCTGCCCGGAACGCTACGCAGGGCAAAAGCGATTTTCGTCCTCCGTGCTTGCTTTTTCTCAGAAAGAGCCATGGTGTGCTTTTTCGCCGGAAAACGCTTTTTCGGCCGAAAACGTGTACGTTTGCACTTCCCCGCCACAGGGAAGCTGCTAGCCGGGAATTCTCTGCCTGGTTCTACCCGCTGCCCGGAACGCTACGCAGGGCAAAAGCGATTCTCGTCCTCCGTGCTTGCTTTTTCTCAGAAAGAGCCATGGTGTGCTTTTTCGCTGGAAAACGCGTTTTCGGCCGAAAACGTGTACGTTTGCACTTCCCGGCCACAGGGAATCTGCTAGCCGGGAATTCTCTGCCTGGTTCTACCCGCTGCCCGGAACACTACGCAGGGCAAAAGCGATTCTCGTCCTCCGTGCTTGCTTTTTCTCAGAAAGAGCCGTGGTGTGCGTTTTCGCCGTAAAACGCGTTTTCGGCCGAAAACGTGTACGTTTGCACTTCCCGGCCACAGGGAAGCTGCTAGCCGGGAATTCTCTGGCTGGTTCTACCCGCTGCCCGGAACGCTACGCAGGGCAAAACGATTCTCGTCCTCCGTGCTTGCTTTTTCTCAGATAGAGCCATGGTGTGCTTTTTCGCCGGAAAACGCGTTTTCGGCCGAAAACATGTACGTTTGCACTTCCCGGCCACAGGGAAGCTGCTAGCCGGGACTTCTCTGCCTGGTTCTACCCGCTGCCCGGAACGCTACGCAGGGCAAAAGCGATTCTCGTCCTCCGTGCTTGCTTTTTCTCAGAAAGAGCCGTGGTGTGCGTTTTCGCCGGAAAACGCGTTTTCGGCCGAAACGTGTACGTTTGCACATCCCGGCCACAGGGAAGCTGCTAGCCGGGAATTCTCTGCCTGGTTCTACCCGCTGCCCGGAACGCTACGCAGGGCAAAAGCGATTCTCGTCCTCCGTGCTTGCTTTTTCTCAGAAAGAGCCGTGGTGTGCTTTTTCGCCGGAAAACGCGTTTTCGGCCGAAAACGTGTACGTTTGCACTTCCCCGCCACAGGGAAGCTGCTAGCCGGGAATTCTCTGCCTGGATCTACCCGCTGCTCGGAACGCTACGCAGGGCAAAAGCGATTCCCGTCCTCCGTGCTTGCTTTTTCTCAGAAAGAGCCGTGGTGTGCGTTTTCGCCGGAAAACGCGTTTTCGGCCGAAAACGTGTACGTTTGCACTTCCCCGCCACAGGGAAGCTGCTAGACGGGAATTCTCTGCCTGGTTCTACCCGCTGCCCGGAACGCTACGCAGGGCAAAAGCGATTCTCGTCCTCCGTGCTTGCTTTTTCTCAGAAAGAGCCGTGGTGTGCTTTTTCGCTGGAAAACGCGTTTTCGGCCGAAAACGTGTACGTTTGCACTTCCCGGCCACAGGGAAGCTGCTAGCCGGCAATTCGCTGCCTATTTCTACCCGCTGCTCAGAACGCTACGCAGGGCAAAAGCGATTCTCGTCCTCCGTGCTTGCTTTTTCTCAGAAAGAGCCGTGGTGTGCGTTTTCGCGGGAAAACGCGTTTTCGGCCGAAAACGTGTACGTTTGCAATTCCCCGCCTCAGGGAGGCTGCTAGCCGGGAATTCTCTGCCTGGTTCTACCCGCTGCCCGGAACGCTACGCAGGGCAAAAGCGATTCTCGTCCTCCGTGCTTTCTTTTTCTCAGAAAGAGCCGTGGTGTGCGTTTTCGCCGGAAAACGCGTTTTCGGCCGAAAACGTGTACGTTTGCACTTCCCCGCCACAGGGAAGCTGCTAGACGGGAATTCTCTGCCTGGTTCTACCCGCTGCCCGGAACGCTACGCAGGGCAAAAGCGATTCTCGTCCTCCGTGCTTGCTTTTTCTCAGAAAGAGCCATGGTGTGCTTTTTCGCTGGAAAACGCGTTTTCGGCCGAAAACGTGTACGTTTGCACTTCCCGGCCACAGGGAAGCTGCTAGCCGGCAATTCGCTGCCTATTTCTACCCGCTGCTCAGAACGCTACGCAGGGCAAAAGCGATTCTCGTCCTCCGTGCTTGCTTTTTCTCAGAAAGAGCCGTGGTGTGCGTTTTCGCCAGAAAACGCGTTTTCGGCCGAAAACGTGTACGTTTGCACTTCCCCGCCTCAGGGAGGCTGCTAGCCGGGAATTCTCTGCCTGGTTCTACCCGCTGCCCGGAACGCTACGCAGGGCAAAAGCGATTCTCGTCCTCCGTGCTTGCTTTTTCTCAGAAAGAGCCGTGGTGTGCGTTTTCGCCGGAAAACGCGTTTTCGGCCGAAAACGTGTACGTTTGCTCTTCCCCGCCACAGGGAAGCTGCTAGCCGGGAATTCTCTGCCTGGTTCTACCCGCTGCCCGGAACGCTACGCAGGGCAAAAGCGATTCTCGTCCTCCGTGCTTGCTTTTTCTCAGAAAGATCCGTGGTGTGCGTTTTCGCCGGAAAACGCGTTTTCTGCCGAAAACGTGTACGTTTGCACTTCCCGGCCACAGGGAAGCTGCTAGCCGGGAATTCTCTGCCTGGTTCTACCCGCTGCCCGGAACGCTACGCAGGGCAAAAGCGGTACTCGTCCTCCGTGCTTGCTTTTTCTCAGAAAGAGCCGTGGTGTGCGTTTTCGCCGGAAAACGCGTTTTCGGCCGAAAACGTGTACGTTTGCACTTCCCGGCCACAGGGAAGCTGCTAGCCGGGAATTCTCTGCCTGGTTCTACCCGCTGCCCGGAACGCTACGCAGGGCAAAAGCGATTCTCGTCCTCCGTGCTTGCTTTTTCTCAGAAAGAGCCGTGGTGTGCGTTTTCGCCGGAAAACGCGTTTTCGGCCGAAACGTGTACGTTTGCACATCCCGGCCACAGGGAAGCTGCTAGCCGGGAATTCTCTGCCTGGTTCTACCCGCTGCCCGGAACGCTACGCAGGGCAAAAGCGATTCTCGTCCTCCGTGCTTGCTTTTTCTCAGAAAGAGCCGTGGTGTGCTTTTTCGCCGGAAAACGCGTTTTCGGCCGAAAACGTGTACGTTTGCACTTCCCCGCCACAGGGAAGCTGCTAGCCGGGAATTCTCTGCCTGGATCTACCCGCTGCTCGGAACGCTACGCAGGGCAAAAGCGATTCCCGTCCTCCGTGCTTGCTTTTTCTCAGAAAGAGCCGTGGTGTGCGTTTTCGCCGGAAAACGCGTTTTCGGCCGAAAACGTGTACGTTTGCACTTCCCCGCCACAGGGAAGCTGCTAGACGGGAATTCTCTGCCTGGTTCTACCCGCTGCCCGGAACGCTACGCAGGGCAAAAGCGATTCTCGTCCTCCGTGCTTGCTTTTTCTCAGAAAGAGCCATGGTGTGCTTTTTCGCTGGAAAACGCGTTTTCGGCCGAAAACGTGTACGTTTGCACTTCCCGGCCACAGGGAAGCTGCTAGCCGGCAATTCGCTGCCTATTTCTACCCGCTGCTCAGAACGCTACGCAGGGCAAAAGCGATTCTCGTCCTCCGTGCTTGCTTTTTCTCAGAAAGAGCCGTGGTGTGCGTTTTCGCCGGAAAACGCGTTTTCGGCCGAAAACGTGTACGTTTGCACTTCCCGGCCACAGGGAAGCTGCTAGCCGGCAATTCTCTGCCTGGTTCTACCCGCTGCCCGGAACGCTACGCAGGGCAAAAGCGATTCTCGTCCTCCGTGCTTGCTTTTTCTCAGAAAGAGCCGTAGTGTGCTTTTTCGCCGGAAAACGCGTTTTCGGCCGAAAACGTGTACGTTTGCACTTCCCCGCCACAGGGAAGCTGCTAGCCGGGAATTCTCTGCCTCGTTCTACGCGCTGCCCGGAACGCTACGCAGGGCAAAAGCGATTCTCGTCCTCCGTGCTTGCTTTTTCTCAGAAAGAGCCGTGGTGTGCGTTTTCGCCGGAAAACGCGTTTTCGGCCGAAAACGTGTACGTTTGCACTTCCCGGCCACAGGGAAGCTGCTAGCCGGCAATTCGCTGCCTGGTTCTACCCGCTGCTCAGAACGCTACGCAGGGCAAAAGCGATTCTCGTCCTCCGTGCTTGCTTTTTCTCAGAAAGAGCCGTGGTGTGCGTTTTCGCGGGAAAACGCGTTTTCGGCCGAAAACGCGTACGTTTGCACTTCCCCTCCACAGGGAAGCTGCTAGCCGGGAATTCTCTGCCTGGTTCTACCCGCTGCCCGGAACGCTATGCAGGGCAAAAGCGATTCTCGTCCTCCGTGCTTGCTTTTTCTCAGAAAGAGCCGTGGTGTGCGTTTTCGCCGGAAAACGCGTTTTCGGCCGAAAACGTGTACGTTTGCACTTCCCGGCCACAGGGAAGCTGCTAGCCGGGAATTCTCTGCCTGGTTCTACCCGCTGCCCGGAACGCTACGCAGGGCAAAAGCGATTTTCGTCCTCCGTGCTTGCTTTTTCTCAGAAAGAGCCATGGTGTGCTTTTTCGCCGGAAAACGCTTTTTCGGCCGAAAACGTGTACGTTTGCACTTCCCCGCCACAGGGAAGCTGCTAGCCGGGAATTCTCTGCCTGGTTCTACCCGCTGCCCGGAACGCTACGCAGGGCAAAAGCGATTCTCGTCCTCCGTGCTTGCTTTTTCTCAGAAAGAGCCATGGTGTGCTTTTTCGCTGGAAAACGCGTTTTCGGCCGAAAACGTGTACGTTTGCACTTCCCGGCCACAGGGAAGCTGCTAGCCGGCAATTCGCTGCCTATTTCTACCCGCTGCTCAGAACGCTACGCAGGGCAAAAGCGATTCTCGTCCTCCGTGCTTGCTTTTTCTCAGAAAGAGCCGTGGTGTGCGTTTTCGCCGGAAAACGCGTTTTCGGCCGAAAACGTGTACGTTTGCACTTCCCCGCCTCAGGGAGGCTGCTAGCCGGGAATTCTCTGCCTGGTTCTACCCGCTGCCCGGAACGGTACGCAGGGCAAAAGCGATTCTCGTCCTCCGTGCTTGCTTTTTCTCAGAAAGAGCCGTGGTGTGCGTTTTCGCCGGAAAACGCGTTTTCGGCCGAAAACGTGTACGTTTGCTCTTCCCCGCCACAGGGAAGCTGCTAGCCGGGAATTCTCTGCCTGGTTCTACCCGCTGCCCGGAACGCTACGCAGGGCAAAAGCGATTCTCGTCCTCCGTGCTTGCTTTTTCTCAGAAAGATCCGTGGTGTGCGTTTTCGCCGGAAAACGCGTTTTCTGCCGAAAACGTGTACGTTTGCACTTCCCCGCCACAGCGAAGCTGCTAGCCGGGAATTCTCTGCCTGGTTCTACCCGCTGCCCGGAACGCTACGCAGGGCAAAAGCGGTTCTCGTCCTCCGTGCTTGCTTTTTCTCAGAAAGAGCCGTGGTGTGCGTTTTCGCCGGAAAACGCGTTTTCGGCCGAAAACGTGTACGTTTGCACTTCCCGGCCACAGGGAAGCTGCTAGCCGGGAATTCTCTGCCTGGTTCTACCCGCTGCCCGGAACGCTACGCAGGGCAAAAGCGATTCTCGTCCTCCGTGCTTGCTTTTTCTCAGAAAGAGCCGTGGTGTGCGTTTTCGCCGGAAAACGCGTTTTCGGCCGAAAACGTGTACGTTTGCACTTCCCGGCCACAGGGAAGATGCTAGCCGGGAATTTTCTGCCTGGTTCTACCCGCTGCCCGGAACGCTACGCAGGGCAAAAGCGATTCTCGTCCTCCGTGCTTGCTTTTTCTCAGAAAGAGCCGTGGTGTGCTTTTTCTCCGGAAAACGCGTTTTCGGCCGAAAACGTGTACGTTTGCACTTCCCGGCCACAGGGAAGCTGCTAGCCGGGAATTCTCTGCCTGGTTCTACCCGCTGCCCGGAACACTACGCAGGGCAAAAGCGATTCTCGTCCTCCGTGCTTGCTTTTTCTCAGAAAGAGCCGTGGTGTGCGTTTTCGCCGTAAAACGCGTTTTCGGCCGAAAACGTGTACGTTTGCACTTCCCGGCCACAGGGAAGCTGCTAGCCGGGAATTCTCTGGCTGGTTCTACCCGCTGCCCGGAACGCTACGCAGGGCAAAACGATTCTCGTCCTCCGTGCTTGCTTTTTCTCAGATAGAGCCATGGTGTGCTTTTTCGCCGGAAAACGCGTTTTCGGCCGAAAACATGTACGTTTGCACTTCCCGGCCACAGGGAAGCTGCTAGCCGGGACTTCTCTGCCTGGTTCTACCCGCTGCCCGGAACGCTACGCAGGGCAAAAGCGATTCTCGTCCTCCGTGCTTGCTTTTTCTCAGAAAGAGCCGTGGTGTGCGTTTTCGCCGGAAAACGCGTTTTCGGCCGAAACGTGTACGTTTGCACATCCCGGCCACAGGGAAGCTGCTAGCCGGGAATTCTCTGCCTGGTTCTACCCGCTGCCCGGAACGCTACGCAGGGCAAAAGCGATTCTCGTCCTCCGTGCTTGCTTTTTCTCAGAAAGAGCCGTGGTGTGCTTTTTCGCCGGAAAACGCGTTTTCGGCCGAAAACGTGTACGTTTGCACTTCCCCGCCACAGGGAAGCTGCTAGCCGGGAATTCTCTGCCTGGATCTACCCGCTGCTCGGAACGCTACGCAGGGCAAAAGCGATTCCCGTCCTCCGTGCTTGCTTTTTCTCAGAAAGAGCCGTGGTGTGCGTTTTCGCCGGAAAACGCGTTTTCGGCCGAAAACGTGTACGTTTGCACTTCCCCGCCACAGGGAAGCTGCTAGACGGGAATTCTCTGCCTGGTTCTACCCGCTGCCCGGAACGCTACGCAGGGCAAAAGCGATTCTCGTCCTCCGTGCTTGCTTTTTCTCAGAAAGAGCCATGGTGTGCTTTTTCGCTGGAAAACGCGTTTTCGGCCGAAAACGTGTACGTTTGCACTTCCCGGCCACAGGGAAGCTGCTAGCCGGCAATTCGCTGCCTATTTCTACCCGCTGCTCAGAACGCTACGCAGGGCAAAAGCGATTCTCGTCCTCCGTGCTTGCTTTTTCTCAGAAAGAGCCGTGGTGTGCGTTTTCGCGGGAAAACGCGTTTTCGGCCGAAAACGTGTACGTTTGCAATTCCCCGCCTCAGGGAGGCTGCTAGCCGGGAATTCTCTGCCTGGTTCTACCCGCTGCCCGGAACGCTACGCAGGGCAAAAGCGATTCTCGTCCTCCGTGCTTTCTTTTTCTCAGAAAGAGCCGTGGTGTGCGTTTTCGCCGGAAAACGCGTTTTCGGCCGAAAACGTGTACGTTTGCACTTCCCCGCCACAGGGAAGCTGCTAGACGGGAATTCTCTGCCTGGTTCTACCCGCTGCCCGGAACGCTACGCAGGGCAAAAGCGATTCTCGTCCTCCGTGCTTGCTTTTTCTCAGAAAGAGCCATGGTGTGCTTTTTCGCTGGAAAACGCGTTTTCGGCCGAAAACGTGTACGTTTGCACTTCCCGGCCACAGGGAAGCTGCTAGCCGGCAATTCGCTGCCTATTTCTACCCGCTGCTCAGAACGCTACGCAGGGCAAAAGCGATTCTCGTCCTCCGTGCTTGCTTTTTCTCAGAAAGAGCCGTGGTGTGCGTTTTCGCCAGAAAACGCGTTTTCGGCCGAAAACGTGTACGTTTGCACTTCCCCGCCTCAGGGAGGCTGCTAGCCGGGAATTCTCTGCCTGGTTCTACCCGCTGCCCGGAACGCTACGCAGGGCAAAAGCGATTCTCGTCCTCCGTGCTTGCTTTTTCTCAGAAAGAGCCGTGGTGTGCGTTTTCGCCGGAAAACGCGTTTTCGGCCGAAAACGTGTACGTTTGCTCTTCCCCGCCACAGGGAAGCTGCTAGCCGGGAATTCTCTGCCTGGTTCTACCCGCTGCCCGGAACGCTACGCAGGGCAAAAGCGATTCTCGTCCTCCGTGCTTGCTTTTTCTCAGAAAGATCCGTGGTGTGCGTTTTCGCCGGAAAACGCGTTTTCTGCCGAAAACGTGTACGTTTGCACTTCCCGGCCACAGGGAAGCTGCTAGCCGGGAATTCTCTGCCTGGTTCTACCCGCTGCCCGGAACGCTACGCAGGGCAAAAGCGGTACTCGTCCTCCGTGCTTGCTTTTTCTCAGAAAGAGCCGTGGTGTGCGTTTTCGCCGGAAAACGCGTTTTCGGCCGAAAACGTGTACGTTTGCACTTCCCGGCCACAGGGAAGCTGCTAGCCGGGAATTCTCTGCCTGGTTCTACCCGCTGCCCGGAACGCTACGCAGGGCAAAAGCGATTCTCGTCCTCCGTGCTTGCTTTTTCTCAGAAAGAGCCGTGGTGTGCGTTTTCGCCGGAAAACGCGTTTTCGGCCGAAACGTGTACGTTTGCACATCCCGGCCACAGGGAAGCTGCTAGCCGGGAATTCTCTGCCTGGTTCTACCCGCTGCCCGGAACGCTACGCAGGGCAAAAGCGATTCTCGTCCTCCGTGCTTGCTTTTTCTCAGAAAGAGCCGTGGTGTGCTTTTTCGCCGGAAAACGCGTTTTCGGCCGAAAACGTGTACGTTTGCACTTCCCCGCCACAGGGAAGCTGCTAGCCGGGAATTCTCTGCCTGGATCTACCCGCTGCTCGGAACGCTACGCAGGGCAAAAGCGATTCCCGTCCTCCGTGCTTGCTTTTTCTCAGAAAGAGCCGTGGTGTGCGTTTTCGCCGGAAAACGCGTTTTCGGCCGAAAACGTGTACGTTTGCACTTCCCCGCCACAGGGAAGCTGCTAGACGGGAATTCTCTGCCTGGTTCTACCCGCTGCCCGGAACGCTACGCAGGGCAAAAGCGATTCTCGTCCTCCGTGCTTGCTTTTTCTCAGAAAGAGCCATGGTGTGCTTTTTCGCTGGAAAACGCGTTTTCGGCCGAAAACGTGTACGTTTGCACTTCCCGGCCACAGGGAAGCTGCTAGCCGGCAATTCGCTGCCTATTTCTACCCGCTGCTCAGAACGCTACGCAGGGCAAAAGCGATTCTCGTCCTCCGTGCTTGCTTTTTCTCAGAAAGAGCCGTGGTGTGCGTTTTCGCCGGAAAACGCGTTTTCGGCCGAAAACGTGTACGTTTGCACTTCCCGGCCACAGGGAAGCTGCTAGCCGGCAATTCTCTGCCTGGTTCTACCCGCTGCCCGGAACGCTACGCAGGGCAAAAGCGATTCTCGTCCTCCGTGCTTGCTTTTTCTCAGAAAGAGCCGTAGTGTGCTTTTTCGCCGGAAAACGCGTTTTCGGCCGAAAACGTGTACGTTTGCACTTCCCCGCCACAGGGAAGCTGCTAGCCGGGAATTCTCTGCCTCGTTCTACGCGCTGCCCGGAACGCTACGCAGGGCAAAAGCGATTCTCGTCCTCCGTGCTTGCTTTTTCTCAGAAAGAGCCGTGGTGTGCGTTTTCGCCGGAAAACGCGTTTTCGGCCGAAAACGTGTACGTTTGCACTTCCCGGCCACAGGGAAGCTGCTAGCCGGCAATTCGCTGCCTGGTTCTACCCGCTGCTCAGAACGCTACGCAGGGCAAAAGCGATTCTCGTCCTCCGTGCTTGCTTTTTCTCAGAAAGAGCCGTGGTGTGCGTTTTCGCGGGAAAACGCGTTTTCGGCCGAAAACGCGTACGTTTGCACTTCCCCTCCACAGGGAAGCTGCTAGCCGGGAATTCTCTGCCTGGTTCTACCCGCTGCCCGGAACGCTATGCAGGGCAAAAGCGATTCTCGTCCTCCGTGCTTGCTTTTTCTCAGAAAGAGCCGTGGTGTGCGTTTTCGCCGGAAAACGCGTTTTCGGCCGAAAACGTGTACGTTTGCTCTTCCCCGCCACAGGGAAGCTGCTAGCCGGGAATTCTCTGCCTGGTTCTACCCGCTGCCCGGAACGCTACGCAGGGCAAAAGCGATTCTCGTCCTCCGTGCTTGCTTTTTCTCAGAAAGATCCGTGGTGTGCGTTTTCGCCGGAAAACGCGTTTTCTGCCGAAAACGTGTACGTTTGCACTTCCCGGCCACAGGGAAGCTGCTAGCCGGGAATTCTCTGCCTGGTTCTACCCGCTGCCCGGAACGCTACGCAGGGCAAAAGCGGTACTCGTCCTCCGTGCTTGCTTTTTCTCAGAAAGAGCCGTGGTGTGCGTTTTCGCCGGAAAACGCGTTTTCGGCCGAAAACGTGTACGTTTGCACTTCCCGGCCACAGGGAAGCTGCTAGCCGGGAATTCTCTGCCTGGTTCTACCCGCTGCCCGGAACGCTACGCAGGGCAAAAGCGATTCTCGTCCTCCGTGCTTGCTTTTTCTCAGAAAGAGCCGTGGTGTGCGTTTTCGCCGGAAAACGCGTTTTCGGCCGAAACGTGTACGTTTGCACATCCCGGCCACAGGGAAGCTGCTAGCCGGGAATTCTCTGCCTGGTTCTACCCGCTGCCCGGAACGCTACGCAGGGCAAAAGCGATTCTCGTCCTCCGTGCTTGCTTTTTCTCAGAAAGAGCCGTGGTGTGCTTTTTCGCCGGAAAACGCGTTTTCGGCCGAAAACGTGTACGTTTGCACTTCCCCGCCACAGGGAAGCTGCTAGCCGGGAATTCTCTGCCTGGATCTACCCGCTGCTCGGAACGCTACGCAGGGCAAAAGCGATTCCCGTCCTCCGTGCTTGCTTTTTCTCAGAAAGAGCCGTGGTGTGCGTTTTCGCCGGAAAACGCGTTTTCGGCCGAAAACGTGTACGTTTGCACTTCCCCGCCACAGGGAAGCTGCTAGACGGGAATTCTCTGCCTGGTTCTACCCGCTGCCCGGAACGCTACGCAGGGCAAAAGCGATTCTCGTCCTCCGTGCTTGCTTTTTCTCAGAAAGAGCCATGGTGTGCTTTTTCGCTGGAAAACGCGTTTTCGGCCGAAAACGTGTACGTTTGCACTTCCCGGCCACAGGGAAGCTGCTAGCCGGCAATTCGCTGCCTATTTCTACCCGCTGCTCAGAACGCTACGCAGGGCAAAAGCGATTCTCGTCCTCCGTGCTTGCTTTTTCTCAGAAAGAGCCGTGGTGTGCGTTTTCGCCGGAAAACGCGTTTTCGGCCGAAAACGTGTACGTTTGCACTTCCCGGCCACAGGGAAGCTGCTAGCCGGCAATTCTCTGCCTGGTTCTACCCGCTGCCCGGAACGCTACGCAGGGCAAAAGCGATTCTCGTCCTCCGTGCTTGCTTTTTCTCAGAAAGAGCCGTAGTGTGCTTTTTCGCCGGAAAACGCGTTTTCGGCCGAAAACGTGTACGTTTGCACTTCCCCGCCACAGGGAAGCTGCTAGCCGGGAATTCTCTGCCTCGTTCTACGCGCTGCCCGGAACGCTACGCAGGGCAAAAGCGATTCTCGTCCTCCGTGCTTGCTTTTTCTCAGAAAGAGCCGTGGTGTGCGTTTTCGCCGGAAAACGCGTTTTCGGCCGAAAACGTGTACGTTTGCACTTCCCGGCCACAGGGAAGCTGCTAGCCGGCAATTCGCTGCCTGGTTCTACCCGCTGCTCAGAACGCTACGCAGGGCAAAAGCGATTCTCGTCCTCCGTGCTTGCTTTTTCTCAGAAAGAGCCGTGGTGTGCGTTTTCGCGGGAAAACGCGTTTTCGGCCGAAAACGCGTACGTTTGCACTTCCCCTCCACAGGGAAGCTGCTAGCCGGGAATTCTCTGCCTGGTTCTACCCGCTGCCCGGAACGCTATGCAGGGCAAAAGCGATTCTCGTCCTCCGTGCTTGCTTTTTCTCAGAAAGAGCCGTGGTGTGCGTTTTCGCCGGAAAACGCGTTTTCGGCCGAAAACGTGTACGTTTGCACTTCCCGGCCACAGGGAAGCTGCTAGCCGGGAATTCTCTGCCTGGTTCTACCCGCTGCCCGGAACGCTACGCAGGGCAAAAGCGATTTTCGTCCTCCGTGCTTGCTTTTTCTCAGAAAGAGCCATGGTGTGCTTTTTCGCCGGAAAACGCTTTTTCGGCCGAAAACGTGTACGTTTGCACTTCCCCGCCACAGGGAAGCTGCTAGCCGGGAATTCTCTGCCTGGTTCTACCCGCTGCCCGGAACGCTACGCAGGGCAAAAGCGATTCTCGTCCTCCGTGCTTGCTTTTTCTCAGAAAGAGCCATGGTGTGCTTTTTCGCTGGAAAACGCGTTTTCGGCCGAAAACGTGTACGTTTGCACTTCCCGGCCACAGGGAAGCTGCTAGCCGGCAATTCGCTGCCTATTTCTACCCGCTGCTCAGAACGCTACGCAGGGCAAAAGCGATTCTCGTCCTCCGTGCTTGCTTTTTCTCAGAAAGAGCCGTGGTGTGCGTTTTCGCCGGAAAACGCGTTTTCGGCCGAAAACGTTTACGTTTGCACTTCCCGGCCACAGGGAAGATGCTAGACGGGAATTCTCAACCTGGTTCTACCCGCTGCCCGGAACGCTACACAGGGCAAAAGCGATTCTCGTCCTCCGTGCTTGCTTTTTCTCAGAAAGAGCCGTGGTGTGCGTTTTCGCGGGAAAACGCGTTTTCGGCCGAAAACGTGTACGTTTGCACTTCCCCGCCTCAGGGAGGCTGCTAGCCGGGAATTCTCTGCCTGGTTCTACCCGCTGCCCGGAACGCTACGCAGGGCAAAAGCGATTCTCGTCCTCCGTGCTTGCTTTTTCTCAGAAAGAGCCGTGGTGTGCGTTTTCGCCGGAAAACGCGTTTTCGGCCGAAAACGTGTACGTTTGCACTTCCCCGCCACAGGGAAGCTGCTAGCCGGGAATTCTCTGCCTGGTTCTACCCGCTGCCCGGAACGCTACGCAGGGCAAAAGCGATTTTCGTCCTCCGTGCTTGCTTTTTCTCAGAAAGAGCCATGGTGTGCTTTTTCGCCGGAAAACGCTTTTTCGGCCGAAAACGTGTACGTTTGCACTTCCCCGCCACAGGGAAGCTGCTAGACGGGAATTCTCTGCCTGGTTCTACCCGCTGCCCGGAACGCTACGCAGGGCAAAAGCGATTCTCGTCCTCCGTGCTTACTTTTTCTCAGAAAGAGCCGTGGTGTGCGTTTTCGCCGGAAAACGCGTTTTCGGCCGAAAACGTGTACGTTTGCACTTCCCGGCCACAGGGAAGCTGCTAGCCGGGAATTCTCTGCCTGGTTCTACCCGCTGCCCGGAACACTACGCAGGGCAAAAGCGATTCTCGTCCTCCGTGCTTGCTTTTTCTCAGAAAGAGCCGTGGTGTGCGTTTTCGCCGGAAAACGCGTTTTCGGCCGAAAACGTGTACGTTTGCACTTCCCGGCCACAGGGAAGCTGCTAGCCGGCAATTCTCTGCCTGGTTCTACCCGCTGCCCGGAACGCTACGCAGGGCAAAAGCGATTCTCGTCCTCCGTGCTTGCTTTTTCTCAGAAAGAGCCGTGGTGTGCTTTTTCGCCGGAAAACGCGTTTTCGGCCGAAAACGTGTACGTTTGCACTTCCCCGCCACAGGGAAGCTGCTAGCCGGGAATTCTCTGCCTGGATCTACCCGCTGCTCGGAACGCTACGCAGGGCAAAAGCGATTCCCGTCCTCCGTGCTTGCTTTTTCTCAGAAAGAGCCGTGGTGTGCGTTTTCGCGGGAAAACGCGTTTTCGGCCGAAAACGTGTACGTTTGCACTTCCCCGCCTCAGGGAGGCTGCTAGCCGGGAATTCTCTGCCTGGTTCTACCCGCTGCCCGGAACGCTACGCAGGGCAAAAGCGATTCTCGTCCTCCGTGCTTGCTTTTTCTCAGACAGAGCCGTGGTGTGCGTTTTCGCCGGAAAACGCGTTTTCGGCCGAAAACGTGTACGTTTGCACTTCCCCGCCACAGGGAAGCTGCTAGCCGGGAATTCTCTGCCTGGTTCTACCCGCTGCCCGGAACGCTACGCAGGGCAAAAGCGATTCTCGTCCTCCGTGCTTGCTTTTTCTCAGAAAGAGCCATGGTGTGCTTTTTCGCTGGAAAACGCGTTTTCGGCCGAAAACGTGTACGTTTGCACTTCCCGGCCACAGGGAAGCTGCTAGCCGGCAATTCGCTGCCTATTTCTACCCGCTGCTCAGAACGCTACGCAGGGCAAAAGCGATTCTCGTCCTCCGTGCTTGCTTTTTCTCAGAAAGAGCCGTGGTGTGCGTTTTCGCCGGAAAACGCGTTTTCGGCCGAAAACGTGTACGTTTGCACTTCCCGGCCACAGGGAAGCTGCTAGACGGGAATTCTCTGCCTGGTTCTACCCGCTGCCCGGAACGCTACGCAGGGCAAAAGCGATTCTCGTCCTCCGTGCTTGCTTTTTCTCAGAAAGAGCCGTGGTGTGCGTTTTCGCCGGAAAACGCGTTTTCGGCCGAAAACGTGTACGTTTGCACTTCCCCGCCACAGGGAAGCTGCTAGCCGGGAATTCTCTGCCTCGTTCTACGCGCTGCCCGGAACGCTACGCAGGGCAAAAGCGATTCTCGTCCTCCGTGCTTGCTTTTTCTCAGAAAGAGCCGTGGTGTGCGTTTTCGCCGGAAAACGCGTTTTTGGCCGAAAACGTGTACGTTTGCACTTCCCGGCCACAGGGAAGCTGCTAGCCGGCAATTCGCTGCCTGGTTCTACCCGCTGCTCAGAACGCTACGCAGGGCAAAAGCGATTCTCGTCCTCCGTGCTTGCTTTTTCTCAGAAAGAGCCGTGGTGTGCGTTTTCGCCGGAAAACGCGTTTTCGGCCGAAAACGTGTACGTTTGCACTTCCCCGCCTCAGGGAGGCTGCTAGCCGGGAATTCTCTGCCTGGTTCTACCCGCTGCCCGGAACGCTACGCAGGGCAAAAGCGATTCTCGTCCTCCGTGCTTGCTTTTTCTCAGACAGAGCCGTGGTGTGCGTTTTCGCCGGAAAACGCGTTTTCGGCCGAAAACGTGTACGTTTGCACTTCCCCGCCACAGGGAAGCTGCTAGCCGGGAATTCTCTGCCTGGTTCTACCCGCTGCCCGGAACGCTACGCAGGGCAAAAGCGATTCTCGTCCTCCGTGCTTGCTTTTTCTCAGAAAGAGCCATGGTGTGCTTTTTCGCTGGAAAACGCGTTTTCGGCCGAAAACGTGTACGTTTGCACTTCCCGGCCACAGGGAAGCTGCTAGCCGGCAATTCGCTGCCTATTTCTACCCGCTGCTCAGAACGCTACGCAGGGCAAAAGCGATTCTCGTCCTCCGTGCTTGCTTTTTCTCAGAAAGAGCCGTGGTGTGCGTTTTCGCCGGAAAACGCGTTTTCGGCCGAAAACGTGTACGTTTGCACTTCCCGGCCACAGGGAAGCTGCTAGACGGGAATTCTCTGCCTGGTTCTACCCGCTGCCCGGAACGCTACGCAGGGCAAAAGCGATTCTCGTCCTCCGTGCTTGCTTTTTCTCAGAAAGAGCCGTGGTGTGCGTTTTCGCCGGAAAACGCGTTTTCGGCCGAAAACGTGTACGTTTGCACTTCCCCGCCACAGGGAAGCTGCTAGCCGGGAATTCTCTGCCTCGTTCTACGCGCTGCCCGGAACGCTACGCAGGGCAAAAGCGATTCTCGTCCTCCGTGCTTGCTTTTTCTCAGAAAGAGCCGTGGTGTGCGTTTTCGCCGGAAAACGCGTTTTTGGCCGAAAACGTGTACGTTTGCACTTCCCGGCCACAGGGAAGCTGCTAGCCGGCAATTCGCTGCCTGGTTCTACCCGCTGCTCAGAACGCTACGCAGGGCAAAAGCGATTCTCGTCCTCCGTGCTTGCTTTTTCTCAGAAAGAGCCGTGGTGTGCGTTTTCGCCGGAAAACGCGTTTTCGGCCGAAAACGCGTACGTTTGCACTTCCCCGCCACAGGGAAGCTGCTAGCCGGGAATTCTCTGCCTGGTTCTACCCGCTGCCCGGAACGCTACGCAGGGCAAAAGCGATTCTCGTCCTCCGTGCTTGCTTTTTCTCAGAAAGAGCCGTGGTGTGCGTTTTCGCCGGAAAACGCGTTTTCGGCCGAAAACGTGTACGTTTGCACTTCCCCGCCACAGGGAAGCTGCTAGACGGGAATTCTCTGCCTGGTTCTACCCGCTGCCCGGAACGCTACGCAGGGCAAAAGCGATTCTCGTCCTCCGTGCTTGCTTTTTCTCAGAAAGAGCCGTGGTGTGCGTTTTCGCCGGAAAACGCGTTTTCGGCCGAAAACGTTTACGTTTGCACTTCCCGGCCACAGGGAAGCTGCTAGACGGGAATTCTCTGCCTGGTTCTACTCGCTGCCCGGAACGCTACGCAGGGCAAAAGCGATTCTCGTCCTCCGTGCTTGCTTTTTCTCAGAAAGAGCCGTGGTGTGCGTTTTCGCCGGAAAACGCGTTTTCGGCCGAAAACGTGTACGTTTGCACTTCCCGGCCACAGGGAAGCTGCTAGCCGGGAATTCTCTGCCTGGTTCTACCCGCTGCCCGGAACACTACGCAGGGCAAAAGCGATTCTCGTCCTCCGTGCTTGCTTTTTCTCAGAAAGAGCCGTGGTGTGCGTTTTCGCCGGAAAACGCGTTTTCGGCCGAAAACGTGTACGTTTGCACTTCCCCGCCACAGGGAAGCTGCTAGCCGGGAATTCTCTGCCTGGTTCTACCCGCTGCCCGGAACGCTACGCAGGGCAAAATCGATTCTCGTCCTCCGTGCTTGCTTTTTCTCAGAAAGAGCCGTGGTGTGCGTTTTCGCCGGAAAACGCGTTTTCGGCCGAAAACGTGTACGTTTGCAGTTCCCGGCCACAGGGAAGATGCTAGACGGGAATTCTCAACCTGGTTCTACCCGCTGCCCGGAACGCTACACAGGGCAAAAGCCATTCTCGTCCTCCGTGCTTGCTTTTTCTCAGAAAGAGCCGTGGTGTGCGTTTTCGCCGGAAAACGCGTTTTCGGCCGAAAACGTGTACGTTTGCACTTCCCGGCCACAGGGAAGCTGCTAGCCGGCAATTCGCTGCCTATTTCTACCCGCTGCTCAGAACGCTACGCAGGGCAAAAGCGATTCTCGTCCTCCGTGCTTGCTTTTTCTCAGAAAGAGCCGTGGTGTGCGTTTTCGCGGGAAAACGCGTTTTCGGCCGAAAACGTGTACGTTTGCACTTCCCCGCCACAGGGAAGCTGCTAGCCGGGAATTCTCTGCCTGGTTCTACCCGCTGCCCGGAACGCTACGCAGGGCAAAATCGATTCTCGTCCTCCGTGCTTGCTTTTTCTCAGAAAGAGCCGTGGTGTGCGTTTTCGCCGGAAAACGCGTTTTCGGCCGAAAACGTGTACGTTTGCACTTCCCGGCCACAGGGAAGCTGCTAGCCGGCAATTCGCTGCCTATTTCTACCCGCTGCTCAGAACGCTACGCAGGGCAAAAGCGATTCTCGTCCTCCGTGCTTGCTTTTTCTCAGAAAGAGCCGTGGTGTGCGTTTTCGCGGGAAAACGCGTTTTCGGCCGAAAACGTGTACGTTTGCACTTCCCCGCCTCAGGGAGGCTGCTAGCCGGGAATTCTCTGCCTGGTTCTACCCGCTGCCCGGAACGCTACGCAGGGCAAAAGCGATTCTCGTCCTCCGTGCTTGCTTTTTCTCAGAAAGAGCCGTGGTGTGCGTTTTCGCCGGAAAACGCGTTTTCGGCCGAAAACGTGTACGTTTGCACTTCCCGGCCACAGGGAAGCTGCTAGCCGGGAATTCTCTGCCTGGTTCTACCCGCTGCCCGGAACGCTACGCAGGGCAAAAGCGATTCTCGTCCTCCGTGCTTGCTTTTTCTCAGAAAGAGCCATGGTGTGCTTTTTCGCTGGAAAACGCGTTTTCGGCCGAAAACGTGTACGTTTGCACTTCCCGGCCACAGGGAAGCTGCAAGCCGGCAATTCGCTGCCTATTTCTACCCGCTGCTCAGAACGCTACGCAGGGCAAAAGCGATTCTCGTCCTCCGTGCTTGCTTTTTCTCAGAAAGAGCCGTGGTGTGCGTTTTCGCCGGAAAACGCGTTTTCGGCCGAAAACGTGTACGTTTGCACTTCCCGGCCACAGGGAAGATGCTAGACGGGAATTCTCAACCTGGTTCTACCCGCTGCCCGGAACGCTACACAGGGCAAAAGCGATTCTCGTCCTCCGTGCTTGCTTTTTCTCAGAAAGAGCCGTGGTGTGCGTTTTCGCCACAAAACGCGTTTTCGGCCGAAAACGTGTACGTTTGCACTTCCCCGCCTCAGGGAGGCTGCTAGCCGGGAATTCTCTGCCTGGTTCTACCCGCTGCCCGGAACGCTACGCAGGGCAAAAGCGATTCTCGTCCTCCGTGCTTGCTTTTTCTCAGAAAGAGCCGTGGTGTGCGTTTTCGCCGGAAAACGCGTTTTCGGCCGAAAACGTGTACGTTTGCACTTCCCCGCCACAGGGAAGCTGCTAGCCGGGAATTCTCTGCCTGGTTCTACCCGCTGCCCGGAACGCTACGCAGGGCAAAAGCGATTTTCGTCCTCCGTGCTTGCTTTTTCTCAGAAAGAGCCATGGTGTGCTTTTTCGCCGGAAAACGCTTTTTCGGCCGAAAACGTGTACGTTTGCACTTCCCCGCCACAGGGAAGCTGCTAGACGGGAATTCTCTGCCTGGTTCTACCCGCTGCCCGGAACGCTACGCAGGGCAAAAGCGATTCTCGTCCTCCGTGCTTGCTTTTTCTCAGAAAGAGCCGTGGTGTGCGTTTTCGCCGGAAAACGCGTTTTCGGCCGAAAACGTGTACGTTTGCACTTCCCGGCCACAGGGAAGCTGCTAGCCGGGAATTCTCTGCCTGGTTCTACCCGCTGCCCGGAACACTACGCAGGGCAAAAGCGATTCTCGTCCTCCGTGCTTGCTTTTTCTCAGAAAGAGCCGTGGTGTGCGTTTTCGCCGGAAAACGCGTTTTCGGCCGAAAACGTGTACGTTTGCACTTCCCGGCCACAGGGAAGCTGCTAGCCGGGAATTCTCTGCCTGGTTCTACCCGCTGCCCGGAACGCTACGCAGGGCAAAATCGATTCTCGTCCTCCGTGCTTGCTTTTTCTCAGAAAGAGCCGTGGTGTGCGTTTTCGCCGGAAAACGCGTTTTCGGCCGAAAACGTGTACGTTTGCACTTCCCCGCCACAGGGAAGCTGCTAGCCGGGAATTCTCTGCCTGGTTCTACCCGCTTCCCGGAACGCTACGCAGGGCAAAAGCGGTTCTCGTCCTCCGTGCTTGCTTTTTCCCAGAAAGAGCCGTGGTGTGCGTTTTCGCCGGAAAACGCGTTTTCGGCCGAAAACGTGTACGTTTGCACTTCCCAGCCACAGGGAAGCTGCTAGACGGGAATTCTCTGCCTGGTTCTACCCGCTGCCCGGAACGCTACGCACGGCAAAAGCGATTCTCGTCCTCCGTGCTTGCTTTTTCTCAGGAAGAGCCGTGGTGTGCGTTTTCGCCGGAAAACGGGTTTTCGGCCGAAAACGTGTACGTTTGCACTTCCCCGCCACAGGGAAGCTGCTAGCCGGGAATTCTCTGCCTGGTTCTACCCGCTGCCCGGAATGCTACGCAGGGCAAAAGCGATTCTCGTCCTCCGTGCTTGCTTTTTCTCAGAAAGAGCCATGGTGTGCTTTTTCGCCGGAAAACGCGTTTTCGGTCGAAAACGTGTACGTTTGCACTTCCCGGCCACAGGGAAGCTGCTAGCCGGCAATTCGCTTCCTATTTCTACCCGCTGCTCAGAACGCTACGCAGGGCAAAAGCGATTCTCGTCCTCCGTGCTTGCTTTTTCTCAGAAAGAGCCGTGGTGTGCGTTTTCGCGGGAAAACGCGTTTTCGACCGAAAACGTGTACGTTTGCACTTCCCCGCCTCAGGGAGGCTGCTAGCCGGGAATTCTCTGCCTGGTTCTACCCGCTGCCCGGAACGCTACGCAGGGCAAAAGCGATTTTCGTCCTCCGTGCTTGCTTTTTCTCAGAAAGAGCCATGGTGTGCTTTTTCGCCGGAAAACGCTTTTTCGGCCGAAAACGTGTACGTTTGCACTTCCCCGCCACAGGGAAGCTGCTAGACGGGAATTCTCTGCCTGGTTCTACCCGCTGCCCGGAACGCTACGCAGGGCAAAAGCGATTCTCGTCCTCCGTGCTTGCTTTTTCTCAGAAAGAGCCGTGGTGTGCGTTTTCGCCGGAAAACGCGTTTTCGGCCGAAAACGTGTACGTTTGCACTTCCCGGCCACAGGGAAGCTGCTAGCCGGGAATTCTCTGCCTGGTTCTACCCGCTGCCCGGAACACTACGCAGGGCAAAAGCGATTCTCGTCCTCCGTGCTTGCTTTTTCTCAGAAAGAGCCGTGGTGTGCGTTTTCGCCGGAAAACGCGTTTTCGGCCGAAAACGTGTACGTTTGCACTTCCCGGCCACAGGGAAGCTGCTAGCCGGGAATTCTCTGCCTGGTTCTACCCGCTGCCCGGAACGCTACGCAGGGCAAAAGCGATTCTCGTCCTCCGTGCTTGCTTTTTCTCAGAAAGAGCCGTGGTGTGCGTTTTCGCCGGAAAACGCGTTTTCGGCCGAAAACGTGTACGTTTGCACTTCCCCGCCACAGGGAAGCTGCTAGCCGGGAATTCTCTGCCTGGTTCTACCCGCTTCCCGGAACGCTACGCAGGGCAAAAGCGGTTCTCGTCCTCCGTGCTTGCTTTTTCCCAGAAAGAGCCGTGGTGTGCGTTTTCGCCGGAAAACGCGTTTTCGGCCGAAAACGTGTACGTTTGCACTTCCCAGCCACAGGGAAGCTGCTAGACGGGAATTCTCTGCCTGGTTCTACCCGCTGCCCGGAACGCTACGCACGGCAAAAGCGATTCTCGTCCTCCGTGCTTGCTTTTTCTCAGGAAGAGCCGTGGTGTGCGTTTTCGCCGGAAAACGGGTTTTCGGCCGAAAACGTGTACGTTTGCACTTCCCCGCCACAGGGAAGCTGCTAGCCGGGAATTCTCTGCCTGGTTCTACCCGCTGCCCGGAATGCTACGCAGGGCAAAAGCGATTCTCGTCCTCCGTGCTTGCTTTTTCTCAGAAAGAGCCATGGTGTGCTTTTTCGCCGGAAAACGCGTTTTCGGTCGAAAACGTGTACGTTTGCACTTCCCGGCCACAGGGAAGCTGCTAGCCGGCAATTCGCTTCCTATTTCTACCCGCTGCTCAGAACGCTACGCAGGGCAAAAGCGATTCTCGTCCTCCGTGCTTGCTTTTTCTCAGAAAGAGCCGTGGTGTGCGTTTTCGCGGGAAAACGCGTTTTCGACCGAAAACGTGTACGTTTGCACTTCCCCGCCTCAGGGAGGCTGCTAGCCGGGAATTCTCTGCCTGGTTCTACCCGCTGCCCGGAACGCTACGCAGGGCAAAAGCGATTCTCGTCCTCCGTGCTTGCTTTTTCTCAGAAAGAGCCGTGGTGTGCGTTTTCGCCGGAAAACGCGTTTTCGGCCGAAAACGTGTACGTTTGCACTTCCCCGCCACAGGGAAGCTGCTAGCCGGGAATTCTCTGCCTGGTTCTACCCGCTGCCCGGAACGCTACGCAGGGCAAAAGCGATTCTCGTCCTCCGTGCTTGCTTTTTCTCAGAAAGAGCCGTGGTGTGCTTTTTCGCCGGAAAACGCGTTTTCGGCCGAAAACGTGTACGTTTGCACTTCCCGGCCACAGGGAAGCTGCTAGCCGGGAATTCTCTGCCTAGTTCTACGCGCTGCCCGGAACGCTACGCAGGGCAAAAGCGATTCTCGTCCTCCGTGCTTGCTTTTTCTCAGAAAGAGCCGTGGTGTGCGTTTTCGCCGGAAAACGCGTTTTCGGCCGAAAACGTGTACGTTTGCACTTCCCGGCCACAAGGAAGCTGCTAGCCGGCAATTCGCTGCCTGGTTCTACCCGCTGCTCAGAACGCTACGCAGGGCAAAAGCGATTCTCGTCCTCCGTGCTTGCTTTTTCTCAGAAAGAGCCGTGGTGTGCGTTTTCGCGGGAAAACGCGTTTTCGGCCGAAAACGCGTACGTTTGCACTTCCCCGCCACAGGGAAGCTGCTAGACGGGAATTCTCTGCCTGGTTCTACCCGCTGCCCGGAACGCTACGCAGGGCAAAAGCGATTTTCGTCCTCCGTGCTTGCTTTTTCTCAGAAAGAGCCATGGTGTGCTTTTTCGCCGGAAAACGCTTTTTCGGCCGAAAACGTGTACGTTTGCACTTCCCCGCCACAGCGAAGCTGCTAGCAGGGAATTCTCTGCCTGGTTCTACCCGCTGCCCGGAACGCTACGCAGGGCAAAAGCGATTCTCGTCCTCCGTGCTTGCTTTTTCTCAGAAAGAGCCGTGGTGTGCGTTTTCGCCGGAAAACGCGTTTTCGGCCGAAAACGTGTACGTTTGCACTTCCCGACCACAGGGAAGCTGCTAGCCGGGAATTCTCTGCCTGGTTCTACCCGCTGCCCGGAACACTACGCAGGGCAAAAGCGATTCTCGTCCTCCGTGCTTGCTTTTTCTCAGAAAGAGCCATGGTGTGCTTTTTCGCCGGAAAACGCGTTTTCGGTCGAAAACGTGTACGTTTGCACTTCCCGGCCACAGGGAAGCTGCTAGCCGGCAATTCGCTGCCTATTTCTACCCGCTGCTCAGAACGCTACGCAGGGCAAAAGCGATTCTCGTCCTCCGTGCTTGCTTTTTCTCAGAAAGAGCCGTGGTGTGCGTTTTCGCCGTAAAACGCGTTTTCGGCCGAAAACGTGTACGTTTGCACTTCCCCGCCACAGGGAAGCTGCTAGCCGGGAATTCGCTGCCTGGTTCTACCCGCTGCCCGGAACGCTACGCAGGGCAAAAGCGATTCTCGTCCTCCGTGCTTGCTTTTTCTCAGAAAGAGCCGTGGTGTGCGTTTTCGCTGGAAAACGCGTTTTCGGCCGAAAACGTGTACGTTTGCACTTCCCGGCCACAGGGAAGCTGCTAGCCGGGAATTCTCTGCCTGGTTCTACCCGCTGCCCGGAACGCTACGCAGGGCAAAAGCGATTCTCGTCCTCCGTGCTTGCTTTTACTCAGAAAGAGCCATGGTGTGCTTTTTCGCCGGAAAAAGCGTTTTCAGCCGAAAACGTGTACGTTTGCACTTCCCCGCCACAGGGAAGCTGCTAGCCGGGAATTCTCTGCCTATTTCTACCCGCTGCTCAGAACGCTACGCAGGGCAAAAGCGATTCTCGTCCTCCGTGCTTGCTTTTTCTCAGAAAGAGCCGTGGTGTGCGTTTTCGCCGGAAAACGCGCTTTCGGCCGAAAACGTGTACGTTTGCACTTCCCGGCCACAGGGAAGCTGCTAGCCGGGAATTCTCTGCCTGGTTCTACCCGCTGCCCGGAACGCTACGCAGGGCAAAAGCGATTCTCGTCCTCCGTGCTTGCTTTTTCTCAGAAAGAGCCATGGTGTGCTTTTTCGCCGGAAAAAGCGTTTTCAGCCGAAAACGTGTACGTTTGCACTTCCCCGCCACAGGGAAGCTGCTAGCCGGCAATTCGCTGCCTATTTCTACCCGCTGCTCAGAACGCTACGCAGGGCAAAAGCGATTCTCGTCCTCCGTGCTTGCTTTTTCTCAGAAAGAGCCGTGGTGTGCGTTTTCGCCGGAAAACGCGTTTTCGGCCGAAAACGTGTACGTTTGCACTTCCCGGCCACAGGGTAGCTGCTAGCCGGGAATTCTCTGCCTGGTTCTACCCGCTGCCCGGAACGGTACGCAGGGCAAAAGCGATTCTCGTCCTCCGTGCTTGCTTTTTCTCAGAAAGAGCCGTGGTGTGCGTTTTCACCGGTAAACGCGTTTTCGGCCGAAAACGTGTTCGTTTGCACTTCCCGGCCACAGGGAAGCTGCTAGCCGGGAATTCTCTGCCTGGTTCTACCCGCTGCCCGGAACGCTACGCAGGGCAAAAGCGATACTCGTCCTCCGTGCTTGCTTTTTCTCAGAAAGAGCCGTGGTGTGCGTTTTCGCCGGTAAACGCGTTTTCGGCCGAAAACGTGTACGTTTGCACTTCCCCGCCACAGGGAAGCTGCTAGCCGGGAATTCTCTGCCTGGTTCTACCCGCTGCCCGGAACGCTACGCAGGGCAATAGCGATTCTCGTCCTCCGTGCTTGCTTTTTCTCAGAAAGAGCCGTGGTGTGCGTTTTCGCCGGAAAACGCGTTTTCGGCCGAAAACGTGTACATTTGCACTTCCCCGCCTCAGGGAAGATGCTAGCCGGGAATTCTCTGCCTGGTTCTACCCGCTGCCCGGAACGCTACGCAGGGCAAAAGCGATTCTCGTCCTCCGTGCTTGCTTTTTCTCAGAAAGTCCGTGGTGTGCGTTTTCGCTGGAAAACGCGTTTTCGGCCGAAAACGTGTACGTTTGCACTTCCCGGCCACAGGGAAGCTGCTAGCCGGGAATTCTCTGCCTGGTTCTACCCGCTGCCCGGAACGCTACGCAGGGCAAAAGCGATTCTCGTCCTCCGTGCTTGCTTTTTCTCAGAAAGAGCCATGGTGTGCTTTTTCGCCGGAAAACGCGTTTACGGTCGAAAACGTGTACGTTTGCACTTCCCGGCCACAGGGAAGCTGCTAGCCGGCAATTCGCTGCCTATTTCTACCCGCTGCTCAGAACGCTACGCAGGGCAAAAGCGATTCTCGTCCTCCGTGCTTGCTTTTTCTCAGAAAGAGTCGTGGTGTCCGTTTTCGCCGGAAAACGCGTTTTCGGCCGAAAACGTGTACGTTTGCACTTCCCGGCCACAGGGAAGCTGCTAGACGGGAATTCTCTGCCTGGTTCTACCCGCTGCCCGGAACGGTACGCAGGGCAAAAGCGATTCTCGTCCTCCGTGCTTGCTTTTTCTCAGAAAGAGCCGTGGTGTGCGTTTTCGCCGGAAAACGTGTTTTCGGCCGAAAACGTTTACGTTTGCACTTCCCGGCCACAGGGAAGCTGCTAGCCGGCAATTCGCTGCCTATTTCTACCCGCTGCTCAGAACGCTACGCAGGGCAAAAGCGATTCTCGTCCTCCGTGCTTGCTTTTTCTCAGAAAGAGCCGTGGTGTGCGTTTTCGCCGGAAAACGCGTTTTCGGCCGAAAACGTGTACGTTTGCACTTCCCGGCCACAGGGAAGCTGCTAGCCGGGAATTCTCTGCCTGGTTCTACCCGCTGCCCGGAACGCTACGCAGGGCAAAAGCGATTCTCGTCCTCCGTGCTTGCTTTTTCTCAGAAAGAGCCGTGGTGTGCGTTTTCGCCGGAAAACGCGTTTTCGGCCGAAAACGTGTACGTTTGCACTTCCCGGCCACAGGAAAGCTGCTAGACGGAAATTCTCTGCCTGGTTCTACCCGCTGCCCGGAACACTACGCAGGGCAAAAGCGATTATCGTCCTCCGTGCTTGCTTTTTCTCAGAAAGAGCCGTGGTGTGCGTTTTCGCCGGAAAACGCGTTTTCGGCCGAAAACGTGTACGTTTGCACTTCCCGGCCACAGGGAAGCTGCTAGCAGGGAATTCGCTGCCTGGTTCTACCCGCTGCCCGGAACGCTACGCAGGGCAAAAGCGATTCTCGTCCTCCGTGCTTGCTTTTTCTCAGAGAGAGCCATGGTGTGGTTTTTCGCCGGAAAACGCGTTTTCGGCCGAAAACGTGTACGTTTGCACTTCCCCGCCACAGGGAAGCTGCTAGCCGGGAATTCTCTGCGTCGTTCTACCCGCTGCCTGGAACGCTACGCAGGGCAAAAGCGATTCTCGTCCTCCGTGCTTGCTTTTTCTCAGAAAGAGCAGTGGTGTGCGTTTCGCCGGAAAACGCGTTTTCGGCCGAAAACGTGTACGTTTGCACTTCCCGGCCACAGGGAAGCTGCTAGCCGGGAATTCTATGCCTGGTTCTACCCGCTGCCCGGAACGCTACGCAGGGCAAAAGCGGTTCTCGTCCTCCGTGCTTGCTTTTTCTCAGAAAGAGCCGTGGTGAGCGTTTTCGCCGGAAAACGCGTTTTCGGCCGAAAACGTGTACGTTTGCACTTCCCGGCCACAGGGAAGCTGCTAGACGGGAATTCTCTGCCTGGTTGTACCCGCTGCCCGGAACGCTACGCAGGGAAAAAGCGATTCTCGTCCTCCGTACTTGCTTTTTCTCAGAAAGAGCCGTGGTGTGCGTTTTCGCGGGAAAACGCGTTTTCGGCCGAAAACGTGTACGTTTGCACTTCCCGGCCACAGGGAAGCTGCTAGCCGGGAATTCTCTGCCTGGTTCTACCCGCTGCCCGGAACGCTACGCAGGGCAAAAGCGATTCTCGTCCTCCGTGCTTGCTTTTTCTCAGAAAGAGCCGTGGTGTGCGTTTTCGCCGGAAAACGCGTTTTCGGCCGAAAACGTGTACGTTTGCACTTCCCGGCCACAGGGAAGCTGCTAGCCGGGAATTCTCTGCCTGGTTCTACCCGCTGCCCGGAACGCTACGCAGGGCAAAAGCGATTCTCGTCCTCCGTGCTTGCTTTTTCTCAGAAAGAGCCGTGGTGTGCGTTTTCGCCGGAAAACGCGTTTTCGGCCGAAAACGTGTTCGTTTGCACTTCCCGGCCACAGGGAAGCTGCTAGCCGGGAATTCTCTGCCTGGTTCTACCCGCTGCCCGGAACGCTACGCAGGGCAAAAGCGATTCTCGTCCTCCGTGCTTGCTTTTTCTCAGAAAGAGCCGTGGTGTGCGTTTTCGCCGGAAAACGCGTTTTCGGCCGAAAACGTGTACGTTTGCACTTCCCGGCCACAGGGAAGCTGCTAGCCGGGAATTCTCTGCCTGGTTCTACCCGCTGCCCGGAACGCTACGCAGGGCAAAAGCGATTCTCGTCCTCCGTGCTTGCTTTTTCTCAGAAAGAGCCGTGGTGTGCGTTTTCGCCGGAAAACGCGTTTTCGGCCGAAAACGTGTACGTTTGCACTTCCCGGCCACAGGGAAGCTGCTAGCCGGGAATTCTCTGCCTGGTTCTACCCGCTGCCCGGAACACTACGCAGGGCAAAAGCGATTCTCGTCCTCCGTGCTTGCTTTTTCTCAGAAAGAGCCGTGGTGTGCGTTTTCGCGGGAAAACGCGTTTTCGGCCGAAAACGTGTACGTTTGCACTTCCCGGCCACAGGGAAGCTGCTAGCCGGGAATTCTCTGCCTGGTTCTACCCGCTGCCCGGAACGCTACGCAGGGCAAAAGCGATTCTCGTCCTCCGTGCTTGCTTTTTCTCAGAAAGAGCCGTGGTGTGCGTTTTCGCCGGTAAACGCGTTTTCGGCCGAAAACGTGTACGTTTGCACTTCCCCGCCACAGGGAAGCTGCTAGCCGGGAATTCTCTGCCTGGTTCTACCCGCTGCCCGGAACGCTACGCAGGGCAAAAGCGATTCTCGTCCTCCGTGCTTGCTTTTTCTCAGAAAGAGCCGTGGTGTGCGTTTTCGCCGGAAAACGCGTTTTCGGCCGAAAACGTGTACGTTTGCACTTCCCGGCCACAGGGAAGCTGCTAGACGGGAATTCTCTGCCTGGTTCTACCCGCTGCCCGGAACGCTACGCAGGGCAAAAGCGATTCTCGTCCTCCGTGCTTGCTTTTTCTCAGAAAGAGCCGTGGTGTGCGTTTTCGCCGGAAAACGCGTTTTCGGCCGAAAACGTGTACGTTTGCACTTCCCGGCCACAGGGAAGCTGCTAGCCGGGAATTCGCTGCCTGGTTCTACCCGCTGCCCGGAACGCTACGCAGGGCAAAAGCGATTCTCGTCCTCCGTGCTTGCTTTTTCTCAGAAAGAGCCGTGGTGTGCGTTTTCGCCGGAAAACGCGTTTTCGGCCGAAAACGTGTACGTTTGCACTTCCCGGCCACAGGGAAGCTGCTAGCCGGGAATTCGCTGCCTGGTTCTACCCGCTGCCCGGAACGCTACGCAGGGCAAAAGCGATTCTCGTCCTCCGTGCTTGCTTTTTCTCAGAAAGAGCCGTGGTGTGCGTTTTCGCCGGTAAACGCGTTTTCGGCCGAAAACGTGTACGTTTGCACTTCCCGGCCACAGGGAAGATGCTAGCCGGGAATTCTCTGCCTGGTTCTACCCGCTGCCCGGAACGCTACGCAGGGCAAAAGCGATTCTCGTCCTCCGTGCTTGCTTTTTCTCAGAAAGAGCCGTGGTGTGCGTTTTCGCCGGAAAACGCGTTTTCGGCCGAAAACGTGTACGTTTGCACTTCCCGGCCACAGGGAAGCTGCTAGCCGGGAATTCTCTGCCTGGTTCTACCCGCTGCCCGGAACGCTACGCAGGGCAAAAGCGATTCTCGTCCTCCGTGCTTGCTTTTTCTCAGAAAGAGCCATGGTGTGCTTTTTCGCCGGAAAAAGCGTTTTCAGCCGAAAACGTGTACGTTTGCACTTCCCCGCCACAGGGAAGCTGCTAGCCGGCAATTCGCTGCCTATTTCTACCCGCTGCTCAGAACGCTACGCAGGGCAAAAGCGATTCTCGTCCTCCGTGCTTGCTTTTTCTCAGAAAGAGCCGTGGTGTGCGTTTTCGCCGGAAAACGCGTTTTCGGCCGAAAACGTGTACGTTTGCACTTCCCGGCCACAGGGTAGCTGCTAGCCGGGAATTCTCTGCCTGGTTCTACCCGCTGCCCGGAACGGTACGCAGGGCAAAAGCGATTCTCGTCCTCCGTGCTTGCTTTTTCTCAGAAAGAGCCGTGGTGTGCGTTTTCACCGGTAAACGCGTTTTCGGCCGAAAACGTGTTCGTTTGCACTTCCCGGCCACAGGGAAGCTGCTAGCCGGGAATTCTCTGCCTGGTTCTACCCGCTGCCCGGAACGCTACGCAGGGCAAAAGCGATACTCGTCCTCCGTGCTTGCTTTTTCTCAGAAAGAGCCGTGGTGTGCGTTTTCGCCGGTAAACGCGTTTTCGGCCGAAAACGTGTACGTTTGCACTTCCCCGCCACAGGGAAGCTGCTAGCCGGGAATTCTCTGCCTGGTTCTACCCGCTGCCCGGAACGCTACGCAGGGCAATAGCGATTCTCGTCCTCCGTGCTTGCTTTTTCTCAGAAAGAGCCGTGGTGTGCGTTTTCGCCGGAAAACGCGTTTTCGGCCGAAAACGTGTACATTTGCACTTCCCGGCCACAGGGAAGATGCTAGCCGGGAATTCTCTGCCTGGTTCTACCCGCTGCCCGGAACGCTACGCAGGGCAAAAGCGATTCTCGTCCTCCGTGCTTGCTTTTTCTCAGAAAGTCCGTGGTGTGCGTTTTCGCTGGAAAACGCGTTTTCGGCCGAAAACGTGTACGTTTGCACTTCCCGGCCACAGGGAAGCTGCTAGCCGGGAATTCTCTGCCTGGTTCTACCCGCTGCCCGGAACGCTACGCAGGGCAAAAGCGATTCTCGTCCTCCGTGCTTGCTTTTTCTCAGAAAGAGCCATGGTGTGCTTTTTCGCCGGAAAACGCGTTTACGGTCGAAAACGTGTACGTTTGCACTTCCCGGCCACAGGGAAGCTGCTAGCCGGCAATTCGCTGCCTATTTCTACCCGCTGCTCAGAACGCTACGCAGGGCAAAAGCGATTCTCGTCCTCCGTGCTTGCTTTTTCTCAGAAAGAGTCGTGGTGTCCGTTTTCGCCGGAAAACGCGTTTTCGGCCGAAAACGTGTACGTTTGCACTTCCCGGCCACAGGGAAGCTGCTAGACGGGAATTCTCTGCCTGGTTCTACCCGCTGCCCGGAACGGTACGCAGGGCAAAAGCGATTCTCGTCCTCCGTGCTTGCTTTTTCTCAGAAAGAGCCGTGGTGTGCGTTTTCGCCGGAAAACGTGTTTTCGGCCGAAAACGTTTACGTTTGCACTTCCCGGCCACAGGGAAGCTGCTAGCCGGCAATTCGCTGCCTATTTCTACCCGCTGCTCAGAACGCTACGCAGGGCAAAAGCGATTCTCGTCCTCCGTGCTTGCTTTTTCTCAGAAAGAGCCGTGGTGTGCGTTTTCGCCGGAAAACGCGTTTTCGGCCGAAAACGTGTACGTTTGCACTTCCCGGCCACAGGGAAGCTGCTAGCCGGGAATTCTCTGCCTGGTTCTACCCGCTGCCCGGAACGCTACGCAGGGCAAAAGCGATTCTCGTCCTCCGTGCTTGCTTTTTCTCAGAAAGAGCCGTGGTGTGCGTTTTCGCCGGAAAACGCGTTTTCGGCCGAAAACGTGTACGTTTGCACTTCCCGGCCACAGGAAAGCTGCTAGACGGAAATTCTCTGCCTGGTTCTACCCGCTGCCCGGAACACTACGCAGGGCAAAAGCGATTATCGTCCTCCGTGCTTGCTTTTTCTCAGAAAGAGCCGTGGTGTGCGTTTTCGCCGGAAAACGCGTTTTCGGCCGAAAACGTGTACGTTTGCACTTCCCGGCCACAGGGAAGCTGCTAGCAGGGAATTCGCTGCCTGGTTCTACCCGCTGCCCGGAACGCTACGCAGGGCAAAAGCGATTCTCGTCCTCCGTGCTTGCTTTTTCTCAGAGAGAGCCATGGTGTGGTTTTTCGCCGGAAAACGCGTTTTCGGCCGAAAACGTGTACGTTTGCACTTCCCCGCCACAGGGAAGCTGCTAGCCGGGAATTCTCTGCGTCGTTCTACCCGCTGCCTGGAACGCTACGCAGGGCAAAAGCGATTCTCGTCCTCCGTGCTTGCTTTTTCTCAGAAAGAGCAGTGGTGTGCGTTTCGCCGGAAAACGCGTTTTCGGCCGAAAACGTGTACGTTTGCACTTCCCGGCCACAGGGAAGCTGCTAGCCGGGAATTCTATGCCTGGTTCTACCCGCTGCCCGGAACGCTACGCAGGGCAAAAGCGGTTCTCGTCCTCCGTGCTTGCTTTTTCTCAGAAAGAGCCGTGGTGTGCGTTTTCGCCGGAAAACGCGTTTTCGGCCGAAAACGTGTAAGTTTGCACTTCCCGGCCACAGGGAAGCTGCTAGACGGGAATTCTCTGCCTGGTTGTACCCGCTGCCCGGAACGCTACGCAGGGAAAAAGCGATTCTCGTCCTCCGTACTTGCTTTTTCTCAGAAAGAGCCGTGGTGTGCGTTTTCGCGGGAAAACGCGTTTTCGGCCGAAAACGTGTACGTTTGCACTTCCCGGCCACAGGGAAGCTGCTAGCCGGGAATTCTCTGCCTGGTTCTACCCGCTGCCCGGAACGCTACGCAGGGCAAAAGCGATTCTCGTCCTCCGTGCTTGCTTTTTCTCAGAAAGAGCCGTGGTGTGCGTTTTCGCCGGTAAACGCGTTTTCGGCCGAAAACGTGTACGTTTGCACTTCCCGGCCACAGGGAAGCTGCTAGCCGGGAATTCTCTGCCTGGTTCTACCCGCTGCCCGGAACGCTACGCAGGGCAAAAGCGATTCTCGTCCTCCGTGCTTGCTTTTTCTCAGAAAGAGCCGTGGTGTGCGTTTTCGCCGGAAAACGCGTTTTCGGCCGAAAACGTGTTCGTTTGCACTTCCCGGCCACAGGGAAGCTGCTAGCCGGGAATTCTCTGCCTGGTTCTACCCGCTGCCCGGAACGCTACGCAGGGCAAAAGCGATTCTCGTCCTCCGTGCTTGCTTTTTCTCAGAAAGAGCCGTGGTGTGCGTTTTCGCCGGAAAACGCGTTTTCGGCCGAAAACGTGTACGTTTGCACTTCCCGGCCACAGGGAAGCTGCTAGCCGGGAATTCTCTGCCTGGTTCTACCCGCTGCCCGGAACGCTACGCAGGGCAAAAGCGATTCTCGTCCTCCGTGCTTGCTTTTTCTCAGAAAGAGCCGTGGTGTGCGTTTTCGCCGGAAAACGCGTTTTCGGCCGAAAACGTGTACGTTTGCACTTCCCGGCCACAGGGAAGCTGCTAGCCGGGAATTCTCTGCCTGGTTCTACCCGCTGCCCGGAACACTACGCAGGGCAAAAGCGATTCTCGTCCTCCGTGCTTGCTTTTTCTCAGAAAGAGCCGTGGTGTGCGTTTTCGCGGGAAAACGCGTTTTCGGCCGAAAACGTGTACGTTTGCACTTCCCGGCCACAGGGAAGCTGCTAGCCGGGAATTCTCTGCCTGGTTCTACCCGCTGCCCGGAACGCTACGCAGGGCAAAAGCGATTCTCGTCCTCCGTGCTTGCTTTTTCTCAGAAAGAGCCGTGGTGTGCGTTTTCGCCGGAAAACGCGTTTTCGGCCGAAAACGTGTACGTTTGCACTTCCCGGCCACAGGGAAGCTGCTAGACGGGAATTCTCTGCCTGGTTCTACCCGCTGCCCGGAACGCTACGCAGGGCAAAAGCGATTCTCGTCCTCCGTGCTTGCTTTTTCTCAGAAAGAGCCGTGGTGTGCGTTTTCGCCGGAAAACGCGTTTTCGGCCGAAAACGTGTACGTTTGCACTTCCCGGCCACAGGGAAGCTGCTAGCCGGGAATTCGCTGCCTGGTTCTACCCGCTGCCCGGAACGCTACGCAGGGCAAAAGCGATTCTCGTCCTCCGTGCTTGCTTTTTCTCAGAAAGAGCCGTGGTGTGCGTTTTCGCCGGAAAACGCGTTTTCGGCCGAAAACGTGTACGTTTGCACTTCCCGGCCACAGGGAAGCTGCTAGCCGGGAATTCGCTGCCTGGTTCTACCCGCTGCCCGGAACGGTACGCAGGGCAAAAGCGATTCTCGTCCTCCGTGCTTGCTTTTTCTCAGAAAGAGCCGTGGTGTGCGTTTTCGCCGGTAAACGCGTTTTCGGCCGAAAACGTGTACGTTTGCACTTCCCGGCCACAGGGAAGATGCTAGCCGGGAATTCTCTGCCTGGTTCTACCCGCTGCCCGGAACGCTACGCAGGGCAAAAGCGATTCTCGTCCTCCGTGCTTGCTTTTTCTCAGAAAGAGCCGTGGTGTGCGTTTTCGCCGGAAAACGCGTTTTCGGCCGAAAACGTGTACGTTTGCACTTCCCGGCCACAGGGAAGCTGCTAGCCGGGAATTCTCTGCCTGGTTCTACCCGCTGCCCGGAACGCTACGCAGGGCAAAAGCGATTCTCGTCCTCCGTGCTTGCTTTTTCTCAGAAAGAGCCGTGGTGTGCGTTTTCGCTGGAAAACGCGTTTTCGGCCGAAAACGTGTACGTTTGCACTTCCCCGCCACAGGGAAGCTGCTAGCCGGGAATTCTCTGCCTGGTTCTACCCGCTGCCCGGAACGCTACGCAGGGCAAAAGCGATTCTCGTCCTCCGTGCTTGCTTTTTCTCAGAAAGAGCCGTGGTGTGCGTTTTCGCTGGAAAACGCGTTTTCGGCCGAAAACGTGTACGTTTGCACTTCCCGGCCACAGGGAAGCTGCTAGCCGGGAATTCTCTGCCTGGTTCTACCCGCTGCCCGGAACGCTACGCAGGGCAAAAGCGATTCTCCTGCTCCGTGCTTGCTTTTTCTCAGAAAGAGCCGTGGTGTGCGTTTTCGCCGGAAAACGCGTTTTCGGCCGAAAACGTGTACGTTTGCACTTCCCGGCCACAGGGAAGCTGCTAGCCGGGAATTCTCTGCCTGGTTCTACCCGCTGCCCGGAACGCTACGCAGGGCAAAAGCGATTCTCGTCCTCCGTGCTTGCTTTTTCTCAGAAAGAGCCGTGGTGTGCGTTTTCGCCGGAAAACGCGTTTTCGGCCGAAAACGTGTACGTTTGCACTTCCCGGCCACAGGGAAGCTGCTAGCCGGGAATTCTCTGCCTGGTTCTACCCGCTGCCCGGAACGCTACGCAGGGCAAAAGCGATTCTCGTCCTCCGTGCTTGCTTTTTCTCAGAAAGAGCCGTGGTGTGCGTTTTCGCCGGAAAACGCGTTTTCGGCCGAAAACGTGTACGTTTGCACTTCCCGGCCACAGGGAAGCTGCTAGCCGGGAATTCTCTGCCTGGTTCTACCCGCTGCCCGGAACGCTACGCAGGGCAAAAGCGATTCTCGTCCTCCGTGCTTGCTTTTTCTCAGAAAGAGCCGTGGTGTGCGTTTTCGCCGGAAAACGCGTTTTCGGCCGAAAACGTGTACGTTTGCACTTCCCGGCCACAGGGAAGCTGCTAGACGGGAATTCTCTGCCTGGTTCTACCCGCTGCCCGGAACGCTACGCAGGGCAAAAGCGATTCTCGTCCTCCGTGCTTGCTTTTTCTCAGAAAGAGCCGTGGTGTGCGTTTTCGCCGGAAAACGCGTTTTCGGCCGAAAACGTGTACGTTTGCACTTCCCGGCCACAGGGAAGCTGCTAGCCGGGAATTCGCTGCCTGGTTCTACCCGCTGCCCGGAACGCTACGCAGGGCAAAAGCGATTCTCGTCCTCCGTGCTTGCTTTTTCTCAGAAAGAGCCGTGGTGTGCGTTTTCGCCGGAAAACGCGTTTTCGGCCGAAAACGTGTACGTTTGCACTTCCCGGCCACAGGGAAGCTGCTAGCCGGGAATTCGCTGCCTGGTTCTACCCGCTGCCCGGAACGCTACGCAGGGCAAAAGCGATTCTCGTCCTCCGTGCTTGCTTTTTCTCAGAAAGAGCCGTGGTGTGCGTTTTCGCCGGTAAACGCGTTTTCGGCCGAAAACGTGTACGTTTGCACTTCCCGGCCACAGGGAAGATGCTAGCCGGGAATTCTCTGCCTGGTTCTACCCGCTGCCCGGAACGCTACGCAGGGCAAAAGCGATTCTCGTCCTCCGTGCTTGCTTTTTCTCAGAAAGAGCCGTGGTGTGCGTTTTCGCCGGAAAACGCGTTTTCGGCCGAAAACGTGTACGTTTGCACTTCCCGGCCACAGGGAAGCTGCTAGCCGGGAATTATCTGCCTGGTTCTACCCGCTGCCCGGAACGCTACGCAGGGCAAAAGCGATTCTCGTCCTCCGTGCTTGCTTTTTCTCAGAAAGAGCCGTGGTGTGCGTTTTCGCTGGAAAACGCGTTTTCGGCCGAAAACGTGTAAGTTTGCACTTCCCCGCCACAGGGAAGCTGCTAGCCGGGAATTCTCTGCCTGGTTCTACCCGCTGCCCGGAACGCTACGCAGGGCAAAAGCGATTCTCGTCCTCCGTGCTTGCTTTTTCTCAGAAAGAGCCGTGGTGTGCGTTTTCGCTGGAAAACGCGTTTTCGGCCGAAAACGTGTACGTTTGCACTTCCCGGCCACAGGGAAGCTGCTAGCCGGGAATTCGCTGCCTGGTTCTACCCGCTGCCCGGAACGCTACGCAGGGCAAAAGCGATTCTCGTCCTCCGTGCTTGCTTTTTCTCAGAAAGAGCCGTGGTGTGCGTTTTCGCCGGAAAACGCGTTTTCGGCCGAAAACGTGTACGTTTGCACTTCCCGGCCACAGGGAAGCTGCTAGACGGGAATTCTCTGCCTGGTTCTACCCGCTGCCCGGAACGCTACGCAGGGCAAAAGCGATTCTCGTCCTCCGTGCTTGCTTTTTCTCAGAAAGAGCCGTGGTGTGCGTTTTCGCGGGAAAACGCGTTTTCGGCCGAAAACTTGTACGTTTGCACTTCCCGGCCACAGGGAAGCTGCTAGCCGGGAATTCTCTGCCTGGTTCTACCCGCTGCCCGGAACGCTACGCAGGGCAAAAGCGATTCTCGTCCTCCGTGCTTGCTTTTTCTCAGAAAGAGCCGTGGTGTGCGTTTTCGCGGGAAAACGCGTTTTCGGCCGAAAACGTGTACGTTTGCACTTCCCCGCCACAGGGAAGATGCTAGCCGGGAATTCTCTGCCTGGTTCTACCCGCTGCCCGGAACGCTACGCAGGGCAAAAGCGATTCTCGTCCTCCGTGCTTGCTTTTTCTCAGAAAGAGCCGTGGTGTGCGTTTTCGCCGGTAAACGCGTTTTCGGCCGAAAACGTGTACGTTTGCACTTCCCGGCCACAGGGAAGCTGCTAGCCGGGAATTCTCTGCCTGGTTCTACCCGCTGCCCGGAACGCTACGCAGGGCAAAAGCGATTCTCGTCCTCCGTGCTTGCTTTTTCTCAGAAAGAGCCGTGGTGTGCGTTTTCGCCGGAAAACGCGTTTTCGGCCGAAAACGTGTACGTTTGCACTTCCCGGCCACAGGGAAGCTGCTAGCCGGGAATTCTCTGCCTGGTTCTACCCGCTGCCCGGAACGCTACGCAGGGCAAAAGCGATTCTCGTCCTCCGTGCTTGCTTTTTCTCAGAAAGAGCCGTGGTGTGCGTTTTCGCCGGAAAACGCGTTTTCGGCCGAAAACGTGTACGTTTGCACTTCCCGGCCACAGGGAAGCTGCTAGCCGGGAATTCTCTGCCTGGTTCTACCCGCTGCCCGGAACGCTACGCAGGGCAAAAGCGATTCTCGTCCTCCGTGCTTGCTTTTTCTCAGAAAGAGCCGTGGTGTGCGTTTTCGCTGGAAAACGCGTTTTCGGCCGAAAACGTGTACGTTTGCACTTCCCCGCCACAGGGAAGCTGCTAGCCGGGAATTCTCTGCCTGGTTCTACCCGCTGCCCGGAACGCTACGCAGGGCAAAAGCGATTCTCGTCCTCCGTGCTTGCTTTTTCTCAGAAAGAGCCGTGGTGTGCGTTTTCGCCGGAAAACGCGTTTTCGGCCGAAAACGTGTACGTTTGCACTTCCCGGCCACAGGGAAGCTGCTAGCCGGGAATTCTCTGCCTGGTTCTACCCGCTGCCCGGAACGCTACGCAGGGCAAAAGCGATTCTCGTCCTCCGTGCTTGCTTTTTCTCAGAAAGAGCCGTGGTGTGCGTTTTCGCCGGTAAACGCGTTTTCGGCCGAAAACGTGTACGTTTGCACTTCCCGGCCACAGGGAAGCTGCTAGCCGGGAATTCTCTGCCTGGTTCTACCCGCTGCCCGGAACGCTACGCAGGGCAAAAGCGATTCTCGTCCTCCGTGCTTGCTTTTTCTCAGAAAGAGCCGTGGTGTGCGTTTTCGCCGGTAAACGCGTTTTCGGCCGAAAACGTGTACGTTTGCACTTCCCGGCCACAGGGAAGCTGCTAGCCGGGAATTCTCTGCCTGGTTCTACCCGCTGCCCGGAACGCTACGCAGGGCAAAAGCGGTTCTCGTCCTCCGTGCTTGCTTTTTCTCAGAAAGAGCCGTGGTGTGCGTTTTCGCCGGAAAACGCGTTTTCGGCCGAAAACGTGTACGTTTGCACTTCCCGGCCACAGGGAAGCTGCTAGCCGGGAATTCTCTGCCTGGTTCTACCCGCTGCCCGGAACGCTACGCAGGGCAAAAGCGATTCTCGTCCTCCGTGCTTGCTTTTTCTCAGAAAGAGCCGTGGTGTGCGTTTTCGCCGGAAAACGCGTTTTCGGCCGAAAACGTGTACGTTTGCACTTCCCCGCCACAGGGAAGCTGCTAGCCGGGAATTCTCTGCCTGGTTCTACCCGCTGCCCGGAACGCTACGCAGGGCAAAAGCGATTCTCGTCCTCCGTGCTTGCTTTTTCTCAGAAAGAGCCGTGGTGTGCGTTTTCGCCGGAAAACGCGTTTTCGGCCGAAAACGTGTACGTTTGCACTTCCCGGCCACAGGGAAGCTGCTAGCCGGGAATTCGCTGCCTGGTTCTACCCGCTGCCCGGAACGCTACGCAGGGCAAAAGCGATTCTCGTCCTCCGTGCTTGCTTTTTCTCAGAAAGAGCCGTGGTGTGCGTTTTCGCCGGAAAACGCGTTTTCGGCCGAAAACGTGTACGTTTGCACTTCCCGGCCACAGGGAAGCTGCTAGCCGGGAATTCTCTGCCTGGTTCTACCCGCTGCCCGGAACACTACGCAGGGCAAAAGCGATTCTCGTCCTCCGTGCTTGCTTTTTCTCAGAAAGAGCCGTGGTGTGCGTTTTCGCGGGAAAACGAGTTTTCGGCCGAAAACGTGTACGTTTGCACTTCCCGGCCACAGGGAAGCTGCTAGCCGGGAATTCTCTGCCTGGTTCTACCCGCTGCCCGGAACGCTACGCAGGGCAAAAGCGATTCTCGTCCTCCGTGCTTGCTTTTTCTCAGAAAGAGCCGTGGTGTGCGTTTTCGCCGGTAAACGCGTTTTCGGCCGAAAACGTGTCGTTTGCACTTCCCCGCCACAGGGAAGCTGCTAGCCGGGAATTCTCTGCCTGGTTCTACCCGCTGCCCGGAACGCTACACAGGGCAAAAGCGATTCTCGTCCTCCGTGCTTGCTTTTTCTCAGAAAGAGCCGTGGTGTGCGTTTTCGCCGGAAAACGCGTTTTCGGCCGAAAACGTGTACGTTTGCACTTCCCGGCCACAGGGAAGATGCTAGCCGGGAATTCTCTGCCTGGTTCTACCCGCTGCCCGGAACGCTACGCAGGGCAAAAGCGATTCTCGTCCTCCGTGCTTGCTTTTTCTCAGAAAGAGCCGTGGTGTGCGTTTTCGCCGGAAAACGCGTTTTCGGCCGAAAACGTGTACGTTTGCACTTCCCGGCCACAGGGAAGCTGTTAGCAGGGAATTCGCTGCCTGGTTCTACCCGCTGCCCGGAACGCTACGCAGGGCAAAAGCGATTCTCGTCCTCCGTGCTTGCTTTTTCTCAGAAAGAGCCGTGGTGTGCGTTTTCGCCGGAAAACGCGTTTTCGGCCGAAAACGTGTACGTTTGCACTTCCCGGCCACAGGGAAGCTGTTAGCAGGGAATTCGCTGCCTGGTTCTACCCGCTGCCCGGAACGCTACGCAGGGCAAAAGCGATTCTCGTCCTCCGTGCTTGCTTTTTCTCAGAAAGAGCCGTGGTGTGCGTTTTCGCTGGAAAACGCGTTTTCGGCCGAAAACGTGTACGTTTGCACTTCCCGGCCACAGGGAAGCTGCTAGCCGGGAATTCTCTGCCTGGTTCTACCCGCTGCCCGGAACGCTACGCAGGGCAAAAGCGATTCTCGTCCTCCGTGCTTGCTTTTTCTCAGAAAGAGCCGTGGTGTGCGTTTTCGCCGGAAAACGCGTTTTCGGCCGAAAACGTGTACGTTTGCACTTCCCGGCCACAGGGAAGCTGCTAGCCGGGAATTCTCTGCCTGGTTCTACCCGCTGCCCGGAACGCTACGCAGGGCAAAAGCGATTCTCGTCCTCCGTGCTTGCTTTTTCTCAGAAAGAGCCGTGGTGTGCGTTTTCGCGGGAAAACGAGTTTTCGGCCGAAAACGTGTACGTTTGCACTTCCCCGCCACAGGGAAGCTGCTAGCCGGGAATTCTCTGCCTGGTTCTACCCGCTGCCCGGAACGCTACGCAGGGCAAAAGCGATTCTCGTCCTCCGTGCTTGCTTTTTCTCAGAAAGAACCGTGGTGTGCGTTTTCGCTGGAAAACGCGTTTTCGGCCGAAAACGTGTAAGTTTGCACTTCCCGGCCACAGGGAAGCTGCTAGACGGGAATTCTCTGCCTGGTTCTACCCGCTGCCCTGAACGCTACGCAGTGCAAAAGCGATTCTCGTCCTCCGTGCTTGCTTTTTCTCAGAAAGAGCCGTGGTGTGCGTTTTCGCCGGAAAACGCGTTTTCGGCCGAAAACGTGTACGTTTGCACTTCCCGGCCACAGGGAAGCTGCTAGCCGGGAATTCTCTGCCTGGTTCTACCCGCTGCCCGGAACGCTACGCAGGGCAAAAGCGATTCTCGTCCTCCGTGCTTGCTTTTTCTCAGAAAGAGCCGTGGTGTGCGTTTTCGCCGGAAAACGCGTTTTCGGCCGAAAACGTGTACGTTTGCACTTCCCGGCCACAGGGAAGCTGCTAGCCGGGAATTCGCTGCCTGGTTCTACCCGCTGCCCGGAACACTACGCAGGGCAAAAGCGATTCTCGTCCTCCGTGCTTGCTTTTTCTCAGAAAGAGCCGTGGTGTGCATTTTCGCTGGAAAACGCGTTTTCGGCCGAAAACGTGTAAGTTTGCACTTCCCGGCCACAGGGAAGCTGCTAGCCGGGAATTCTCTGCCTGGTTCTACCCGCTGCCCGGAACGCTACGCAGGGCAAAAGCGATTCTCGTCCTCCGTGCTTGCTTTTTCTCAGAAAGAGCCGTGGTGTGCGTTTTCGCTGGAAAACGCGTTTTCGGCCGAAAACGTGTACGTTTGCACTTCCCGGCCACAGGGAAGCTGCTAGACGGGAATTCTCTGCCTGGTTCTACCCGCTGCCCGGAACGCTACGCAGGGCAAAAGCGATTCTCGTCCTCCGTGCTTGCTTTTTCTCAGAAAGAGCCGTGGTGTGCGTTTTCGCCGGAAAACGCGTTTTCGGCCGAAAACGTGTACGTTTGCACTTCCCGGCCACAGGGAAGCTGCTAGCCGGGAATTATCTGCCTGGTTCTACCCGCTGCCCGGAACGCTACGCAGGGCAAAAGCGATTCTCGTCCTCCGTGCTTGCTTTTTCTCAGAAAGAGCCGTGGTGTGCGTTTTCGCCGGAAAACGCGTTTTCGGCCGAAAACGTGTACGTTTGCACTTCCCGGCCACAGGGAAGCTGCTAGCCGGGAATTCTCTGCCTGGTTCTACCCGCTGCCCGGAACGCTACGCAGGGCAAAAGCGATTCTCGTCCTCCGTGCTTGCTTTTTCTCAGAAAGAGCCGTGGTGTGCGTTTTCGCGGGAAAACGCGTTTTCGGCCGAAAACGTGTACGTTTGCACTTCCCGGCCACAGGGAAGCTGCTAGACGGGAATTCTCTGCCTGGTTCTACCCGCTGCCCGGAACACTACGCAGGGCAAAAGCGATTCTCGTCCTCCGTGCTTGCTTTTTCTCAGAAAGAGCCGTGGTGTGCGTTTTCGCGGGAAAACGCGTTTTCGGCCGAAAACGTGTACGTTTGCACTTCCCGGCCACAGGGAAGCTGCTAGCCGGGAATTCTCTGCCTGGTTCTACCCGCTGCCCGGAACGCTACGCAGGGCAAAAGCGATTCTCGTCCTCCGTGCTTGCTTTTTCTCAGAAAGAGCCGTGGTGTGCGTTTTCGCGGGAAAACGCGTTTTCGGCCGAAAACGTGTACGTTTGCACTTCCCCGCCACAGGGAAGATGCTAGCCGGGAATTCTCTGCCTGGTTCTACCCGCTGCCCGGAACGCTACGCAGGGCAAAAGCGATTCTCGTCCTCCGTGCTTGCTTTTTCTCAGAAAGAGCCGTGGTGTGCGTTTTCGCCGGTAAACGCGTTTTCGGCCGAAAACGTGTACGTTTGCACTTCCCGGCCACAGGGAAGCTGCTAGCCGGGAATTCTCTGCCTGGTTCTACCCGCTGCCCGGAACGCTACGCAGGGCAAAAGCGATTCTCGTCCTCCGTGCTTGCTTTTTCTCAGAAAGAGCCGTGGTGTGCGTTTTCGCCGGAAAACGCGTTTTCGGCCGAAAACGTGTACGTTTGCACTTCCCGGCCACAGGGAAGATGCTAGCCGGGAATTCTCTCCCTGGTTCTACCCGCTGCCCGGAACGCTACGCAGGGCAAAAGCGATTCTCGTCCTCCGTGCTTGCTTTTTCTCAGAAAGAGCCGTGGTGTGCGTTTTCGCCGGAAAACGCGTTTTCGGCCGAAAACGTGTACGTTTGCACTTCCCGGCCACAGGGAAGCTGCTAGCCGGGAATTCTCTGCCTGGTTCTACCCGCTGCCCGGAACGCTACGCAGGGCAAAAGCGATTCTCGTCCTCCGTGCTTGCTTTTTCTCAGAAAGAGCCGTGGTGTGCGTTTTCGCTGGAAAACGCGTTTTCGGCCGAAAACGTGTACGTTTGCACTTCCCGGCCACAGGGAAGCTGCTAGACGGGAATTCTCTGCCTGGTTCTACCCGCTGCCCGGAACGCTACGCAGGGCAAAAGCGATTCTCGTCCTCCGTGCTTGCTTTTTCTCAGAAAGAGCCGTGGTGTGCGTTTTCGCCGGAAAACGCGTTTTCGGCCGAAAACGTGTACGTTTGCACTTCCCGGCCACAGGGAAGCTGCTAGCCGGGAATTCTCTGCCTGGTTCTACCCGCTGCCCGGAACGCTACGCAGGGCAAAAGCGATTCTCGTCCTCCGTGCTTGCTTTTTCTCAGAAAGAGCCGTGGTGTGCGTTTTCGCCGGTAAACGCGTTTTCGGCCGAAAACGTGTACGTTTGCACTTCCCGGCCACAGGGAAGCTGCTAGCCGGGAATTCTCTGCCTGGTTCTACCCGCTGCCCGGAACGCTACGCAGGGCAAAAGCGATTCTCGTCCTCCGTGCTTGCTTTTTCTCAGAAAGAGCCGTGGTGTGCGTTTTCGCCGGAAAACGCGTTTTCGGCCGAAAACGTGTACGTTTGCACTTCCCGGCCACAGGGAAGCTGCTAGCCGGGAATTCTCTGCCTGGTTCTACCCGCTGCCCGGAACGCTACGCAGGGCAAAAGCGATTCTCGTCCTCCGTGCTTGCTTTTTCTCAGAAAGAGCCGTGGTGTGCGTTTTCGCCGGAAAACGCGTTTTCGGCCGAAAACGTGTACGTTTGCACTTCCCGGCCACAGGGAAGCTGCTATCCGGGAATTCTCTGCCTGGTTCTACCCGCTGCCCGGAACGCTACGCAGGGCAAAAGCGATTCTCGTCCTCCGTGCTTGCTTTTTCTCAGAAAGAGCCGTGGTGTGCGTTTTCGCCGGAAAACGCGTTTTCGGCCGAAAACGTGTACGTTTGCACTTCCCGGCCACAGGGAAGCTGCTAGCCGGGAATTCTCTGCCTGGTTCTACCCGCTGCCCGGAACGCTACGCAGGGCAAAAGCGATTCTCGTCCTCCGTGCTTGCTTTTTCTCAGAAAGAGCCGTGGTGTGCGTTTTCGCCGGAAAACGCGTTTTCGGCCGAAAACGTGTACGTTTGCACTTCCCGGCCACAGGGAAGCTGCTAGCCGGGAATTCTCTGCCTGGTTCTACCCGCTGCCCGGAACGCTACGCAGGGCAAAAGCGATTCTCGTCCTCCGTGCTTGCTTTTTCTCAGAAAGAGCCGTGGTGTGCGTTTTCGCCGGTAAACGCGTTTTCGGCCGAAAACGTGTACGTTTGCACTTCCCGGCCACAGGGAAGCTGCTAGCCGGGAATTCTCTGCCTGGTTCTACCCGCTGCCCGGAACACTACGCAGGGCAAAAGCGATTCTCGTCCTCCGTGCTTGCTTTTTCTCAGAAAGAGCCGTGGTGTGCGTTTTCGCGGGAAAACGCGTTTTCGGCCGAAAACGTGTACGTTTGCACTTCCCCGCCACAGGGAAGCTGCTAGCCGGGAATTCTCTGCCTGGTTCTACCCGCTGCCCGGAACGCTACGCAGGGCAAAAGCGATTCTCGTCCTCCGTGCTTGCTTTTTCTCAGAAAGAGCCGTGGTGTGCGTTTTCGCCGGTAAACGCGTTTTCGGCCGAAAACGTGTACGTTTGCACTTCCCCGCCACAGGGAAGATGCTAGCCGGGAATTCTCTGCCTGGTTCTACCCGCTGCCCGGAACGCTACGCAGGGCAAAAGCGATTCTCGTCCTCCGTGCTTGCTTTTTCTCAGAAAGAGCCGTGGTGTGCGTTTTCGCCGGAAAACGCGTTTTCGGCCGAAAACGTGTACGTTTGCACTTCCCGGACACAGGGAAGATGCTAGCAGGGAATTCTCTGCCTGGTTCTACCCGCTGCCCGGAACGCTACGCAGGGCAAAAGCGATTCTCGTCCTCCGTGCTTGCTTTTTCTCAGAAAGAGCCGTGGTGTGCGTTTTCGCCGGAAAACGCGTTTTCAGCCGAAAACGTGTACGTTTGCACTTCCCGGCCACAGGGAAGCTGCTAGCAGGGAATTCGCTGCCTGGTTCTACCCGCTGCCCGGAACGGTACGCAGGGCAAAAGCGATTCTCGTCCTCCGTGCTTGCTTTTTCTCAGAAAGAGCCGTGGTGTGCGTTTTCGCTGGAAAACGCGTTTTCGGCCGAAAACGTGTAAGTTTGCACTTCCCGGCCACAGGGAAGCTGCTAGACGGGAATTCTCTGCCTGGTTCTACCCGCTGCCCGGAACGCTACGCAGGGCAAAAGCGATTCTCGTCCTCCGTGCTTGCTTTTTCTCAGAAAGAGCCGTGGTGTGCGTTTTCGCCGGAAAACGCGTTTTCGGCCGAAAACGTGTACGTTTGCACTTCCCGGCCACAGGGAAGCTGCTAGCCGGGAATTCTCTGCCTGGTTCTACCCGCTGCCGGAACACTACGCAGGGCAAAAGCGATTCTCGTCCTCCGTGCTTGCTTTTTCTCAGAAAGAGCCGTGGTGTGCGTTTTCGCCGGAAAACGCGTTTTCGGCCGAAAACGTGTACGTTTGCACTTCCCGGCCACAGGGAAGCTGCTAGCCGGGAATTCTCTGCCTGGTTCTACCCGCTGCCCGGAACACTACGCAGGGCAAAAGCGATTCTCGTCCTCCGTGCTTGCTTTTTCTCAGAAAGAGCCGTGGTGTGCGTTTTCGCGGGAAAACGAGTTTTCGGCCGAAAACGTGTACGTTTGCACTTCCCGGCCACAGGGAAGCTGCTAGCCGGGAATTCTCTGCCTGGTTCTACCCGCTGCCCGGAACGCTACGCAGGGCAAAAGCGATTCTCGTCCTCCGTGCTTGCTTTTTCTCAGAAAGAGCCGTGGTGTGCGTTTTCGCCGGTAAACGCGTTTTCGGCCGAAAACGTGTCGTTTGCACTTCCCCGCCACAGGGAAGCTGCTAGCCGGGAATTCTCTGCCTGGTTCTACCCGCTGCCCGGAACGCTACACAGGGCAAAAGCGATTCTCGTCCTCCGTGCTTGCTTTTTCTCAGAAAGAGCCGTGGTGTGCGTTTTCGCCGGAAAACGCGTTTTCGGCCGAAAACGTGTACGTTTGCACTTCCCCGCCACAGGGAAGATGCTAGCCGGGAATTCTCTGCCTGGTTCTACCCGCTGCCCGGAACGCTACGCAGGGCAAAAGCGATTCTCGTCCTCCGTGCTTGCTTTTTCTCAGAAAGAGCCGTGGTGTGCGTTTTCGCCGGAAAACGCGTTTTCGGCCGAAAACGTGTACGTTTGCACTTCCCGGCCACAGGGAAGCTGTTAGCAGGGAATTCGCTGCCTGGTTCTACCCGCTGCCCGGAACGCTACGCAGGGCAAAAGCGATTCTCGTCCTCCGTGCTTGCTTTTTCTCAGAAAGAGCCGTGGTGTGCGTTTTCGCCGGAAAACGCGTTTTCGGCCGAAAACGTGTACGTTTGCACTTCCCGGCCACAGGGAAGCTGTTAGCAGGGAATTCGCTGCCTGGTTCTACCCGCTGCCCGGAACGCTACGCAGGGCAAAAGCGATTCTCGTCCTCCGTGCTTGCTTTTTCTCAGAAAGAGCCGTGGTGTGCGTTTTCGCTGGAAAACGCGTTTTCGGCCGAAAACGTGTACGTTTGCACTTCCCGGCCACAGGGAAGCTGCTAGCCGGGAATTCTCTGCCTGGTTCTACCCGCTGCCCGGAACGCTACGCAGGGCAAAAGCGATTCTCGTCCTCCGTGCTTGCTTTTTCTCAGAAAGAGCCGTGGTGTGCGTTTTCGCCGGAAAACGCGTTTTCGGCCGAAAACGTGTACGTTTGCACTTCCCGGCCACAGGGAAGCTGCTAGACGGGAATTCTCTGCCTGGTTCTACCCGCTGCCCGGAACGCTACGCAGGGCAAAAGCGATTCTCGTCCTCCGTGCTTGCTTTTTCTCAGAAAGAGCCGTGGTGTGCGTTTTCGCCGGTAAACGCGTTTTCGGACGAAAACGTGTACGTTTGCACTTCCCGGCCACAGGGAAGCTGCTAGCCGGGAATTCTCTGCCTGGTTCTACCCGCTGCCCGGAACGCTACGCAGGGCAAAAGCGATTCTCGTCCTCCGTGCTTGCTTTTTCTCAGAAAGAGCCGTGGTGTGCGTTTTCGCCGGAAAACGCGTTTTCGGCCGAAAACGTGTACGTTTGCACTTCCCGGCCACAGGGAAGCTGCTAGCCGGGAATTCTCTGCCTGGTTCTACCCGCTGCCCGGAACGCTACGCTGGGCAAAAGCGATTCTCGTCCTCCGTGCTTGCTTTTTCTCAGAAAGAGCCGTGGTGTGCGTTTTCGCCGGAAAACGCGTTTTCGGCCGAAAACGTGTACGTTTGCACTTCCCGGCCACAGGGAAGATGCTAGCCGGGAATTCTCTGCCTGGTTCTACCCGCTGCCCGGAACGCTACGCAGGGCAAAAGCGATTCTCGTCCTCCGTGATTGCTTTTTCTCAGAAAGAGCCGTGGTGTGCGTTTTCGCCGGAAAACGTGTTTTCAGCCGAAAACGTGTACGTTTGCACTTCCCGGCCACAGGGAAGCTGCTAGCAGGGAATTCGCTGCCTGGTTCTACCCGCTGCCCGGAACGCTACGCAGGGCAAAAGCGATTCTCGTCCTCCGTGCTTGCTTTTTCTCAGAAAGAGCCGTGGTGTGCGTTTTCGCTGGAAAACGCGTTTTCGGCCAAAAACGTGTAAGTTTGCACTTCCCGGCCACAGGGAAGCTGCTAGACGGGAATTCTCTGCCTGGTTCTACCCGCTGCCCGGAACGCTACGCAGGGCAAAAGCGATTCTCGTCCTCCGTGCTTGCTTTTTCTCAGAAAGAGCCGTGGTGTGCGTTTTCGCCGGAAAACGCGTTTTCGGCCGAAAACGTGTACGTTTGCACTTCCCGGCCACAGGGAAGCTGCTAGACGGGAATTCTCTGCCTGGTTCTACCCGCTGCCCGGAACGCTACGCAGGGCAAAAGCGATTCTCGTCCTCCGTGCTTGCTTTTTCTCAGAAAGAGCCGTGGTGTGCGTTTTCGCCGGAAAACGCGTTTTCGGCCGAAAACGTGTACGTTTGCACTTCCCGGCCACAGGGAAGCTGCTAGCCTGGAATTCTCTGCCTGGTTCTACCCGCTGCCCGGAACACTACGCAGGGCAAAAGCGATTCTCGTCCTCCGTGCTTGCTTTTTCTCAGAAAGAGCCGTGGTGTGCGTTTTCGCGGGAAAACGCGTTTTCGGCCGAAAACGTGTACGTTTGCACTTCCCGGCCACAGGGAAGCTGCTAGCCGGGAATTCTCTGCCTGGTTCTACCCGCTGCCCGGAACGCTACGCAGGGCAAAAGCGATTCTCGTCCTCCGTGCTTGCTTTTTCTCAGAAAGAGCCGTGGTGTGCGTTTTCGCCGGTAAACGCGTTTTCAGCCGAAAACGTGTCGTTTGCACTTCCCCGCAACAGGGAAGCTGCTAGCCGGGAATTCTCTGCCTGGTTCTACCCGCTGCCCGGAACGCTACGCAGGGCAAAAGCGATTCTCGTCCTCCGTGCTTGCTTTTTCTCAGAAAGAGCCGTGGTGTGCGTTTTCGCTGGAAAACGCGTTTTCGGCCGAAAACGTGTACGTTTGCACTTCCCGGCCACAGGGAAGCTGCTAGACGGGAATTCTCTGCCTGGTTCTACCCGCTGCACGGAACGCTACGCAGGGCAAAAGCGATTCTCGTCCTCCGTGCTTGCTTTTTCTCAGAAAGAGCCGTGGTGTGCGTTTTCGCCGGAAAACGTGTTTTCGGCCAAAAACGTGTACGTTTGCACTTCCCGGCCACAGGGAAGCTGCTATCCGGGAATTCTCTGCCTGGTTCTACCCGCTGCCCGGAACGCTACGCAGGGCAAAAGCGATTCTCGTCCTCCGTGCTTGCTTTTTCTCAGAAAGAGCCGTGGTGTGCGTTTTCGCCGGTAAACGCGTTTTCGGCCGAAAACGTGTACGTTTGCACTTCCCGGCCACAGGGAAGCTGCTAGCCGGGAATTCTCTGCCTGGTTCTACCCGCTGCCCGGAACGCTACGCAGGGCAAAAGAGATTCTCGTCCTCCGTGCTTGCTTTTTCTCAGAAAGAGCCGTGGTGTGCGTTTTCGCCGGAAAACGCGTTTTCGGCCGAAAACGTGTACGTTTGCACTTCCCGGCCACAGGGAAGCTGCTAGCCGGGAATTCTCTGCCTGGTTCTACCCGCTGCCCGGAACGCTACGCAGGGCAAAAGCGATTCTCGTCCTCCGTGCTTGCTTTTTCTCAGAAAGAGCCGTGGTGTGCGTTTTCGCCGGAAAACGTGTTTTCGGCCGAAAACGTGTACGTTTGCACTTCCCGGCCACAGGGAAGCTGCTAGACGGGAATTCTCTGCCTGGTTCTACCCGCTGCCCGGAACGCTACGCAGGGCAAAAGCGATTCTCGTCCTCCGTGCTTGCTTTTTCTCAGAAAGAGCCGTGGTGTGCGTTTTCGCCGGAAAACGCGTTTTCGGCCGAAAACGTGTACGTTTGCACTTCCCGGCCACAGGGAAGCTGCTAGACGGGAATTCTCTGCCTGGTTCTACCCGCTGCCCGGAACGCTACGCAGGGCAAAAGCGATTCTCGTCCTCCGTGCTTGCTTTTTCTCAGAAAGAGCCGTGGTGTGCGTTTTCGCCGGAAAACGCGTTTTCGGCCGAAAACGTGTACGTTTGCACTTCCCGGCCACAGGGAAGCTGCTAGCCGGGAATTCTCTGCCTGGTTCTACCCGCTGCCCGGAACACTACGCAGGGCAAAAGCGATTCTCGTCCTCCGTGCTTGCTTTTTCTCAGAAAGAGCCGTGGTGTGCGTTTTCGCGGGAAAACGAGTTTTCGGCCGAAAACGTGTACGTTTGCACTTCCCGGCCACAGGGAAGCTGCTAGCCGGGAATTCTCTGCCTGGTTCTACCCGCTGCCCGGAACGCTACGCAGGGCAAAAGCGATTCTCGTCCTCCGTGCTTGCTTTTTCTCAGAAAGAGCCGTGGTGTGCGTTTTCGCCGGTAAACGCGTTTTCGGCCGAAAACGTGTCGTTTGCACTTCCCCGCCAGAGGGAAGCTGCTAGCCGGGAATTCTCTGCCTGGTTCTACCCGCTGCCCGGAACGCTACGCAGGGCAAAAGCGATTCTCGTCCTCCGTGCTTGCTTTTTCTCAGAAAGAGCCGTGGTGTGCGTTTTCGCTGGAAAACGCGTTTTCAGCCGAAAACGTGTAAGTTTGCACTTCCCGGCCACAGGGAAGCTGCTAGCCGGGAATTCTCTGCCTGGTTCTACCCGCTGCCCGGAACGCTACGCAGGGCAAAAGCGATTCTCGTCCTCCGTGCTTGCTTTTTCTCAGAAAGAGCCGTGGTGTGCGTTTTCGCCGGAAAACGCGTTTTCGGCCTAAAACGTGTACGTTTGCACTTCCCGGCCACAGGGAAGCTGCTAGCCGGGAATTCTCTGCCTGGTTCTACCCGCTGCCCGGAACGCTACGCAGGGCAAAAGCGATTCTCGTCCTCCGTGCTTTCTTTTTCTCAGAAAGAGCCGTGGTGTGCGTTTTCGCCGGAAAACGCGTTTTCGGTCGAAAACGTGTACGTTTGCACTTCCCGGCCACAGGGAAGCTGCTAGACGGGAATTCTCTGCCTGGTTCTACCCGCTGCTCAGAACGCTACGCAGGGCAAAAGCGATTCTCGTCCTCCGTGCTTGCTTTTTCTCAGAAAGAGCCGTGGTGTCCGTTTTCGCCGGAAAACTCGTTTTCGGCCGAAAACGTGTACGTTTGCACTTCCCGGCCACAGGGAAGCTGCTAGACGGGAATTCTCTGCCTGGTTCTACCCGCTGCCCGGAACGGTACGCAGGGCAAAAGCGATTCTCGCCCTCCGTGCTTGCTTTTTCTCAGAAAGAGCCGTGGTGTGCGTTTTCGCCGGAAAACGCGTTTTCGGCCGAAAACGTTTACGTTTGCACTTCCCCGCCAGAGGGAAGCTGCTAGCCGGCAATTCGCTGCCTATTTCTACCCGCTGCTCAGAACGCTACGCAGGGCAAAAGCGATTCTCGTCCTCCGTGCTTGCTTTTTCTCAGAAAGAGCCGTGGTGTGCGTTTTCGCCGGAAAACGCGTTTTCGGCCGAAAACGTGTACGTTTGCACTTCCCGGCCACAGGGAAGCAGCTAGCCGGCAATTCGCTGCCTATTTCTACCCGCTGCCCGGAACGCTACGCAGGGCAAAAGCGATTCTCGTCCTCCGTGCTTGCTTTTTCTCAGAAAGAGCCGTGGTGTGCGTTTTCGCTGGAAAACGCGTTTTCGGCCGAAAACGTGTAAGTTTGCACTTCCCCGCCACAGGGAAGCTGCTAGCCGGGAATTCTCTGCCTGGTTCTACCCGCTGCCCGGAACGCTACGCAGGGCAAAAGCGATTCTCGTCCTCCGTGCTTGCTTTTTCTCAGAAAGAGCCGTGGTGTGCGTTTTCGCTGGAAAACGCGTTTTCGGCCGAAAACGTGTAAGTTTGCACTTCCCGGCCACAGGGAAGCTGCTAGACGGGAATTCTCTGCCTGGTTCTACCCGCTGCCCGGAACGCTACGCAGGGCAAAAGCGATTCTCGTCCTCCGTGCTTGCTTTTTCTCAGAAAGAGCCGTGGTGTGCGTTTTCGCCGGAAAACGCGTTTTCGGCCGAAAACGTGTACGTTTGCACTTCCCGGCCACAGGGAAGCTGCTAGCCGGGAATTCTCTGCCTGGTTCTACCCGCTGCCCGGAACGCTACGCAGGGCAAAAGCGATTCTCGTCCTCCGTGCTTGCTTTTTCTCAGAAAGAGCCGTGGTGTGCGTTTTCGCCGGTAAACGCGTTTTCGGCCGAAAACGTGTACGTTTGCACTTCCCGGCCACAGGGAAGCTGCTAGCCGGGAATTCTCTGCCTGGTTCTACCCGCTGCCCGGAACGCTACGCAGGGCAAAAGCGATTCTCGTCCTCCGTGCTTGCTTTTTCTCAGAAAGAGCCGTGGTGTGCGTTTTCGCCGGAAAACGCGTTTTCGGCCGAAAACGTGTACGTTTGCACTTCCCGGCCACAGGGAAGCTGCTAGACGGGAATTCTCTGCCTGGTTCTACCCGCTGCCCGGAACGCTACGCAGGGCAAAAGCGATTCTCGTCCTCCGTGCTTGCTTTTTCTCAGAAAGAGCCGTGGTGTGCGTTTTCGCCGGAAAACGCGTTTTCGGCCGAAAACGTGTACGTTTGCACTTCCCGGCCACAGGGAAGCTGCTAGCCGGGAATTCTCTGCCTGGTTCTACCCGCTGCCCGGAACGCTACGCAGGGCAAAAGCGATTCTCGTCCTCCGTGCTTGCTTTTTCTCAGAAAGAGCCGTGGTGTGCGTTTTCGCGGGAAAACGCATTTTCGGCCGAAAACGTGTACGTTTGCACTTCCCGGCCACAGGGAAGCTGCTAGCCGGGAATTCTCTGCCTGGTTCTACCCGCTGCCCGGAACTCTACGCAGGGCAAAAGCGATTCTCGTCCTCCGTGCTTGCTTTTTCTCAGAAAGAGCCGTGGTGTGCGTTTTCGCGGGAAAACGCGTTTTCGGCCGAAAACGTGTACGTTTGCACTTCCCGGCCACAGGGAAGCTGCTAGCCGGGAATTCTCTGCCTGGTTCTACCCGCTGCCCGGAACGCTACGCAGGGCAAAAGCGATTCTCGTCCTCCGTGCTTGCTTTTTCTCAGAAAGAGCCGTGGTGTGCGTTTTCGCCGGAAAACGCGTTTTCGGCCGAAAACGTGTACGTTTGCACTTCCCGGCCACAGGGAAGCTGCTAGCCGGGAATTCTCTGCCTGGTTCTACCCGCTGCCCGGAACGCTACGCAGGGCAAAAGCGATTCTCGTCCTCCGTGCTTGCTTTTTCTCAGAAAGAGCCGTGGTGTGCGTTTTCGCCGGAAAACGCGTTTTCGGCCGAAAACGTGTACGTTTGCACTTCCCGGCCACAGGGAAGCTGCTAGCAGGGAATTCGCTGCCTGGTTCTACCCGCTGCCCGGAACGCTACGCAGGGCAAAAGCGATTCTCGTCCTCCGTGCTTGCTTTTTCTCAGAAAGAGCCGTGGTGTGCGTTTTCGCTGGAAAACGCGTTTTCGGCCGAAAACGTGTACGTTTGCACTTCCCGGCCACAGGGAAGCTGCTAGCCGGGAATTCTCTGCCTGGTTCTACCCGCTGCCCGGAACGCTACGCAGGGCAAAAGCGATTCTCGTCCTCCGTGCTTGCTTTTTCTCAGAAAGAGCCGTGGTGTGCGTTTTCGCGGGAAAACGCGTTTTCGGCCGAAAACGTGTACGTTTGCACTTCCCGGCCACAGGGAAGCTGCTAGCCGGGAATTCTCTGCCTGGTTCTACCCGCTGCCCGGAACGCTACGCAGGGCAAAAGCGATTCTCGTCCTCCGTGCTTGCTTATTCTCAGAAAGAGCCGTGGTGTGCGTTTTCGCTGGAAAACGCGTTTTCGGTCGAAAAAGTGTACGTTTGCACTTCCCCGCCACAGGGAAGCTGCTAGCCGGGAATTCTCTGCCTGGTTCTACCCGCTGCCCGGAACGCTACGCAGGGCAAAAGCGATTCTCGTCCTCCGTGCTTGCTTTTTCTCAGAAAGAGCCGTGGTGTGCGTTTTCGCTGGAAAACGCGTTTTCGGCCGAAAACGTTTAAGTTTGCACTTCCCGGCCACAGGGAAGCTGCTAGCCGGGAATTCTCTGCCTGGTTCTACCCGCTGCCCGGAACGCTACGCAGGGCAAAAGCGATTCTCGTCCTCCGTGCTTGCTTTTTCTCAGAAAGAGCCGTGGTGTGCGTTTTCGCCGGAAAACGCGTTTTCGGCCGAAAACGTGTACGTTTGCACTTCCCGGCCACAGGGAAGCTGCTAGCCGGGAATTCTCTGCCTGGTTCTACCCGCTGCCCGGAACGCTACGCAGGGCAAAAGCGATTCTCGTCCTCCGTGCTTGCTTTTTCTCAGAAAGAGCCGTGGTGTGCGTTTTCGCGGGAAAACGCGTTTTCGGCCGAAAACGTGTACGTTTGCACTTCCCGGCCACAGGGAAGCTGCTAGCCGGGAATTCTCTGCCTGGTTCTACCCGCTGCCCGGAACACTACGCAGGGCAAAAGCGATTCTCGTCCTCCGTGCTTGCTTTTTCTCAGAAAGAGCCGTGGTGTGCGTTTTCGCTGGAAAACGCGTTTTCGGCCGAAAACGTGTAAGTTTGCACTTCCCGGCCACAGGGAAGCTGCTAGCCGGGAATTCTCTGCCTGGTTCTACCCGCTGCCCGGAACGCTACGCAGGGCAAAAGCGATTCTCGTCCTCCGTGCTTGCTTTTTCTGAGAAACAGCCGTGGTGTTCGTTTTCGCCGGTAAACGCGTTTTCGGCCGAAAACGTGTACGTTTGCACTTCCCGGCCACAGGGAAGCTGCTAGCCGGGAATTCTCTGCCTGGTTCTACCCGCTGCCCGGAACGCTACGCAGGGCAAAAGCGATTCTCGTCCTCCGTGCTTGCTTTTTCTCAGAAAGAGCCGTGGTGTGCGTTTTCGCGGGAAAACGCGTTTTCGGCCGAAAACGTGTACGTTTGCACTTCCCGGCCACAGGGAAGCTGCTAGCCGGGAATTCTCTGCCTGGTTCTACCCGCTGCCCGGAACGCTACGCAGGGCAAAAGCGATTCTCGTCCTCCGTGCTTGCTTTTTCTCAGAAAGAGCCGTGGTGTGCGTTTTCTCTGGAAAACGCGTTTTCGGCCGCAAACGTGTACGTTTGCACTTCCCGGCCACAGGGAAGCTGCTAGCCGGGAATTCTCTGCCTGGTTCTACCCGCTGCCCGGAACGCTACGCAGGGCAAAAGCGATTCTCGTCCTCCGTGCTTGCTTTTTCTCAGAAAGAGCCGTGGTGTGCGTTTTCGCGGGAAAACGCGTTTTCGGCCGAAAACGTGTACGTTTGCACTTCCCGGCCACAGGGAAGCTGCTAGCCGGGAATTCTCTGCCTGGTTCTACCCGCTGCCTGGAACGCTACGCAGGGCAAAAGCGATTCTCGTCCTCCGTGCTTGCTTTTTCTCAGAAAGAGCCGTGGTGTGCGTTTTCGCCGGTAAACGCGTTTTCGGCCGAAAACGTGTACGTTTGCACTTCCCCGCCACAGGGAAGATGCTAGCCGGGAATTCTCTGCCTGGTTCTACCCGCTGCCCGGAACGCTACGCAGGGCAAAAGCGATTCTCGTCCTCCGTGCTTGCTTTTTCTCAGAAAGAGCCGTGGTGTGCGTTTTCGCCGGAAAACGCGTTTTCGGCCGAAAACGTGTACGTTTGCACTTCCCGGCCACAGGGAAGCTGCTAGCCGGGAATTCTCTGCCTGGTTCTACCCGCTGCCCGGAACGCTACGCAGGGCAAAAGCGATTCTCGTCCTCCGTGCTTGCTTTTTCTCAGAAAGAGCCGTGGTGTGCGTTTTCGCCGGAAAACGCGTTTTCAGCCGAAAACGTGTACGTTTGCACTTCCCGGCCACAGGGAAGCTGCTAGCAGGGAATTCGCTGCCTGGTTCTACCCGCTGCCCGGAACGCTACGCAGGGCAAAAGCGATTCTCGTCCTCCGTGCTTGCTTTTTCTCAGAAAGAGCCGTGGTGTGCGTTTTCGCTGGAAAACGCGTTTTCGGCCGAAAACGTGTAAGTTTGCAATTCCCGGCCACAGGGAAGCTGCTAGCCGGGAATTCTCTGCCTGGTTCTACCCGCTGCCCGGAACGCTACGCAGGGCAAAAGCGATTCTCGTCCTCCGTGCTTGCTTTTTCTCAGAAAGAGCCGTGGTGTGCGTTTTCGCCGGAAAATGTGTTTTCGGCCGAAAACGTGTACGTTTGCACTTCCCGGCCACAGGGAAGCTGCTAGCCGGGAATTCTCTGCCTGGTTCTACCCGCTGCCCGGAACGCTACGCAGGGCAAAAGCGATTCTCGTCCTCCGTGCTTGCTTTTTCTCAGAAAGAGCCGTGGTGTGCGTTTTCGCCGGAAAACGCGTTTTCGGCCGAAAACGTGTACGTTTGCACTTCCCGGCCACAGGGAAGCTGCTAGCCGGGAATTCGCTGCCTGGTTCTACCCGCTGCCCGGAACGCTACGCAGGGCAAAAGCGATTCTCGTCCTCCGTGCTTGCTTTTTCTCAGAAAGAGCCGTGGTGTGCGTTTTCGCCGGTAAACGCGTTTTCGGCCGAAAACGTGTACGTTTGCACTTCCCGGCCACAGGGAAGCTGCTAGCCGGGAATTCGCTGCCTGGTTCTACCCGCTGCCCGGAACGCTACGCAGGGCAAAAGCGATTCTCGTCCTCCGTGCTTGCTTTTTCTCAGAAAGAGCCGTGGTGTGCGTTTTCGCCGGAAAACGCGTTTTCGGCCGAAAACGTGTAAGTTTGCACTTCCCGGCCACAGGGAAGCTGCTAGCCGGGAATTCTCTGCCTGGTTCTACCCGCTGCCCGGAACGCTACGCAGGGCAAAAGCGATTCTCGTCCTCCGTGCTTGCTTTTTCTCAGAAAGAGCCGTGGTGTGCGTTTTCGCCGGTAAACGCGTTTTCGGCCGAAAACGTGTACGTTTGCACTTCCCGGCCACAGGGAAGCTGCTAGCCGGGAATTCTCTGCCTGGTTCTACCCGCTGCCCGGAACGCTACGCAGGGCAAAAGCGATTCTCGTCCTCCGTGCTTGCTTTTTCTCAGAAAGAGCCGTGGTGTGCGTTTTCGCCGGAAAACGCGTTTTCGGCCGAAAACGTGTACGTTTGCACTTCCCGGCCACAGGGAAGCTGCTAGCCGGGAATTCTCTGCCTGGTTCTACCCGCTGCCCGGAATGCTACGCAGGGCAAAAGCGATTCTCGTCCTCCGTGCTTGCTTTTTCTCAGAAAGAGCCGTGGTGTGCGTTTTCGCTGGAAAACGCGTTTTCGGCCGAAAACGTGTAAGTTTGCACTTCCCGGCCACAGGGAAGCTGCTAGCCGGGAATTCTCTGCCTGGTTCTACCCGCTGCCCGGAACGCTACGCAGGGCAAAAGCGATTCTCGTCCTCCGTGCTTGCTTTTTCTCAGAAAGAGCCGTGGTGTGCGTTTTCGCTGGAAAACGCGTTTTCGGCCGAAAACGTGTAAGTTTGCACTTCCCCGCCACAGGGAAGCTGCTAGCCGGGAATTCTCTGCCTGGTTCTACCCGCTGCCCGGAACGCTACGCAGGGCAAAAGCGATTCTCGTCCTCCGTGCTTGCTTTTTCTCAGAAAGAGCCGTGGTGTGCGTTTTCGCTGGAAAACGCGTTTTCGGCCGAAAACGTGTAAGTTTGCACTTCCCGGCCACAGGGAAGCTGCTAGACGGGAATTCTCTGACTGGTTCTACCCGCTGCCCGGAACGCTACGCAGGGCAAAAGCGATTCTCGTCCTCCGTGCTTGCTTTTTCTCAGAAAGAGCCGTGGTGTGCGTTTTCGCTGGAAAACGCGTTTTCGGCCGAAAACGTGTACGTTTGCACTTCCCGGCCACAGGGAAGCTGCTAGCCGGGAATTCTCTGCCTGGTTCTACCCGCTGCCCGGAACGCTACGCAGGGCAAAAGCGATTCTCGTCCTCCGTGCTTGCTTTTTCTCAGAAAGAGCCGTGGTGTGCGTTTTCGCCGGAAAACGCGTTTTCGGCCGAAAACGTGTACGTTTGCACTTCCCGGCCACAGGGAAGCTGCTAGCCGGGAATTCTCTGCCTGGTTCTACCCGCTGCCCGGAAAGCTACGCAGGGCAAAAGCGATTCTCGTCCTCCGTGCTTGCTTTTTCTCAGAAAGAGCCGTGGTGTGCGTTTTCGCGGGAAAACGCGTTTTCGGCCGAAAACGTGTACGTTTGCACTTCCCGGCCACAGGGAAGCTGCTAGCCGGGAATTCTCTGCCTGGTTCTACCCGCTGCCCGGAACACTACGCAGGGCAAAAGCGATTCTCGTCCTCCGTGCTTGCTTTTTCTCAGAAAGAGCCGTGGTGTGCGTTTTCGCCGGAAAACGCGTTTTCGGCCGAAAACGTGTACGTTTGCACTTCCCGGCCACAGGGAAGCTGCTAGCCGGGAATTCTCTGCCTGGTTCTACCCGCTGCCCGGAACGCTACGCAGGGCAAAAGCGATTCTCGTCCTCCGTGCTTGCTTTTTCTCAGAAAGAGCCGTGGTGTGCGTTTTCGCCGGAAAACGCGTTTTCGGCCGAAAACGTGTACGTTTGCACTTCCCGGCCACAGGGAAGCTGCTAGCCGGGAATTCTCTGCCTGGTTCTACCCGCTGCCCGGAACGCTACGCAGGGCAAAAGCGATTCTCGTCCTCCGTGCTTGCTTTTTCTCAGAAAGAGCCGTGGTGTGCGTTTTCGCCGGAAAACGCGTTTTCGGCCGAAAACGTGTACGTTTGCACTTCCCGGCCACAGGGAAGATGCTAGCCGGGAATTCTCTGCCTGGTTCTACCCGCTGCCCGGAACGCTACGCAGGGCAAAAGCGATTCTCGTCCTCCGTGCTTGCTTTTTCTCAGAAAGAGCCGTGGTGTGCGTTTTCGCGGGAAAACGCGTTTTCGGCCGAAAACGTGTACGTTTGCACTTCCCGGCCACAGGGAAGCTGCTAGCAGGGAATTCGCTGCCTGGTTCTACCCGCTGCCCGGAACGCTACGCAGGGCAAAAGCGATTCTCGTCCTCCGTGCTTGCTTTTTCTCAGAAAGAGCCGTGGTGTGCGTTTTCGCTGGAAAACGCGTTTTCGGCCGAAAACGTGTACGTTTGCACTTCCCGGCCACAGGGAAGCTGCTAGCCGGGAATTCGCTGCCTGGTTCTACCCGCTGCCCGGAACGCTACGCAGGGCAAAAGCGATTCTCGTCCTCCGTGCTTGCTTTTTCTCAGAAAGAGCCGTGGTGTGCGTTTTCGCGGGAAAACGCGTTTTCGGCCGAAAATGTGTACGTTTGCACTTCCCGGCCACAGGGAAGCTGCTAGCCGGGAATTCTCTGCCTGGTTCTACCCGCTGCCCGGAACGCTACGCAGGGCAAAAGCGATTCTCGTCCTCCGTGCTTGCTTTTTCTCAGAAAGAGCCGTGGTGTGCGTTTTCGCCGGTAAACGCGTTTTCGGCCGAAAACGTGTACGTTTGCACTTCCCGGCCACAGGGAAGCTGCTAGCCGGGAATTCTCTGCCTGGTTCTACCCGCTGCCCGGAACGCTACGCAGGGCAAAAGCGATTCTCGTCCTCCGTGCTTGCTTTTTCTCAGAAAGAGCCGTGGTGTGCGTTTTCGCCGGAAAACGCGTTTTCGGCCGAAAACGTGTACGTTTGCACTTCCCGGCCACAGGGAAGCTGCTAGCCGGGAATTCTCTGCCTGGTTCTACCCGCTGCCCGGAACGCTACGCAGGGCAAAAGCGATTCTCGTCCTCCGTGCTTGCTTTTTCTCAGAAAGAGCCGTGGTGTGCGTTTTCGCCGGAAAACGCGTTTTCGGCCGAAAACGTGTACGTTTGCACTTCCCGGCCACAGGGAAGCTGCTAGCCGGGAATTCTCTGCCTGGTTCTACCCGCTGCCCGGAACGCTACGCAGGGCAAAAGCGATTCTCGTCCTCCGTGCTTGCTTTTTCTCAGAAAGAGCCGTGGTGTGCGTTTTCGCCGGAAAACGCGTTTTCGGCCGAAAACGTGTACGTTTGCACTTCCCGGCCACAGGGAAGCTGCTAGCAGGGAATTCGCTGCCTGGTTCTACCCGCTGCCCGGAACGCTACGCAGGGCAAAAGCGATTCTCGTCCTCCGTGCTTGCTTTTTCTCAGAAAGAGCCGTGGTGTGCGTTTTCGCCGGAAAACGCGTTTTCGGCCGAAAACGTGTACGTTTGCACTTCCCGGCCACAGGGAAGCTGCTAGCCGGGAATTCTCTGCCTGGTTCTACCCGCTGCCCGGAACGCTACGCAGGGCAAAAGCGATTCTCGTCCTCCGTGCTTGCTTTTTCTCAGAAAGAGCCGTGGTGTGCGTTTTCGCTGGAAAACGCGTTTTCGGCCGAAAACGTGTACGTTTGCACTTCCCGGCCACAGGGAAGCTGCTAGCCGGGAATTCTCTGCCTGGTTCTACCCGCTGCCCGGAACGCTACGCAGGGCAAAAGCGATTCTCGTCCTCCGTGCTTGCTTTTTCTCAGAAAGAGCCGTGGTGTGCGTTTTCGCCGGAAAACGCGTTTTCGGCCGAAAACGTGTACGTTTGCACTTCCCGGCCACAGGGAAGCTGCTAGCCGGGAATTCTCTGCCTGGTTCTACCCGCTGCCCGGAACGCTACGCAGGGCAAAAGCGATTCTCGTCCTCCGTGCTTGCTTTTTCTCAGAAAGAGCCGTGGTGTGCGTTTTCGCCGGTAAACGCGTTTTCGGCCGAAAACGTGTACGTTTGCACTTCCCGGCCACAGGGAAGCTGCTAGCCGGGAATTCTCTGCCTGGTTCTACCCGCTGCCCGGAACACTACGCAGGGCAAAAGCGATTCTCGTCCTCCGTGCTTGCTTTTTCTCAGAAAGAGCCGTGGTGTGCGTTTTCGCCGGAAAACGCGTTTTCGGCCGAAAACGTGTACGTTTGCACTTCCCGGCCACAGGGAAGCTGCTAGCCGGGAATTCTCTGCCTGGTTCTACCCGCTGCCCGGAACGCTACGCAGGGCAAAAGCGATTCTCGTCCTCCGTGCTTGCTTTTTCTCAGAAAGAGCCGTGGTGTGCGTTTTCGCCGGAAAACGCGTTTTCGGCCGAAAACGTGTACGTTTGCACTTCCCCGCCACAGGGAAGATGCTAGCCGGGAATTCTCTGCCTGGTTCTACCCGCTGCCCGGAACGCTACGCAGGGCAAAAGCGATTCTCGTCCTCCGTGCTTGCTTTTTCTCAGAAAGAGCCGTGGTGTGCGTTTTCGCCGGAAAACGCGTTTTCGGCCGAAAACGTGTACGTTTGCACTTCCCGGCCACAGGGAAGATGCTAGCCGGGAATTCTCTGCCTGGTTCTACCCGCTGCCCGGAACGCTACGCAGGGCAAAAGCGATTCTCGTCCTCCGTGCTTGCTTTTTCTCAGAAAGAGCCGTGGTGTGCGTTTTCGCGGGAAAACGCGTTTTCGGCCGAAAACGTGTACGTTTGCACTTCCCGGCCACAGGGAAGATGCTAGCCGGGAATTCTCTGCCTGGTTCTACCCGCTGCCCGGAACACTACGCAGGGCAAAAGCGATTCTCGTCCTCCGTGCTTGCTTTTTCTCAGAAAGAGCCGTGGTGTGCGTTTTCGCGGGAAAACGAGTTTTCGGCCGAAAACGTGTACGTTTGCACTTCCCGGCCACAGGGAAGCTGCTAGCCGGGAATTCTCTGCCTGGTTCTACCCGCTGCCCGGAACGCTACGCAGGGCAAAAGCGATTCTCGTCCTCCGTGCTTGCTTTTTCTCAGAAAGAGCCGTGGTGTGCGTTTTCGCCGGTAAACGCGTTTTCGGCCGAAAACGTGTACGTTTGCACTTCCCGGCCACAGGGAAGCTGCTAGCCGGGAATTCTCTGCCTGGTTCTACCCGCTGCCCGGAACACTACGCAGGGCAAAAGCGATTCTCGTCCTCCGTGCTTGCTTTTTCTCAGAAAGAGCCGTGGTGTGCGTTTTCGCCGGAAAACGCGTTTTCGGCCGAAAACGTGTACGTTTGCACTTCCCGGCCACAGGGAAGCTGCTAGCCGGGAATTCTCTGCCTGGTTCTACCCGCTGCCCGGAACGCTACGCAGGGCAAAAGCGATTCTCGTCCTCCGTGCTTGCTTTTTCTCAGAAAGAGCCGTGGTGTGCGTTTTCGCCGGAAAACGCGTTTTCGGCCGAAAACGTGTACGTTTGCACTTCCCCGCCACAGGGAAGATGCTAGCCGGGAATTCTCTGCCTGGTTCTACCCGCTGCCCGGAACGCTACGCAGGGCAAAAGCGATTCTCGTCCTCCGTGCTTGCTTTTTCTCAGAAAGAGCCGTGGTGTGCGTTTTCGCCGGAAAACGCGTTTTCGGCCGAAAACGTGTACGTTTGCACTTCCCGGCCACAGGGAAGATGCTAGCCGGGAATTCTCTGCCTGGTTCTACCCGCTGCCCGGAACGCTACGCAGGGCAAAAGCGATTCTCGTCCTCCGTGCTTGCTTTTTCTCAGAAAGAGCCGTGGTGTGCGTTTTCGCGGGAAAACGCGTTTTCGGCCGAAAACGTGTACGTTTGCACTTCCCGGCCACAGGGAAGATGCTAGCCGGGAATTCTCTGCCTGGTTCTACCCGCTGCCCGGAACACTACGCAGGGCAAAAGCGATTCTCGTCCTCCGTGCTTGCTTTTTCTCAGAAAGAGCCGTGGTGTGCGTTTTCGCGGGAAAACGAGTTTTCGGCCGAAAACGTGTACGTTTGCACTTCCCGGCCACAGGGAAGCTGCTAGCCGGGAATTCTCTGCCTGGTTCTACCCGCTGCCCGGAACGCTACGCAGGGCAAAAGCGATTCTCGTCCTCCGTGCTTGCTTTTTCTCAGAAAGAGCCGTGGTGTGCGTTTTCGCCGGTAAACGCGTTTTCGGCCGAAAACGTGTACGTTTGCACTTCCCGGCCACAGGGAAGCTGCTATCCGGGAATTCTCTGCCTGGTTCTACCCGCTGCCCGGAACGCTACGCAGGGCAAAAGCGATTCTCGTCCTCCGTGCTTGCTTTTTCTCAGAAAGAGCCGTGGTGTGCGTTTTCGCCGGAAAACGCGTTTTCGGCCGAAAACGTGTACGTTTGCACTTCCCGGCCACAGGGAAGCTGCTAGCCGGGAATTCTCTGCCTGGTTCTACCCGCTGCCCGGAACGCTACGCAGGGCAAAAGCGATTCTCGTCCTCCGTGCTTGCTTTTTCTCAGAAAGAGCCGTGGTGTGCGTTTTCGCCGGAAAACGCGTTTTCGGCCGAAAACGTGTACGTTTGCACTTCCCGGCCACAGGGAAGCTGCTAGCAGGGAATTCGCTGCCTGGTTCTACCCGCTGCCCGGAACGCTACGCAGGGCAAAAGCGATTCTCGTCCTCCGTGCTTGCTTTTTCTCAGAAAGAGCCGTGGTGTGCGTTTTCGCCGGAAAACGCGTTTTCGGCCGAAAACGTGTACGTTTGCACTTCCCGGCCACAGGGAAGCTGCTAGCCGGGAATTCTCTGCCTGGTTCTACCCGCTGCCCGGAACGCTACGCAGGGCAAAAGCGATTCTCGTCCTCCGTGCTTGCTTTTTCTCAGAAAGAGCCGTGGTGTGCGTTTTCGCTGGAAAACGCGTTTTCGGCCGAAAACGTGTAAGTTTGCACTTCCCGGCCACAGGGAAGCTGCTAGCCGGGAATTCTCTGCCTGGTTCTACCCGCTGCCCGGAACGCTACGCAGGGCAAAAGCGATTCTCGTCCTCCGTGCTTGCTTTTTCTCAGAAAGAGCCGTGGTGTGCGTTTTCGCCGGAAAACGCGTTTTCGGCCGAAAACGTGTACGTTTGCACTTCCCGGCCACAGGGAAGCTGCTAGCCGGGAATTCTCTGCCTGGTTCTACCCGCTGCCCGGAACGCTACGCAGGGCAAAAGCGATTCTCGTCCTCCGTGCTTGCTTTTTCTCAGAAAGAGCCGTGGTGTGCGTTTTCGCCGGAAAACGCGTTTTCGGCCGAAAACGTGTACGTTTGCACTTCCCGGCCACAGGGAAGCTGCTAGCCGGGAATTCTCTGCCTGGTTCTACCCGCTGCCCGGAACGCTACGCAGGGCAAAAGCGATTCTCGTCCTCCGTGCTTGCTTTTTCTCAGAAAGAGCCGTGGTGTGCGTTTTCGCCGGAAAACTCGTTTTCGGCCAAAAACGTGTACGTTTGCACTTCCCGGCCACAGGGAAGCTGCTAGCCGGGAATTCTCTGCCTGGTTCTACCCGCTGCCCGGAACGCTACGCAGGGCAAAAGCGATTCTCGTCCTCCGTGCTTGCTTTTTCTCAGAAAGAGCCGTGGTGTGCGTTTTCGCCGGAAAACGCGTTTTCGGCCGAAAACGTGTACGTTTGCACTTCCCGGCCACAGGGAAGCTGCTAGCCGGGAATTCTCTGCCTGGTTCTACCCGCTGCCCGGAACACTACGCAGGGCAAAAGCGATTCTCGTCCTCCGTGCTTGCTTTTTCTCAGAAAGAGCCGTGGTGTGCGTTTTCGCGGGAAAACGCGTTTTCGGCCGAAAACGTGTACGTTTGCAATTCCCGGCCACAGGGAAGCTGCTAGCCGGGAATTCGCTGCCTGGTTCTACCCGCTGCCCGGAACGCTACGCAGGGCAAAAGCGATTCTCGTCCTCCGTGCTTGCTTTTTCTCAGAAAGAGCCGTGGTGTGCGTTTTCGCCGGTAAACGCGTTTTCGGCCGAAAACGTGTACGTTTGCACTTCCCCGCCACAGGGAAGATGCTAGCCGGGAATTCTCTGCCTGGTTCTACCCGCTGCCCGGAACGCTACGCAGGGCAAAAGCGATTCTCGTCCTCCGTGCTTGCTTTTTCTCAGAAAGAGCCGTGGTGTGCGTTTTCGCGGGAAAACGCGTTTTCGGCCGAAAACGTGTACGTTTGCACTTCCCGGCCACAGGGAAGCTGCTAGCCGGGAATTCTCTGCCTGGTTCTACCCGCTGCCCGGAACGCTACGCAGGGCAAAAGCGATTCTCGTCCTCCGTGCTTGCTTTTTCTCAGAAAGAGCCGTGGTGTGCGTTTTCGCCGGAAAACGCGTTTTCAGCCGAAAACGTGTACGTTTGCACTTCCCGGCCACAGGGAAGCTGCTAGCAGGGAATTCGCTGCCTGGTTCTACCCGCTGCCCGGAACGCTACGCAGGGCAAAAGCGATTCTCGTCCTCCGTGCTTGCTTTTTCTCAGAAAGAGCCGTGGTGTGCGTTTTCGCTGGAAAACGCGTTTTCGGCCGAAAACGTGTAAGTTTGCACTTCCCGGCCACAGGGAAGCTGCTAGCCGGGAATTCTCTGCCTGGTTCTACCCGCTGCCCGGAACGCTACGCAGGGCAAAAGCGATTCTCGTCCTCCGTGCTTGCTTTTTCTCAGAAAGAGCCGTGGTGTGCGTTTTCGCCGGAAAACGCGTTTTCGGCCGAAAACGTGTACGTTTGCACTTCCCGGCCACAGGGAAGCTGCTAGCCGGGAATTCTCTGCCTGGTTCTACCCGCTGCCCGGAACGCTACGCAGGGCAAAAGCGATTCTCGTCCTCCGTGCTTGCTTTTTCTCAGAAAGAGCCGTGGTGTGCGTTTTCGCGGGAAAACGCGTTTTCGGCCGAAAACGTGTACGTTTGCACTTCCCGGCCACAGGGAAGCTGCTAGCCGGGAATTCTCTGCCTGGTTCTACCCGCTGCCCGGAACGCTACGCAGGGCAAAAGCGATTCTCGTCCTCCGTGCTTGCTTTTTCTCAGAAAGAGCCGTGGTGTGCGTTTTCGCCGGTAAACGCGTTTTCGGCCGAAAACGTGTACGTTTGCACTTCCCGGCCACAGGGAAGCTGCTATCCGGGAATTCTCTGCCTGGTTCTACCCGCTGCCCGGAACGCTACGCAGGGCAAAAGCGATTCTCGTCCTCCGTGCTTGCTTTTTCTCAGAAAGAGCCGTGGTGTGCGTTTTCGCCGGAAAACGCGTTTTCGGCCGAAAACGTGTACGTTTGCACTTCCCGGCCACAGGGAAGCTGCTAGCCGGGAATTCTCTGCCTGGTTCTACCCGCTGCCCGGAACGCTACGCAGGGCAAAAGCGATTCTCGTCCTCCGTGCTTGCTTTTTCTCAGAAAGAGCCGTGGTGTGCGTTTTCGCTGGAAAACGCGTTTTCGGCCGAAAACGTGTACGTTTGCACTTCCCGGCCACAGGGAAGCTGCTAGCCGGGAATTCTCTGCCTGGTTCTACCCGCTGCCCGGAACGCTACGCAGGGCAAAAGCGATTCTCGTCCTCCGTGCTTGCTTTTTCTCAGAAAGAGCCGTGGTGTGCGTTTTCGCCGGAAAACGCGTTTTCGGCCGAAAACGTGTACGTTTGCACTTCCCGGCCACAGGGAAGCTGCTAGCCGGGAATTCTCTGCCTGGTTCTACCCGCTGCCCGGAACGCTACGCAGGGCAAAAGCAATTCTCGTCCTCCGTGCTTGCTTTTTCTCAGAAAGAGCCGTGGTGTGCGTTTTCGCTGGAAAACGCGTTTTCGGCCGAAAACGTGTAAGTTTGCACTTCCCCGCCACAGGGAAGCTGCTAGCCGGGAATTCTCTGCCTGGTTCTACCCGCTGCCCGGAACGCTACGCAGGGCAAAAGCGATTCTCGTCCTCCGTGCTTGCTTTTTCTCAGAAAGAGCCGTGGTGTGCGTTTTCGCTGGAAAACGCGTTTTCGGCCGAAAACGTGTAAGTTTGCACTTCCCGGCCACAGGGAAGCTGCTAGCCGGGAATTCTCTGCCTGGTTCTACCCGCTGCCCGGAACGCTACGCAGGGCAAAAGCGATTCTCGTCCTCCGTGCTTGCTTTTTCTCAGAAAGAGCCGTGGTGTGCGTTTTCGCGGGAAAACGCGTTTTCGGCCGAAAACCTGTACGTTTGCACTTCCCGGCCACAGGGAAGCTGCTAGCCGGGAATTCTCTGCCTGGTTCTACCCGCTGCCCGGAACGCTACGCAGGGCAAAAGCGATTCTCGTCCTCCGTGCTTGCTTTTTCTCAGAAAGAGCCGTGGTGTGCGTTTTCGCCGGTAAACGCGTTTTCGGCCGAAAACGTGTACGTTTGCACTTCCCGGCCACAGGGAAGCTGCTAGCCGGGAATTCTCTGCCTGGTTCTACCCGCTGCCCGGAACGCTACGCAGGGCAAAAGCGATTCTCGTCCTCCGTGCTTGCTTTTTCTCAGAAAAAGCCGTGGTGTGCGTTTTCGCCGGAAAACGCGTTTTCGGCCGAAAACGTGTACGTTTGCACTTCCCGGCCACAGGGAAGCTGCTAGCCGGGAATTCTCTGCCTGGTTCTACCCGCTGCCCGGAACGCTACGCAGGGCAAAAGCGATTCTCGTCCTCCGTGCTTGCTTTTTCTCAGAAAGAGCCGTGGTGTGCGTTTTCGCCGGAAAACGCGTTTTCGGCCGAAAACGTGTACGTTTGCACTTCCCGGCCACAGGGAAGCTGCTAGCAGGGAATTCGCTGCCTGGTTCTACCCGCTGCCCGGAACGCTACGCAGGGCAAAAGCGATTCTCGTCCTCCGTGCTTGCTTTTTCTCAGAAAGAGCCGTGGTGTGCGTTTTCGCTGGAAAACGCGTTTTCGGCCGAAAACGTGTAAGTTTGCACTTCCCGGCCACAGGGAAGCTGCTAGCCGGGAATTCTCTGCCTGGTTCTACCCGCTGCCCGGAACGCTACGCAGGGCAAAAGCGATTCTCGTCCTCCGTGCTTGCTTTTTCTCAGAAAGAGCCGTGGTGTGCGTTTTCGCCGGAAAACGCGTTTTCGGCCGAAAACGTGTACGTTTGCACTTCCCGGCCACAGGGAAGCTGCTAGCCGGGAATTCTCTGCCTGGTTCTACCCGCTGCCCGGAACGCTACGCAGGGCAAAAGCGATTCTCGTCCTCCGTGCTTGCTTTTTCTCAGAAACAGCCGTGGTGTGCGTTTTCGCCGGTAAACGCGTTTTCGGCCGAAAACGTGTACGTTTGCACTTCCCGGCCACAGGGAAGCTCCTAGCCGGGAATTCTCTGCCTGGTTCTACCCGCTGACCGGAACGCTACGCAGGGCAAAAGCGATTCTCGTCCTCCGTGCTTGCTTTTTCTCAGAAAGAGCCGTGGTGTGCGTTTTCGCCGGAAAACGCGTTTTCGGCCGAAAACGTGTACGTTTGCACTTCCCGGCCACAGGGAAGCTGCTAGCCGGGAATTCTCTGCCTGGTTCTACCCGCTGCCCGGAACGCTACGCAGGGCAAAAGCGATTCTCGTCCTCCGTGCTTGCTTTTTCTCAGAAAGAGCCGTGGTGTGCGTTTTCGCTGGAAAACGCGTTTTCGGCCGAAAACGTGTACGTTTGCACTTCCCGGCCACAGGGAAGCTGCTAGCCGGGAATTCTCTGCCTGGTTCTACCCGCTGCCCGGAACGCTACGCAGGGCAAAAGCGATTCTCGTCCTCCGTGCTTGCTTTTTCTCAGAAAGAGCCGTGGTGTGCGTTTTCGCTGGAAAACGCGTTTTCGGCCGAAAACGTGTAAGTTTGCACTTCCCGGCCACAGGGAAGCTGCTATCCGGGAATTCTCTGCCTGGTTCTACCCGCTGACCGGAACGCTACGCAGGGCAAAAGCGATTCTCGTCCTCCGTGCTTGCTTTTTCTCAGAAAGAGCCGTGGTGTGCGTTTTCGCCGGAAAACGCGTTTTCGGCCGAAAACGTGTACGTTTGCACTTCCCGGCCACAGGGAAGCTGCTAGCCGGGAATTCTCTGCCTGGTTCTACCCGCTGCCCGGAACGCTACGCAGGGCAAAAGCGATTCTCGTCCTCCGTGCTTGCTTTTTCTCAGAAAGAGCCGTGGTGTGCGTTTTCGCTGGAAAACGCGTTTTCGGCCGAAAACGTGTACGTTTGCACTTCCCGGCCACAGGGAAGCTGCTAGCCGGGAATTCTCTGCCTGGTTCTACCCGCTGCCCGGAACGCTACGCAGGGCAAAAGCGATTCTCGTCCTCCGTGCTTGCTTTTTCTCAGAAAGAGCCGTGGTGTGCGTTTTCGCTGGAAAACGCGTTTTCGGCCGAAAACGTGTAAGTTTGCACTTCCCCGCCACAGGGAAGCTGCTAGCCGGGAATTCTCTGCCTGGTTCTACCCGCTGCCCGGAACGCTACGCAGGGCAAAAGCGATTCTCGTCCTCCGTGCTTGCTTTTTCTCAGAAAGAGCCGTGGTGTGCGTTTTCGCGGGAAAACGCGTTTTCGGCCGAAAACGTGTACGTTTGCACTTCCCGGCCACAGGGAAGCTGCTAGCCGGGAATTCTCTGCCTGGTTCTACCCGCTGCCCGGAACACTACGCAGGGCAAAAGCGATTCTCGTCCTCCGTGCTTGCTTTTTCTCAGAAAGAGCCGTGGTGTGCGTTTTCGCGGGAAAACGCGTTTTCGGCCGAAAACGTGTACGTTTGCACTTCCCCGCCACAGGGAAGATGCTAGCCGGGAATTCTCTGCCTGGTTCTACCCGCTGCCCGGAACGCTACGCAGGGCAAAAGCGATTCTCGTCCTCCGTGCTTGCTTTTTCTCAGAAAGAGCCGTGGTGTGCGTTTTCGCCGGAAAACGCGTTTTCGGCCGAAAACGTGTACGTTTGCACTTCCCGGCCACAGGGAAGATGCTAGCCGGGAATTCTCTGCCTGGTTCTACCCGCTGCCCGGAACGCTACGCAGGGCAAAAGCGATTCTCGTCCTCCGTGCTTGCTTTTTCTCAGAAAGAGCCGTGGTGTGCGTTTTCGCCGGAAAACGCGTTTTCAGCCGAAAACGTGTACGTTTGCACTTCCCGGCCACAGGGAAGCTGCTAGCAGGGAATTCGCTGCCTGGTTCTACCCGCTGCCCGGAACGCTACGCAGGGCAAAAGCGATTCTCGTCCTCCGTGCTTGCTTTTTCTCAGAAAGAGCCGTGGTGTGCGTTTTCGCTGGAAAACGCGTTTTCGGCCGAAAACGTGTAAGTTTGCACTTCCCGGCCACAGGGAAGCTGCTAGCCGGGAATTCTCTGCCTGGTTCTACCCGCTGCCCGGAACGCTACGCAGGGCAAAAGCGATTCTCGTCCTCCGTGCTTGCTTTTTCTCAGAAAGAGCCGTGGTGTGCGTTTTCGCCGGAAAACGCGTTTTCGGCCGAAAACGTGTAAGTTTGCACTTCCCGGCCACAGGGAAGCTGCTAGACGGGAATTCTCTGCCTGGTTCTACCCGCTGCCCGGAACGCTACGCAGGGCAAAAGCGATTCTCGTCCTCCGTGCTTGCTTTTTCTCAGAAAGAGCCGTGGTGTGCGTTTTCGCCGGAAAACGCGTTTTCGGCCGAAAACGTGTACGTTTGCACTTCCCGGCCACAGGGAAGCTGCTAGCCGGGAATTCTCTGCCTGGTTCTACCCGCTGCCCGGAACGCTACGCAGGGCAAAAGCGATTCTCGTCCTCCGTGCTTGCTTTTTCTCAGAAAGAGCCGTGGTGTGCGTTTTCGCCGGAAAACGCGTTTTCGGCCGAAAACGTGTACGTTTGCACTTCCCGGCCACAGGGAAGCTGCTAGCCGGGAATTCTCTGCCTGGTTCTACCCGCTGCCCGGAACGCTACGCAGGGCAAAAGCGATTCTCGTCCTCCGTGCTTGCTTTTTCTCAGAAAGAGCCGTGGTGTGCGTTTTCGCGGGAAAACGAGTTTTCGGCCGAAAACGTGTACGTTTGCACTTCCCGGCCACAGGGAAGCTGCTAGCCGGGAATTCTCTGCCTGGTTCTACCCGCTGCCCGGAACGCTACGCAGGGCAAAAGCGATTCTCGTCCTCCGTGCTTGCTTTTTCTCAGAAAGAGCCGTGGTGTGCGTTTTCGCGGGAAAACGCGTTTTCGGCCGAAAACGTGTACGTTTGCACTTCTCCGCCACAGGGAAGATGCTAGCCGGGAATTCTCTGCCTGGTTCTACCCGCTGCCCGGAACGCTACGCAGGGCAAAAGCGATTCTCGTCCTCCGTGCTTGCTTTTTCTCAGAAAGAGCCGTGGTGTGCGTTTTCCCGCGAAAACGCGTTTTCGGCCGAAAACGTGTACGTTTGCACTTCCCGGCCACAGGGAAGATGCTAGCCGGGAATTCTCTGCCTGGTTCTACCCGCTGCCCGGAACGCTACGCAGGGCAAAAGCGATTCTCGTCCTCCGTGCTTGCTTTTTCTCAGAAAGAGCCGTGGTGTGCGTTTTCGCCGGAAAACGCGTTTTCGGCCGAAAACGTGTACGTTTGCACTTCCCGGCCACAGGGAAGCTGCTAGCCGGGAATTCTCTGCCTGGTTCTACCCGCTGCCCGGAACACTACGCAGGGCAAAAGCGATTCTCGTCCTCCGTGCTTGCTTTTTCTCAGAAAGAGCCGTGGTGTGCGTTTTCGCGGGAAAACGCGTTTTCGGCCGAAAACGTGTACGTTTGCACTTCCCGGCCACAGGGAAGCTGCTAGCCGGGAATTCTCTGCCTGGTTCTACCCGCTGCCCGGAACGCTACGCAGGGCAAAAGCGATTCTCGTCCTCCGTGCTTGCTTTTTCTCAGAAAGAGCCGTGGTGTGCGTTTTCGCCGGTAAACGCGTTTTCGGCCGAAAACGTGTACGTTTGCACTTCCCGGCCACAGGGAAGCTGCTAGCCGGGAATTCTCTGCCTGGTTCTACCCGCTGCCCGGAACTCTACGCAGGGCAAAAGCGATTCTCGTCCTCCGTGCTTGCTTTTTCTCAGAAAGAGCCGTGGTGTGCGTTTTCGCCGGAAAACGCGTTTTCGGCCGAAAACGTGTACGTTTGCACTTCCCGGCCACAGGGAAGCTGCTAGCCGGGAATTCTCTGCCTGGTTCTACCCGCTGCCCGGAACGCTACGCAGGGCAAAAGCGATTCTCGTCCTCCGTGCTTGCTTTTTCTCAGAAAGAGCCGTGGTGTGCGTTTTCGCCGGAAAACGCGTTTTCGGCCGAAAACGTGTACGTTTGCACTTCCCGGCCACAGGGAAGCTGCTAGCAGGGAATTCGCTGCCTGGTTCTACCCGCTGCCCGGAACGCTACGCAGGGCAAAAGCGATTCTCGTCCTCCGTGCTTGCTTTTTCTCAGAAAGAGCCGTGGTGTGCGTTTTCGCTGGAAAACGCGTTTTCGGCCGAAAACGTGTAAGTTTGCACTTCCCGGCCACAGGGAAGCTGCTAGCCGGGAATTCTCTGCCTGGTTCTACCCGCTGCCCGGAACGCTACGCAGGGCAAAAGCGATTCTCGTCCTCCGTGCTTGCTTTTTCTCAGAAAGAGCCGTGGTGTGCGTTTTCGCGGGAAAACGGGTTTTCGGCCGAAAACGTGTACGTTTGCACTTCCCGGCCACAGGGAAGCTGCTAGCCGGGAATTCTCTGCCTGGTTCTACCCGCTGCCCGGAACGCTACGCAGGGCAAAAGCGATTCTCGTCCTCCGTGCTTGCTTTTTCTCAGAAAGAGCCGTGGTGTGCGTTTTCGCCGGAAAACGCGTTTTCGGCCGAAAACGTGTACGTTTGCACTTCCCGGCCACAGGGAAGCTGCTAGCCGGGAATTCGCTGCCTGGTTCTACCCGCTGCCCGGAACGCTACGCAGGGCAAAAGCGATTCTCGTCCTCCGTGCTTGCTTTTTCTCAGAAAGAGCCGTGGTGTGCGTTTTCGCCGGAAAACGCGTTTTCGGCCGAAAACGTGTACGTTTGCACTTCCCGGCCACAGGGAAGCTGCTAGCCGGGAATTCTCTGCCTGGTTCTACCCGCTGCCCGGAACGCTACGCAGGGCAAAAGCGATTCTCGTCCTCCGTGCTTGCTTTTTCTCAGAAAGAGCCGTGGTGTGCGTTTTCGCCGGAAAACGCGTTTTCGGCCGAAAACGTGTACGTTTGCACTTCCCGGCCACAGGGAAGATGCTAGCCGGGAATTCTCTGCCTGGTTCTACCCGCTGCCCGGAACGCTACGCAGGGCAAAAGCGGTTCTCGTCCTCCGTGCTTGCTTTTTCTCAGAAAGAGCCGTGGTGTGCGTTTTCGCCGGAAAACGCGTTTTCGGCCGAAAACGTGTACGTTTGCACTTCCCGGCCACAGGGAAGCTGCTAGCCGGGAATTCTCTGCCTGGTTCTACCCGCTGCCCGGAACACTACGCAGGGCAAAAGCGATTCTCGTCCTCCGTGCTTGCTTTTTCTCAGAAAGAGCCGTGGTGTGCGTTTTCGCGGGAAAACGCGTTTTCGGCCGAAAACGTGTACGTTTGCACTTCCCGGCCACAGGGAAGCTGCTAGCCGGGAATTCTCTGCCTGGTTCTACCCGCTGCCCGGAACGCTACGCAGGGCAAAAGCGATTCTCGTCCTCCGTGCTTGCTTTTTCTCAGAAAGAGCCGTGGTGTGCGTTTTCGCCGGTAAACGCGTTTTCGGCCGAAAACGTGTACGTTTGCACTTCCCCGCCACAGGGAAGATGCTAGCCGGGAATTCTCTGCCTGGTTCTACCCGCTGCCCGGAACGCTACGCAGGGCAAAAGCGATTCTCGTCCTCCGTGCTTGCTTTTTCTCAGAAAGAGCCGTGGTGTGCGTTTTCGCCGGAAAACGCGTTTTCGGCCGAAAACGTGTACGTTTGCACTTCCCGGCCACAGGGAAGATGCTAGCCGGGAATTCTCTGCCTGGTTCTACCCGCTGCCCGGAACACTACGCAGGGCAAAAGCGATTCTCGTCCTCCGTGCTTGCTTTTTCTCAGAAAGAGCCGTGGTGTGCGTTTTCGCGGGAAAACGCGTTTTCGGCCGAAAACGTGTACGTTTGCACTTCCCGGCCACAGGGAAGCTGCTAGCCGGGAATTCTCTGCCTGGTTCTACCCGCTGCCCGGAACGCTACGCAGGGCAAAAGCGATTCTCGTCCTCCGTGCTTGCTTTTTCTCAGAAAGAGCCGTGGTGTGCGTTTTCGCCGGTAAACGAGTTTTCGGCCGAAAACGTGTACGTTTGCACTTCCCCGCCACAGGGAAGATGCTAGCCGGGAATTCTCTGCCTGGTTCTACCCGCTGCCCGGAACGCTACGCAGGGCAAAAGCGATTCTCGTCCTCCGTGCTTGCTTTTTCTCAGAAAGAGCCGTGGTGTGCGTTTTCGCCGGAAAACGCGTTTTCGGCTGAAAACGTGTACGTTTGCACTTCCCGGCCACAGGGAAGATGCTAGCCGGGAATTCTCTGCCTGGTTCTACCCGCTGCCCGGAACGCTACGCAGGGCAAAAGCGATTCTCGTCCTCCGTGCTTGCTTTTTCTCAGAAAGAGCCGTGGTGTGCGTTTTCGCCGGAAAACGCGTTTTCGGCCGAAAACGTGTACGTTTGCACTTCCCGGCCACAGGGAAGCTGCTAGCAGGGAATTCGCTGCCTGGTTCTACCCGCTGCCCGGAACGCTACGCAGGGCAAAAGCGATTCTCGTCCTCCGTCTCGTCCTCCGTGCTTGCTTTTCTCAGAAGAGCCGTGGTGTGCGTTTTCGCCGGAAAACGCGTTTTCGGCCGAAAACGTGTAAGTTTGCACTTCCCGGCCACAGGGAAGCTGCTAGCCGGGAATTCTCTGCCTGGTTCTACCCGCTGCTACTGCTCAACGAGTTATCTCGTCCTCCGTGCTTGCTTTTTCTCAGAAAGAGCCGTGGTGTGCGTTTTCGCCGGAAAACGCGTTTTCGGCCGAAAACGTGTACGTTTGCACTTCCCGGCCACAGGGAAGCTGCTAGCCGGGAATTCTCTGCCTGGTTCTACCCGCTGCCCGGAACGCTACGCAGGGCAAAAGCGATTCTCGTCCTCCGTGCTTGCTTTTTCTCAGAAAGAGCCGTGGTGTGCGTTTTCGCCGGAAAACGCGTTTTCGGCCGAAAACGTGTACGTTTGCACTTCCCGGCCACAGGGAAGCTGCTAGCCGGGAATTCGCTGCCTGGTTCTACCCGCTGCCCGGAACGCTACGCAGGGCAAAAGCGATTCTCGTCCTCCGTGCTTGCTTTTTCTCAGAAAGAGCCGTGGTGTGCGTTTTCGCCGGAAAACGCGTTTTCGGCCGAAAACGTGTACGTTTGCACTTCCCGGCCACAGGGAAGATGCTAGCCGGGAATTCTCTGCCTGGTTCTACCCGCTGCCCGGAACGCTACGCAGGGCAAAAGCGATTCTCGTCCTCCGTGCTTGCTTTTTCTCAGAAAGAGCCGTGGTGTGCGTTTTCGCCGGAAAACGCGTTTTCGGCCGAAAACGTGTACGTTTGCACTTCCCGGCCACAGGGAAGATGCTAGCCGGGAATTCTCTGCCTGGTTCTACCCGCTGCCCGGAACGCTACGCAGGGCAAAAGCGATTCTCGTCCTCCGTGCTTGCTTTTTCTCAGAAAGAGCCGTGGTGTGCGTTTTCGCCGGGAAAACGCGTTTTCGGCCGAAAACGTGTACGTTTGCACTTCCCGGCCACAGGGAAGCTGCTAGCCGGGAATTCTCTGCCTGGTTCTACCCGCTGCCCGGAACGCTACGCAGGGCAAAAGCGATTCTCGTCCTCCGTGCTTGCTTTTTCTCAGAAAGAGCCGTGGTGTGCGTTTTCGCCGGAAAACGCGTTTTCGGCCGAAAACGTGTACGTTTGCACTTCCCGGCCACAGGGAAGCTGCTAGCCGGGAATTCTCTGCCTGGTTCTACCCGCTGCCCGGAACGCTACGCAGGGCAAAAGCGATTCTCGTCCTCCGTGCTTGCTTTTTCTCAGAAAGAGCCGTGGTGTGCGTTTTCGCCGGAAAACGCGTTTTCGGCCGAAAACGTGTACGTTTGCACTTCCCGGCCACAGGGAAGCTGCTAGCCGGGAATTCTCTGCCTGGTTCTACCCGCTGCCCGGAACGCTACGCAGGGCAAAAGCGATTCTCGTCCTCCGTGCTTGCTTTTTCTCAGAAAGAGCCGTGGTGTGCGTTTTCGCCGGAAAACGCGTTTTCGGCCGAAAACGTGTACGTTTGCACTTCCCGGCCACAGGGAAGCTGCTAGCCGGGAATTCTCTGCCTGGTTCTACCCGCTGCCCGGAACACTACGCAGGGCAAAAGCGATTCTCGTCCTCCGTGCTTGCTTTTTCTCAGAAAGAGCCGTGGTGTGCGTTTTCGCCGGAAAACGCGTTTTCGGCCGAAAACGTGTACGTTTGCACTTCCCGGCCACAGGGAAGCTGCTAGCCGGGAATTCTCTGCCTGGTTCTACCCGCTGCCCGGAACACTACGCAGGGCAAAAGCGATTCTCGTCCTCCGTGCTTGCTTTTTCTCAGAAAGAGCCGTGGTGTGCGTTTTCGCCGGAAAACGCGTTTTCGGCCGAAAACGTGTACGTTTGCACTTCCCGGCCACAGGGAAGCTGCTAGCCGGGAATTCTCTGCCTGGTTCTACCCGCTGCCCGGAACGCTACGCAGGGCAAAAGCGATTCTCGTCCTCCGTGCTTGCTTTTTCTCAGAAAGAGCCGTGGTGTGCGTTTTCGCCGGAAAACGCGTTTTCGGCCGAAAACGTGTACGTTTGCACTTCCCTGCCACAGGGAAGATGCTAGCCGGGAATTCTCTGCCTGGTTCTACCCGCTGCCCGGAACGCTACGCAGGGCAAAAGCGATTCTCGTCCTCCGTGCTTGCTTTTTCTCAGAAAGAGCCGTGGTGTGCGTTTTCGCGGGAAAACGCGTTTTCGGCCGAAAACGTGTACGTTTGCACTTCCCGGCCACAGGGAAGCTGCTAGCCGGGAATTCTCTGCCTGGTTCTACCCGCTGCCCGGAACACTACGCAGGGCAAAAGCGATTCTCGTCCTCCGTGCTTGCTTTTTCTCAGAAAGAGCCGTGGTGTGCGTTTTCGCGGGAAAACGCGTTTTCGGCCGAAAACGTGTACGTTTGCACTTCCCCGCCACAGGGAAGATGCTAGCCGGGAATTCTCTGCCTGGTTCTACCCGCTGCCCGGAACGCTACGCAGGGCAAAAGCGATTCTCGTCCTCCGTGCTTGCTTTTTCTCAGAAAGAGCCGGCCGTGGTGTGCGTTTTCGCCGGGAAACGCGTTTTCGGCCGAAAACGTGTACGTTTGCACTTCCCGGCCACAGGGAAGATGCTAGCCGGGAATTCTCTGCCTGGTTCTACCCGCTGCCCGGAACGCTACGCAGGGCAAAAGCGATTCTCGTCCTCCGTGCTTGCTTTTTCTCAGAAAGAGCCGTGGTGTGCGTTTTCGCCGGGAAAACGCGTTTTCAGCCGAAAACGTGTACGTTTGCACTTCCCGGCCACAGGGAAGCTGCTAGCAGGGAATTCGCTGCCTGGTTCTACCCGCTGCCCGGAACGCTACGCAGGGCAAAAGCGATTCTCGTCCTCCGTGCTTGCTTTTTCTCAGAAGAGCCGTGGTGTGCGTTTTCGCTGGAAAACGCGTTTTCGGCCGAAAACGTGTAAGTTTGCACTTCCCGGCCACAGGGAAGCTGCTAGCCGGGAATTCTCTGCCTGGTTCTACCCGCTGCCCGGAACGCTACGCAGGGCAAAAGCGATTCTCGTCCTCCGTGCTTGCTTTTTCTCAGAAAGGAGCCGTGGTGTGCGTTCTCGCCGGGAAAACGCGTTTTCGGCCGAAAACGTGTACGTTTGCACTTCCCCGCCACAGGAAGCTGCTAGCCGGGAATTCTCTGCCTGGTTCTACCCGCTGCCCGGAACGCTACGCAGGGCAAAAGCGATTCTCGTCCTCCGTGCTTGCTTTTTCTCAGAAAGAGCGTGGTGTGCGTTTTCGCCGGAAAACGCGTTTTCGGCCGAAAACGTGTACGTTTGCACTTCCCGGCCACAGGGAAGCTGCTAGCCGGGAATTCGCTGCCTGGTTCTACCCGCTGCCCGGAACGCTACGCAGGGCAAAAGCGATTCTCGTCCTCCGTGCTTGCTTTTTCTCAGAAAGAGCCGTGGTGTGCGTTTTCGCCGGTAAACGCGTTTTCGGCCGAAAACGTGTACGTTTGCACTTCCCGGCCACAGGGAAGCTGCTAGCCGGGAATTCTCTGCCTGGTTCTACCCGCTGCCCGGAACGCTACGCAGGCAAAAGCGATTCTCGTCCTCCGTGCTTGCTTTTTCTCAGAAAGAGCCGTGGAGTGCGTTTTCGCCGGGAAACGGCGTTTTCGGCCGAAAACGTGTACGTTTGCACTTCCCGGCCACAGGGAAGATGCTAGCCGGGAATTCGCTGCCTGGTTCTACCCGCTGCCCGGACGCTACGCAGGGCAAAAGCGAATCTCGTCCTCCGTGCTTGCTTTTTCTCAGAAGAGCCGTGGTGTGCGTTTTCGCCGGAAAACGCGTTTCGGCCGAAACGTGTACGTTTGCACTTCCCGGCCACAGGGAAGATGCTAGCCGGGAATTCTCTGCCTGGTTCTACCCGCTGCCCGGAACGCTACGCAGGGCAAAAGCGATTCTCGTCCTCCGTGCTTGCTTTTTCTCAGAAAGAGCCGTGGTGTGCGTTTTCGCGGGAAAACGCGTTTTCGGCCGAAAACGTGTACGTTTGCACTTCCCGGCCACAGGGAAGCTGCTAGCCGGAATTCGCTGCCTGGTTCTACCCGCTGCCCGGACGCTACGCAGGGCAAAGCGATTCTCGTCCTCCGTGCTTGCTTTTTCTCAGAAAGAGCCGTGGTGTGCGTTTTCGCCGGAAAACGCGTTTTCGGCCGAAAACGTGTACGTTTGCACTTCCCGGCCACAGGGAAGCTGCTAGCCGGGAATTCTCTGCCTGGTTCTACCCGCTGCCCGGAACGCTACGCAGGGCAAAAGCGATTCTCGTCCTCCGTGCTTGCTTTTTCTCAGAAAGAGCCGTGGTGTGCGTTTTCGCCGGTAAAACGCGTTTTCGGCCGAAAACGTGTACGTTTGCACTTCCCGGCCACAGGGAAGCTGCTAGCCGGGATTCTCTGCCTGGTTCTACCCGCTGCCCGGAACGCTACGCAGGGCAAAAGCGATTCTCGTCCTCCGTGCTTGCTTTTTCTCAGAAAGAGCCGTGGTGTGCGTTTTCGCGGGAAAACGCGGTTTTCGGCCGAAAACGTGTACGTTTGCACTTCCCGGCCACAGGGAAGCTGCTAGCCGGGAATTCTCTGCCTGGTTCTACCCGCTGCCCGGAACGCTACGCAGGGCAAAAGCGATTCTCGTCCTCCGTGCTTGCTTTTTCTCAGAAAAGAGCCGTGGTGTGCGTTTTCGCCGGAAAACGCGTTTTCGGCCGAAAACGTGTACGTTTGCACTTCCCGGCCACAGGGAAGATGCTAGCCGGGAATTCTCTGCCTGGTTCTACCCGCTGCCCGGAACGCTACGCAGGGCAAAAAGCGATTCTCGTCCTCCGTGCTTGCTTTTTCTCAGAAAGAGCCGTGGTGTGCGTTTTCGCGGGAAAACGCGTTTTCGGCCGAAAACGTGTACGTTTGCACTTCCCGGCCACAGGGAAGCTGCTAGCCGGGAATTCTCTGCCTGGTTCTACCCGCTGCCCGGAACACTACGCAGGGCAAAAGCGATTCTCGTCCTCCGTGCTTGCTTTTTCTCAGAAAGAGCCGTGGTGTGCGTTTTCGCGGGAAAACGCGTTTTCGGCCGAAAACGTGTACGTTTGCACTTCCCCGCCACAGGGAAGATGCTAGCCGGGAATTCTCTGCCTGGTTCTACCCGCTGCCCGGAACGCTACGCAGGGCAAAAGCGATTCTCGTCCTCCGTGCTTGCTTTTTCTCAGAAAGAGCCGTGGTGTGCGTTTTCGCCGGAAAACGCGTTTTCGGCCGAAAACGTGTACGTTTGCACTTCCCGGCCACAGGGAAGATGCTAGCCGGGAATTCTCTGCCTGGTTCTACCCGCTGCCCGGAACGCTACGCAGGGCAAAAGCGATTCTCGTCCTCCGTGCTTGCTTTTTCTCAGAAAGAGCCGTGGTGTGCGTTTTCGCCGGAAAACGCGTTTTCAGCCGAAAACGTGTACGTTTGCACTTCCCGGCCACAGGGAAGCTGCTAGCAGGGAATTCGCTGCCTGGTTCTACCCGCTGCCCGGAACGCTACGCAGGGCAAAAGCGATTCTCGTCCTCCGTGCTTGCTTTTTCTCAGAAAGAGCCGTGGTGTGCGTTTTCGCTGGAAAACGCGTTTTCGGCCGAAAACGTGTAAGTTTGCACTTCCCGGCCACAGGGAAGCTGCTAGCCGGGAATTCTCTGCCTGGTTCTACCCGCTGCCCGGAACGCTACGCAGGGCAAAAGCGATTCTCGTCCTCCGTGCTTGCTTTTTCTCAGAAAGAGCCGTGGTGTGCGTTTTCGCCGGAAAACGCGTTTTCGGCCGAAAACGTGTACGTTTGCACTTCCCGGCCACAGGGAAGCTGCTAGCCGGGAATTCTCTGCCTGGTTCTACCCGCTGCCCGGAACGCTACGCAGGGCAAAAGCGATTCTCGTCCTCCGTGCTTGCTTTTTCTCAGAAAGAGCCGTGGTGTGCGTTTTCGCCGGAAAACGCGTTTTCGGCCGAAAACGTGTACGTTTGCACTTCCCGGCCACAGGGAAGCTGCTAGCCGGGAATTCGCTGTCTGGTTCTACCCGCTGCCCGGAACGCTACGCAGGGCAAAAGCGATTCTCGTCCTCCGTGCTTGCTTTTTCTCAGAAAGAGCCGTGGTGTGCGTTTTCGCCGGTAAACGCGTTTTCGGCCGAAAACGTGTACGTTTGCACTTCCCGGCCACAGGGAAGCTGCTAGCCGGGAATTCTCTGCCTGGTTCTACCCGCTGCCCGGAACGCTACGCAGGGCAAAAGCGATTCTCGTCCTCCGTGCTTGCTTTTTCTCAGAAAGAGCCGTGGTGTGCGTTTTCGCCGGAAAACGCGTTTTCGGCCGAAAACGTGTACGTTTGCACTTCCCGGCCACAGGGAAGATGCTAGCCGGGAATTCGCTGCCTGGTTCTACCCGCTGCCCGGAACGCTACGCAGGGCAAAAGCGATTCTCGTCCTCCGTGCTTGCTTTTTCTCAGAAAGAGCCGTGGTGTGCGTTTTCGCCGGTAAACGCGTTTTCGGCCGAAAACGTGTACGTTTGCACTTCCCGGCCACAGGGAAGCTGCTAGCCGGGAATTCTCTGCCTGGTTCTACCCGCTGCCCGGAACGCTACGCAGGGCAAAAGCGATTCTCGTCCTCCGTGCTTGCTTTTTCTCAGAAAGAGCCGTGGTGTGCGTTTTCGCTGGAAAACGCGTTTTCGGCCGAAAACGTGTACGTTTGCACTTCCCGGCCACAGGGAAGCTGCTAGCCGGGAATTCTCTGCCTGGTTCTACCCGCTGCCCGGAACGCTACGCAGGGCAAAAGCGATTCTCGTCCTCCGTGCTTGCTTTTTCTCAGAAAGAGCCGTGGTGTGCGTTTTCGCTGGAAAACGCGTTTTCGGCCGAAAACGTGTAAGTTTGCACTTCCCGGCCACAGGGAAGCTGCTAGCCGGGAATTCTCTGCCTGGTTCTACCCGCTGCCCGGAACGCTACGCAGGGCAAAAGCGATTCTCGTCCTCCGTGCTTGCTTTTTCTCAGAAAGAGCCGTGGTGTGCGTTTTCGCGGGAAAACGCGTTTTCGGCCGAAAACGTGTACGTTTGCACTTCCCGGCCACAGGGAAGCTGCTAGCCGGGAATTCTCTGCCTGGTTCTACCCGCTGCCCGGAACACTACGCAGGGCAAAAGCGATACTCGTCCTCCGTGCTTGCTTTTTCTCAGAAAGAGCCGTGGTGTGCGTTTTCGCCGGAAAACGCGTTTTCGGCCGAAAACGTGTACGTTTGCACTTCCCGGCCACAGGGAAGCTGCTAGCCGGGAATTCTCTGCCTGGTTCTACCCGCTGCCCGGAACACTACGCAGGGCAAAAGCGATTCTCGTCCTCCGTGCTTGCTTTTTCTCAGAAAGAGCCGTGGTGTGCGTTTTCGCCGGAAAACGCGTTTTCGGCCGAAAACGTGTACGTTTGCACTTCCCGGCCACAGGGAAGCTGCTAGCCGGGAATTCTCTGCCTGGTTCTACCCGCTGCCCGGAACGCTACGCAGGGCAAAAGCGATTCTCGTCCTCCGTGCTTGCTTTTTCTCAGAAAGAGCCGTGGTGTGCGTTTTCGCCGGAAAACGCGTTTTCGGCCGAAAACGTGTACGTTTGCACTTCCCGGCCACAGGGAAGATGCTAGCCGGGAATTCTCTGCCTGGTTCTACCCGCTGCCCGGAACACTACGCAGGGCAAAAGCGATTCTCGTCCTCCGTGCTTGCTTTTTCTCAGAAAGAGCCGTGGTGTGCGTTTTCGCCGGAAAACGCGTTTTCGGCCGAAAATGTGTACGTTTGCACTTCCCGGCCACAGGGAAGCTGCTAGCCGGGAATTCTCTGCCTGGTTCTACCCGCTGCCCGGAACGCTACGCAGGGCAAAAGCGATTCTCGTCCTCCGTGCTTGCTTTTTCTCAGAAAGAGCCGTGGTGTGCGTTTTCGCCGGAAAACGCGTTTTCGGCCGAAAACGTGTACGTTTGCACTTCCCGGCCACAGGGAAGATGCTAGCCGGGAATTCTCTGCCTGGTTCTACCCGCTGCCCGGAACGCTACGCAGGGCAAAAGCGATTCTCGTCCTCCGTGCTTGCTTTTTCTCAGAAAGAGCCGTGGTGTGCGTTTTCGCCGGAAAACGCGTTTTCGGCCGAAAACGTGTACGTTTGCACTTCCCGGCCACAGGGAAGCTGCTAGCCGGGAATTCTCTGCCTGGTTCTACCCGCTGCCCGGAACGCTACGCAGGGCAAAAGCGATTCTCGTCCTCCGTGCTTGCTTTTTCTCAGAAAGAGCCGTGGTGTGCGTTTTCGCCGGAAAACGCGTTTTCGGCCGAAAACGTGTACGTTTGCACTTCCCGGCCACAGGGAAGCTGCTAGCCGGGAATTCGCTGCCTGGTTCTACCCGCTGCCCGGAACGCTACGCAGGGCAAAAGCGATTCTCGTCCTCCGTGCTTGCTTTTTCTCAGAAAGAGCCGTGGTGTGCGTTTTCGCCGGAAAACGCGTTTTCGGCCGAAAACGTGTACGTTTGCACTTCCCGGCCACAGGGAAGCTGCTAGCCGGGAATTCTCTGCCTGGTTCTACCCGCTGCCCGGAACGCTACGCAGGGCAAAAGCGATTCTCGTCCTCCGTGCTTGCTTTTTCTCAGAAAGAGCCGTGGTGTGCGTTTTCGCCGGAAAACGCGTTTTCGGCCGAAAACGTGTACGTTTGCACTTCCCGGCCACAGGGAAGATGCTAGCCGGGAATTCTCTGCCTGGTTCTACCCGCTGCCCGGAACGCTACACAGGGCAAAAGCGATTCTCGTCCTCCGTGCTTGCTTTTTCTCAGAAAGAGCCGTGGTGTGCGTTTTCGCGGGAAAACGCGTTTTCGGCCGAAAACGTGTACGTTTGCACTTCCCGGCCACAGGGAAGCTGCTAGCCGGGAATTCTCTGCCTGGTTCTACCCGCTGCCCGGAACACTACGCAGGGCAAAAGCGATTCTCGTCCTCCGTGCTTGCTTTTTCTCAGAAAGAGCCGTGGTGTGCGTTTTCGCGGGAAAACGCGTTTTCGGCCGAAAACGTGTACGTTTGCACTTCCCCGCCACAGGGAAGATGCTAGCCGGGAATTCTCTGCCTGGTTCTACCCGCTGCCCGGAACGCTACGCAGGGCAAAAGCGATTCTCGTCCTCCGTGCTTGCTTTTTCTCAGAAAGAGCCGTGGTGTGCGTTTTCGCCGGAAAACGCGTTTTCGGCCGAAAACGTGTACGTTTGCACTTCCCGGCCACAGGGAAGATGCTAGCCGGGAATTCTCTGCCTGGTTCTACCCGCTGCCCGGAACGCTACGCAGGGCAAAAGCGATTCTCGTCCTCCGTGCTTGCTTTTTCTCAGAAAGAGCCGTGGTGTGCGTTTTCGCCGGAAAACGCGTTTTCAGCCGAAAACGTGTACGTTTGCACTTCCCGGCCACAGGGAAGCTGCTAGCAGGGAATTCGCTGCCTGGTTCTACCCGCTGCCCGGAACGCTACGCAGGGCAAAAGCGATTCTCGTCCTCCGTGCTTGCTTTTTCTCAGAAAGAGCCGTGGTGTGCGTTTTCGCTGGAAAACGAGTTTTCGGCCGAAAACTTGTAAGTTTGCACTTCCCGGCCACAGGGAAGCTGCTAGCCGGGAATTCTCTGCCTGGTTCTACCCGCTGCCCGGAACGCTACGCAGGGCAAAAGCGATTCTCGTCCTCCGTGCTTGCTTTTTCTCAGAAAGAGCCGTGGTGTGCGTTTTCGCCGGAAAACGCGTTTTCGGCCGAAAACGTGTAAGTTTGCACTTCCCGGCCACAGGGAAGCTGCTAGCCGGGAATTCTCTGCCTGGTTCTACCCGCTGCCCGGAACGCTACGCAGGGCAAAAGCGATTCTCGTCCTCCGTGCTTGCTTTTTCTCAGAAAGAGCCGTGGTGTGCGTTTTCGCCGGAAAACGCGTTTTCGGCCGAAAACGTGTACGTTTGCACTTCCCGGCCACAGGGAAGCTGCTAGCCGGGAATTCTCTGCCTGGTTCTACCCGCTGCCCGGAACGCTACGCAGGGCAAAAGCGATTCTCGTCCTCCGTGCTTGCTTTTTCTCAGAAAGAGCCGTGGTGTGCGTTTTCGCGGGAAAACGCGTTTTCGGCCGAAAACGTGTACGTTTGCACTTCCCGGCCACAGGGAAGCTGCTAGCCGGGAATTCTCTGCCTGGTTCTACCCGCTGCCCGGAACACTACGCAGGGCAAAAGCGATTCTCGTCCTCCGTGCTTGCTTTTTCTCAGAAAGAGCCGTGGTGTGCGTTTTCGCGGGAAAACGCGTTTTCGGCCGAAAACGTGTACGTTTGCACTTCCCCGCCACAGGGAAGATGCTAGCCGGGAATTCTCTGCCTGGTTCTACCCGCTGCCCGGAACGCTACGCAGGGCAAAAGCGATTCTCGTCCTCCGTGCTTGCTTTTTCTCAGAAAGAGCCGTGGTGTGCGTTTTCGCCGGAAAACGCGTTTTCGGCCGAAAACGTGTACGTTTGCACTTCCCGGCCACAGGGAAGATGCTAGCCGGGAATTCTCTGCCTGGTTCTACCCGCTGCCCGGAACGCTACGCAGGGCAAAAGCGATTCTCGTCCTCCGTGCTTGCTTTTTCTCAGAAAGAGCCGTGGTGTGCGTTTTCGCCGGAAAACGCGTTTTCAGCCGAAAACGTGTACGTTTGCACTTCCCGGCCACAGGGAAGCTGCTAGCAGGGAATTCGCTGCCTGGTTCTACCCGCTGCCCGGAACGCTACGCAGGGCAAAAGCGATTCTCGTCCTCCGTGCTTGCTTTTTCTCAGAAAGAGCCGTGGTGTGCGTTTTCTCTGGAAAACGCGTTTTCGGCCGAAAACGTGTAAGTTTGCACTTCCCGGCCACAGGGAAGCTGCTAGCCGGGAATTCTCTGCCTGGTTCTACCCGCTGCCCGGAACGCTACGCAGGGCAAAAGCGATTCTCGTCCTCCGTGCTTGCTTTTTCTCAGAAAGAGCCGTGGTGTGCGTTTTCGCCGGAAAACGCGTTTTCGGCCGAAAACGTGTACGTTTGCACTTCCCGGCCACAGGGAAGCTGCTAGCCGGGAATTCGCTGCCTGGTTCTACCCGCTGCCCGGAACGCTACGCAGGGCAAAAGCGATTCTCGTCCTCCGTGCTTGCTTTTTCTCAGAAAGAGCCGTGGTGTGCGTTTTCGCCGGAAAACGCGTTTTCGGCCGAAAACGTGTACGTTTGCACTTCCCGGCCACAGGGAAGCTGCTAGCCGGGAATTCTCTGCCTGGTTCTACCCGCTGCCCGGAACGCTACGCAGGGCAAAAGCGATTCTCGTCCTCCATGCTTGCTTTTTCTCAGAAAGAGCCGTGGTGTGCGTTTTCGCCGGAAAACGCGTTTTCGGCCGAAAACGTGTACGTTTGCACTTCCCGGCCACAGGGAAGCTGCTAGCCGGGAATTCTCTGCCTGGTTCTACCCGCTGCCCGGAACGCTACGCAGGGCAAAAGCGATTCTCGTCCTCCGTGCTTGCTTTTTCTCAGAAAGAGCCGTGGTGTGCGTTTTCGCGGGAAAACGCGTTTTCGGCCGAAAACGTGTACGTTTGCACTTCCCGGCCACAGGGAAGCTGCTAGCCGGGAATTCTCTGCCTGGTTCTACCCGCTGCCCGGAACACTACGCAGGGCAAAAGCGATTCTCGTCCTCCGTGCTTGCTTTTTCTCAGAAAGAGCCGTGGTGTGCGTTTTCGCGGGAAAACGAGTTTTCGGCCGAAAACGTGTACGTTTGCACTTCCCGGCCACAGGGAAGCTGCTAGCCGGGAATTCTCTGCCTGGTTCTACCCGCTGCCCGGAACGCTACGCAGGGCAAAAGCGATTCTCGTCCTCCGTGCTTGCTTTTTCTCAGAAAGAGCCGTGGTGTGCGTTTTCGCCGGAAAACGCGTTTTCGGCCGAAAACGTGTACGTTTGCACTTCCCGGCCACAGGGAAGCTGCTAGCCGGGAATTCTCTGCCTGGTTCTACCCGCTGCCCGGAACGCTACGCAGGGCAAAAGCGATTCTCGTCCTCCGTGCTTGCTTTTTCTCAGAAAGAGCCGTGGTGTGCATTTTCGCGGGAAAACGCGTTTTCGGCCGAAAACGTGTACGTTTGCACTTCCCGGCCACAGGGAAGCTGCTAGCCGGGAATTCTCTGCCTGGTTCTACCCGCTGCCCGGAACACTACGCAGGGCAAAAGCGATTCTCGTCCTCCGTGCTTGCTTTTTCTCAGAAAGAGCCGTGGTGTGCGTTTTCGCGGGAAAACGCGTTTTCGGCCGAAAACGTGTACGTTTGCACTTCCCGGCCACAGGGAAGCTGCTAGCCGGGAATTCTCTGCCTGGTTCTACCCGCTGCCCGGAACGCTACGCAGGGCAAAAGCGATTCTCGTCCTCCGTGCTTGCTTTTTCTCAGAAAGAGCCGTGGTGTGCGTTTTCGCCGGTAAACGCGTTTTCGGCCGAAAACGTGTACGTTTGCACTTCCCCGCCACAGGGAAGATGCTAGCCGGGAATTCTCTGCCTGGTTCTACCCGCTGCCCGGAACGCTACGCAGGGCAAAAGCGATTCTCGTCCTCCGTGCTTGCTTTTTCTCAGAAAGAGCCGTGGTGTGCGTTTTCGCCGGAAAACGCGTTTTCGGCCGAAAACGTGTACGTTTGCACTTCCCGGCCACAGGGAAGATGCTAGCCGGGAATTCTCTGCCTGGTTCTACCCGCTGCCCGGAACACTACGCAGGGCAAAAGCGATTCTCGTCCTCCGTGCTTGCTTTTTCTCAGAAAGAGCCGTGGTGTGCGTTTTCGCGGGAAAACGCGTTTTCGGCCGAAAACGTGTACGTTTGCACTTCCCGGCCACAGGGAAGCTGCTAGCCGGGAATTCTCTGCCTGGTTCTACCCGCTGCCCGGAACGCTACGCAGGGCAAAAGCGATTCTCGTCCTCCGTGCTTGCTTTTTCTCAGAAAGAGCCGTGGTGTGCGTTTTCGCCGGTAAACGAGTTTTCGGCCGAAAACGTGTACGTTTGCACTTCCCCGCCACAGGGAAGATGCTAGCCGGGAATTCTCTGCCTGGTTCTACCCGCTGCCCGGAACGCTACGCAGGGCAAAAGCGATTCTCGTCCTCCGTGCTTGCTTTTTCTCAGAAAGAGCCGTGGTGTGCGTTTTCGCGGGAAAACGCGTTTTCGGCCGAAAACGTGTACGTTTGCACTTCCCGGCCACAGGGAAGATGCTAGCCGGGAATTCTCTGCCTGGTTCTACCCGCTGCCCGGAACGCTACGCAGGGCAAAAGCGATTCTCGTCCTCCGTGCTTGCTTTTTCTCAGAAAGAGCCGTGGTGTGCGTTTTCGCCGGAAAACGCGTTTTCAGCCAAAAACGTGTACGTTTGCACTTCCCGGCCACAGGGAAGCTGCTAGCAGGGAATTCGCTGCCTGGTTCTACCCGCTGCCCGGAACGCTACGCAGGGCAAAAGCGATTCTCGTCCTCCGTGCTTGCTTTTTCTCAGAAAGAGCCGTGGTGTGCGTTTTCGCGGGAAAACGCGTTTTCGGCCGAAAACGTGTAAGTTTGCACTTCCCGGCCACAGGGAAGCTGCTAGCCGGGAATTCTCTGCCTGGTTCTACCCGCTGCCCGGAACGCTACGCAGGGCAAAAGCGATTCTCGTCCTCCGTGCTTGCTTTTTCTCAGAAAGAGCCGTGGTGTGCGTTTTCGCCGGAAAACGCGTTTTCGGCCGAAAACGTGTACGTTTGCACTTCCCGGCCACAGGGAAGCTGCTAGCCGGGAATTCTCTGCCTGGTTCTACCCGCTGCCCGGAACGCTACGCAGGGCAAAAGCGATTCTCGTCCTCCGTGCTTGCTTTTTCTCAGAAAGAGCCGTGGTGTGCGTTTTCGCCAGAAAAGGCGTTTTCGGCCGAAAACGTGTACGTTTGCACTTCCCGGCCACAGGGAAGCTGCTAGCCGGGAATTCGCTGCCTGGTTCTACCCGCTGCCCGGAACGCTACGCAGGGCAAAAGCGATTCTCGTCCTCCGTGCTTGCTTTTTCTCAGAAAGAGCCGTGGTGTGCGTTTTCGCGGGAAAACGCGTTTTCGGCCGAAAACGTGTACGTTTGCACTTCCCGGCCACAGGGAAGCTGCTAGCCGGGAATTCTCTGCCTGGTTCTACCCGCTGCCCGGAACGCTACGCAGGGCAAAAGCGATTCTCGTCCTCCGTGCTTGCTTTTTCTCAGAAAGAGCCGTGGTGTGCGTTTTCGCGGGAAAACGCGTTTTCGGCCGAAAACGTGTACGTTTGCACTTCCCGGCCACAGGGAAGCTGCTAGCCGGGAATTCTCTGCCTGGTTCTACCCGCTGCCCGGAACGCTACGCAGGGCAAAAGCGATTCTCGTCCTCCGTGCTTGCTTTTTCTCAGAAAGAGCCGTGGTGTGCGTTTTCGCGGGAAAACGCGTTTTCGGCCGAAAACGTGTACGTTTGCACTTCCCGGCCACAGGGAAGCTGCTAGCCGGGAATTCTCTGCCTGGTTCTACCCGCTGCCCGGAACGCTACGCAGGGCAAAAGCGATTCTCGTCCTCCGTGCTTGCTTTTTCTCAGAAAGAGCCGTGGTGTGCGTTTTCGCGGGAAAACGCGTTTTCGGCCGAAAACGTGTACGTTTGCACTTCCCGGCCACAGGGAAGCTGCTAGCCGGGAATTCTCTGCCTGGTTCTACCCGCTGCCCGGAACGCTACGCAGGGCAAAAGCGATTCTCGTCCTCCGTGCTTGCTTTTTCTCAGAAAGAGCCGTGGTGTGCGTTTTCGCCGGTAAACGCGTTTTCGGCCGAAAACGTGTACGTTTGCACTTCCCGGCCACAGGGAAGCTGCTAGCCGGGAATTCTCTGCCTGGTTCTACCCGCTGCCCGGAACGCTACGCAGGGCAAAAGCGATTCTCGTCCTCCGTGCTTGCTTTTTCTCAGAAAGAGCCGTGGTGTGCGTTTTCGCCGGAAAACGCGTTTTCGGCCGAAAACGTGTACGTTTGCACTTCCCGGCCACAGGGAAGATGCTAGCCGGGAATTCTCTGCCTGGTTCTACCCGCTGCCCGGAACGCTACGCAGGGCAAAAGCGATTCTCGTCCTCCGTGCTTGCTTTTTCTCAGAAAGAGCCGTGGTGTGCGTTTTCGCCGGAAAACGCGTTTTCAGCCGAAAACGTGTACGTTTGCACTTCCCGGCCACAGGGAAGCTGCTAGCAGGGAATTCGCTGCCTGGTTCTACCCGCTGCCCGGAACGCTACGCAGGGCAAAAGCGATTCTCGTCCTCCGTGCTTGCTTTTTCTCAGAAAGAGCCGTGGTGTGCGTTTTCGCCGGAAAACGCGTTTTCGGCCGAAAACGTGTACGTTTGCACTTCCCGGCCACAGGGAAGCTGCTAGCCGGGAATTCGCTGCCTGGTTCTACCCGCTGCCCGGAACGCTACGCAGGGCAAAAGCGATTCTCGTCCTCCGTGCTTGCTTTTTCTCAGAAAGAGCCGTGGTGTGCGTTTTCGCCGGTAAACGCGTTTTCGGCCGAAAACGTGTACGTTTGCACTTCCCGGCCACAGGGAAGCTGCTAGCCGGGAATTCTCTGCCTGGTTCTACCCGCTGCCCGGAACGCTACGCAGGGCAAAAGCGATTCTCGTCCTCCGTGCTTGCTTTTTCTCAGAAAGAGCCGTGGTGTGCGTTTTCGCCGGAAAACGCGTTTTCGGCCGAAAACGTGTACGTTTGCACTTCCCGGCCACAGGGAAGCTGCTAGCCGGGAATTCTCTGCCTGGTTCTACCCGCTGCCCGGAACGCTACGCAGGGCAAAAGCGATTCTCGTCCTCCGTGCTTGCTTTTTCTCAGAAAGAGCCGTGGTGTGCATTTTCGCGGGAAAACGCGTTTTCGGCCGAAAACGTGTACGTTTGCACTTCCCGGCCACAGGGAAGCTGCTAGCCGGGAATTCTCTGCCTGGTTCTACCCGCTGCCCGGAACACTACGCAGGGCAAAAGCGATTCTCGTCCTCCGTGCTTGCTTTTTCTCAGAAAGAGCCGTGGTGTGCGTTTTCGCGGGAAAACGCGTTTTCGGCCGAAAACGTGTACGTTTGCACTTCCCGGCCACAGGGAAGCTGCTAGCCGGGAATTCTCTGCCTGGTTCTACCCGCTGCCCGGAACGCTACGCAGGGCAAAAGCGATTCTCGTCCTCCGTGCTTGCTTTTTCTCAGAAAGAGCCGTGGTGTGCGTTTTCGCGGGAAAACGCGTTACGGCCGAAAACGTGTACGTTTGCACTTCCCGGCCACAGGGAAGATGCTAGCCGGGAATTCTCTGCCTGGTTCTACCCGCTGCCCGGAACGCTACGCAGGGCAAAAGCGATTCTCGTCCTCCGTGCTTGCTTTTTCTCAGAAAGAGCCGTGGTGTGCGTTTTCGCGGGAAAACGCGTTTTCGGCCGAAAACGTGTACGTTTGCACTTCCCGGCCACAGGGAAGCTGCTAGCCGGGAATTCTCTGCCTGGTTCTACCCGCTGCCCGGAACGCTACGCAGGGCAAAAGCGATTCTCGTCCTCCGTGCTTGCTTTTTCTCAGAAAGAGCCGTGGTGTGCGTTTTCGCGGGAAAACGCGTTACGGCCGAAAACGTGTACGTTTGCACTTCCCGGCCACAGGGAAGATGCTAGCCGGGAATTCTCTGCCTGGTTCTACCCGCTGCCCGGAACGCTACGCAGGGCAAAAGCGATTCTCGTCCTCCGTGCTTGCTTTTTCTCAGAAAGAGCCGTGGTGTGCGTTTTCGCGGGAAAACGCGTTTTCGGCCGAAAACGTGTACGTTTGCACTTCCCGGCCACAGGGAAGCTGCTAGCAGGGAATTCGCTGCCTGGTTCTACCCGCTGCCCGGAACGCTACGCAGGGCAAAAGCGATTCTCGTCCTCCGTGCTTGCTTTTTCTCAGAAAGAGCCGTGGTGTGCGTTTTCGCCGGAAAACGCGTTTTCGGCCGAAAACGTGTACGTTTGCACTTCCCCGCCACAGGGAAGATGCTAGCCGGGAATTCTCTGCCTGGTTCTACCCGCTGCCCGGAACGCTACGCAGGGCAAAAGCGATTCTCGTCCTCCGTGCCTGCTTTTTCTCAGAAAGAGCCGTGGTGTGCGTTTTCGCTGGAAAACGCGTTTTCGGCCGAAAACGTGTACGTTTGCACTTCCCGGCCACAGGGAAGCTGCTAGCCGGGAATTCTCTGCCTGGTTCTACCCGCTGCCCGGAACGCTACGCAGGGCAAAAGCGATTCTCGTCCTCCGTGCTTGCTTTTTCTCAGAAAGAGCCGTGGTGTGCGTTTTCGCCGGAAAACGCGTTTTCGGCCGAAAACGTGTACGTTTGCACTTCCCGGCCACAGGGAAGCTGCTAGCCGGGAATTCTCTGCCTGGTTCTACCCGCTGCCCGGAACGCTACGCAGGGCAAAAGCGATTCTCGTCCTCCGTGCTTGCTTTTTCTCAGAAAGAGCCGTGGTGTGCGTTTTCGCCGGAAAACGCGTTTTCGGCCGAAAACGTGTACGTTTGCACTTCCCGGCCACAGGGAAGCTGCTAGCCGGGAATTCTCTGCCTGGTTCTACCCGCTGCCCGGAACGCTACGCAGGGCAAAAGCGATTCTCGTCCTCCGTGCTTGCTTTTTCTCAGAAAGAGCCGTGGTGTGCGTTTTCGCTGGAAAACGCGTTTTCGGCCGAAAACGTGTAAGTTTGCACTTCCCCGCCACAGGGAAGCTGCTAGCCGGGAATTCTCTGCCTGGTTCTACCCGCTGCCCGGAACGCTACGCAGGGCAAAAGCGATTCTCGTCCTCCGTGCTTGCTTTTTCTCAGAAAGAGCCGTGGTGTGCGTTTTCGCTGGAAAACGCGTTTTCGGCCGAAAACGTGTAAGTTTGCACTTCCCGGCCACAGGGAAGCTGCTAGCCGGGAATTCTCTGCCTGGTTCTACCCGCTGCCCGGAACGCTACGCAGGGCAAAAGCGATTCTCGTCCTCCGTGCTTGCTTTTTCTCAGAAAGAGCCGTGGTGTGCGTTTTCGCCGGAAAACGCGTTTTCGGCCGAAAACGTGTACGTTTGCACTTCCCGGCCACAGGGAAGCTGCTAGCCGGGAATTCTCTGCCTGGTTCTACCCGCTGCCCGGAACGCTACGCAGGGCAAAAGCGATTCTCGTCCTCCGTGCTTGCTTTTTCTCAGAAAGAGCCGTGGTGTGCGTTTTCGCGGGAAAACGCGTTTTCGGCCGAAAACGTGTACGTTTGCACTTCCCGGCCACAGGGAAGCTGCTAGCCGGGAATTCTCTGCCTGGTTCTACCCGCTGCCCGGAACACTACGCAGGGCAAAAGCGATTCTCGTCCTCCGTGCTTGCTTTTTCTCAGAAAGAGCCGTGGTGTGCGTTTTCGCGGGAAAACGCGTTTTCGGCCGAAAACGTGTACGTTTGCACTTCCCGGCCACAGGGAAGCTGCTAGCCGGGAATTCTCTGCCTGGTTCTACCCGCTGCCCGGAACGCTACGCAGGGCAAAAGCGATTCTCGTCCTCCGTGCTTGCTTTTTCTCAGAAAGAGCCGTGGTGTGCGTTTTCGCGGGGAAAACGCGTTTTCGGCCGAAAACGTGTACGTTTGCACTTCCCGGCCACAGGGAAGATGCTAGCCGGGAATTCTCTGCCTGGTTCTACCCGCTGCCCGGAACGCTACGCAGGGCAAAAGCGATTCTCGTCCTCCGTGCTTGCTTTTTCTCAGAAAGAGCCGTGGTGTGCGTTTTCGCGGGAAAACGCGTTTTCGGCCGAAAACGTGTACGTTTGCACTTCCCGGCCACAGGGAAGCTGCTAGCAGGGAATTCGCTGCCTGGTTCTACCCGCTGCCCGGAACGCTACGCAGGGCAAAAGCGATTCTCGTCCTCCGTGCTTGCTTTTTCTCAGAAAGAGCCGTGGTGTGCGTTTTCGCTGGAAAACGCGTTTTCGGCCGAAAACGTGTACGTTTGCACTTCCCGGCCACAGGGAAGCTGCTAGCCGGGAATTCTCTGCCTGGTTCTACCCGCTGCCCGGAACGCTACGCAGGGCAAAAGCGATTCTCGTCCTCCGTGCTTGCTTTTTCTCAGAAAGAGCCGTGGTGTGCGTTTTCGCCGGAAAACGCGTTTTCGGCCGAAAACGTGTACGTTTGCACTTCCCGGCCACAGGGAAGCTGCTAGCCGGGAATTCTCTGCCTGGTTCTACCCGCTGCCCGGAACGCTACGCAGGGCAAAAGCGATTCTCGTCCTCCGTGCTTGCTTTTTCTCAGAAAGAGCCGTGGTGTGCGTTTTCGCCGGAAAACGCGTTTTCGGCCGAAAACGTGTACGTTTGCACTTCCCGGCCACAGGGAAGCTGCTAGCCGGGAATTCTCTGCCTGGTTCTACCCGCTGCCCGGAACGCTACGCAGGGCAAAAGCGATTCTCGTCCTCCGTGCTTGCTTTTTCTCAGAAAGAGCCGTGGTGTGCGTTTTCGCCGGAAAACGCGTTTTCGGCCGAAAACGTGTACGTTTGCACTTCCCGGCCACAGGGAAGCTGCTAGCCGGGAATTCTCTGCCTGGTTCTACCCGCTGCCCGGAACGCTACGCAGGGCAAAAGCGATTCTCGTCCTCCGTGCTTGCTTTTTCTCAGAAAGAGCCGTGGTGTGCCTTTTCGCCGGAAAACGCGTTTTCGGCCGAAAACGTGTACGTTTGCACTTCCCGGCCACAGGGAAGCTGCTAGCCGGGAATTCTCTGCCTGGTTCTACCCGCTGCCCGGAACACTACGCAGGGCAAAAGCGATTCTCGTCCTCCGTGCTTGCTTTTTCTCAGAAAGAGCCGTGGTGTGCGTTTTCGCGGGAAAACGCGTTTTCGGCCGAAAACGTGTACGTTTGCACTTCCCCGCCACAGGGAAGATGCTAGCCGGGAATTCTCTGCCTGGTTCTACCCGCTGCCCGGAACGCTACGCAGGGCAAAAGCGATTCTCGTCCTCCGTGCTTGCTTTTTCTCAGAAAGAGCCGTGGTGTGCGTTTTCGCCGGAAAACGCGTTTTCGGCCGAAAACGTGTACGTTTGCACTTCCCGGCCACAGGGAAGATGCTAGCCGGGAATTCTCTGCCTGGTTCTACCCGCTGCCCGGAACGCTACGCAGGGCAAAAGCGATTCTCGTCCTCCGTGCTTGCTTTTTCTCAGAAAGAGCCGTGGTGTGCGTTTTCGCCGGAAAACGCGTTTTCGGCCGAAAACGTGTACGTTTGCACTTCCCGGCCACAGGGAAGATGCTAGCCGGGAATTCTCTGCCTGGTTCTACCCGCTGCCCGGAACGCTACGCAGGGCAAAAGCGATTCTCGTCCTCCGTGCTTGCTTTTTCTCAGAAAGAGCCGTGGTGTGCGTTTTCGCGGGAAAACGCGTTTTCGGCCGAAAACGTGTACGTTTGCACTTCCCGGCCACAGGGAAGATGCTAGCCGGGAATTCTCTGCCTGGTTCTACCCGCTGCCCGGAACACTACGCAGGGCAAAAGCGATTCTCGTCCTCCGTGCTTGCTTTTTCTCAGAAAGAGCCGTGGTGTGCGTTTTCGCGGGAAAACGCGTTTTCGGCCGAAAACGTGTACGTTTGCACTTCCCGGCCACAGGGAAGCTGCTAGCCGGGAATTCTCTGCCTGGTTCTACCCGCTGCCCGGAACACTACGCAGGGCAAAAGCGATTCTCGTCCTCCGTGCTTGCTTTTTCTCAGAAAGAGCCGTGGTGTGCGTTTTCGCCGGAAAACGCGTTTTCGGCCGAAAACGTGTACGTTTGCACTTCCCCGCCACAGGGAAGATGCTAGCCGGGAATTCTCTGCCTGGTTCTACCCGCTGCCCGGAACGCTACGCAGGGCAAAAGCGATTCTCGTCCTCCGTGCTTGCTTTTTCTCAGAAAGAGCCGTGGTGTGCGTTTTCGCCGGAAAACGCGTTTTCGGCCGAAAACGTGTACGTTTGCACTTCCCGGCCACAGGGAAGCTGCTAGCCGGGAATTCTCTGCCTGGTTCTACCCGCTGCCCGGAACGCTACGCAGGGCAAAAGCGATTCTCGTCCTCCGTGCTTGCTTTTTCTCAGAAAGAGCCGTGGTGTGCGTTTTCGCCGGAAAACGCGTTTTCGGCCGAAAACGTGTACGTTTGCACTTCCCGGCCACAGGGAAGCTGCTAGACGGGAATTCTCTGCCTGGTTCTACCCGCTGCCCGGAACGCTACGCAGGGCAAAAGCGATTCTCGTCCTCCGTGCTTGCTTTTTCTCAGAAAGAGCCATGGTGTGCGTTTTCGCGGGAAAACGCGTTTTCGGCCGAAAACGTGTACGTTTGCACTTCCCGGCCACAGGGAAGCTGCTAGCCGGGAATTCTCTGCCTGGTTCTACCCGCTGCCCGGAACGCTACGCAGGGCAAAAGCGATTCTCGTCCTCCGTGCTTGCTTTTTCTCAGAAAGAGCCGTGGTGTGCGTTTTCGCGGGAAAACGCGTTTTCGGCCGAAAACGTGTACGTTTGCACTTCCCGGCCACAGGGAAGCTGCTAGCCGGGAATTCTCTGCCTGTTTCTACCCGCTGCCCGGAACGCTACGCAGGGCAAAAGCGATTCTCGTCCTCCGTGCTTGCTTTTTCTCAGAAAGAGCCGTGGTGTGCGTTTTCGCCGGTAAACGCGTTTTCGGCCGAAAACGTGTACGTTTGCACTTCCCGGCCACAGGGAAGCTGCTAGCCGGGAATTCTCTGCCTGGTTCTACCCGCTGCCCGGAACGCTACGCAGGGCAAAAGCGATTCTCGTCCTCCGTGCTTGCTTTTTCTCAGAAAGAGCCGTGGTGTGCGTTTTCGCCGGAAAACGCGTTTTCGGCCGAAAACGTGTACGTTTGCACTTCCCGGCCACAGGGAAGATGCTAGCCGGGAATTCTCTGCCTGGTTCTACCCGCTGCCCGGAACGCTACGCAGGGCAAAAGCGATTCTCGTCCTCCGTGCTTGCTTTTTCTCAGAAAGAGCCGTGGTGTGCGTTTTCGCCGGAAAACGCGTTTTCAGCCGAAAACGTGTACGTTTGCACTTCCCGGCCACAGGGAAGCTGCTAGCCGGGAATTCTCTGCCTGGTTCTACCCGCTGCCCGGAACGCTACGCAGGGCAAAAGCGATTCTCGTCCTCCGTGCTTGCTTTTTCTCAGAAAGAGCCGTGGTGTGCGTTTTCGCTGGAAAACGCGTTTTCGGCCGAAAACGTGTAAGTTTGCACTTCCCGGCCACAGGGAAGCTGCTAGCCGGGAATTCTCTGCCTGGTTCTACCCGCTGCCCGGAACGCTACGCAGGGCAAAAGCGATTCTCGTCCTCCGTGCTTGCTTTTTCTCAGAAAGAGCCGTGGTGTGCGTTTTCGCCGGAAAACGCGTTTTCGGCCGAAAACGTGTACGTTTGCACTTCCCGGCCACAGGGAAGCTGCTAGCCGGGAATTCTCTGCCTGGTTCTACCCGCTGCCCGGAACGCTACGCAGGGCAAAAGCGATTCTCGTCCTCCGTGCTTGCTTTTTCTCAGAAAGAGCCGTGGTGTGCGTTTTCGCCGGAAAACGCGTTTTCGGCCGAAAACGTGTACGTTTGCACTTCCCGGCCACAGGGAAGCTGCTAGCCGGGAATTCGCTGCCTGGTTCTACCCGCTGCCCGGAACGCTACGCAGGGCAAAAGCGATTCTCGTCCTCCGTGCTTGCTTTTTCTCAGAAAGAGCCGTGGTGTGCGTTTTCGCCGGTAAACGCGTTTTCGGCCGAAAACGTGTACGTTTGCACTTCCCGGCCACAGGGAAGCTGCTAGCCGGGAATTCTCTGCCTGGTTCTACCCGCTGCCCGGAACACTACGCAGGGCAAAAGCGATTCTCGTCCTCCGTGCTTGCTTTTTCTCAGAAAGAGCCGTGGTGTGCGTTTTCGCGGGAAAACGCGTTTTCGGCCGAAAACGTGTACGTTTGCACTTCCCGGCCACAGGGAAGCTGCTAGCCGGGAATTCTCTGCCTGGTTCTACCCGCTGCCCGGAACGCTACGCAGGGCAAAAGCGATTCTCGTCCTCCGTGCTTGCTTTTTCTCAGAAAGAGCCGTGGTGTGCGTTTTCGCGGAAAACGCGTTTTCGGCCGAAAACGTGTACGTTTGCACTTCCCGGCCACAGGGAAGATGCTAGCCGGGAATTCTCTGCCTGGTTCTACCCGCTGCCCGGAACGCTACGCAGGGCAAAAGCGATTCTCGTCCTCCGTGCTTG